>NC_058373.1:67252500-68452500 GCF_018350175.1 Felis catus
TGGTTCTGTTGAACTTTCTATAGCATGTGGCACTATGTATATGTATATAAGCAAGAGCACAGGTGTGGTTGGCAGACAGGCCTCAGTGAAAAGGCTGCTTGTTCTACTGACCAGCTGTGTCAACTTGAATGAGATAATCTTGTTTTTTCATATATAAAATCAGTTTAATAGTATTCTGGAATGCTATAAGGAATACCTAAGATACGATATACACATACCTAGCACCTAGGCACTTGGTAATATTGTTGCTTTATCTTTCTTTTTCATCAAAATTCTATTTATGCACACATTCATTACTCTATCCTTGCTGTGTCTCTTCTTATCATGACCACTCTTTTCCAGTGTCTTCACCGAAGTCTCTTTCTTCTCCTTCTCCTTACATTTAGCTGTACCCTCACTGTCTTACACTGAGGCACCTTCTTGCTCTTTGTCCTGCTCCTTGGGGTTCTTGTTTGCTCCTACGACTTCAAGTTCTTCTATATGCTGATAACACCCACATCTTTCTCTGTACTCTTTTGAGCACCAGAGTATTCAATATACCTAATAGTCTTTCTACTTTGGATACCTAACAAACAAACTTAAAAATATACATAAAGCTAAATAAACTCAGTATTTTGTTTTAAGACATGTAGTTCCTTTCTTAGCTAGTGGTCACTTAAAGTGGAATCATTGGTCCCACCTTTTATATGTGCTTCTTGTCTCTGTGCTGATGGTTCCAAGTTTTATTAATTTTGTCTCTAAGTTGTTTTTGGAATTTAGCTTCTTATCTCCATTCTTCAGTTCTTTCAGACTAAGCTCCTTCTCTCTCTACTCTCTTGTGTACCCTTGACACTGTCAACCAGTCTTATCTTTCTACTTGTAAATATGATCGTATCTTCTTAAAATCCTTAGCATGACCCAAGAGAAACAAAAACATGTATTCACACAAAGACATTTAGGAAAATTCATAGCAGCTTTTTTCACAAGAATAAACTGGAAACAATGCAAATATCCATCAACAAAAGAATGGATAAACAAATGTGGTATGGCCTGTACAATGAATTAAAATGGAACACAAAGGAATGAGCTATAGATACACACAACATGGATCAATCTCAAAATCGTACTGAGTGAAAGAAGCCAGAAACAAAAGGATATGTATTGTATGACAAAATACAAAAGGATATGTATCATTCACATATATGTATATGTGTGTGTATATATATATGTATGTATATATGTTCATATATATGTGTATATACACACATATATATAGAAAACATTATAGAAAATGCAAACTAATGTGAAATGACCTAAAGCAGGTTAGTAGTTGCCTGAAGCCAGGAGTGAAGGGAGGGTTGGGCTGCAAAGAGACACAAGCTATCTTTTGGGTATAACCAAAATGATTTGTATCTTGATTGTGGTGGCAGTTTCACTGGTATATACACATTTGTTAAAACTCATTGAATTGTGCACTTTAAATGGATACAGTTTATTATATGTAAATTGCACCTCAATAGACATAATTAAAAAAAATTCCTACGGGGAAGGGCTCTCCATTGCCTTCAGGATGCAGGCCACATTGCTCAACAGTTTGATCCCAGGCTACATTTTGCAGCCTTTTTTCCTTCCACTCCTTGATATGTGCTTTCAACAGCAGCTACTCAATACAGCTGACCATCCCTTCTTATATGTCATGCCCTTATTTTGTTGCTTATACGAACAGTTAAAGAACAATGACAGTTAGCATTATTGTTGGAGAGGGTTAAATGACTGGTTAAGTTTGATAATAGTACTTGGTGAGCAATATGGAATAGCTCTCCAGGATCGGTTTTGACAATGTACCAAGAAGTTATCAGTCTCTCTAGTATAGATTAATATAAACCAAATTCCTTTAAGACTAATGTCTAAGCCAGAATGTCAGTTCAGTTATAATGTAGACCATTTGTGTTAAAAGGATGAGAATGCTTGTTTTGATGGATTAGCATAATCTTTCTGGGTTTGAAAGTAACAAGGCAACCTAAATTAGAGTCTAAAGTTTGCTTAGTGGGCACAGAATCAGATCATAGGAAGTTGGTTTGAATATGGCCAGACTTCAGGGCCCCACATTCTGTGTTAATTATTTTCTGCAGCACATCCATTTTTTATTTCTATTATGGCACAAGGTGATTTATCTGGCTGTATCTTCATGCAGCCTGAGTTCATTTTTGATTCTAGTAGTCATTTTCTTTTTGTTTCTCTCTTGACACTTCCACTGCTATTATTTTGCTGCTATTGTTAATTTATTGACTTTTTCCCCAAATGATACAGGTCATGGGTCAAGGCATGAGCTTATTAGCTTTAAATTTTTTTACAGAGTAAATTGACTCTGTTAGATCTTTATCTTTTAAAGGTCTGTTTTGCCTTCTCCGAAGTTAGTAGTATGTTCTGAATGGTTAAGGATTCAACAGAAGTCTTACTTACCCTTGGATTATTCAGGACTATGTTGAAAGTTTGTTGTATCTGGACTGTAGAGTTGAGTGTTAGGGTTATGTATTAGTCATGGCTTTCTAGAGAAACAGGGAACTAGAGATATATAAAGATGTATAGAAAGAGATTTATTATGAGAGATTATCATCTGATTATGGAGGATTATGGAGGATCTGCCGTTTGCAAACTGGAGATCCCAGAGCACTGGTGATATGTTTCCAGTCCAAACCCAAAGACCTCAGAACCAAGGCAGCCAATGATGTAAATTGCAGTGCAAGTTCTAAGTCTCGAAAACCAGGGGTGACCATGTCTAAGGACGGGAGAAGATGGATGTCCCTGCTCAAGCAGAATAAATTTACCCTTCCTCTGCCTTTTAGTTCTATTCAGGCCCTCATTGGATTGGATGATGCCCACCTCTTTGGTTGGGGCTGTCTTCTTTACTCAGTTTTAACAATTCAAATTATAATCTCTTTCTGAAGTGTCCTCACAGAAATCAGCCCAGTCAAGTTAACAAATAAACTTAACCATCACAGGTTTGTAGGCTTGTGTTGAGGAATGATAATGAGCAAGAAGTTAATGCCCAGGAATGAAGGGTTTTGTCTGTCAAGTTAGGCCTTCATTACATAGTAGTAACAGTAGTAGGTGGTGCTGGTGGTGGCCAGTAATAGTAATGGAAGTAGTAACAGAAGTAGTTATAGAAGTAGTAGTAATAAGAAAGAAGATTATGATAATTACACAAAAGATTTACTGAGTGCTTACTGTTATTGATCTGGATTATTTTACTCAGTCTTCACAGTAACCCTAGGAAACAGGAACTATTATTATCCTCACTATGAATAAGGAAACTGAAACACAGAAATTATGTAACTTGTTCAAAATCACCAAGCTAGTAGGTGGTAAGGTTAGATTTTTAATGGGTAGCAGTAATCATGATTGTTAAACAAGTCGTTAGTTAGGCCTATATTTAGGTTATGAACTCCCAGATGGAGAACTTGACTGTCCTACCATCAGCTCTGCCTTGCACTCCGGTTGTTAACTTTCTTCAGATCAAGAGTAGGCAGGTACAAATAGTGGGTTCATAGCACTTGACCTCAACTCTTTATTCTGAGTTATTTTGTACATTTTTCAGCAGCACGACCAAACTGAGTCTTCAGCTTTATCCCTGTTTCCTGCAAGGGAAGAGCCTTTATACAATTGGACATGTTTTTATTTTTCCTCTGTAAGAATTTTAACCCTTGTATTGTTGTTGTTATTTCTACAATAATTTGTAAATGTTAATTTTTACTTGCTTTTTTAAGTTAAAATTTTGTATACGGTATTTATTTGTCAAAATAAAGATTCTCACATAAAAAGTCTCTTCAACAAATGGTGTTGGAAACTGGATATTCGCATGGAAAAAAATGAAAATGGACCACTTTTTTACACTGTGTACAAAAACAAACTCAAAATGAATGAAGGACCTAATGCCAGACCTGAAACCATAAAAGTCCTACAAGAAAGCACAGGCAGTGATTTCTCTGACATTTGGTCACAGCAGCATCTTTCTAGATATGTCCCCTGAGGCAAGGGAAACAAAAGCAGAAATAAACTATTGCAACTGCATCAAAATAAAACACTTCTGGGGTGCCTGACTAGCTCAATCAGTAGAGCATGTGACTCTTGGTCTCAGGGTTGTGCGTTTGAGCCCCATGTTGGGTATAGAGATGACTTAAAAATCAAATCTTAAAAAATAATAATAATAAATCAAAAGCTTCTGCATAGCAAAGCAGATCACCAATAAAACTAAAAGACAACCTACTGAATGGGAGAAGATATTTGCAAATGACATTATCTGATAAAGCGTTAGTATCCAAAGTGCACAAAGAACTTATAAAACTCAACACCAAAAAACAAAAACAGTCAAATTAAAAAATGGGCAGAAGGGGCTCCTGGGTGGCTCAGTCGGTTAAGCCTCTGACTTTGACTCAGGTCATGTTCTCATGGTCCGTGGGTTCAAGATCTACATTGTACTTTGTGCTAGCAGTGCAGGGCCTGCTTGGATTGTCTCCCTCTCTCTCTGCCCCTCCCCTGCTCATTCTCTCTCTCTCTCTCTCTCTCTCTCTCTCTCTCTCTCTCTCTCTCTCTCAAATAAACATTTAAAGATTCTATGCTCCTGGATAGGAAGAACAAATATTGTTAAAATGTCAATACTACCCAAAGCAATCTACATATTCAATGCAATCCCTATCAAAATAACACCAGCATTCTTCACAGAGCTAGAACAAATAATCCTAAAATTTGTGTGGAACCAGAAAAGACCCCGAATAGCCAAAGCAATCTTGAAAAAGAAAACCAAAGCAGAAGGCATCATAATCCTGGACTTCAAGCTATACTGCAAAGCTATAATCATCAAGACAGTATGGTACTGGCACAAAAACAGACACTCAGATCAATGGAACAGAATAGAGAACCCAGAAATGGACCCACAAACGTATGGCCAACTAGTTGTTGACAAAGCAGGAAAGCATATCCAATGGAATAAAGACAGTTTCTTCAGCAAGTGGTGCTGGGAAAACTGGACAGCAACATGCAGAAGAATGAACCTGGACCACTTTCTTACACCATACTCAAAAATAAACTCAAAATGGATGAAAGACCTAAATGTAAAACAGGAAGCCATCAAAATCCTCAAGGAGAAAGCAGGCAAAAACCTCTTTGATCTTGGCCTCAGCAACTTCTTACTCAACACGTCTCTGGAGGCAAGGGAAACAAAAGCAAAAATGAACTACTAGAACCTCATCAAAATAAAAAGCTTCTGCACAGCAAAGGAAACAATCCACAGAACTAAAAGGCAACCAACAGAATGGGAGATGACATTTGCAAATGACATATCAGCACAAGGGTTAGTATCCAGAATCTATCAAGAACTTATCAAACTCAACAACCAAAAAATAAATAATCCAGTGAAGAAATGGGCAAAAGACATGAATAGACACGTCTCCCCAGAGAAGACATCCAGATGGCCAACTGACACATGAAAAAATACTCAACATCACTCATAATCAGGGAAATACAAATCACAACCACAATGAGATACCACCTTACACCTATCCGAATGGCTAACATTAACAACTCAGGCAACAACAGATGTTGGTGAGGATTCAGAGAAAGAGGATCTCTTTTGCATTGCTGGTGGGAATGCAAGCTGGTGCAGCCACTCTGGAAAACAGTATGGAGGTTCCTCAAAAAAGTAAAAATAGAACTACCCCACAACCCAGCAACTGTACTACTAGGTATTTATGCAAGGGATACAGGTATGCTGTTTTGAAGGGACACATGCACCCCCATTTTATAGGAGCACTATCAACAATAGCCAAAGTATGGAAAGAGCCCAAATGTCCGTTGAGGGATGAATGGATAAAGAAGATGTGGTATATATATATATATATATATATATATATATATATATATATATATATATATATATACACACACAATGGAATATTATTCAGCAATCAAAAAGAATGGAATCTTGCCATTTGCAACTATGTGGATGGAACTAGAGGGTATTATGCCAAGCAAAATTAGTCAGAGAAAGACAAATACCATATGACTTCAGTCATGAGGACTTTAAGACACAGAACAGATGAAGATAAGGGAAGGGAAGCAAAAATACTATAAAAACAGGGAGGGGGACAAAACATAAGAGACTCATAAATATGGAGAACAAACAGAGGGTGACTGGATGGGTTGTGGGAGGGGGGAGGGGCTAAATGGGTAAGGGGCATTAAGCTATCTACTCCTGAAATTGTTGCACTATATGCTCACTAATTGGTTGTAAATTTAAAAAATAAAAAAATTTAAAAATAAAAATAAACATTTAAAAAATGGGCAGAAGACATGAACAGATGTTTCTCCAGAGAAGATATCCATATGGGCAATGGCCAGACACACAAAAAGATGCTCAACATCACTCATCATCAGGGAAATGTACATCAAAACTATAATGAGATATCACCTCACACCTGTCAGAATGGCTAAAATCAAAAACTCAAGAAATAAATGTTGGTGAGGATTTGGAGGAAAAGGGCTCTTTTTCCTTTTGCATTTTTGGTGGGAATGCAACCTGGTGCAGGCACCATGGAAGACTGTATGGAGGGTCCTCAAAAAATTAAAAATTGAACTACTCTATGATCTAATATTTTCACTATGGGGTATTTACCCAAAGAATATGAAAACATTAATTTGAAAGGATATATGCACCCCTGTGTTTATTGCAGCATTATTTATAGTAGCCAAACTATGGAAGCAGCCCAAGTGTCTGTCGATTGATGAATGGATAAAGATGTGGGGTGGGGTGTGTGTGTGTGTGTGTGTGTGTGTGTGTGTGTGTGTGTGTGTGTGTATACACACACACACACAATATACACACATACATATATATACATATATATGTATATATAAAATGAAATACTATATATATAATGAAATATTATTTGGCCATAAAGAAGAATGAAATCTTGCCATTTGCAACAACATGGATGGAGCTAGAGAGAATAATGCTAAGGGACATAAGCTAGTTAGAGAAAGATGTAAATACCATATGATTTCACTCATATGTAGAATTTAAGAAACAAAACAAATGAACCAACAGGAAAAAAAAAGACAAACCCCCAGATAGACTCAACTATAGAGAACAAACAGATGGTTACAGGGGGTGGAGTGAAATAGGTGAAGGGGATTAAAGTGTATACTTAATGAGCACTGAGTAATATATGAAACTGCTGAATCACTATATCGCATAACTGAAACTAATGTAACAATGTTAACTACGCTGGAATTAAAATTTTTAAAAATTAATAAAAAATGATTCTCACATTAAAAAATGAGTGATTTAGGGGTGCCTGGGTGGCTCAGTCATTTAAGCATCCGACTTCAGCTCAGGTCATGATCTCGCGGTTCGTGATTTTAAGCCCCACATTGGGCTCTGTGCTGACAGCTCAGAGCCTAGAGCCTGCTTCGGATTCTGTGTCTCCCTCTCTCTCTCTGCCGCTCTGCTGCTCATGCTTGCTTTCTCTCTCTCTCTCTCTCTCTCTCTCTCTCTCTCTCTCTCTCTCAAGATAAATAAACATTAAAAAAATTTTTTTAAATGAGTTACCTATATTTAGGCCTAGGTTGGAAGAATAGTCCAAATTCAGTTTGGTATATGATTCTAGAGCTGATTAATTAGGTATTATCAAATAGAAAATAAAAGAGATGGAAAGAGAAGAGAATTCCAGAGAAAGTATGTAGACTAAGAATGATTAAACAATAATTATTTTAGGGTTATGGTGAACATTAGATGAGATTTATAGAACGATAGCACATTTTAAATGGATAGTCAAATCCAGTTTTTATTTTGACAATGGTGTGACTTAGTTAAAACAGAAAAGTACCAATACCTTTTATCTTTGTTTCCTTGGTGTATAGAGAAATACACACATATACATATATAATTTTAGTCCTTTATATATTCTTATGGCAAAACTTCATGTAAACAACTCTATGATATAGGAATAATATAACTGATTTTGATATTTTGATGACACTGTTCACTACTCTGTGATCTATGACATATTTGCATTTATTTATTTATTTAGTTTAGGAGAGAGACAGAAAGAGAGAGGGAGGGGCGGAGAGAGAGAGAATCCCAAGCAGGCTCTGCACTGCCAGTGCAGAGCCCAGTACAGAGCCCAGTGCAGGGCTCGATCTCACGAAACTGGAGATCATGACCTGAGTGGAGAGCTGGATGACAGACGTTTAACTGACTGAGCCACACGGGCACCTGCCATGTTTATATTTATTTAGGAACACTATGTCTTGACTTTTTCTAAAGAATACAGTGACTTTTATGAAAAGAAAATGGCTAGGAAGTGAAGGGAAAGGTTATAAGCAAATGCTCTAACAGTGTTGCTAAACTAGGAAAGTACAGGAAATAGCTTTTGTTCCTGTAAACCTTATGTAATAGAATCATATTTGGGGGATGTTTGGGCAGATATTTGTTTCTCATTTTGGAGGAGAAACTCTAAATTGTCTTTATTTCCAAAGACTTGAGAGATTCTTGTTGCGCATTTTGTTTATTTATTATGGCATCCTATTAGGACACACTGGTTATTTCAATATGCCTTGAAGTATTACATATGTTTTTATGTGAAACACTATTGCTTTTCTTTGTAGATTTCCAAGTATGGAAAGAGTATTAATAATGAAGTCATCTCTCTCAAGTAGTTTCTTCTGTACTCCATATACCAGGATGGATTTTCTTTTATGCCTATTCAGAGAATTTCTATTTAGTTTGTTGTTAGTAATTACCCTCCAGTCACTTTCTTCATATCTGTTTTCTAGACAACAGATTCCTAGTGTATACCTGTATTATGTATTATTCTTCCGTAAGTGTACTATCTTATACTTCTCTACATTAAATCTCATCTTAAACCTGTCCTTCCAAATTCCCAAATTCTCCATATCCATCCATGTACATGTTTGATCTTCGTTTCTTCCTTTTTTTTTTTATTACCCATCCTTGCTTTGTATCATTTGCAAACTTGATCATATTTGACTTTACATTTCCTCCAACTCATTAATGAGCACACTGGATAGATTATTCCTCTTTCCTGTGAGATTCTGTTAGATGTAGTGCTGGGTATTCTCAGTTGTAACTCTGCCGATAGCAATCCATTGCTTTCTTCTCATCATAGAATTCTTTATCCACTGTGCTATACCATTATCCAAGTAATGGCTCTATTATCTCTGCTTCCTGGAGATACAGATAAAATCATTGTGTCCCCTTTTCTACTTATGCCATTGCTTACTTTTTTTCAAGTTACTCATTCTGGGGTGCCTGGTTGTCTCAGTCGGTTAAGTGACCGACTTCGGCTCACGTCATGATCTCATGGTTCGTGAGTTCGAGCCCCACATCGGGCTCTATGCTGCTGGCACAGAGCCTGGAGCCTGATTCAGATTCTGTGTCTCCCTCTCTCTCTGCTCCTCCTCTGTTTGTGCTCTGTCTCTGTCTTTCAAAAATAAATCAACATTATAAATAAGTAAATAAAGTTATTCAGTCTGAAAAAATAGAAATTTCTCAAAAAATTTCACTGAACATCATTGAGTCTTTAAAAATGTTTTTAGTGAGGAAACATCTTGAAAGTACCGTCTAAATCTTTGCCTTTTTCACAGAAAATGGTCTCTAGTTATTTGGATTTTAAGTAAAAAGAATAAATACTTTCCACACAGCTGAGAGTATGACTTAAATACATGTATTTATTTTTTCTGAATGTGGATTGCATTTTCGTAAATTATTCTGCTTCAAAATGGTTTTCTAGATGAGACCCAGTTCTTTTATAACTTTCAGAGCATAATGCATAGCCACATGTTTATTTTTAAAGTTATATTTTTTCTTTTACTTTCAGGAAAAAGAAGAAGTAGAGGGGATATCAGTAGGTGCTATACTTTCTGACTATCAGCGTGTTCGAGTAGAAAATGTGTAAGAGAGCATTAATTTCTCCTGTATTTTAAAAATTACATGTATTTTAAGAATGTGAATAAATGAAAATGTAATTGTATCCAAATAATAAATAGAATGTGATATTGTACATATCTCATGAAACTATCTGTATTACCAAAGTAACAAAATAAACTACAATAAAAAAATCAAGACAAAGATTTTTAAAATCAAAAGTATTATTTTCAGTGTTTCCTTATTTGAATCAGTATACCTGTTTAATCCCTTTCAACTCATCATCATTTGTAATAAAAATCAGGAGCTAATAAAAGGAATACAGTGATATTTTAAAGAAAAAAAAGGCGTATTAAGGAATCATTACTTTTTTGGTCTTTAGAATTCAGTTCTTGGCCAAAAATATTCATGTGATTAAAATACTTATATACAAAGTCATTCAACTTTCAAGGGCTTTTTAGATTATTGCTCTCTCCATCTTTCTCACCCTCTAAGGTTGGTAAAATATTGTGTCTCCAAATACCAAAACAATCCATTCCATTGATCTCTTCAAAAACCATGAAGTCAAGTGATAATATTGATTATTTAATGTTCACTTGGCAAAAGATCACATGAATTTATTTTTCATTTTTAGTTTCTGGATACATAAAATACTATATAGAGACTTTACATATAATTAGATTAGCAAAAAGAAAATGTGGACTCCAGTATTAATCTTGCGCACAACTTGACCTAGAAATAAGTAGTTTTACCATCCAAAAGGATTAATGCAAATCAGATAAGGACTGTATTTGTGTAATTGTTTCAAATTCTTGACAAAGAAACATTCGTATCAACTATCACATCAAAAACTTGCATATTAATTGACTTGAAAACTTGTTTTATTTTTATTATTGCATTTATTTTGTTTCTAGTTCTACAGTGAATTCAAGGCAGTCAAAAGTCCAAAGTTTTTAGGGTTGCCCGGCTGGCGTAGACTGAAGAGCATGTGACTCTTAATCTCAGGGTTGTGAGTTTGAGGCCCGTGTTGGGTGTAGGGGTTACTAAAAAAAAAAAAAAAAAGTAAAGCATTTTTTAAAAATCCAGAAGTTTTAAAGTAAACAGAGGAAATATAGGACAAAGCATAATTAAATGAAGGGGACTATGATGATCTCCTATTTTGGGGTGTGTATCTCTAGAGAAGGGAGAGTGGAGGTGGAAGTGGAGGAGGTCATATGTGTAATTTGAAAAAGATTTCCTTACATTCTACTTGCCTACATTTGAGAACAACTGATCTACAAATGGAGATGGATTGCATAGCCCTTAAACCATATGTTGGAAATACTATTTTCATCAAGTTTTAGGTCGCATTCTCTGAGAATTATTTAGTTTACAAATCTGTGTTTTTTAATAAGTTCAAGCCCACATGGTTTAATGGGTAGCCAAACTGTAGATGGGGCTGACATTTATTTATGAAAGTTAAAAGCCAAATGAAAATGTGCTCCTGATTAAGAGGCTGCTTTACATCTATATGGGAGAAAGGTCCATAGCATACCCATAGATAGAGCAAGATTTTTCTTAAAACAGTCTCAGATACGCTTCAACACATGGTTAAAATACCCAGATTTTATACCATTAGGCATATCTCCAATAATTTTATCCTTAAAAATGTTAAAGCAATGTTACTGGGAGTCCGTTGGTTTATAATAAACTCAGTTTTCAATTAGCGTGTCTTACATTTGTAGTTTGTATTGCATCAGTGTATTTTTAATATATAAAGTATTTAATAAATGTCACAGCTCAACTGCAATAGTGACTTACAGAGGAAGTGTATTTGAGTCATGATATTTTGAACTGTTAAAGAATTTAAATAGGTAAAAAAAAAATTTGACTTAAGTCTAGAAATAATCAAAAGATTATGGTTATCAAAGCAACAATCAAGAATTTTACAATAAAGATAAGGGTGGAATAAGGTTTTTTCAATTAAAAAAAATCTTAGCCTTTTAAAAGAGGTAGAGAGCCCAGTTTCATAGGTAGGCATTAAACACTGGTAAGAGGACAGCTAGAATTATACGTTTGTTACATGGGTAGTTTCAGTTATATTATTTTTGTGTTTATTAACTTCCTCAACATTTCTATAGATGCTCTGGGATATTTTACAAAGTATGTATAACAGTCTGCAGTAGGACGGTTTTGGTTTCTTTGAAAGGGTATGTATACATGGAAAAACTAGTGATATATATGTTTTTTTTAAGTTTATTTATTTTCATAGAGAGAGGAGGAGGGGCAGAGAGAGAGAGAATCCCAAGCAACCTCCGCACTGTCAGTGTGGAGACCGACGTGGGGCTTGAACCCACGAACCACAACACCATGACCTGAGCCAAAATCAAGAGTCAGGTGCTCAACTGACTAAGCTACCCTGGCCCTCCTAAAAGCAGTGATATTTTTAAGGCCATGTATGAGTAAATGACCAAACATGTGGTATATTTACTAAGTATTGGGATTTTCTGAGAGAAAAAGAGATCATTGTGGCCTAGTCAGCCAGGCAAACTTACAGACACTGGGTTTTAGGGCTATGTTTTTTATTTGAAATCTGATTTCAGCCACTTATGCTGTGACTTGGGCAAGTCACTTGGCTTGGACTACCGTTGTTTGAATATTTATTTTATCTAGGCGTTTGTACTATTTTCTTTATTTATATTACTTTTAATCAATTATAATCCTTCTTGAAGAAGTCACATTTAAACAAAGGCATGAAATAAGTGAAAAAGGTAGGAAGCATGTCTAGTATATTAGACAAGAGTGGGCAGTCCAGTGGTGGTAGTTGGAGCGAAGGGAAAGTAGTAGGAGGTGAGGTATGAGAACCAACCAGAGTGAGATCCATGCAGGTCTTTTGCAAGGACTTTTACAAGGAGTGATGTTGAGATTTGAGCAGAGGAGTCCCATAATCTGTCTTATGTTTTAAAAGGATCACACTGGCTGCTGCATTGAAAACTGATTTTAAAAGGGTAAGGGTAGAAGCAGGGAAAGAATTTAGGGAGATATTGACCCAAAAGATAATGGTGGCTCAGCCCAGGGTGTTCACAGTGGTATTGGCGAGGAATGATTCTGTCCTGTATTGGGGTAGATTGGATGACAAATATGAAGGAAAAACAAAACAAAACAAAAGGAATGAAGGATGACTTCAATTTTTAATTTCTTAATCTTCTCAAGAACTTTGAAAGGAAATATTTTTGTTCCTGTTTATGAAACAGGAAGCTAAAGACCTAGAGTTTCATTGACTTGTCAAAGTCATGTTGCTAGTGAGTGTAGGGATAGGTTTCAAATCCACATTTGTCTTGACTCGAACTTATATTCTTTCTGCTGCACCGTAATGTAAAATATGTAACACAATGCCTACAGCATATTTGGTGCTCAATATATTTTACTTTTTGTTCTTTTTTTTCCACTCAGAGTCAAATTCTTTTTAAAAATGTCAAAGTTAGTAGATAAGAATAGTTCATGTAACCATAGGTATTGTAAATTTAATCAATATATGATAATTTTATTAGGATAAGTTGATTTGCCTATTTTGCATATGCTTCACAGTTTTGATACCCAAGGAAGTTCTAAAAACAAGAATAAGCATCCGTTGGCATTTGGAAGCTTTTTAGCATAGATTTCTAAACTTAGAGCCTTACTAAAATTAATATTTCTAATCTGCCTGGAGATTTCATTTTTATCTGTTTATGCATAGCCTGTGGAAATTAAATATGTTTATGTTGTATATATAAACTTCATTATGCAAAACATGTTTTTTTAAAGCATTTTAAATGCTAAAATCCTTGAGAGAAGCATTATGTTTAAAATCAAAGTAATTGCTGTGGATCCAAGTATAGAACATTAAGATATCATCTGATTTTTTTCTTTTTATTTTATAGGTGTAAAAGGCTTAATCTCCAGCCTTTAGCTTACCTTTGGCAGAGAAACCAGGAAGATTTGCTCCGAGAGATGATATCATCTAACATTGAAGCAATCATCATCAAAGTAGCAGTTTTGGGTATGTAGCCAGACTTTCAAGGGAGCTGTTACCACACAGATAATCTGTATTCACTAATAAGCAGTTACAACAGAAAAGGAGGAATAATTTAAAATGTAAAAGTGTGGAATCACAACTGAAGTAGAGGGAAGTTTAAGATGGGTTTTTGACCATTTACCAAAGTGATTACAAATGAGCCTCATCATATTCTTTTTAAAATGTATAACTGCCTCTAAAATTGTTATAGTATTATGGACCTTTGATTTAAGGTCTTTTTATACTATTGGGAACCCAGGTTCACAGGAAACAGGAAAAGTAGGTTTCTTTCTTTCTTTCTTTCTTTCTTTCTTTCTTTCTTTCTTTCTTCTTTCTTTCTTTCTTTCTTTCTTTCTTTCTTTCTTTCTTTCTTTCTTTCTCTTTTTAAGCTTCTTAAAATCTATATTTGTCACAACATGTGATATTTTTCTTATTTTTTTAAACATATTTTGAATATGCTAAAATAGAATGATTGGCTTTGTAGTGTCCAAAATAAGCAGAGTAGTAGGTTTTTGTTGGGGATGGTAAGAAGATTATAATTGAGAGACTGTCATTTGATCAGTTAGCATAGACACAACGGGCAGGTGGGAATGTGATTCAAATATGGATATTACATACGAACACACTTCATTTGTTGTTTTGAATTTTTATAATAATATTCATTTTCAATGGGTTTAGCTCAATGCATTTATTTCACAAACCTATTACAGTAAATGCCCTGGAGCCTCAGGTTTCTCAAAGACTAAATCATGTACCTCATTTGTGAGTTTACATTGCTGATCTCTGAAATAACGAGGTCTCAAGCTGTGGAGGATTTTAAAGACAAATTCACATTTTAAGCAACATTAAAAGAAATATCTCATAATATTTCTCCTTGGTAAACACCAATCTACTCTCTCCTTGTTGAGGTTAAAATGTTGTCTTTCATGGAAGGTCCTATAAAGAGAACCTGAAGTTGATCTTCTCAGCTTTTAGAAAGAGAAAGATCAAGGTGGGTGTTCTCATTTTTGAGAAAAGATGGCTCAGCAACCCATGACTGAAATTCTCAGTATAGATATATTTGTCCTTTGAGTTTCTATGTAAATCTGTACAGATTATGCTCTCTTGCTTTTTCTTTGTCTCTTGCTCTCTCTTTTGGATTTGCTAAGATTGCCTAGTTCTGTAATGAAGTTCATGTGACACTTCACTGGACAGTACATATTCTGTCACTTTTGCTGTTGGAGAATAGGATGGATTACAACCCAGAGAGAACCTACCTCATTAGCAAGACAGAGCCATAGGATATAACCTTACTGACACCTCTATTATAGTGTAACTGATATTGTGTGTCTTTTCACTGGTCTGTGTGGATGTGCGTGCGCCTCTAAGTAAGGGTTAGAGATGGTGTTTCACTGTATTAAACTTTTGGATAAAGTGTAACGCTGAGCTAATTTGTCTTTATCATTCCAATGACAAAAGTATAGATCTGATTTTAACATTTATAGCACATAGTTTCTATTGATTACCTAAAGGTGTACAAAGATAAAAGTTATTCTTGAGAACAGTATTAAGAAAGGTTTATTGAGTGGAACATTTTTTCTAAGGACACAAAAATGTGTAAATGATGCGATATAGGTTTCCAAAGTTTTTTACCACCACCCTGCCCATTTAGTTTTCAGAAAGGGTTTTAATCAAAAAGTGGGACAAAAGGATCTTTATAGGGAGAGGGGTTCAGCAAAGTTTTGTGGCCTATTAGATTATAGAGTGGTCTTAGAAAAGGGTTCTACATAGGTGAATAAAAATGTATTTCTGATAACTGTGTCACATAACCTTGGTGTCTTGTAACCATCAGTGAATTCGTGAAATCTACACATTAACAACTTAGTGTTTTAAGAAGTTTCTGAGTTTTAGACTTACTTGAAGAACGATGTGTACATTGTATTTAAGAAGAATCTTGCCTTTTAGAAATACTTATTTTTAATTATGTGAGTAGTACATGAAAACATTCTAGCCACATAATATTAAATTTTTGTAGATAAAGTTTCCATGTGTTTTCTGTTATCTTCTCTCCCTCCAGGCACTCCCTTTCCCGAGGTATATACCAGAGTAATAACTGATCATCTGTCTATGTCACTTCTTTTGTATATGTATTATGTATGAGTCGAAATCCTATGATTGTTTTATGGGGTTCTTAATATATTACATGAATGGTATTATAATCTGTGTATTGGTTGACAACTTGACTTTTTTACTCAACAATGTGTCTTAGGGATTTTTTTCCACGTCAGTAAATATATACCTATGTCAACTACTTGAGGTAAACAGGTATCACCTTAGTAGTCATGAGCCTTAGACTAAGGGCTGCTATGAACATGATCTAACAAATGACTTAACTCATGCCAAAACAAAATCCTTAACTATTTTTTTCTTTTTTTTCTTTTCTCTTTTTCAATTCCAGTACAGTTAACATACAGTGTTATAGTAGTTTCAGGTGGACAATATAGTCAACTATTCTATACATTACTTAGTGCTGATCAAGATAAGTGTATTCTTAATTCCCTTCACCTATTTCACACACACCCCATCTCCCCTCTGGTAACCATTGATTTGTTCTCTATAATTGAGTCTTTTGTTTGTTTGTCTCTTTTTTTGTTGTTTATTTGTTTTATCTCTTGATTTCTACATATGAGTGAGATCATATGGTATTTGTCTTTCTCTGACTTAGTTTGCCTAGAATTATACCCTTTAGGTCCATCCATGTTGTTGCACATGAAAGATTCCATTCCTTTTTTCTGGCTGAGTTATGTTCCTGTGTGTGTGTGTAGTTGTGTGTGTGTATGTGTGTGTGTGTGTGTGTGTGTGTGTGTGTGTGTGTGTGTATGCCGTAACGTCTTTATCCATTCATCTATGGAGGGACACTTGGTTTGCTTCCATGATTTGTCTATTGTAAATAATGCTGCAGTAAGCATAGGGGTGCATATATCTTTTCAGATGAATGTTTTCATATTCTTTGGATAAAGACCCAGCAGTACAGTTACTAGATCAGATGGTAATTCTACAAAATCCTTAACTATTTAAAGGAATACCATAAAATCCAGTACACACTAATTAAAATTCACTGTGCCTTGCATCTAAATTACCCAGCATGCAAAGAAGCAGGAACATTTGATTGATACTGAGCAATCAATCAGAATAGACCCAGATTTGGAATTAGCAGGCAAGGAAGTTAAAACAGCCCTTATAAATATGCTCAGTATGTTCAAAAAAAGTAGAAAAATACAGGATTGTGACAAGGAAGATAAAAGATATAAAAAGGCCCAAATACAACTTCAGAAATGCATCATCTGAAATGAACAATGCACAGCAATTAGACATTGCAAAAGAGCTGAATAAACTTGAAGACAAATAGAAAGTGTCAAAAATGAAACATGGAGGGCACAAAAGGGACTGAAAATAATTAACACAACATTGGCGAGCTATGAGACTATATCAAGCAGCCTAACTTGAGTGTAGAGTCCCAGAAAAGGGAATGGGAGACTATTTGAAGAAATAATGGCCAAAAGATTTTCCTAATTTGATAAAAACTATAAGATTACAGATCCAAAGAGGAAAAACACAACACATTATAATCAAATTGCTGAAAACCAGTGGTAAAGAGAGAATCTTAAATGCAGCCAGTGTGAAAAGATTAATTTTATACAGAAAACAAAGATAAAAGTGTTAACAGACTTTGCTTCAGAAACTATGCAAACTGGAAGATGATGAAAAGACATCTTTAAAGTATTGCAAATCACTAAAAGTCACCAAGAATTTTATACCTAGTAAAATAGATTTCAAAATGAAGTTCAGATAAGGACATTTTCAGATAGTACAAAAGTTGAGAGAATTCATCACCTGCAGATCTGCATTACAAGTAATACTTTAAAAAGTTCCTTGGACAAAAGGAAAAAAATTATGACATTCAGTGTTACAAAAAGATAAAGAGCAGAGTAAATAATTGTTTTAGAGTAAATAAATTCTAAATCTATTTTACTTTTTGAATCTCTTTAAAAGATGTATTAGATTATTTAAAGCAAAAATAATAGTATGTTGTGGGGTTGACAGCAAATGAGAAGTAAAATATATACAGTGCCACAAATAACAGAAGGGGGAAATATAGTGAAATGAAAGTATAGTGTGTAAAATTTCTAAATAATACATGATGTTGTCTAATATTATTTGAACGTAGACTGTGATAGCTTAAAGATATAAACAATAATGCAACTATTTTTTAAATTGTTTTTAACATTTATTTATTTTTGAGAAAGACAGAGCGTGAGTGGGGGAGGGGCAGAGAGAGAGGGAGACACAGAATCTGAAGCAGACTCCAAGCTCTGAGCTGTCAGCACAGAGCCCCATGCGAAACTCGAACTCAGGAGCCGTGAGATCATGACCTGAGCCAAAGTCGAACGCTTAATTGACTGAGCCACCCAAGTATCCCTACAATAATACAACTATTAAAAAATAAAACAGTATAGGTAATAGTCCAATAATGGAAAGTAAATAAAAAATTATAAGATAATCCAAAAGAAAGCAAGAAAGGGTAAAAAAAAAAAAAAGAACAGATGAGACAAATAGAAAACAAAAATAAGATGGTAGATGCAGACTTTATAATTTTAATAATTACATTAAATATAAATGATCTTAATACCTCAAAACAAAAGGGAGGGATTTTCAGATTTGAAAAAAACAAAAAAAAACAAGGCCCAACTATATGCTCTCTATAAAAAATGTGCTTTAATTATAGAAACATAGGCTAAAACTGAAAGGATGGAAAGAGATGTTGTAACACTAATAAAAGAAAGCTGAAGTGGTTATATTTGCATCAGACAAAGTAGTCCTTAGAACAATGAGTATTATTAGGGATAAAGAGGGACATTTCATCATGATAATGGGGTCAATTTATCAAGAAAGCATAACAGTTTAAAGGTTTATATAACAATAACAGGGCTTTAAGATATTACAACACGAAACTGCTGCAAGATGTATTGGACAAATCCACAATTGTACATGGAGCTTTCAATGTCTCTCTTCAGTAATAGCTAAAACAAGTAGACAGAAAATCTTTAGGGATGTAGGAAATTTGACAACACTACCAACCAGTTTGACCTAGTTGGCACTTATAAAATACTCCATCCATTAACAGCAAATTACATATTTTTTCCAAATGCACATGGCCATTCACTAAGATAGACCATATTGTGGATCACAAAAGAAATTTCAGTATGTGTAATACACTGAAATCAGGCAAAGTATGTTCTCTGGCCACAGAAGAATTAAATTAGAGGAACATATTTACTGCTACAAATGCACAGAAATGGACAAAAAATATTTCATGGACATACTATATTTATTAACAGTCTCAGAGCAGTAGTGTCACTGAAAATGGAATGGGCAATTGATACACTAGCTAATTAAAATGGCTACTTAAAAGAAAGAAAAAAGGGGGCACCTGGGTGGCTCAGTGAGTTGAGCATCCGACTTTTGATTTCTACTCAGGTCATGATGTCACATTCATGGGACTGATCCCTGCGTCAGGCTCCATGCTGAGTGTGGAGCCTGCTTAAGATTCTCCCTCTCCCTCTGCCCCTCCCTCTGCTCTTGCTCTCTCTTGAGAGAGAGAGAGAGAGAGAGAGAGAGAGAGAGAGAGAGAGAGAGAGAGAAAGAAAGAAAGAAAGAGAAAGAAAGAAAGAAAGAAAGAAAGAAAGAAAGAAAGAAAGAAAGAAAGAAAGAAAGAAAGAAAAGCTTGATTTAACAGTTAGCTTAACCAGTTAAATGATTTTGTAGCTTAACTAGATAAAAGAAAGTAATGCCAAGACTCTACAGGGAAGATTTCTAGAATTGGGAGATAGGAATGAGGTGATAGAACACTATAAGTACACAACTATATATTTTTCCTACTTCACAAAATTTTTCTTTTGTCTGACTTGATCTGGTGGTTCCAGGCCTAAGTTTAAAGTTACCATAGGGAAGTATTATCAATGCACTAAACAAATATTGATACCACTAAGTTTGACACGCATATTATTTTTTATTATTATTTATTTAAATTCAAGCTAGTTAACATACAGTGTAGTATTGGTTTCAGGAGTAGAACCCAGTGATTCATCACTTACACCCAGTACTCATCCCAACAAGTGCCCTCTTTAATGCCCATCAGCCATTTAGACCATTCTTAAAGACTCTTAGGGGTATGTCATAGCTTCATCCATGTAGGCAAGTTAAGGCCTGTCTGTAAACATAGGGCCATGTGTCCTATGATTCTTTATCTTTCAAATTCTATATCAGCCTGGGAGTGAGTCCAAGGAGATGTGTTAACAAAGCTATTGTTTTTACTGGTCTTGTGGATTTATAATACATCTGCTGAGCCAGAAAGACCCATCACAGGGGATAGGTTATGGGTCAAACAGGTAATAAATGGAAATGAAAGGAATCATAGGAAATAGAAATGTACCTATAAGCAGATTACAATTCTATGGAGGGGTGCAATCATGTGACCTCTGTGCCAGGGCCTCTCAGATGGAGATTCTTAGGCATCTCTCTCAGATCTGATGCTGACTACTTAACTGTTGTCAAGAGAAAAGTCTGAACCTGTTTTTGCAGGGAAGGGAAATTGCTGATGTATGAGCTCTACCTAAAGATTCCATCTGTATAATTTGGAGCAACTAAATGACACAGTGCTATTTGATGACTCAGTAAAGGGCTAGTTTCTTACAGTTAGCACTCAGTTATTAGTGTTAAGGCAATAGCCTTTACCATTCTGATCATATTTCTGATGACTTGATAATTACTAAAGAATTATATAGGTGTAAGACTCTGAACAGTAGAGCTTTTGCTCTCTTTATGGGCATAAATCAAAACAATATGTTGCTAAGACATATGCATAATGGAAAACAGATTTCTGCTGCCTGCTATAGCTTGGTCTAGTCCTTTGAATACAGAATATGTCAGTGAAAATGGAATTTATTTAAGGAAACACCACCCTCGAGGGAGATGGATTTGGAGGAAATATAATGAATCAATATTACTGATAACTCCTTTGTGAAGTTATGCAAAATACTTTTATGGAATACCCATGACACCCACACAGAGCTATATTTGGGTATAATATACCAATTGACAACGTCATTGGACTTATTTTTGTGTGCAAACCATTTTCCTAAATCATACAGACATACTAATATACTCTGGTAATAACTTATTTCGTCGTTTGACTGCTGTTGTCTCCTCTGTGCCAGATGTTCTGTAAGGATTTTGGGTACTGGGCTTGGGGAACTACGTCAGACCAAAATAATGTTCCTGAAAGCTCATCATGATGAAAAGGACTTGCTAGTCCGAATAGAGACACTAGAGGGAGCTCTCCTCCAGGAGACTGGCTCTATCTAGAAATGGCCCTGGAGGGACAACAAAGCTTTAAATGACTGGACTAATAGAGTATTTACTTTAATGGGGCATCATTATCAGCTAACAGTGAAGGAAGAGGACTTGTATCCTTACCCAGGAAAGACTATTTAATATTCTAATCATTATGGAAGTTGATGTTTTTAAAGATCAATGACCAGGAGTAATGGAAGGCAAGCAAAGGATGCCAACTATGGGAATACTATGGTCAACCTAAATTATGATAGGACATTACTGTACAGTGTGACCTTTATGTATGTTTTCTAATGGCCCAGGTACCATAGATTTAAAGGGGTTTTATCTTTCTCATGATACATTGGTTGGGATTGGACAGATAAAGGAACAACACTGTGTTGTCCTGAAAAGAGCATCTTGCATAATGACACCTGGAATTTAATGACTGTTAAAGCCCATACTGTGATATCTGGGATATAGTTATGTTCTCAAACCAGATGGAATCAAGAATTTATTGAATGATAATTTCTGGTCATTACCCCAGTCACTGTGAATGTGTATGAAAAGAGTTGTTTTTGTTGGGGAAGAAATGGAGAATGTTATTATAATTCTAATCGACCTCATATGTTAACCTGGGCCACGGTATATCTACTGTAACAAGCAAGGACCTGGAAAGCTCTTCTCATGGTCCTGGACTGCCTCCTGATTTGCTGTACTTTTTCATTACTTCTATTCTTTAAATGCATCTGCATGGTTAGGGCTTTCTGAGCAAATTTTATAGAAACTTGGGACCTAGGCTAAAAGACAAGCATTAAAATTTAATTTATGACTAAACAGTGAGATTTACTTCTCTGGAAGTATATGTTTATATTTCAAGGGTCGGGGGATGAGACCAGGATCTTGGAGACATCTGGGTTGTAAAACTGAAGACACTAGTTTATTCCCCCCAGAGATTTTTTTTTTTTTTTACACATTCTAAAGTATGAAGACACAAGTCATTCCCTTCATTTTTTCAAGGAAAAACTCTCAGAAGGGGAGAGGGGAACAACTGTCTTCTTTTTCCTAAGTAAACATGCAGATTTGTTTTTGGGGAGATTCCTTACCTTCAAGTTTCAATTACTTGAAAGATTACATCTCATTCTCATCACCTGGCTCCTGTGAGAAGAGCTGGGGCAGAGAAGAGCCAGAATGGTATTATCTACTTATTATATGTAAGTAGTAATAATCATCTGTTCTGCTCCAGGAAACTCATATTAGCATTCAGCATATTAATAAATATAGATATTAAAATTTTAGCAATATATGAAACAGTCTGAGAATAACAATGCTGCTGCTACTACCACCAATATTATCGTTGAGAATCGCAAAAAAGAATTTTTTACATGTTTTTCTGAATTTTCCCTACCAGTTTTTTGAGTTCTCTATTTGGTCCAAGCATAAAGCTATTATATACTGTACACTCTTTTTAACAGTTATTGGAGATACAATTAACATCTGTAATTCACAAATGTAAAGTGTACAACTCAATGTTTTCTAGTATATTCACAGGTTGTGCAGTCATCACCATAATCAGATTTTAGAACATTTTTGTACCCCCTAAAAGAAACTTGTATGCATTAGCAATCATTCCCCATTTTTCCCCAACATTCCCCCCGCATCTCCACTACTAAGCCTCTTGAAGCCACTTTGCATCTTTATGTCTTTATAGATTTGCCTATTCTATGTATTTATACATTTGCATATTTCATATGAATGGAATTTTACAATATGTGATCTTTTGGACTGGCTTCTTTCATTGAAACAATGTTTTCAAGATTCATCTATTTTATATCATAGATTAATATTTATTGCCATATAATATTTTGTGATAAATTTTCTTTTATAGTTATTGCTTCAGTTTGCTATTACTCTGTTTAGGAATTTTGCATGTTCATAAGAGGGACTGATCTATAATTTTTTTTCCTAGTAATTACAGATGTGGGTAATAAAATTACCGTGGCCTCATAAAGCTTTGTAGTGTTTCTTCTTTTAATATTACCTAAAAGTTCTTCTGTAAGATTGGTATTAATCTTTTCTTCAGTGTCTTGAAGTACTTATTGTTTAAGCCCTCTGGCCATGGAGATATCTTCAGGGAAAGTTTTCAATTCAAAATTCAATTTCTGTGTTAGAGTGACTGTTTAGATTTTCTACTTCTTATTTCAGTTTGATAAATTGTGTTTTTCCCAGAATTTTTTCTCTTTCTTCTATGTTGTGAAAATTATAGGTATAAAGTAATCCCTAATGACTTCTCATTGTCCTGTCATCTGTAGGATCAGTAGTGATGTCATCTTTTACATTTGTCTATTGATGGACTTGGGTTGCTTTCATATCTGGCTATTATGAATAATTTGGCAATAAACAGAGAGGTGCATATATCTTTTTGAATTAGTGTTTTCATTTTCTTTGGATAAACACCTAGCAGTGAAATTATGGGATCATACAGTAATTCTATTTTTAATTTTTTGGAGAACCTCTGTACTGTTTTCCACAGGGGCTCTACCAATTTGCATTCCCACCAACAGGGCACAAGGGTTTGGTTTGTTTGTTTGTTTTTTTCTCTCTCTCTTTTTTTTTTTTTTTACATCCTCACCAATACTTGTTATTTCTTGTATTTTTAAAATGCCTTATTTTTAATTTAATTGAAATTTAATGCTTGTGTTTTTAATTTTAGCCATTCTTACAGGTCTAAGGTGATATGTCATTGTGGTTTCGATTTGCATTTCCCTGGTGATGAGTGATGTTGAACATCTTTTCATGTGTCTGTTGGCCATCTGTATGTCTATTCAGGTCCTCTGCCCATTTGTTAATTAGACTATTTGGGTTTTTTTCATGTTGAGCTGTTAGTTTCTTTATATATTTTGTATATAAACCCCTATTGGGGTTGCAAATATCTATCCTATCAACCCCTATCATTTGCAAGTATCTTCTCCCATTCAGTAGGTTGGCTTTTTGTTTTGTTGATGGTTTCCTTCACTGTGCAAAAACTTTTTACTGTGGTGTAGTCCCAGTAGTTTGATTTTGTTTTTGTTTCCCTTGACAGAGGAGACATCTAGAAAAATGTTTTTCTATAGCTCATGTCAAAGAAATTAATGTCTATGTTTTCTTCTAGAAGTTTTATGATTGCAGGTCTCACATTTAGGTTTTTTAATCCACTTTGAGTTTATTTTTGTATATGGTGTAAGAAAGTGGTCTAGTTTCATTCTTTTGCATATGGCCGTCCAGGTTTCCCAGTACCATTTGTTGAAGCAATTATCTTTTCCCCATTATATATTCTTGCCTCCTTTGTCATAGATTAATTGACCATAAAAGTGTGGGTTTATTTCTGGACTTTCTATTCTGTGCCGCTGGTCTATGTATCTATTTTTGTGCCAGTATAATATACTGTTTTGATTCCTACAGCTTTGTAGTATATCTGGAAATCTAGAATTGTGATACCTCCAGGTTTGTACTTCTTTTTCAAGATTGCTTGGCAATAATTCAGCACTTTTATTGATGTGCCTATTCCCTTCTTCCCTGAGATACAGGAATGAATGCTTTCCCCTATGATCAGGCCCTTTTTCTCTCTTTCTAGTTGGGCTAATTTCTGGGAGGACTTGTGCATAGTCTGAGAGCTCTGTTATAAATGTGAGTCGGAAAAACCACCGAAGAGAATAGTAAATGATGATAGGAAACTCAACTGCAGCAAACATTATACCTGGAAGATTGTACCTCTTTCAGGAATATAAATTAGCAATATACTCTTCTATAAAATATTTCCCATTCTTACCCATTTCAAACATGTAGGTTTTTTTCCCTTCTCTTATATTCTTCCAAGTTTCATGTACTGCTTTCCTTGTATTTTGTTCACCCACATGTGTAATATTATTATCAGTGGTCCTCAACCATGGCTACACATTAGAATCCTCTGGGGAGATATTGAAAAAAGTACTTCTACATAGGCCCCACTCTAATTTGGTAGTTCTGGGGTGAGGCATAGGTATTGGTATTTGTTAAAAGTTTGCCAAGTGATTGATACGAAGGGGCAGCCAAGATTGAAGATTACTCTCTGCCTATTATAATAATCTATTGTGGGGCGCCTGGGTGGTTCAGTCGGTTGAGCGTCCGACTTTGGCTCAGGTCATGGTCTCGCGATCCGTGAGTTCAAGCCCCGTGTCGGGCTCTGTGCTGACTGCTCAGAGGCTGGAGCCTGTTTCAGATTCTGTGTCTCCCTCTCTCTGACCCTCCCCATTCATGCTCTGTCTCTCTCTGTCTCAAAAATAAATAAACGTTAAAAAAATTTATAATAATCTATTGTGCCACCTCTTAGGCTTTTCAGTGTATGCCTAATATCAAAATGCTCATCCTCATTATATTTCATTGTTTGGGATATTTATGTCCTTAATTCTCTTAACAAAATTGTTCCAAGAAGGTATGTCATGTTAATATGGGCCGATATAGCCTGTGGCACACTGCTGCCTGTGTACTGGAGTTTAAGGAGCAGCTTTTTTATTTTATTAATGGTTTAACTTGATCTTTAGGAAGAGTACTGGACTCAGAATCAAAATATGTCATTTCAATGCCTGATTTTATCATGTGTTAGCCTTGCAATCTAGAGAATTCGCTTAGCCCCAGAACCTTTATTTTCACACCTCCTATTTTCTTATCAGTAAAACAAATATTTTATCATCTGTCCTACTAAACATTTCTAAAGTAGGACTCTATGAAAGTTTTGAAGAGCTTAACGTGTTACACACATTAGCATTACTTCTAGACTGGTATAGGGATAATTATGAGTGACTTTTGATATGCAATGATGTATTTTAACAAGTACACATAGTGGGTAAGCTTTTCTCATATATTTCATTTGCTCTTTCATTTTTCCACTTGAAAAAAAAAAAGAAGCTTGGGTGTTGTATAACTGTAATGCAACATAAATCCAATACACCATTCTCTCTCTTTGCCCCTATAAAACTCATTGGAAGTTTCCCATGCAAAAGGTGGAATTTAGACAAGAAAATTAAAGCTGGTGGTTTTCAATGGAAATGGAGCTAGGAGATGTATTTTTTTTTAACAGGTTCAGAAAAGTCAGTGTCTGAACTAAGATTAAATTTTGGAGCTTTTTGGCTTCTTATGCTGTACTTGTTAATCTCACATTTTTATTTGCTTTTCAAAAGATTTTTAAGATCACTTAAAAGTTATATGTTTTGGGAAAATGGAACAGTATCACAATTTACAAATAACAATGTTTTTGAATGACCCTAAAATGTTTAATTTGAAAGATACAGGAAATGAATTCATAGTTGACATTGATGATGATTTACACTAATTTTTCTAGGAGGAAATGTTTGTATTAAGCAGTTAAAAACATAATTATAATGGTTATTGCACAAAGCCCAGCTTTATAGGGTCTGAAAGAGCAAGTGCTACAAATAGTTTTAGATAGTAATTAGATTGAAAATCACTGATTTTATTTCATTTTATTTTTTATTTTTTGGCTACCAGATAAAGAAGGATCTTATAAGAGTAAATTTCTCACCTGCCTCAGGCAGGAGTAATTAGATGTAAGCAAATTTAATGGAGCCTGTGTGCTCTGGGGCCATTCAGCTGTGCTTCGATAATTGCATTTTTTTTTTTAAGTATGAAGGTTGTTTAACATATCAAGTAGCAAAAAAGTTAAAGTACAGGTTATCTATTTATCTTTTAGGTAAATAACTGTAGTACTTTATAAACCAAGCAGTAATGAATGCATTACCAAATAATAGACTCCAGTGAGGAGAAGCAAATGCAGCCAATAGTATGCAATTATTATATATGTAAGTCCCTAATTCGTTAGCAGTAGCATGACTTCAAACTACTTTCATCTTTGTTCCCTTTTTTCTATGTACTTTCACTTAAAAAGTTCAAGGTTTACTTAGACATATGTTTGAACAAGGAGATACCATATTTTGATGATTTATTTTTTAATTCAATCTTTACATATTAACGTGGTTAACTTTGTTCTAAGACACAGATCCACATTAACAAATTCATCCCCCCTCTTTTTGCTCACAGACTAGTCTTAGCTCTTACGTCCATAGCCTCCTGGGATCTAGCTCCTATTTAATCGCTGTTTTGCTTTTTACCACTCCTAACTCATAAAAACTACACACCAATATACAGTTAAAATAAAACAGCATTACTAAAATATTACTCATATTAGGGATAGATTTTTTTCATTACACAAATCCTTTCAATATTGAATTCTGTTGATATTTAAAATTTGATTTAATGTACTTAGACTTTTTCAAAGACACCAGATTTTGTATATAGAATGTGTGTATGTAAGTCATGTAAGATAAAACAAATGACTTAATAGTTAATTCATATTTAGTTAAATAAAACTAATACTAAATTTATAGTAAGTCACTATCACATGTTGGAAGACCTGTATCACTCTTTTTTATCCTACCCTTTTATTCCTTTAAACAGTTATTTGAATGAACCCTTGAATGGCATGCTGATTAAATATATAGATGACACAGAGGTTCTTAGGATCATTAATACTTTGAATGATACATTCAGAATACTGATTCATATTAATTGGCTGGGAGTAGGGGCTAAATCTGACCAGGTAAAATGTAGAAAAAGTAAACATAAAGAGTTCTGAATGTTAATTCCTAAAGCCAACTCCACAATACAGGATAGGTAAGATACTCCTTAACACTAGCAGTTGAGAGAAAAATGTTTGAGCTTTTATGACATTACATATGTGTCAGTGGTACCTTGTAGCTACCAAAACAGCTAAACAGATCTGAGGGGTTGCATTAACAGTTAAGGTAGAATATTTTGTCTCATTATGCACCTTAATTTATGAAGGTTACCACTATAGTAATTTAAGAAAAAGGCAGGATAAGTAATTGGATCTCAAATCTATGCAAAAGGTATTTGTGGGAAAATAAAATAAAATAAAATAAAATGACAGTGGATTAGCAGAAGATATTACTGGAAAGTGTTAACATGAAAAATTTTTAATTTTTGCCAATTTTTTTATTTCCTACAATGAGCAGAAATTGGTTTTTTAAGCAGGGGGAAAGATTGCATTAAAAAAGGGGCACAGAAACAGCTATACTGAGTGGAAAGTGACCAGAACAATGAAAGGACACACAATGGTGCCACAGGAGGACTATATAAAGGAGCTATATATTTAGCCTGAAGTGAAGGCAGCAGGTTACTGGGCCAAGGAGAACAGGGATTTTTGTAGCAACTCACAATATTTGAAAGGCTGTGGGTACTTTCTGTGGATTCAGAGGATAATTCTAAGAGCAAGTAGAAGCTATATGGTGAAATATGTCTTGGTTTAGTTATGAGAACTTTCTAACATTTGGAGAGCTCTCAAAAAATGGCACAGGAGGTTGCCCCAGGCCCTTGTGTGATTTCTTCAAGACTCTGTTGCATGGCCCTTGCCTTTTCCCAAATAATATGGCTTCTTTGTACTGTGTGTAACAAAATGGTAATCAGAGGTTATAGAATTGGACTAGCAAAGGTTGCTTTAGGGAGGGAATGCTACCCCTCCCCAATGGCTTCTGGCTGCACTATTGAAGGATGAAGCTTTGCCACCACTGGGTGATTTCAGAACAGTATGCCACTGGCTCTGAAGGCAGTTTATCTATAGAGAAAATTTTAGAAATCATTTGAGGATAAATATATCGTACTGTTGGAATAAGCATATAGTGTGCCAAGATGACCACCTTCAAGGTGGCAGCCTTCATTTGCATATGTAAAAGTCAGTCTCATTACTCCACTACTTGTTAGTTTTTATTAAAATCTGATTTTGGCACAGAGCACAGTAATGAGAAACTTAAACTCAGTTATGGCTTTCAGATTCCATTGGATAGGTAAAAATTTTGTTACTTGCTTATCTTGCCGTTGTCTTTTGGTCTCTTGTTTCCTTCTTGATTTGGGAGCACATCTTTCATCCCTACTTTGTTACTGTGTATCTTGTCCATAGTGAAATTATTTATTTTTCTTTTTTTAATTTGAATGTGATCTATACTTTTGGAAGAGGTAACTTAGTGTTAGGGAAGAAAAGAGAAATTGTCCCTGAAACTTTGTTTTCAATACTTAGCAAGTTTTACAATTAATGACAGAAGTTTCTCTTGTGGCCTCTCCTCCCAAAGACTGTGCTTATTTATTTTCCCCAATAGTCTCATGTGACCTTGTTAAAGCTTCATGTAATTCCCAAATAAATTACATTTACTGGTTTGCTTCTATCTAGTATTTTATTGACATTTCCAGATAAGTTTAATAGGATGGAGAGAAACAGTGTTCTCTTTATAGACTCAGTGGGTGATTTGACCTTAGCAGGTTAACCTTATCCTGATGTTGAAGGAAGCTATTCTTAATTAGACTCTATCAGTTTCTCCATTATCACCAAGAGAGCCACTGGTCTGTAATTCTATAAATCTTAATTTGATTGTTTTTTTCTTTCCTACAGAAAAGCTACCATATTAGCAAAGTCGCAATATTTGAAAACAGTTGCTGGTTTTCCAGATACATTGCATATCCTCATCTGTAGCTCAGCCATTTCACACTTTATTTACTTCAGAAACTCTCAGTTGAATACCATCTGGTCATGGTGATTTATTGCTGTGGAATTTCTCAAGTTGCTCTATTATTTTCTCCTAGGAGATTGCTCTCTGTTACTGCCCCACTGATTTTCTCAGAAAGTGCCCTTGGAATAGTCGTTTCCCTCGTATCCTGTACAGACAAGGTCAATGCCAAATAAAACTGAATTAAACTTCTCTGCTGCTTCTTGTCCTCTTACTTGCTGTCTTTGTAGCAAGTCCTCGTCAGTGGAGAGAAAGTCAGGACTTAGTCCAGCCATTCATGTTGGCTGTCTAGCCCGCATGTTACCTTTTGTATTTTTATTTTCCAGATTCTCCCTTTCTTTGACAATATATTTTTGGCATTTAATTCAGAAAAAAAAGTTGCATTAAACAATGTCCTAAATACTTCCAGTGTGTTCGTAAATGTCTATATGGACTTAGTTCTAGTTTTTTGCTTGTTTGTTTTACCCATCCACAAATTTCTCTTTTGACCTTTCAGATAATGACACGGTATATACACCTCTCATTGCCGGCATCCTTATCTGTCTTCCAGGCAGCCTGGATAGTTTTTAAACTCTTTACTTGCCTCTCTCTTAGAGGGCTGCTCACCTTTTTTTTTTCCTCTTAGATTTTTAACATATACTTCTTATAGTTTACCCCTTTGGGTTAACATTCAGAGATGCCCATACTAATTAGAACACGAGCTTTAATTGTGCAACCCTCCCAATTGCTGAGTTCCACTCCTACGCATATTCACCTGTGGTAATTCCTGTATGTCATATTAATCTATTTCCTCTTTTGTAACTGCCCAAATAAGCCAAGATAAGGCATATTAATTATTGCTTCTACGCATTGTGCTCTTCTGTCATTCATTTGGATAATAATGGACATAATTAAAACCATTCATTGCAATAGTCTTCCTAGGAAATAATGGTGAACAGTAAAGGTTAGAAGCAATTTGCATTATTCTTTCATATTCTGTGGTTAACATATCATTTTTTACCTGAACTTTGTTCAAATAATTATTTTGTTTAAAAAGAGTTACTTAATGTGCATTCGAGTGTAGTTTAATTGCTATTAGAAATATATTTCTATCTTTATACAAAATAATTTAGCGCAGAATTTTTAAACTTATAACTTAAGTATTGAAACATCAAAAGTTGAGACTTCTGACATTTCCCAAATGTATTGTAAATCACCTACTATTTTAAATTGAGAAATAATTTAAATAAGGGAATAAACGAAGATTTAAATGTCAAATTCTGAGTATGTGTGGTAGAATCCTTCCTTAAGACTCAAATAGAAATACTGCCAGTCCCAAGGTTCATAATCTCTGAATAAAATGCCTTTTGGTCAGTCTCTAAAGGGGAGTAACAGATTATAACAGCAGAGGACATAAATGCTGGTTTTGTTCATTTTATTGCTAACACATTTTTTTTCTCTAGGTGGGGCAGGCTGTTCTAACACTAAGTTACATCCATAACTCTTTGGTGCTAGTATGCATATGTTCTTTGAATTTTTTAATAGATTGAGGTCCTTTCCATCCCAAAGCTATGGTGTGTGTGTTAATATATGTAATATATTGCCTTACAAGAAATATGTGCTATATTATAATTCCAAGACCTATCTTTCTACCTTCATCTCAACGAGTAGCTCCAATTCCCTCTATTCTACAAAAAATCAAAAATACACAGAATGCAATATTTACAAATAAATAAGATCTTATTTAATGCAGTTGTTATAAAAGTGAGCCTTCTAACATTTATATCTGTGTCAGACAGCTTATGCTAAAACAACTTTCATAATACGTAACAGTTAAGTGAAAACTCCTGGAAAGTAAGTCCACAAATCTTTTTCTATTTGTCTATTTAGTTATATGACTATTTAATAATTATAGTGTCCAAGCAGATATTTGTGTTTCGTGCCTTAATACCAGTATGATTCTGTATTTGCCATAGTTGGAAAGTGAGATTCTGTATTTGCCATGGTTGGAAATGTGAGCTGAGCGCGCAACATTTATCAGTTAAAATTGCGTGGAGCAAGAATATGTTATAAAGGTTGTAGGGCTTGTCCTCTGATGACTTCTCTTTCAGGTAGATACTATTGTATTGGTTGATGTCTCAAATTTGAACAAATGTGTATAGGTCACAGTCAGTATAAACTTATATAAGAACCACATGAGGTATCACATCTCAAGATATGGGAGCTGAGGTACCGGCTATTATGATTCTCCGGAGTCCCCTTTACTTATTTTTCTTAACAAGTTATTCTTTCACCAGAGAAATCTTAGGACATATTTTCTTCTGAATTTGATTCCATCTTCTGTCAAGCAAAATTTAGTTCAAGTTCTGGGTAGTTTCAGTCCTGATGTTTTCTTCCTGATTATTCAGAGATTTTTTTGTTAGTGGAGTTTGGAATGGAGAAATGTATTAGGAAATGTATTGGTCAGGGTTCTTCAGAGAAACAGAGCCAATAGGACGTAGAAGGTGATGTATTGTGAAGAACTGACTTACATGATTATGGAAGCTGAGAAGTCCCACAATCTGCTGCCTGCAAGTTGAAGACCCAAGAAAACTACAGGTATAATTTAATCCAAGTTGGAAGACCTGAGAACCAAGAGAGCCAGTGATGTAAATCCAAATCCAAAGGCAGGAGATGTGAGATGTCCCAGTTCAAATACTGAGGCAGGAAAAGGGGAGGAGTAGTGTCTTCCTTCCTCTGTGCCTTGTTCTGCCCAGGCCCTTAGGGGTTGGTTGATGCTCACCCACATGGGGGAGGGCAATCTACTTTACGGAGACCACCGTTCAAACACTGACCTCATCCAGAAAACACCCTCAGATACACCCAGAAACAATGCTTAATCTGGGGACCTCATGACCCAGTCAAGCTGACACATAAAATTAACCATTGCAGGAAAAAAAATGGAAGAATTAGAAGCTAGTGCTCATCTTGCCCAAAATATGTTTGAAAGATTTTGAAGTGAAGATGACCAGATCAGATTTGGACTTTGGACAGCTGACTACAGTGTCAATTAAAGTTTGATATTCCTCAAAGCTCTTTCCTGTGTTTTTTCTTGTCACTTTGCATATTCTCCTTGAGTCATTTCATCTCATAGCATCTATTTCTATATTAGTATTTCTAGCCCAGACCTCTCTGCTAAACTTTCGCCCTTTATAATTAATTGCCAATTAGATATCCCTTTTTGGATGATTCACTGGAACCTCAAATACATTTCCAAATTGATTCTACCTTTATTTACCTTCCCAAACATTCTTCTGTTACTGTCCTATATCTGAAGTAAATGGTGCCACCATTTTTGACATTGTCCAGAGTCAGAAACCTGAGAATCATCCTATAGTTCATTAGCAAGTACTATATATCTTACCTATTTTATGTTGCTCTCAAATCTGTTCTTTTCCTTTTGTACCTACTGCCTTGTCAGTTACATACTCTCTTACTACTGCAGCAGCCCCTTTATGTGCCTTCTTACCTTCAGTCTTATTTCCTGCCAAGGAATTATACTGAAGCTAGAGCGATCTTTCTGAAAGTCAAATTAGATCCTGTCATTCCTCTGCTTATCATTTCTCTGTCTTCTCTGTGACCTTACATTCAGGTATAAGTTCTTTAAGATGAAACTCGAGGCCCTATAGGATCTGGCTTTTGTCTACTTTTTTAACCTCAACTTTTACTCCTTCAAATACTCCCTACTCATATCAAGCTTTCAGTTTCCAGTACTTACTATGTTAAATAATACTATGAAAGTTTAGGAAGATATTTCTAAATGAAATATTTCAAATTGCTCCCTTAAAAAAAATCCCTCTGTTTGAAACCCGTATCTTTTACTTTTGATTCATTTTTTACATGCTAAAACTGTATAATCTTTTCAAAGGTAAAAAAAAAAAGGACCATTTCAGCTATCACCAGCAAGTATTGATTATCATTAACTGCAGAATTATACTTAATATGATTTATTGGTCATTAATTTTATGGATGTCATGGATCTTAAAAGTGAATCCATAAAGTATCTGAGTTTCCTTTATGTTACTTACACTGAAGTAAAATACCAATTAATAGATTTCAGAAAGAAGTTATGTTGAGATGAGTTCTAATACAACCTCTAAGGTAAGGATTTAGTGGTCTAATAGTAGAAATAGAAAATCTAGAAAGTGAAATAACATCCTTCCCCAAATACTCAACTTTCACAATATGTGAGTTTATTTTTACTTTGAAGATCACATAATTAGTCTTTCTTACCTGTTCATTTTTACACAGGTTTAATCATTTTATTTCAAAAATGCTCAATTATTATGGTGTGCTCAAGTGGAGTCTAGGAATAAAAAAAGAAAAGAAAAGGAAAAAGTTGCATTTACCAACAAAACTGTAGAGCTTTTTAAATGAGATCTACTTGTTCTGGTGGCTGGTGAATCTGGTAGAAATAGGAAGAGATTATTAAGTGTGTGTGTGTGTGTGTGTGTGTGTGTGTTTAGCTTTTGAAGATACATGGGATGCTCCATTCCTGTCTGCACTGAATTTATCAAAAATTATAGGCAGACTAGAAATTGCTTCTCAGAAGGATTATACCTCTTCTAATATCACCTACTGATTTTACAGTAAAAGTCTAGGCTACAAAAGTTGATATGAGAACACAATTCATTTTACTTGACTCTTTTAAAAATAGCATTATCAAACATTTTGTGATGTTTCTTTCATATCGTATATTGGGCTGTCGTGAAGAAATAAACCTCCACTTGCTTTCATGACAGCAGATAATAAATTGACTGATATAATTCAGTTGAGAATTTGAAAAATGCATTGAAAATAATGGGGCATAACAGTGTAGGGTTAACATTTATTCATAGATGATGCAATTAAATAAAACAGGCATTAACTTCAAGGTCAGTCAGTAAAGTAATAAAATTGAATATTTTAATTGAATTGTAATTGCTTCCCATTGATACATGAAAGTAAAGTAAAATAGATGTCAGCTCTGCAAATTACGGTTCTTCCTTCTAATTAATTTCTTAATTCTGCATGGAGTTATCCAGTGCCTAGGTCTTGTTGTGGGTTTATTCATCCACCCAGCTTCCATCAAGGAATGTCTATAAGACATGATTAAATGGTTAGAGGTCAGGATTTTTAGTAAATTTTTTCTGCACTTTGGAGAAAAATGTGTTAGTAACTGTAAGTAACTTACGTATTTGAGTTCAAATTTACTCTAAATGTAACAGCATCCTGGGTTCTATGGAATGTAATTATCTTCTTTATTACTATTGATGTTTCTTGATATTGATGTATATATTAACATTAATAAATGTAAACATCTCAATCAATAAAAATGTTTTCATATGGTAGATAGATATATTGAGACTTTCATTCTACCACTCACTGATTCAGGAGGTAAATTGAACAGACTATTAAGGTTTGGGGGAAGTGCAGTTTATGTCCATTCATGACCCAGGTTTCACTAGAAAAAAACACCTAAATTGAGTGAATCTAAAAAAGAAACATCTTTTTCAAGGACTGGGATAAGTTGAAACTTTTAGATAAAGTTGAATTTCTTTGAAAAAGCCCGTGAGCCATTGTGGCTTTTTCATAGGCTTTTCATAGTCCCTCAAAGAGTTTTAACATAATACAGTTTTATATAAAATAAAATGGGAACAATGACATTACAAAGATTAGGAGAGAGATTTTCAAATTATACTGAAACTGTACTGGGTCTAGATTCTTGGGTTTATTTAAAGAAAGAGAAGATTATGCCTTTTGGACTGGCTGCATATACCAGTTAAATGGCTACTGCTGAAAAATTGAAAATGGAATGAATGCATGTATAAGATGGCTTTAAAAATTACTGATGTATTGTTATCTATTCTTATGCCTTAAAATGACTTTATGTATGGGGCACCTTGCTAGCTCAATCGGTAGAGCATGTGACTCTTGATCTCAGAGTCATGAATTCAAGCCCCATGTTGGATGTGGAGATTACAAGAAAGAAAGAAAGAAAGAAAGAAAGAAAAAGAAAGAAAGAAAGAAAGAAAGAAAGAAAGAAAGAAAGAAAGAAAGAAAGAAAGAAAGAAAGGAAGGAAGGAAGGAAGGAAGGAAGGAAGGAAGGAAGGAAGGAAGGAAGGAAGGAAGGAAGGAAGGAAGGAAGGAAGAAAGAAGGAAAGAAAGAGTGGGGGGGGGAGAGAGACAGGGAGAGAGAAGAAGGAAGGAATAGATAAAATGATTCTGTGTAATAGAAGATATAATATTATATAATACAAATATATTGCTACATTAGCATCTTTAGTTGTACTTAGAAATATGGGTGGATTCTTATTGGTAAAACAAGTACATTAAACAGAGAAGGTATTAATGTTGTCTAACCTTTGTGTTAAATTTTTACTCAAATATTGACTTCATTATTTAAACTGTTTCTCTCTAAACCATTTAAAGCTTAAAAGTTAAAAAATATGTCCAATGATAAATATATTTTTTGATGCTAATCTGACCCTGACCTTCCATTCTCAATTATGAGGGACTCAATTATGAAAGATATTCAAGAATGTCAGAATTTTCCATGCATATCACCGAGTTAGAAAATACCCAAACCAAAAATACACGAGATAAAAGACTGACATCCATGAGCTTCATAATTATAGATACGCTAACAGTTTTTTCATGTTAAAGTGATTTGTTTCTCCAAATCCTTGTTTTAAAATTATTTTAGTAATAATCTTGTTCCATTTAAGAAGAATTAAATATCATAACGACTGTACATATAATGCTACAATGTTTCTAAATGAGGAAACTTGTGAAAAAATATGTGGAAGTGTAAGAAAATTAAATATTCAAACTTTCATTATATTTATAAAAATAAGTTACAACGAGTTTTCATTTGCATGTAGTTTAATATTTATGGAATCATCAGTGTTCTAGGAAGTAAAGATTTCTTGAGAAGAGTTCTATATCTGAATATATTCTGGCATAGGATGAATAATCGTCCTACCACATCCCTGACTAATATCACCCCCAAGTGCAATAGGCTCAGCTGATTTAGAAAAGATCTCTGAGATCATGGTGGTTCCAGGCCATTAATTTCTTAAAGAGAGTAGCTTGAATTGCTAGTAATCTCTGGATCTTATCCAAGAAAACATTTTATAAAAACAATCTGAAATTTCATATGGGCATGTCATATGAGTAGTGATCATGAGGTCCCCAAATTTGTCACTTTCTAATGAACAGAAAAATGGAAGCAAAGACAGATTGCACTTGGACAGAGTACCCAGCAAAGCATCAGGAGAAAAGGACTGAAGTAGTCATAATCAAGTACAGTGGAATGGGTTAGCCTGACCCAAGTGTGCATGATATACAGTGTTGATTTAAAGTAGTAAGATCCATTCAAGAGAATATGTAGACTATTGTATTGAACCTAGACAAAGAGTTTCATTATAGAATTTAGACCTTTTTTGGAAAAGAATGCTAGTCTATTTAAATAACATCGGATCATGAGATAAGAACCTTTAAATCATTGTTCATGCCAAAGAAGCCTACAAAAATCCCCAGACAAAACCTCTGATAAATTTACAATGTGTCTAAGCTATTTATTTCTCAGGTCCTGCCATTCTCTTGCTTTTATATGTCCAGTGAAATCATCTATTGCTTTGTGTATGTGAAACGTTACTGATTGGTTGTTTTCCCTGTGTGAAATGTCTAAAGCATCAGACCATGAATCATAGAACCTATCATGCTCACTAAACATAACATAAACCCCATTACCATACTATAAAGACTTATACATGCAGCTTATTTCATTATTAACTCTAAGAGAAAAGAAATGTAGCTCTTTTATTTTAGCTATTTTATAGCTTTATAGTAATTTTCTACTGTAGTGAAAAGGTCTATAATGTGCTTCAGGAAAATATTTGAAAATCTTATTTAAGGTTTTAAATTTTGATTTATTTTAATATTTTTAGTGCCATACTCCAGGACTAAATAAATTGAAAATATTTCAATGAATAAGGAAAAACTTTAAATAACCAACTAATTTTTGACAAAATATACTGTGTGATGATCACAGATTCATGTGGAAAAATTATGCCTAGTGTGGCTTATGTTTACAGATTTTACTGACTATTATCTAAAGACAAGCCAAATTACTTTATCCATCATGGAATGCAACAATCTCTGAAATGAGACATAACAGCTATTTTTATAGGTTAACAGTTTAGAGCTGAGGCCTGGTGATTCTATAATGAATGAAACGACTGTAAGAAAAATGGGAAGATTATCAGTTTGATCTTCCAGTGCCTACCTATGTAAAACCATGTCCTCTTAAATTCCCTTCATGACTTTTAGACAGGCATTTATTTATTCCCAGATCCTTACAGAGAAGCAAAATGTCAATTATTAGATTCAATCATGAGAGACTTTTAAAATGATTTTAATGATGTGTAGCCTAGTGCCCAAGTGCTGAGTGAGATAGGTTACGTTGTAAGACCAATATGTAAGAATCAAGGGTTTGGAAGGAAAGCTAAAAAGTGACTTCCAGTCATCCTGGCCTTGTACATTCATGCTTTAAAATTTCCACATTCCCATTTCAAGCCCACAGTAATAGATAAAGATATGAAGGAAAAGTATGAAAGGCATAGCTGGGCTGGAAAACATAAACATCTCTGTGAAGTAGAAATGAGTACACATACAAAATGGTAAACAAGACTGAACTGTGGGGCTGTAATACAAAAAGTTAGGAAGCAGGCAAAAGCACTTAGGAGATCATAATCTTGGGGGGAAACAGATTGAAAGTGTCCTGTATGAAGGAGAACTCAGAGAGATGAAGAAAAATAAAATATCCATTAAAGAAAAAGCAATCAATTAGAAAAACAAATCACATTGGAATAGCAAGAGACTGATATGAAAAGTAACCAATTACAAATATTGGAGGGGCATCTGGGTGGCTTAGAACCTTCTTGGGATTCTCTCTCTCCCCCTCTCTCTGCCCCTCCCCCATTCATTCTCTCTCTCTCTCTCTCTCTCTCTCTCTCTCTCTCTCTCTCTCTCTCTCTCTTTCTCTCTCTCTCTCTCTCCCTCTCTATCTCTCTCTCAAAATAAATAAATAAACATTAAAAAAGAAAAGAAATATTGGAAATGAAGCATACAGTCACTTAAAAAAATCAAAAAAACTCAGTGGATAGAATAAACTCTAGGTGAGTCAAGTCAAAGAGAATGAATAAAGCAGGAAAAATAATTAACCCAAAAGACAACATAGAGGGAGAAAAACAAATTGAAAGAACAATTTAAAAATAGTAAGATAGATTGGGAAAGGGCAATGTTTGTGTAATAGATGTTTCAGAAAAAAAAATAGAAGGCAGAAAAACAGTATTTACAGACATAATGACTGAAAATTTCCTAGACTGGAATAAAAATGTAAATTTTAGAATTGAAAGTGTACATTAGGTGCTGTAGGGTATAAATAAAAATAAACTGGGGCACCTAGGTGGCTCAGTCAGTTATGATTCTAACTTCGGCTGAGGTCATAATCTCAGGGCTCCTGAGTTTGAGCCCCACATCAGGCTCCACGCTGACAGCCCAGAGCCTGGTTGGGATTCTAACCCTCTCCCCTCCCCCATTTGCACCTTCTCTCTCTCAAAATAAATAAAAATAAACATACATACATTTACACACATTATGTTAACATTATAGTATGTCACAAGTACATTGAAAACTGTACAGTTTAGCACAGAAAAAAAAATATTATATGGGAACCACTATTAAGCTGACAGCATAAATCTTATTAGGAACAACTAATTTCTGAAGAAGGAATATATTATAACTAATCTATTATGTAATGATGAAAGTTAAATAGGATAATATCAGACATCTAAAACCTAAGAGGTTTCACCACTCACAGATCTTCAGTAAAAAAAAAAAAAAAAAAAAAAAAAAAAAAAAAAAAAAAAAATTAGTAATAAAGAATGGATTTCAGTTAGAAATAGATTGAATTCCAGGAGAAGTTAATGAGAAACAATTGTGAACATAGACATGGTAGAATATGTTGGCGGGCTTAATTTTTCTTGCCAGAACTGGTGGAAATAAGAATTAACACAATAATAACAACTGAAATGGTAGGGCTTATTTAGTACCAGTGAAAACATGCTCATTTCTCTTAGTCAAAAGGATGCTAAACAAATTGTTAGATTCATATTCTAAGATTCATACTTCTTAGATAATACATTTATTTTTTTAATGTTTATTTATTTTTGAGAGAGAGAGATTGGGGTGGGGAGGGGCAGAGAGAGGGAGAGACAGAATCCGAAGAAGGCTCCAGGCTCTGAACTGCCGGCACAGAGCCCAATGCAGGGCTTGAATTCATGAACCATGAGATCATGACCTGAGCCAAAGTCGGACACTTAACCAACTGAGCCACCCAGGTGCGTCCCAGTTTAGATAATACATTTAGACTAAAAATATGGTTTTGAATGTTAAAAATTACAAGTATTTACTGAAAGAGTAGAAATTCAGTCTATAGCTTCCTAATCAGTAGAGAAAACAAACAGACAAAAATCCTTTCATTATAGCATGAAGCAGAAAAGAGCAAAGGAAAAATTTGTATAAAGCTTAATAGGAAATCTACAGTAAGATGGTAGAAATCGGTCCAGACATATAACATAAAATGTTAAGAATTTACGATATTTAAACTCCATTCTTTAGAATTGTATTTATAAGATAGGATAAAATTTTTAAAAATCCAATTATATGTAGCTTATAAATGACATCTAAAACAAAAGCACATAGAAGATTTGAGAATAAATGATGGAAAAATATATGCCAGTAAAATATTAACAAAATAAAGCTGGTGTCATAACATTGGTAAATAAGATATAAGATAAAAACCACATATGGAGACATATGGAGGTGAATAGGTTGTTACTAATGGATAAAGAAATAATCTTATCAAGAAGTTTTAGAGATTATGAATGTGTATGCACATAACAACATAACTCTCAAATACATAAAGCATAATTTTTTGAGAAACCTCCATAGTGTTCCATAGTAGCTGCACCAATTTGCATTCCCACCAACAGTGCACAAGGGTTTCTTTTCCTCCACATGCTCACAAACACTTATCTCTTATGTTTTTGATTTTAGCCATTCCAACAGGTATAAATTAATACCTTATTGTGGTTTTGATTTTCATTTCCATGATGACGAGTGATGTTGAGCATCTTTTCATGTGTCTGTTGGCCATCTGTATGTCTTCTCTGAAAAAAATGTCTATTCAGCTAGCTGCTCATTTTAAAAAAAATATTTGTTTATTTTGAGAGAGAGTGAACATGTGCAGGCATATGAGCAGGGGAGGGGCAGAGAGAAAGGGATAGAGAGAGAATCCCAAGCAGGCTCTGCAAATTGCAGAGCCTGATGTGGGGCTTGATCTCATGAATCGTAAGATCAGGACCTGAACTGAAATCAAGAGTCAGATGTTAAACCAACTAAGCCACCCAGGCATCCCAGGTTGTCACCTATTTTTAAATCAGATGATTTGGGGAGAGTTTTAATGTTGTGTAAGTTCTTTATATATTTTGTATATTAACCCCTTACTAGTTAGATTATTTGCAAGTATCTTTTCCCATTCAGTAGGTTGCCTTTTTGTTTTGTTGATGGTTTCCTTCAGTGTGCAAAAGCTTTTTATTTTGGCATAGTTCCAGTAGTTTGATTTTGCTTTTGTTTTCCTTGCCAGAGGAGACATATCTAGAAATGTGTTTCTATGGCTGATGTCAAAGAAATTGCTACCTGTTTTCTTCTAGGAATTTTATGATTTTGGGTCTCACATATAGGTCTTTAATCCATTTTATTTTTAAGAAAATGGTCCGGTTTCATTCTTTTGCATGTAGCTGTCCAGTTTTCCAGGCACCATTTGTTGGACTGTCTTTTCTCCCATGGTATATGCTTGCCCCCTTTGTCATAGATTAATTGACCATGAATGTGTCAGTTTATTTCTGGGCTCTCCATTCTGTTCATTGATCTATGTATCTGTTTTTGTACCAGTACTAAACTCTTTTGATCATTACAGCTTTGTAGTATATCTTAAAATCTGGGATTGTTACACCTCCAGCTTTGTTCTTCTTTCTTGAGACTGCTTTGGCTCTTAAGGGGTCTTTTGTGGTTCCATACAAATTTTAGGATTATCTATTCTAGTTCTCTGAAGAATGTTATTGGTATTTTGATAGGGATTGTATTAAATCTATAAATTGCTTCAGGTAGTGTGTACCTTTTAATAGTATTGTTTCTTCCAATCCATGATCGTGGAATATCTTTCCATTTTTTTTGTCATGTTCAATTTCTTTCATCATTGATTTATATTTTTTTGGAATATAGGTCTTTCACTTCCTTTTGTTAGGCTTATTCCCAGATAGTTTATTCCTTTTGGTGCTATTGTAAATGGGATTATTTTTTAAAATTTCTCTTTCTGCTACAGAATTATTAGTATATAGGAATGCAGCAGATTATTTGTGTGAATTTTGTATCCTTTACTAAATCCATTTATCAGTTTTAGCAGGTTCTTGGTGGAGTCTGCAGAGTTTGCTATAGATAGCATCATGTCATCTGCAAATAGTGTAAGTTTTACTTCTTCTTTACCAGTCTGGATGTCTTTTATTTCTTTTTCTTACCTGATTGCTGTGTCTAGGACTTCTAGTACTATGTTGAATAAAAGGGAGGAGAGTAAACTTTCTTGTCTTGTCCTAATATTAGAGGAAAAGCTCTGTTTCTTACCATTGAGAATAATGTTAGCTGTGGGGTTTTCATATGTGACTTTTATTTGTTATGTTCCCTCTAAACCTACTTTGTTGAGAGTTTTTATCATAAATGAATCTTATGCTTTGTCAAATGCTTTTTCTGCATCTTTTGAGATGATCATATAGCTGTTACTGTTTCTCTTGTTAATTTGATGTATCATGTTGATTGATTTGAAAATATTGAACCACCCTTGTATCCTTGGAATAAATCCCACTTGATCATGATGAATGGTTTTCTAATGTATTGTTGGATTCAGTTTGCTAATATTTTGCTGTGGATTTTTGTCTGTGTTCATCGGAGATATTGGCCTGTAGTTTTCTTTTTTTTTTTTCTTTTTTTTTTTTTCTTTTTTTTTTTCTTTTTTTTTTTCTTTTTTTTTTTTTTTTGGAATAGTTTGACAAGAGTAGGTTTTAACTCTTCCTTACATATTTGGTAGAATTCACCTGGGAAACCATCTGGTCCTGATATGGTGCTTACTTTTAACAGTAATCAGAAAATGAAAACTAAAATATCTAAAACAATTATGTGTATATTTTATATATTTCAATGTATATATGTATATCACATATATGTGTATATGTATGTATATGTATGTATATCAGATTAACAAAGATTTAAAATTCTGACACCACTAAATTATTTTCACATTATGTGAAATATGAATTCTATGTCCCTGAAAGTGGAAGTAAAACGGTAATACCTCTTTAGAGAGTAATTTGGCAATATCTAATAGACTTGAAGATTACACACACACACACACACACACACACACACATGCATATATACAATAATGTATATAATTATATGTATATATTCTCCTCTGTCATAGTAATTTCACATAAAAGCATATTCACTGCAGTATAAAAAGTACTTGTGGCAAAACAGAAATTAGAAAAAACCCTTTGCCCAAGTGCCCATCTATCAGAGGTGTATAATTAAATTCTGGTATATCCATATAATGGAATAGAATACAATAGTAAAAATGAATGGACAAGAGCCATAGTAATCAATATAAGTAAATCTCTTTAACAGTGTGAAACAAAAAAATCAAGTTAAAGATGACATCACTTATGTAAAAATTTAATATACATGAACAATAATAAATATTGTTTGGATACATACATTTACAGTAAAATTATAAAAATGTAATTTTAGAAGAGTGGTTACATTATAGAAGGAATAGGGGATATAGATTAAGAGTAAATATACTGGGACATTCTATTGTGTTGGTGGTGTTTATTTCTTAAAAAAAATGTTGTGGAGGAAATATGACACGATGTTAATGCTTGTTAAATGTGGGTGGTGATTATACAGGTGTTTCTGTCAAAGCATTTCATTTACTTGTTCATTCTAAATACTGAATTGCTAAGTGGTGGTAGACGTGGAGGAACCAGACAGAGTCAGTGATTGGTTCATCTATGCGTTCACCCATCTCCTTGCAATTTTAATTTTAGTGAATAGACCATCAGAATAAGATTTTTGTGAAGGGAGTTGACTCAGAAAGTCTGCATAGTGCTACTGGTCTGAGTTTTTTTTTTTTTTTTTGCTTTGAGTTTCACCTAAAAATACTCAGTGGCAGGAGAATCCTCAGTCTTTGCCTGACTTCCCTTCTTATGATGTGTGATAATAAGAAATATCATGTTACCAAAAGAGGCATCCAACTAGGAGCAGAAAATTATTTTTTTTTAATTTTTTTTCAACGTTTTTATTTTATTTTTGGGACAGAGAGAGACAGAGCATGAACGGGGGAGGGGCAGAGAGAGAGGGAGACACAGAATCGGAAACAGGCTCCAGGCTCTGAGCCATCAGCCCAGAACCTGACGCAGGGCTCGAACTCACGGACCGCGAGATCGTGACCTGGCTGAAGTCGGACGCTTAACCGACTGCGCCACCCAGGCGGCCCCTAGGAGCAGAAAATTATTAATCAGTTTGTGTAATTAATAAGCTAAATAGTTTAATCCCCTAGAAATAAAAATAACTTATTTAAATGAGGCTAGGCCAATACATATGTTATGGATGTAAATATCTAATTGTATTATGAATGTAATATCTAAAATGAATGATTTCATTCTATAGCAGCCATTTGGCATGTGACTTTTTCTTCACTGGCAAGTGAGTTTTGTTATGTGGGAAGAGTTTATTGCCCATACGTATCTGCCTATACCTTGTCACCTACATAAACTCTACTATATCAGTTGAACATCTCTATCTAAGATTATGCACATGCTGTTGGTACAATAACGATTTTTTCAGAGCTGTCTCTGTCTTTGCTTAGAAAATACATTATTGCACAAGTGGTCATTGAAATGAAATGTCATTTAATTTGATAATGTAACTATTTTTGTCCTTGTTCCTACCCTCCTTTGAGGTGAATTAATTATAAAAGCATAATGGTCTACCACTCTCCTATTGTCTACTCTTACTCTCAAAGTAAGAATTTTAAAGTTTAGATAGAATAGGGACACATAAGAAAATTCTCACTGTTGTCCATCAGTAAAATAATGACAATAATTAAAATACCGAGGACATAAATGACCTTTGAAATGAAACCTGTTTTCCATCCTAATTACAGTTGCTCAAAATGAATTGAAACAATATATCTGGAAGCTGATACAGTGCAATCAAATGATTTGGTATAAAACTTATCTTTCAAGAGCAAGAAAACCAGTTATCCAAGGGGAATAGGAAAATATATTTTACTTTAGGATCAAAGCAATTTGAAATATACACGTACTGGTTTACTAGGCAAGGAGGGGCAGAGGGTAGGGGAATGTGTCTTTAAACATCCAATCCAATAATTATCTTTATTTTTTTATATTAAATATAACTTATTGTCAAATTGGTTTCCATACTCCAATAGTTAATCTTAAAAAAAAATGTAACCTTTCTTGGCAGGTTTAGATCCAGATAAGCATCTTGGAAAAACCCTGGATCAAATGGAACCTTATCTCTTAGAGGTAAGAATTTATACTATTTCTCAAAATATAGGCCTCTAAAGGAAGAAAAAGTGAGGCCGTCATATGATGATTACAAAATTAATTTTATTTTGGAAAAACTCAGATAACATTCATGATATAGTTTTGTGAAAAAATTAAACTTCTAATGGATATAAAAATGTCAAAAATTAATTATGAAAATCATTACCAGCTTTTGGGTCTGAATAAAACAGTAAGTTATACCAAAAGGAAACTGTCCTGTCAGAAGGTTTCTTTTATTAAAATGGACATTGTATGCTATATAAAAAGTACTATATTCCTAAAGTAGCTGATGGTCTCTGTGATCATATGCTTTTCAATCAGAAATGTGAGTAGGAACTTCCTTCAGATATTATCTAATCTAACCTCTTCTCTTTTACCAATTAGGAAATTAACCTGCAGAGTAGCAAAAAAATTATTTTAAGGTTTCAAGTAACAACTGTTAAACCCATATCGTTGTCAAATCCTTAATGTGTTCTAAACATTAAAGAAAGATTTAGTTATTTTGATTCTTTTCTATTAACTGTGTATTATATTTTATGAGAGTTTGGGGGCAAATGTTATTTGTATGGCAATGATAACTAAAAGATATAATTGTAAGAATATTTTATGTCATAATTATGATGGAAAAAAAGGAAAGTACCCTACTTCTATGAAAGAATGGAACTCCTCTAATAAGTTAGCATTTTCTGCTCCACTGCTCTTAATTTATCAACATTATTTCTAGACATTGTTAGTACCATTGCCATGATATGTTAGCAGATACCTTCTTTACTAACTTTGTGGATTTCATATTTTCTTTCAGTTATTTGCGTTTATTTTATGGTTTACCAATATGTACCAAATGCTTAGAAATCCCTGAAACATTAATTCCTTTTTTCATCAAGCGTTAGTAAGCATCTAATATGTGCGAGGCAAATAGTAAATAAAGATCAAAATAAAAATGAAGTGAGCATATATTTGCCACAAATTACATTTGATTTCTAGATTATTTGTTGTCACTTATTTAAGTTGAACTAAATGGACATGGTTGCTTTTTATACTGCCCTGATGGGACATTCTCACAGCGGCTACAGCTTCTCACAACCTGATACCTATGTTCACATCTATTCCCTACCATCAGACTAAATGTTGCCTCTGAAATAAGCAATGTAGATAAATAACAAAATTAAATTTATGGGGGCGAAAGAAAGAGAACTTCAGAAATGAGAGACTGGGGCTTTGGCAAAAAAGCTTTTTGCAAGCTGCTCCATAAATCTAAAGTTACAAGTTCAGGTTTCAAGCATGTAGAGTCTTTGTAGCACAGGCAACTAAGGCTTTGGGATTGCAGACCTTGCAAACACTCATCCCCTCCTGTATCTTCCTCCTCTTTCTCTTTATTGTGTCCTTCACATCATAGTAACACATACCACCGTCTCTCCCATTCCAGATTCCACCCCTCCTCCACTCTGTTTATTGCTTTAGCTGCTTCTCTTTTTTGCTTCCAAACCAGAAATTTCAGAAGTGTTCTTTGTATTTGTGGTCAGTGCTTCTTCCTGTCCCAGACGCCTCACGTACCTGGAGTCTGGCTTCTCTCAACACCTCCAAATGGATACAGCTCTGACCAAGATCGCCCACAATCTCTGTTTTACCAAACCCAACCAATGCTTCTTAGCCCTTATCTGACAGCTATAAACACTCCTTAAAACGCCCCCATCAGCATCCGTGATGCCACATTCTCCTAGTTTTTCTCCTTTTGTTCTGGTTACTCTTAGTCTCTTTTGTCAGTTCCTGGTCTAGACTCCATTTTTACTCTATCACCTTTTTCTGGGTTTAATCAGTCACTCACATGGCTTTAATAACTAGCTATATTCTGATGATTCCCAAATCTTGCTTGGCCAAATTTCTCTGCAAAGCTCTGGTGCCCGGAGGCACTGCAAATTAAATCTCCACAAACTTGATGGCGGACTTCATAGCTATACCTCACTTTTTGCCATTCATTTTGTCTTCAGCTTAGTTCAGTGCCTGTCACACGTCAGGCCTGCAGTTTATTGACAACCCCAAATTTGCCTCTACCTTCCGTTTCATTTCCCAAAGAATGCATTTTGCTCACTGCCTGAAGATAACTGTTCTAATATATTCTACTGTAATTGTGTCACTCGCTTCAAAACTTTAAGTCCCCATTGCTCACTGGCTAAAATCCAAGTTCTTGAGACTCCCCTTTCCCTTACTTACTCTTGCCAACCCGTTAGCATGATCTTGTCTGCTCCGTCTCCGGAATATCTTCTACACCCAAGCACTTCTCGCCGTCTCTGTTGCTACCACCATAATCCTCTCTTGTCCGGAGTACTTCATCAATCGCTTCTCGGCCTTTTGGCTAAGATCAAGTGCGGAGTACTTCATCAACCCTTAAGTGGTCTACTTACTTCCACCACTGCCCTGCTACAATCCATTATTCATACAGATGCCAAAGTAGTGTTTTAAAAAGTGTAAATCAAATCATTTCAGTGTTTTGTTTAATTTAAACAGTTTCTCATTACAATTAGAAGAACATCAAATTCCTATGAGACCACAGCCGACAAAACCATATATGACCTGCGTCCACTCAATCTTCTCGGGTTCGTTTTCTGCCAGTCTCCATCTCACTCACTGGGCCAGAGCCACACATGCCTCCTCATTACTTAAACGCACTTGTTTGCCCTTTTTCTTAGAACTCTGCTCTGCCCGAAATGTTTTTTACCTCAGACCGTCACATGGCGACTGCTTTCTCATAATTTAAGCGACAGCTCAAATGCTGCCTCCTCAGAAAAGCCTTCCCAGACTACCTCAGTTTACATAGATCTCTACAAATTACCATGTTTATCTGTTTACCTGTGTATTATCTGTTGTGCCCTCACCCATCCCACTAGAACGTAAGTTCCAGTAATCTTACCAAGGTTTTTGGCAAAGACATTAGTTCTTTAGTTCTTTCATGCAGTTTTGTGTTCATCTGTCTGTGCGTCCATTCATTGCTCTCATCCTTAAGTTACTTAGCATTTATTGAGGACCTGCTATGTGGCAGATGCTGTGGTGAGCACTAAGTATACACGATGAATTAAAGAAAAAAATTCTTGTTCTTACGGAGTGGACAGTCTGCCACCGTTACTTTCAGACCTGAGAGTGAAGTTTATTGGGGACCTTGTTAAAATGTATGTACTCGTTTCCCACCATAAGAAATCTGAGTTCAGAAGGACCCGGGAATCTGATCTTTAAACAAGCACTAAGTACTTCTAACACAGTGATCACATATATCATCTTGTAGTTCTTCAATACCAACAACACACTTCAAGCCCTGTATTTCTAGATCTCTCTGAAAGAGTGTAAGCCTTCTTGAAACTGTTGTCATCCATTGGCTTCTACTACTTAAGTCTTGAAGCCTTTCTGAATATTTTCTTAGCTTCCTTTTGAGGCTTACCGTCTAAGTCCCACCCCTTATAAGTGGTGGTCCCATCCATAGCCTTCCTCCTGTGGTGATACTAAATACCCCCCATGACTTCAGCTACCAATTTTATTCTTATGATAATTAAGACTGTTCCTCCACCATCTTTTTATGCTCCAGACATCTGTATTCAGCTGGACACCTTTCTCTCTTACATGACTCAAGCACTTCAATCTCAATTGTGCAGAACTAAACATTTCTTGGGTGACATATCCATGCCATTTTTATGTGTCCTGACCATGAAAGGTTCTGTCTTCTACTCAGTTGTCCAAGACCAAGAAAAAGTGAATCATAATAAATGATTTCTTAGGCTCCATTATTCATAAATAAGGCCCTGACTTCTTTTAATTCTACCTTCTATCTTATTATCTGCCCCTTTTAATCCTTGTTGTCAGTGCTTTGGGGTTATTGCAATCTTCTAGCTCAAGTCTCTCCTCCTCACCTTACCCCTTGTCAATCCATCATCCACAGGACTGTCATCATCACGCATGTGAAGTGTAAATCTGATCATATTACACTTTGCTTGTAAACTTTTGCATTGTTCCCCATTGCCTCAAAGTAAAATTTAACTCCTAGACACAGCCCAATGTGTCCTTGGGGAAACTGAGGCTTGTAAAAATAGGCAGTCTTCTACATCCACCCTATCTATCCTTTATGAGTTTGCTACTATTGATGGTTTCCCTAGAGTGAGTACTCCCTTGTTCCTCCATCTTCTACTCCCCCTCTCTGCATGCATTCTCTCTCCTTTTTTTTTTCAAACTTTATTTTGAGAGAAAGAGAGTGTACATGTGCACACGAGCAGGGGAGGGGCAGAAAGAAAGGGAGAGAGACAAATAAGAGAGAGAATTCCAAGCAGGTCCTACTCTGCTAGCGTGGAGCCCTACACGGTGCTCCACACGGAGCTTGAACCGATGAACCATAAGATCATGACCTGAGCCGAAACCAAGAGTAGGACAGATGGTCAACTGACTCAGCCACCCAGGTGCCCCATATTCCTTCACTCAAGTAAATCCAAACTGTCCTTAAAGTCTAAACTTCACAGTCATGCTTAAATAAGCCTCCTGTGAGCTGCCATTTTCTTCTTTGACTCCCAGTATGTAGACTTCTCATGCTATATATTTTTTCTATTGTTTATTATAACATTAAACCATGTAATGTATAAAAACTAAATTCAAACACTATCAAAAATGAAAAATCTTCTGATTCCAAGTTCCCAGGTTTTCTACCCCTTCCCACAGCAGCCAGTCTTCTCTGTTCTAATGTATCTCTTCAAAAACTTTTTTTGCATATGTAAATACATATGCAAGCGTTTATTCAGTTTTACCTAAATTGGAGCATGCTATGCACATTTTTCTCCATCTTCCATTTTAACACATAAAGATACATGTCATTTGTTTCCACAACATCATTAGGTGGATAACTATTGAGCCCATTGTTTATTGATGAACTTTATTCCTTACTGATTTCTTTCATGCTTTCATGTCTTTTGCTACTTCAAATAATGCCAGAATGAACATTACTGTACATATATTTTGTGGCATGAATAAGTTTATCTGTAGGATAATGTCCTAGAATGGAAATACTGCGTCAGAATGTATATATGATTTTAAGGGTAATAGACATTGAAGACATCCATTTTCAGCTGTGGTGGAATAACTTACATCAGACCGACTCTCCCAGTTAAAAAAATTAGAATAGTTATATGAAATTAAAACAGAAATAATGTTGGAAGGCATTAGAGAATTACAAAAAAAAAATGAGAAAATTTGACGGGATTCCAGTGAGAACAGAGCCTCTATTCCCTTCAAGATATTTTCTAATTCAAAAAAATGGTACAGGGATAGGAAGCAGTTATGGAGAAAACTCTAGCTGAGTAGGGCTTTCATGGCGCTGGAGAGACCCAAATTGGAATTCACTGCAAACCCAAGTGGAGTGGACCTGGTTAACCCTCCAGGTATTCAGTCGGTCTCCTGAATGGGTTATAGCTTAGGGGTAAAGGCAAACCAGAAATAGAGCAGCCCTTGCAAATACATATATCCCACTTTTGATCATACCAATCCTAGACTGAATTAACCTGTGCTACTACTCATATTGCTTGTTTCCTCTTAAGAAGGATAACATGATTCACAGCCTCAAACTGTGTCTAAAATATTTCACATACAGTTTTCAGCAGGCAATCAGAAATTACCAAGCATATCAGGAGATCTGATGAGAGAATTGAAACCAGAGAAACTGAGAAAAAAACACACCCTAGAAACAGTCTCAGAGGAGTCATATGATCACATTCCCAGATCTAGACTTTAAAATGACTGTGGCATTGGGTGAGAAGATGAACTATTTTAGGGGAAATTTGGAATCTATACAGAAGAATCAAATAGAATTCTGGAACTTAAAAATACAATATCTGAAATTAAGGATACAACATGGGTTTATCAGTAGGTTTGATACAGTTGTGTAGATAATTAAAGACCTGGAAGATAGGGTGATATAAAACATCCAGGCTGAAGCACAAAGAAAAACAGGATGGAAAGTAAAGAGAAAAATATAAAAGATATAAAGGAGAGAAGTTTGTCATACCCGTAACTGGAGTTGCAGGAGTGAAGGAGAGAGAAAAAGGAACAGAAGCAATGTTTGAAGGGATTTTACTATAGGATTTACCTGTCATTATTTTTGCTGATTTTGACAAGGAGCTTTTCAAAATGGTAAAAATTGCTCAAAAGAGAAGGATTGAATATTAATGGTTAATTGCACATTTTTGGCAGGAATTATTTTTTCCTGATGGTTACAGAAAATTATGCAAAACAATCTAGTGTGTCTTTTTCTCTGGCTTCTGCATAGTCTAATCTGTGTGTACATGAGCTTTCCATGAAGTAAGTGCTAACTAAATTTTTACACCAATTTGTTATCAATTTATTTCTCACCTCATGCACAACAGTTATCTGACACAACCCAGATCTTAACCCAGATTTTTGGTTTTCTTATTTTTCCTTTCATTTTTACTTATGCTCATAAAAGAGACCTCAATCTGATGTACCCAGAGCACAATGATTCTAATATTAAAGCAGAATGAGTCATTTGTCAAACTCCATCTTCTTTCTGCATTTGTAGGGTATGACTTTTTTTTTTAATTTTTTAAAGACACGTTTTCTAGGACTCTGTCTTCTCTGTCATTGCCTAAGACAAATCAGATTTTAAGGAATGTCCGTATGTCTCTATCTTTATGAATAATGTGATTAACCTCATTAAGTGAGATAAAAATCAACTACGTATTCATTTTTCAACTTGTTGGCACAACTCTCCCAAATACTCAAGAAATTCAAAAAGAGAAAAAAAAAATGTTTGACCTTGTAGGAATGGGAGAAAAAGGGATTAAATAGAGGAACCCATTTTGTTCACCTGCCTCAGATCTCCTGAAACATCTTTTATGTACCTTTTGTGTAACGTGGGTGGACATGACTTATAAAATGTAATAAGTTAATGGAGCTAATATGTTAATGCTTTAATATATTATTGTATCTAAGAGTTAATATTTTTTAGTTAAGGGAGTTTTTGTATGTTATAATGATTTCCCTTGAAGAAATCACTATTTAATCGTGAGAATTACAGACAGGTTGGTGGCAGAGGTGGTGGAGAAAAGATGATACCTTTGGGCAAGGGTCCTTTTCATAGTTCATTCAGATTGCCTGGGGAAGAGGCAATGTCAGACAGCAGTCAGCAAGCTAACTCTGTACCCAGGAGCTCAGCTGTGAATCCTGACTCTACTGCTTACTTCAAACATTGATCTAGTTAGTTTCCCACGTATAAAATGGAAGTAATAGCAATAGGATGATATATAAGGTGCTTAGCTCAGTATCTGGCACATTCTAAATGCTCAATAAATGTTAGCAATGTTTACTATTATGAGTAAAATTTGCTATTACTGAAGAATAATTCTGAAATTTTTCTGCTTTACAATAAAAAACCCCAGAAAACTGAGTAGACACAATAGTTGGAGTAACATTTAAAACTCTCAAGAGATTGTTAACTGACATATATCAACATGTAGATAACAATCCTAACAGAAAACTGGCAAAGGCTGTGGAGAAACGCTGTACAGAAAAGAATATCTGAAAACCAAATACAGATATGAAGAGATGATCAAACAGATTTAGCAATCAGAGAAGTACAAATTAAAGCAATAATAAGATGTTACCTTGTACCAGTTTGACAAAAATAAGAAAACTGGATAATGCCAGTTGTTGACAGGTGAGGTTTTTACAGAACCTTAGGAATATAGGTTGGTACTACCATTCTGGAAGGCAGTATTGCAATTCCTACATTAAATATCCCCATCCTATCAGTCCACAAGGGACGTTAGTGAAAATAGTTTTTGCAGGTTTATTTTTGATGGTGTTGGGGTTCTTGGAAGCAGTATGAATGTCCATTGCCAGTTAGTTAAAATTAACCAGTTACTTAAAATGTGTTGAGTGCACATTATGAAATACAGGTCTGCAGTTAGAAAAATATCTTCAATGTGCATATAGCAACAAAGTGTTGAATGCATAAAAGTGACATGGAAATCAATTAAAAATACAAGCACACAAAATAATAATACATTTGCAAGGACATAGACAAAAGATACCCATTAAATATTTCTAAATGTTTGCCTCTGATAAGGAAAAATCTTGAATAAATTATACAAATAAATGGCAATTAAAAAAAACAATGTAAGTTACTTGCGTATTGCTGAAAATTTGAGTATAATAATGTACAGAGAAGTAAATAAAAAGCATAGTTTCTCCACCCTGTGATGCACACTGCTAACATTGTTGGTGCATTCTGAAACAGTTTGTTCTTTTTTCCTGAGAGTTCACTTTTTATACAAGTTCACATAATTAAATAGTTGTGCATGTCTTATTTACATAATTAGGTTCAACTGTACATATAGTTTGTCTTGGTTTTTTTTCCTAGCATTATATCATATTTATTTTCCCACATAAATATATCTAATTTGAAAATACATTAATTAATGGCGGTGTGGATTCCATCATATTTGTATCCTACATACAAATGTATTATGACAAATTTAATGAGTTATCTCTTGTTGGAAATATTTGTTATTTCTAAATTATTATAAATAATTTTACTTATTTTAAAATTATTATAAATAATATTATGATTATTATCTTTCCTACTGAATCTTCATGTACATTTCTGATTATTATTTTCTTTAGATAAATTCCTAGGAATGTAATTTCTAGATCAAAAAATACAACTTTAAGGATTGTAAATTTGTAACTCTAAATTAACTATAGAACAATTTTAGCTTGCTTCTTAAACTTCTGCAGGTTCCTAAAATTATCATCTGATAAGTGAACAAATGGATTCTAAAATTATTTTCTCCTTCGTGGGTTTTTTCCCCCAGGACTATTTTCTCATTGTTCAAAGAAGTAGATGAATTTTAATATAAAAGTTGCATCAAATTTTAAAGGTTTAGAACTATTCCTTAAATGTTAAAGAGGAGTCTTATTTTTGTGATGTTTTACAGTGTTTGTCAAATCAGTCTTCAACTTTTGGTTCAGAAACAACCTTCTGAGTCTCTCCCTTCTCCCATTTCAACATCTTACTTTCATCCTCTATAGTTGATTATTTTGATATTTACCTCCACATCTCTAAATTACATGTTTGTATTACTACTTCATGACTCTCTTCAATTTTAGCATTATTTATTCACTTATCACTCCAGAATATGCAGAGTTAGCTGTCTCCCTTTACCTCCACCGCATATGTGAACTTTTTCCCTCTACCATCTTCCCATATGGTTATTTTGCAAGTCTAGTTGACATTATGATAACTGTGAAAACCCAATACACAGCTGAATTAGGTAATAAACTCTGGTCATAAACCTTTCCTGTACAACTTTTTATTTTTTCCCTTGAAATAATAATTGTCTTGTTCTTTGATTTATTTAGTATTGTGCTCACCACTAATGCAATGCTGTACTCATTACTGGTTTATTAATCTCTTATCTAGATGTTCAGGGGTATTGAGTATTTTGTCAGTTTTCTCCCCAGAAGAAGTTTTCTCCAACGCCTTCTGACATGTAGCCTGGACCGGTTTCCTCCTATGCCTGTTGTAAGGCTGTCATCCTAGCATCTCCCCATAGTCCTGGAGATCCCTTGATCCTCCCTCTGTCTTGGAGCCCTTTTTTCCTGGACACAACATTTTCCTTTTTCTTTGTTTATTCTCACTTTTGTGAAGCATATTCTCTAGAAGATTTTTAGGAAAGGGTCCACAGGAGGTAAAACATTTGAGACACTGTGTATTTCTATAAATGTCTTCATTCTTTCCTCACTTTGGATTGGTTCTTTACCTGGTCACAGAATTCTATGTTCAGAATATTTTTCCTTCTGGATCTTATTTCCTTGCATCTCAGTACTGTTGAGAGCCCAAAATCATTCTGATCCCTAACTATATGTGATCTTATTCATTTCTCTCTCCATTTTCTCTCCAAGAGCATATATTTCTTTTGTTCCTAGAATTATAAAATTTATTTGCTATGTCTTGAGTGGGTGTGTTTTTATCCGTTGTGCTAGGATAGGTAGAATTTTTAGCTTGAAAATTTCAGTTTGGGGAAATTTCCTTGAAGTATTTCACTGATATTTATCTTCCTTCTGTTTTTGCCTCTTGAAATTCCTATTATTTAGATGTTACTTAAATTTCTAACTTTTCTTTCCTTATTTTATCTGATTCATTTTTGCCATTTCTAGAATTTTCAATTTTATCTTCAAACCTTTGAAACTGTGCCCCATAGGGTCAATGAGGTTGAAACTAGCAGAAAGTTTAAAGCTTGTATTTCAGAGAACTGTTTCCCCCCTCCCATCAGATACTGTGTCTTTTTAGACACCCCCCCCCCCCCAACAAATCCACTAGCTATGTCTTCAGAAGCCTGGACTCAAGGTCAATTGCTATGGTTCCAGCCTAGGTATAGGATATCTCCTAGAGATAAGGAGTCCCGGACCTCATCTAGTTTCTACCTGCCCTCAGAGCATGCCTGTAGCTCCTTCTCCTTGCCCTCAGGTAATCTCCTGACTCAGGGTCTGAATTGTGCCTCATTCTGGTGTCAGTCTCCACTCCCCAGTGAACATGGGATGTATGTTACATACATGTTACACACATGTTTGCTCAGTGTACAGATTCCATCTTCCCTCATGAATACTTATAACTTTTCCCTTCCCTTTTCCTCAATATGTATGTAATCTCAACCCCTATGATTATAAAAAACCTATTCTCTCCCCTTGGAGGGAGGCAGATTTGAGGCTTGCCCTCCAGTCTCGTCTCCACGTTTGGCTGCTTCTCAAACCCTTTCCTTGCAGCATACCTGACTTCTGTCTCAGTGATTGGCTTTGCTGCACATCAGGCAGATGGACTTGGATTTGGTTACAATTTCAACTGAGTTTTTCATGGCCTATTTTTAATTTCTAAAAGCTCATTTTTTGTTCTCTGAATTCTCTTTTTTAAAATTCTAGCACTCTATCCTTATTAGAGTGTATCCTATTTTTATTGTTGTTCTCTCTTTTTTTGTTTCTCATTTTTCTTCCTTTAGTTTTCTTTTCCCGTACATAGTCTGTTTTCTCCATTGTTTCCGTTGGTCTCTAACTTTAATTTTAGAGATGTTTCTGCTAACCTTGGTGTTCTCCTCATATTTAAGAGTAAGGGCCTAAATTTTTTATTGTAAGCACTAAATGTGTGGATAGGGCTTTATGATCTCAAACTTTACTATAGGAAGGTATGGCTAAGTCATTTAATCTAAGCCATCTAGATTCCAAAGAAAAGGATTCTCCAATCTCCTCTCTTGAAGTAAAGACATGCTGCAATTCGTTTTGTTTTGTTTTATTTTGTTTTGGTTTGATTTGTTTTGTTTTGTTTTCCTGGGAGTTAGGCAGGAATAAATGACTAGCAGTCTCAGAATCTTATGTGCATATATTAACTGATTCCATTTTATTATAGTTCCTCTTCCCTCAGCTGTGTCTCATTTCTCCTACGCCAGTTCCTCTGTTTTCATCACCGTATGCAGAGAATAAACTTCCAGGGTTCTGCCAGGGTGGAGGAAAGACAGTTGCCAGGCTACAGGGAAGGAATTTAGGGATCTGACTGCTTGTTAAACAGACTGCCAATCAATCTTTATTTTGGGGCACTTTTCATTTCTCCTTCACTTCTCGAGGTACCTGGTGCTGCCAACTCCTTACTCTGTTTTAGAGGAAAGAGCTGTTCTACTGTGTAAATTGGGTTGGTCCTCTACACTCTCCACTGTTGACCTAGGACTCGGTGTTCTTCGTTCTGCTAAATTGTTTGATTTTGTCACTTCCTCTCTTCTGTTCCCCATCTTTGTCAGTTTATTCCTTGTTATGAAATACATTCTAGCAAGATTTTAGAAAGGAGTGAGAGTAGATATAGGGATTCAATCTACCATCTTTGCCAGCAACAATTAGTCTTTAATCAAGAAATTTCTTAAGATCATCTAAATAAAAGTTGTCTGCTAGATGGGAGTGTGGAACCACACCAGGTGAAAAAGTGTGAGTTCATAGGTTTGGTTGCTTCTTCCAGGACTGTTCACATAGAATTGGGAAATCTGAATTCTTGCCTTGAGTCAAAGGTAAGCAGATATGTATTGACTATTTAAGGATTATACCACTCTGCTAGGTGTTGAACTAAACCAGGATAGGTGTAATGCAAGTTTCAAGCTTAAAACTGTGTTCCAAGCTCTGTTCTATAGGAGTTAACTTATCTTCCTTCTGGGTTTGACAAAAGTACAGTCTGCAATCCAAGCTACCTATCACTTTTTCAAAAAGAAAAAGAGGGGCACCTGGGTGGCTCAGGCAGTTAAGCATCCGACTTCGGCTCAGGTCATGATCTCACAGTTTGTGAGTTTAAGCCCTATGTCAGGCTCTGTGCTGACAGCTCAGAGCCTGGAGCCTGCTTCAGATTCTGTGTCTCCCTCTCTCTCTGCCCCTCCCCTGCTCATGCTCTGTTTCTCTCTCTCAAAAATAAATAATAAAACATTAAAAAGAAAAGAAAAAGAAAAAGAATTTTACCAAAGTTGATTTAAGAGAGACAGAATTTTAAGCCTTGTTCCCTGCAGTGCCAACTTTATGGAAAAGAACACCTTTGACTGACCTTGAAAGTAAAAAGTAGGCAGAATATCTTTGACAAGAGATTTTGAATTTTGAACATAATTGAGTTGGAAGGATATGTGAAACTTTATGGTCAAGATGTCCACTATGATCAATAAAAACTATACGATGTGTTAAAATTTACTCTAAGAAAGTAAAAAATATTTGCCAGAGAATTTCACAGAAAAAAAATTAAATGTTCAGAGTATTGTGAGTAACTTCAGAGATAAACTGACAGTCATACTGACCTTACAAGAGGGACAGTATTTTTGACTGGCTGGATTATTTAGAGTATATTTTGAGCAGTAGGAGAGGAAGTTGAAAAAGGAGGTTGAAACCAGACAGAAAGAGATTTGGGATCCTGAAATGAGTATTTAATTATCTAAACAATGAGAAATAACTGAAAGTTTTAGGGAAAGGCAGTAAAATCCTTAAAAGTGTACTTTAAGGATTTTGACCAGGAAGTAGGGTCCATTGATTGTTGTATTTAAAGAGAAGAGGTGCAGGCCATTTCCCACAGTTAGTGGCTGTTTCAATATATGACTTTGAACTTATTCTTCACATTTCTCTGAATGTGTTTCATAGGTGAACTCTTAATTGCCAGTGTCATGTTGTACTAATAGAATTGAATAATAAGTATTTGTAAGGACTTTTTATACAACCAGTCTATGCTAATCGCTTTAAAGGGTACAAAGTAAGTAAATGATTTGGTATTTTTCATGACATAGAGAGTCTAACAAGTCTAGAGACCTGGATAAGATGAAGCCAGATAAATTGGTATTTACTATAAATGTAATTGGAAGCTAAAAAATGGAAGATGGTTGCATGACCTGGAGTAGCTGAAAATGATATCATTCAAGTATTAGCGCTTAAACTGGTTTGAAGGATGGATATATTTACATGGATGGTGGCAACGAATTGAGTCAATATGAATGAAGATTTCTTGGCAAAAAGCCATGCAGGAACAATGAGGAACTTGGTTTCAATGGAACTAAGAGCTGGTGTTGGTAGATTCATAAGAAACAGATGAGGTGGGAATTTATGACCTCATCAAAAAGAGCCTGGAGAGATGGGCCAGGCAATTTGGGGTAAGAACTAACAAGATGTAGAAGGTTTATCAGCAGGGATTTATATTATTAAAAGATATCATAGGAAATTTAGTCTGGCAACAGTATTTATGGATTTGGGATTAGAGGAAATTAGAAATAAAAAAAGAGTCTAAGACACTGTTATAGGTAACAGTGTGAAGGGTTGGAGTATGATGCCTGCTGACAGTAAGGATGAAGAGATAGGACAAAATTGAAAGAAGATTCTGATGGAAGAAATGGAAGAGAAATTGGCATCAAACTGACAGAAGCCAAAAGGAAAGAATTAAAGAGTAGTCCACACATAATGACTGCGGAGACTGGAAGCATGTATTTCTGCAGAGGAGAACAAGGTTAAGAAAGAACATTATAAGCTTGGTCTTAAACACACTGAGCTTCTGATTATAACATATAAACCAAAGGCATATTTTTTAAACTATGAGATTGGAGCCCAATTGAGATGTTCAGGCAAAACACTGAAGTTCATTTATCACCATATTTTAGAGTCAATATACAGCTTCAAGTTCTGGTTTTATTTAGTTCTAAGTTCCATAACCTTTGCAAATCAAGTTAGTTCTTCCCACTAGAAAAGGGAAAAAATAAAATTTTTTAGCCATTTTATGGAGTATATATTATATGCTGGACAGAACATTAGGCTTTCCTTTCATTTGGTTTTATTTCTGAAAACAGCTCTTCTATGAGATAGGTACTGTCGTCATCTCCGCTTTACAGATCAGCAATCTGAGGCTCAGAGAGCTGGCCTGACCTAAGATTGCACAGCTAGAAAGTGACTGAGCCAGGGTTGAAACCAAGGATTGTGTCTCCAGCACTACTGCTTTTAACCAGTTGTGCAACACTGTTCTCACTGCGCGTGACTACAAATATAAGCCTTACTTACTTTTGTAGCAAAGCTGTGTATTTATTAAATGCTTACTAAGTGCCATACTCTGTGCTAAGCGTTTTTCATGCATTATTTTATTTGATCAACTAATCTATGAGATTGTGACCATTGATATTTACATTTACAGCTGAGGGATCATTCAGAGGGTGAGTAATTTTTCCCATAGTCACACAGCTGGAGAAAGTAGCAGATGTTGAATATGTGCTTAAATCTGTCTGTCTGATTCCAGAATCCATGCTCCTTTTTATTCTTAAAAGTCATTCTGAGGATTAAATAATTATATCATTTTCTTAACTTTAAGGCATAAAACAAATGGTCTTTAATGAATGGTGATAGTGTTGGTTTTAGCAGCAGCAGAATAACATAAAGATGATGGTCGAAGCCTTGGAGTATATGGGCTATCCAAGGGAATAAATTGAGAAGAATATATTACAGAGAATCATGAGGGATATTTATAATTTAGGAGGAGCAGGAAGGAGTCAGAGAAGCTTAACAATAGCTTAAGAAACATGGTAACATGAGACCTGAGGAAGATGATTACAAAGATATGTGACATAGTATCATGCCACATAAAATTTGGAAAGGATAAGGTCACTGGAGTCTCCCAGCAAATGCTTCTCCTGCTGAGATACCAATAAACACAACCACCATCCACCAGTTTCCCAATGAAGAAAACTGGCAATTTTTCTTAATTCTTTTTAACTTTCCTCACTCCTCCATTCAATTATGGAGCCTCTGTCCTCACTGCTATTTCCTCAGTTCAGGAAATCTTCACCCCCTGGCTAGATTCCTCCAGCAACTTCTCAGTTCTTTGTGCTTCCTGACTTACTTGCCTCAACCATTCTCCATTGTGTGACCAGAATGTTTCTAAAAGATAAATGTGATCAGTTCAGTTATCTGCTTAAAACCTACCATGGGTTCTCACTGAACTTTGGATAATGTCTTAGCATGACTTACAAAACCCCATAAGATGTGTCTTCTTTCTAGTCAGCCTCATCTCAGCATTATTCATCTAGTTATGATCCAGCTATGCCATACTTACTTCAGTTTCTAGGACCCATCATGTGCTCTGGTACTTAATATATGCTGTTCCCTTTGGAACAACCTTTCCTTCTCTCTCTCCCTCCACCTCTGCCTGTCTCCCTCCACCTCTGCCTCTCTCCGTTTAGCCTTTCCTGGTTAACTCATCCTTCAGATTTTACCTTAAGTTTTATTTTGAGAAGGTTTTGGGTTCCTTCTGGTTAGGTATTGTGCTTTATACTCCCACAGCATCTCATGCATCCACAAAAGCAACCACTACCTTTTATTGTAATTGCTTGTTTAACTTTCTGTCTGTATTTCCAGATACAAAGCTGTTCTATGCAGGATTTATATGTCTGCTCCCATCATTATCCGTAGCACCTAAAACGATGCCAAACCTATAGTAGATACTCAATAAATAATTCTTGAGTAAGTTCTATGTTTTAGTGGTTTTTATAAACCTCATGGTTTTCTGTAGGTGGTGAGAGGATGAAATGTGATTTGATTTTACTTTTTTTTTTTCTTTCCAATTTTAAGATGACCAACAGATAAATGAAGCTGGTTTAAAAGAAGAAAAATCTTGATTTAATAAGAAATTCTCACAATTGTATTTATTATAATCTTTTAAAGGAATAAAAATTAAACAGGGAAGCCAGAGGTCCTTAACTTTTTCAGTTCAAAAATCAGTAGCATTCAAATGGAATTGTTATGACTATGAATATTCATCTATATATAAGTACACTAGAAAAAAATAGAATCATGTAAGTAATTTCCTTTTTATTTACTAGGAATTCACTTCTTAAATGTTCAGACTCTGAGGCATTTTCATAATCCATGAAATGACCCAAGTCAGCCACGTCTGTCAGATTGCTTTTTAAAAAACTTATCTTAACAACAGTTAGATGGAAACCCAATGTTCACTTTCCCTAAGAGTTTTATCTAAAAGAGAACATAGGGTGCCTGGGTGGCCCAGTTGGTTAAGCATCCGACTTGATTTTGGCTCAAGTCATGATCTCACAGTTCGTGAGTTCAAGCCCCATATTGGTCTCCGCTCTGTCAGGGCAGAGCCTGCATAGGATTCTCTGTCTCCTCCTCTCTGCCCCTCCCCCACTCTCCCTCTCGCTCAAATAAATAAATAAATAAATAAGTACATAAACTTAAAAAAAATAGAACATAGCACAATTTAGATATACATGAATCAATGAGTATGCTTTTGTGCGATGAAAATTATATTGTGTAATAAGTAAAGAAATGATCTTGTTTTATTAAAAATAATTCAACTCATTAGAAAACAGCAACATTTCTTTTCAACTGGTTAAGATCCTTTAGAACTTTTAGTTTCTCTATTGTATTAGCTTTATATCTTTGTATTCATACAAAGGTTGGGACCAAATGGTAGATGTCCGGCAAAATAGCACATGTGTTAATCTTACCCAATAACCAGCTGGTCTAAATCTTTTTCTACATAACATTCCCCAAATGGTTGAAAAGAGTGGGGGAAATGTCACATCACTGATTCAGTGGCTAATGAGATGAGGAAAACATTGACTATCATGTTTGAATTTTATTTACTGTTTCAGATTTCTAAAACTAGAGGATAAAAATCCTGTTTCTAAGGGTAGAGAAAAAGAAGTTAGTAACTTTCTCTGCCCTTTTACTCGGTAATTCTGATTAGGAGTGGCTTTGTTTTAGATCAAATTAGACCTATCCATGTCTTTTGGGCTCTTGTCTGGGAGCATGCATGGGTATCTGGGCCATAAGGAGGGCACCCAATTGGGTCACAAAGTACTATGTGCTATACAGTGGGAAGGAGCTAGGAGAGAGTCTAAGGAATTTAGAAACATAGTCTCATGAGAAAAAGTCACACATGAAAAATTTTAAATTCAAGAGGTACATAGTGATGCAGTGCAGAAATATATCACAAGCCAGAAATATATCATAGTGTAGTCCCACAGGCAATAAAAAGGGCAATTCCTTTTAAGTTGAAGAGAAGAAAACTAGATGTTGGGGTTTATCACTTTATATTTCATTTTATAAGATTTAGTGTGTTTTTTTCCTTCAGCCAGTCAAGACACTTTTGAATTTTTATTTTATTTTACCTACTGTATTACGTTTCAATCTTTATATCCATGCAAAGGATCGGATGAAATGGATGAAGCATTGATTGTCAGTCTACAGAGTTTGCTTTTTACTGAACAGGTAACAGTCAGCCCCCAAAAACTTTTAAGCAAATGGTCATATATTGTTAAGGAGAGTTAGTATGGTAATACTATGTAGGGTAGATTGGGAGTTATGAAAACTAAGCAGGAAGACAAGAGATGGTTGTAATTGTTGAAATGTGAAGTGATCATGAAGGGTATTAGACTGGAAGATAGTGTTCACTACCATTCCCCTAGTATATAGACTAGGATCTGGCACTTAGTAAGTACTGAGTGAATCTTTGTTGATTCAATAAATGAATTAATCTGAAAATTTAAAATGTAGGCTCTCTGGCAGAAAGAATGACCGAAGGAAAGGAAGAAGTCAAGTTCTTCAATATTTCAAGTTTTCATTGTGATTAAACCATTACAGAAATAGGGAATTGAGCAGGGAGAGAAGGTTTTGAGAAAAAATCAAGAACATTGCTTTATTCATGTTAAATTTAGAACAACAAGGCTCCCAAGTAAAACAGTAAGAGTTTTGAGGGGTGCTTGGGTGGCTCAGTCAGGTAAGCGTCTGACTTTGGCTCAGGTCATGATCTCAAGGTTCGTGAGTTCAAGCGCCACATCAGGTTCTCTACTGCCGCCACTTTAGCCCACCTCTGATCCTCTGTCTCCCTCTCACTCTGCCCCTCCCCCGCTTGTTCGTGTTCTCTCTCTCTCTCTCTCTTTCTCCTTCCCTCCCTCCTTCCCTCCCTCCCTTTCAAAAATAAATAAACATTTAAAAAAAGAATTTTGACAGGGGCCTAATATATGGGAGAGAGATCAGTGACTAGGGTTTTTGCTTTGTGAGCCATTTGCATAGAAGTAATAGAATAGTGGTCATGATCCTCAAAAAGGGAGTGTATAGATAAAAGAGCAGAAGGCCCAAGGGAAGGGCAAATTAACCTAGTAGAGAAAAAATAGCATATATTGAGAGTGCTTACTATGCACTTAAGAGCTCTTGTATGTGTCATCTGTTTTAGCAGTGACAACACACTTATAAGAGTAGGTATTACTAGGAAAATGGAAATTCAGAGAAGTTAAGCAATTCATCCTAGGTTCTATGCCTAATTAAGTGTTGGAGCCAGTATATGAACCTAGATCTGTCTATCCTTGACTTCCATCTTTGGTGAAACTATTCTCCGCTCATGAATTTTGCCTATCTTCTCCACTAAATTCTTTAACATATTTACATTAGTTATGTTATAGTCTTTGCCTACTGAGTCCAGTATGTGGTTAATATTGGGTCTGTTTCCGTTTTTGTTTGTTTATTTTTCTATTGATTATAAGTCACAGTTTTCACTTTTTGACATCTCAAATTTTTTTTTACATATTTTGTGGTAGATACTGAATAAAAAAGAAGAGTAGAGACTAAAGTAATACCGTCCCTCCCCAAACCACACCCCTTCCTCTGTCTGACAGCTAGTCTGGGGTGTTTATTCTGTTTAATCTCCAATTGAGCTGGGTCTGATCTGAGTTGCATTTTATTTCAGTTTACTACTTTGTTCAAATGCTTCAAGAGTAGGATCAGGGCTCTTCATTTATCAGAGCTTGTGGTCTATGCTCCCAGTGAGTCTAGATTTCTCTCTCTCTCTCTCTCTCTCTCTCTCTCTCTCTCTCTCTCTCTCTCTCTCCCCTTCCCTCCCTCCACTCCCCTCTCCTCCCTCCTTCTCTTCCTTCCTCCCTTCTGTCCTCTCCCCCTGCTTTACTGTCCTGCCACCAGTGTTTCATGCCTTTTCACAGGCTTGGTGCTCTGAGCCTCTCCTTGACTTCTTCCTGGCCTTCCAAGCCTTGGGAAAAAATCTCTTAGTTTTCCTGCTCTATCCCCAGCCTTTGGTACAGTGAAAGCTCAATAGAAAAGACTTGATGAATAGATGTTCCCAAAGGAATCTCTCTCTTCTCTTCTGTCCTGGCCCCAGCCTTCTGCATGTAGCCACTATGTGCAGTTGGTTAAAGCCTTTGGGAAAGAATTGTCAGGCTATACTGACTCCTGGGTCTCCCCAGGACTCTAATAAGCCATTGCAGAAGTCCACAGATGGTCATGTGTTTGACTGTTTTTTACACGCGCTGATCGAAGTCTCTCTGTGGAAGTATGCCGTTCTCCCATTAGGAAAGCGGCCATGCATCTTCACTCGCCTAGGAAAGGTCCACCCCAACCTGGAATTTAGTTCATCCAGACTTCTTTGCATCCTTAGCTCTCTCTATATAAACCCAAAAAAACATGATTTTGTAACCTGTCTGACATATTTTTGCTGTTATGGTGAAAACAACTGTCTTTTCCACTTTTTACATACTAACTGAAATTGTTAAATATAGTTTAATCATTAATAAATATTAGCCCTTAATGAAGAAATATGAAAAAAAATTATTTTTTTATTTTTCAATATAGATTGCTATTTTATGTACTTAAATTACAGAAAAAATCATGATAATTTAGTGAGAAACTAAACTTTCAAAAAACTGCTACCTATTTAGCATTTTCAGTGACAGTAAGATTGATAGAAAAACTTATCAAAGAGAATTGCAAAACTGTATTTGGAATGATTAAGTGCTAGCATGCAATAATGGCAATTTTGAGTTGAAACCAGACATGGACTTGAGACATGTTAGAGACGTATTGCAACTTTATTAAGCTGCAGTTTTCTGTGAACAGTATATTAGTAACACAGACTTAACAGGTTTTAGAAGAGTAAAGTGAATATTGTGTATCACAAACATGTCTCTGGAATGGGCACATCTGGATTCTCCACTTCCCTAAACTGACCCTTTCTATAACAGGCATACATCATGCTTTGGTGCTGCAAGGATATTGATTTCTAATAGAATGCTGTGTCTTTGCAGGAAATTCATTACAGAGAGTGGTTGACTAGCATAGGCTTTGCTTCTTAAGAAAGTTCTCTCACAACGTCAAAGGGCCTTGGAGCTGGCTGAAAGTAAGCCGATACAGTTGGATTTTTCTCTGAGGACTCATGTCTATTAGAGCTTGAAGCTAGTAGAGTTTAGAATGGCTGCAAAAGACATCCTAAGCATTCATATTCAAGACTACTTCTTGGTTCATCAGCTATAAAAACCAGTGAGCTCTTTATTCAGACTTCTTGACTTAGAATCTGTGTTCATGCTGATGAATCAATAATAGAAAGGGAGAAGAGATTGTGTACGTTTAGTAATAGAAGAAACATCACTGTTTCATTATCTTGTGGTGTTGAAATATAGGGTGTAGGATATTTGATAAGCTTCAAAACACCAGGGATATTGTCTTAATTTACTTGTGGATCTTCCTCATCTAGCATGACCTGCCTAATAATCATTTTTCAATAGATACTAGTTGAAGAAGTGATTACATGAATATTATGGAAATATTGTGTGTGAAATGAAAATATCACTGGATACATCCAAATTTTAGATTTCCTAGTACTGGCAGTCTTTTTATAATGATAATATGTTGGTTTCACATAGCAACTTACATTATTTTTAGTAGAGACTAATAGAACTACTTCAGTAGGATAACAGCAATGCCAACTTTAATTTAAAAATCCAGCTATTCTTTGCTGGTAGATTATAGAAAGTATGCAAAGCTTGGATAAAGCATTTTCCAATTAAAGGAAGCTAATAATTGGTAATGTATACTCTCACATAAAAAGACTGACCATAAAAGTGAGATTTGAAGGTTCACTTGGTGGAAAGGTGCTGGAATGAGAAGACCATTGAAAGAGAGATAAGCCAAAAAGAGGACAGGCCCTAGCTGGTAGAACGAGGAGACATTGCTGAAACCCATATCCCATTTTTGTTTCTACATTTTTATTGCAAAGCAGATATTAATTTAATTTGACTTAATATGGTAAAGTAAGCTGTTTTTGTTTTCTGCTCCCAAAAGGGCCACTGCCATAATTCTGCCTTGCTGATACTCTAGTTCATGATTCAACATGGTGAAAATTTCTGCTTTGCTCTTATGAGCTCGTATAGCAAATGCCACCCAGTTTTCTTTCCCTCCTTTTCTTACTGTTTGGCTTTACGGTGTCATTCACATTACTGCTGATCCTTGGAGAGAACAGAATTCTCACAAACCCATGCCTTGAATCCCTAAGGGCACATAGTCAAGACTTGAAATGTAATGGATTCAGAATTATAGCACAACCACAAAAATAACCAAAGAAATAAATACATAACTATTCAGATAAAACTGAAGACTTAGGCCATAGTCCCAGCACTGGCAGTAACAGTGACATCAATGGAGTCACTCTTCCTTTGGGCAGTAAGGACTCTGGACTAGGGGAGGCTATAAGCAGGGAAAGCTATGAAATTCAGAACAAAGGGGATGGAATCACAGTCATAAAGTGTCTACACAAGAGCAGGAAGATTCTCTGACACGCCAGTGAGCTGTGTTCCCCAGCATCAATTCCAGTCATATACCAGCCCAATGGGAGATTAATTTACTGTTGGTATCAGGATTATTTAAATAATAGAGCTTATATTTAATGCAAATCACAGGTTGTTTATTTCTTTGCTTGCTTGTTTGATTTTTAATTTCAGAATTAATTAGACAACATGATAAGCTATCTATCCCAACATTTCTTGGAGTTAGACCTTCCTAAGGCTTGTCTACAGCTTTGGAACGTCACTAGTTCTTGGTACCCTTGGAACTTCATGAAAAATAGCCTCAAGCATAATAACCATGTCTGTGACTCTTTTCTGTTCACAGGCCACAGGAAAGGCCTTAGATTGCTTTCTCTGTGTCTCGGAAAAATGGCCTAAACACGACCTATTTTTCCCCATTCACGTATAGGTCAAAGGACAAGAAGCAAGCACAGTTTGGCTGCATATATTCTCATTTACTATCTAATGACTCAGTACCTTTCCTCTTTAGCCTTCTTTGAATCTAAAGCTGGTGTCATTCCTGACATTTATAATGATCTCTAAGTTTTCTCATCATACATAAAATGTTGGTCCTTTACATCTTTTTACAAGGATTTGGGGATTACTAACATTCCTATGCTTTATGATAACATTTTTCAGATGGCTTTAAACATATAAGTAGAAATATAAAGTTATTTTCCTGTAGCTTGTGATGTATTTTGGAATTAAAGTTTCTTGCATGTATTTTTTTTAGGGAAAAATGCTATTAAGTGACAATTTTTGCTATCTAATTTTAAGTTTTGTTGTTGTTGTTGTTGTTGTTGTTGTTTTCCTCTTTTTAGCTTTCTAAGAAGTATGGAGTCCATGTTTGTGGAGAAGGTGGAGAGTATGAAACGTTCACTTTGGATTGCCCTCTATTTAAGAAGAAAATAATTGTGTAAGATACCATTTCAGCATTTTCTTCACTTTCCTTAAATTCAAGTGATGGAAGCAACTTAACATTAAGCTCGAGGCAACTTTTGTTGGGAGAAATAGAACATGTCCTCCAAGTTCACAAACACTCAATTTGTTTAATACCAGTGAAATCGTCTGAATACCTAAATCAATACCTGACAAGACGAGGCCTTCATAGAAGGCTATAAACTTTTTAGACATTGCACTTTCGTTTACTTGCTGATTATGCCCTGCAGTAAAACTGGTACCTACACACTGACACTTTTATCCTTTCATGAAGTGTGAATTGCCTGTATTATTTATCTTTCATTACAGCTACATTTGATAAACTGCCACATCAGTAGCCTGTGGGTTCCATTAACTCCATCCTCTTTTTCCTTTTTCTTGGCTTTTAGCAACTTGGAATAGTAATGCTAAACATTTCTCTTTCATTTTGGGGGGCTATTTTTACATATAAACTTTTTTTAAATGAATTCTATTTATGGTGAGCATAAGATTGTTAAAATCAGTTTAGTGAAAAACAAGGACTTTGTTTTTTTTGTTGTTGTTCAGTTTGTTATGTTGTTATCCATACTCTAAATTATGTCACTCTTCTCCTATGCTAAAAGAACACTTTATCTGCTTTTCCTAAGCTCTCATTCTTGGAAAAGATTGGCAGAATTATGCTTGATTTCAGAAGCCTCATCTGATGAAAGATTAGAATCCTGTATTGAGGAACAGCTTCAACATGTTCACCACTAAGGGATGGGTTTTTTGGTACATATTAATAATGAGTGGAGGAGGAGTGAGCTAAGAAAATTAAGACAACTCTAGGTGAATTTTCTAAACAGATACGTTTATCTAGTGAAACATGGCCAGGACACTTTCATTATATATATAATAATCATCCACTCTTCTTTCATGTTCTTCTAACTCTTTTCCTTTAATAACCATCAACAGAATAATTTATTTGGCAAATATTTATCAAGTACCTATTATGTCTAAAGCATTCTACTGCACATCATTGTTGTTCAGAGATGGCGGGGCACCTGGGTTGCTCAGCAGGTTAAGTGTCCAACTCTTGACTTGGCTCAGGTCATGATCTCACTGTCATAAGGTGGAGTCTGATGTCGGGCTCCACACCAGGTGTGGAGCCTTCTTAGGATTCTCTCTCCTCTCTCTGCCCCTCCCCTGCTCATGCTTTGCTCTCCCTCTCTCTCTCTCTCTCTCAAAATAAATAAATAAACACTAAAATAAAATATAGGTCCTGCCTTTGAAGATTAGCTGGAGGATACATCTGTACACAATTAAGATACAAGATGATAAAGGATAAAAGTCATAAGTTCATAGGTAGGAGATATTTCTTCATTCAGGTATGATTCCTGAATGAAGTGTACATTAGGTCTTACTCTATACTATCTGGTTTTTCAAGAAGAGTATTTACATGCTAGGTTGAATTACAGTATAATGGGAAACTTGCAATATATTTGCTTATTAATATGGGTCTAACTAAATTAGTAAAAACAAAACAAAACAAAGCACAGTAAGAGAAAAATGCCAAGGAAGCAAACTTTTCCCGTTTTCTTGACAACTTGAGGTCTTAGAAGTCTTTATGAACAACTTAGAATTCTAAGAGATGTACTGCTTTACACTACATAACCAGAAGGTCTGTTTATCATAGTGCTTTAGCCCTAAACACTGAATCTTTTGTAGACATCATTTGTAGGCACAGAAACCTGAGCCTGACCAAGACAATAGCATGAGGGAAATTAGTCATGCTATCGTAGAGAGGGATGTCAGGGGAGGTATGGAACCCCCTAGTTTAAAAAAAAAAAAAAGAACCCTCCAGTGCCGAAATGAGCTGTTCAGTTCAATTGAATAATCATTTATTGAGATGAATTGTGTGAGCAGAGCTCTGCAAGCTATGCCCTGCCCTGTAGATGAGTTCTTCCTGCAACAGGAGAGGTGGGAAAATCACCCATACCAAAGTCCTAACATAACAGGTTAGACAAATTAAAGTTATTTGACTTAGAGATACAATTAAAAGTGTAGTTCTTGTAACTGTTTGTTAACAATTGACCATTAATAATACTGGATCTTGTAGGGGCACCTGGGTGGCTCAGTCAGTTAAGCGTCCGACTTTGACTCATGTAGTGATCTTATAGTTTGTGAGTTCGAGCCCCATGTCGGGCTCTGCTGACAGCTCAGAGCCCGGAGTCTGCTTTGGATTCTGTGTCTTATTCTCTCTCTCTGCCCCTCCCCCACTTGTGCTCTGTCTCTCCCTGTCTCTCAAAAATAAATAAATAAATAAATAAATAAATAAATAAATAAATAAATAAATCCGGATCTTGTAACTTTGAATTCATTCCTTGGACAAATTTAACAATTTATCCTGTTCTATTTGATTTAATAGTGGCCTGCCACAGTTGGCATAAAACTAATTGATTATTAGGATGCTCATTTCAAATGTCTAAATCAATTTATATATATATTTTTTTTGATGAGAAGGAGAAGACCACCACTAAGGGGAGAAAAAATAAACTTTTACTTGCAAAATGATTTGATTATTATTAGGGATAATTTTTTTTCAAAAACACAGATTGAATCCTTTTTGTATAATGAAGTAATTTAGAGAAATTGAGGTGGTTCTGGAGGTTTATTATAATATACATTTTGCCTCAATTAACATTTTTTAAATCTTACAGGAAAGTCATATAGCAGTCTTTGTCTGGAAGTAATTTTAAAACTTACTAACTAGAACATTTCACAGTTCACTTTTCATGTCAATTAGAATGTGATTACTCACTTCTAGATACAGATTTTTAGTTCAGAAAATAAAGGTGGGTGTTTGTTTGTTTGTTTGTTTGTTTCTGGAAAGGCCTTGAGGAAAAGAATTATAGCCTAGCCTTTAACAAAGGAGGATAATTGCAAGACAATTGTAGATCCTCAAATAAAGAGCCTACTTATCACTTCTTACTTTGAAATATATATCTGTGTGTATCAGACATAAAAACTGAACTCTTAATGTTGTTTTAATGGAAGTGATTTTCTTCTGTCAATGAACATATTTTGTAAATGTCAGGATTTGATACAACTCCATCTTTCCATTTGAATTATTAGTATTGTTATTACTATACTGCTAATGTAAAGTTGCTACACATGGGATGGATGCATGCATGGATGGATGGATGGGTGAACAGATGGAAGGAAGAATGTGAAGGAAAGAAGGAGGGAGAGAGGGAGAACTAAATTCCATGGTTAAAATACTTTGTACTCATTTTCCCCACCTACTCCTATTTTCTACCCACTCAAGGCATAATTCAGCACAGAGCATCATAATGTGACATTTAGCAGTAAGGATGAATCAAGCACTTATCTACCTTCTGACGTCTATCCTGTATAATCTGGGAATTTACTTAAATTTATGAACTATTTTCCTTATATTTAAATTTTTAGACCTATTAAGTATTATCTTTATTATGCTAGAGATCCTATATGCTATTACTGGTATATACACACACATGTATACATACAGCATGCACATATGAAAAAGTATGTATTCATGTGAAGATAGGTAACTGAAAAATTAGTGTGGGTTTGTGAGAGCTCACTAGTGTGTGTGAAGATACTTAACAAAGTTTCACTATACAGTCATTTATTCAGCAAATGTCTGATAAATACCAGGCAATGCACTCTGTACTGAGCCAAGAGAGGTCGGGTGGGGGTAAGTCAGACAAAGGTGATCAAAATCTGTTCTGTCTCTACGAAGGAAGACAAGCATACAAACACGTAATTATAATGTAGTAGATGTGCAATGAAAAGTCTGTGAACACATTACTAAAGCACATAAAGGAGAAAACTAGGGAAGGCTTTGCAGAAATGATACTGGACATGTCTATGAGGATAAGTGTGAATCCACAGAGAGTATCTGTTTACAGTTGTCTTTTTAGAAGAAGGGTAGGAACAAAGACCATGGCTGTGTCTCAAGAGATAATGTCAGGGTTTTTTGTTTTGAAGTGAGGGGATAGGGCCTGACCTCACACCTTGGGAGCCTGGCCTGACTCACCTATCCTTTTGAAGTTGTAAATAGGGGTAAGTCTAATGCCACAGTGAAAGGGAACATGGGCTAGGCCCCTTGGCTGCAGAGAAGCCCCACTTGTATAAGAGATAGTGCCCAGACTCTTTGTATTAATAGAGAAAGGACAGGAAAGTAGGCAACTGGAAAACATTTTTGCTGTGGCACAGTTGGTATTAATTTCCTGGGTAACTCTGAGGATATTCCAAAAGGGTAAAGAAGAGCAATGGTAGCATTAAACATTGTTCATTTGAGATCTAGTCTCTTCCAGTTGGCTGGCTTATTGTATAAGTGAATGAATTGATGTTAGTCAATTAGAGATTATGGGTTTAATAGAATCCATAAAAATCATATTCTTTATTTAGCGCTTAGAATATCTGTGTTTTCTCTGAATAACGATCTTTATTCAGAATGCAGTAATTACATTTATTAAATGAGCTATTTGCTGTCAACCTTCTGTCTCTTTTTAAAAAATTTTTTTAATGTTTATTTACTTTTGAGAGACACAGAGACAGAGCTTGAGCGGGGGAGGGGCAGAGAGAGAGGGAGACACAGAATTCGAAGGAGGCTCCAGGCTCTGAGCTGTCAGCACAGAGGCCGACGCGGGGCTCAAACCCATGAACCGTGAGATCATGACCTGAGCCAAAGTCAGACGCCCAACCGACTGAGCCACCCAGGCGCCCCTCAATGTTCTGTTTCTAGTGGAGACTACTGGCGTGACAAGGGAGTTGCTGACACCCTTTCTGCTGACATAGCATTGGTTCTGGGTTAATTAGAGTTTTGGTGTACTCCATTGTCAAGAATATCAAGACCAAGCTGCCTAGATGAGGCATAATCAAGGCTCAGGGTCCGTATCCACGGCTGAGATCAGGAACAGGGAGATTGAAATTTAATGTAAGAGTGAGACTGTACATAGGAACTGGAATCGGAATCTGATTGCTGAGCCAAGATAGGATCAGAACAAGCAACTCTGGAGTAAGTAGGAGAAATAGGATTAGGGCTAACAAGCCAGAGGGGCACGTGGCAGAAATCGTGAGGCCCTCTTTACTTTGTCTTGCTCCTCCTCCTCATTATACCTGAGACATCTTTTGGTTGATGTAGCCTGTGAAGGCAGTTATACCTTTCTGTCAAGATCCTGACTCTTTAATAATTCTGTTTCTTTTATACTAGAAGTTGCTTTCCTTGTAATGTCACAGAAGCCTTTTTTAATGTTATTTTTCCTAAGCACTAACAAGAGGCATATTTGATATTAAAAGTTCATGAATGGTAGTTGACTTTTTTAATCATCAAACATTTTTTTTTCTATCTCTGATCTTTCAAAGGGGAAAGTAAACAGATTTTGTCCATGAAAATTTAATATTTTGGAGCCAAGTATTTTGAGGTTCCTTTTATTGCCATTAAATAACTTTACATTACGAAAGTTGACTCAAAAATAACTTACATTAGTGGCAAAGTCAAATAAAGTAACAATTTATCTTGCTATCCTACAAAGGTTAAAATGCTAACAATGTAGTAATATAAACAATGGAACTAGCTCCCAAGGCATTAAAGAGATATGGGGGAATTTCTATTTTTAAAATTTTGGTTGAAATGCAAAACACTATTGCTTTCTTAATAAACAACAATAAAAAATAATTAGTTATTAGAACTTCACACATCTTAGTTATTCATATGTGCTTTACAAGGTATCTTTGATAAAAGTTGAGTTAATTTACATGTATCCATATGGTGCCAGCAAGCAGTTCATATCATTTTACCTGAATGTGGTAATTACTATGTCAGACAATCAATTTTAATAGCAACGATATTGCAGTGTGAAGAGTTCACCTAGAGCTTAAAACCATCACCAGCACTGCTTTTGTGAAGGATAATTGAGATTTTGTGTGAAACACTGAATGAATTACCTCTTGAAAATGAAAGGAATAATGAAGATAAAGCGCTATTGTTTAATGGTTAGCCCCTACCAAGCAAATTTGTGAAAATGAAATTGAATAGGAATTTTAAGTCTCAAAAGTGCTCAGAGAGCTTTGAGTGAACCTGAAAGTTGAACTGTGTGTCGTTATGAAGACAAAAAGCTCTGTTACTTTTTCCTGGAAATTTCGTTTCCCTGATCCTTTTCCCAATTAAAAATTGGGCTATTAATATGTCGTTAATCACTACATATTGTTCACCAGTGGAAATAAATACAAAAGGGGGATTTTTGGTCTCTTCTAGACACTAGCAGAGAACAATTTGCCATAATTTATGTAGTAAGTAAATGCATTATAAAATTTTTGTGTTTTAGGGATGCATCAGAAGTGGTCATACATTCAGCTGATGCATTTGCACCTGTTGCTTATCTACGCTTTTTGGAATTGCACTTGGAGGACAAGGCAAGTAAACCTAAGATTCAGACTCAACAGTGATTTCAATAGAAAGTTGAGATACATGCACTGGTTCTGTATATATAATTCTATAACAATAGCTAAAAGGGTTAAAAAAAAGCATTAGTGTTTTTTTTTTCATATCCTTAGTGAAGAACTTTGCAAATGTTTATAGTTTTGAGAACTCTACATGATGCAAATAAATTACATTTCCGAAGAGTTTGCAATTCACTTCAAAAGGGAATCCTATATACATGAAGTAGTGAGAGGACAGGATATTATATAATCAAATATTAAATCATCTAGTAAAATAAAAATTAGTTTATTGTACATATGCCTGAGAGGAAAGGTTTGAGGAAGAATCGGAGCTTCATTACATGAAGTTTAAGATTGAGGAAAAGGGGGTGCCTGGGTGGCTCAGTCGGTTAAGCGTCTGACTTCGGCTCAGGTCATGATCTCACAGTCAGTGAGTTCAAGCCCTGCGTCAGGCTGTGTGCTGACAACTCAGAGCCTGGAGCCTGTTTCAGATTCTGTCTCCCTCTCTCTCTGCCCCTCCCCAACTTGTGCTCCCTCGCTCTCTCGTTCTCTCTCTCAAAATAAACATTAAAAATTTTTTTTTTGAAAAAGAGTGGAGGAAAAAAAGAAACATTTTCCAAAACTATCCACGAGAACAGAAGTACAAGTGAAACATGGAAAGTGAGGCAGAAGTGTGATAAAGGGTTTTATTTTAAATACCTTGATTGTCGGGGCGCCTGGGTGGCGCAGTCGGTTAAGCGTCCGACTTCAGCCAGGTCATGATCTCGCGGTCCGTGAGTTCGAGCCCCGCATCGGGCTCTGGGCTGATGGCTCAGAGCCTGGAGCCTGTTTCTGATTCTGTGTCTCCCTCTCTCTCTGCCCCTCCCCCGTTCATGCTCTGTCTCTCTCTGTCCCAAAAATAAATAAACGTTGAAAAAAAAATTTTTATTAAATAAATAAATAAATAAATAAATAAATAAATAAATAAATAAATACCTTGATTGTCAAGATACAGCAGAATGTCAATTTAAAGATGTATTTGGAATAGGTAAAGATCTGGATTGCATCCTTTGACTAAAAGGTCCATTCCTTGAGAGGAGCTTGGTGGCTCAGTCGGTTGAGCGTCCGACTTCGGCTCAGGTCATGATCTCGCGGTTTGTGAGTTCGATCCCCACGTCGGGCTCTGTGCTGACAGCTCAGAGCCTGGAACCTGCTTCATATTCTGTGTCCCCCTCTCTCTCCACCCCACCCCTGTTTGTGCTCTGTCTCTCTCTGTCTTTCAAAAATGAGTGAACATAAAAAAAAAAATTTTAAGGTCCATTCCTTGAGATGTAAAGGATCAGAAAAAGTTTTCTGCATCTTTCATGTTCTGTCACCAAGTCTTGAGGCACACCCAAGTTATATCTATGACAGGGAATCTGAAGAATCAAAAGGGTTTAATGAGGATTGGCAAAGGAAGGAAAAGAATGGTAACTCCAGAAATCTTAGAATGAGTTTCCAAAGTGAGAAGATAATTACTAGTGTCCAGAAAAATTGGGGTTGACAGGATTGAAAGTAAGTCACTGAATTAAGCTAGATGATTACTGGTGATATTTTCCCCAAAAGCTGTTAATCCTCAAGAAAATGAAGTCGTACTATCCAAACCTCCTTCATATCCAATGAAAGGAACCTCTTACCTTCTGGTTCTCTGCTACTATTGCTGCCACATGCAATGCACAGAAAATAAAAACCACCGAATTCTTGTTTAGACATCACTCATTGTATGTTCGGCTTTACCTAAATAGCTCCTTATTCACTTGTTGTTTTAGTATTTCATTGGTTTTCACAGTCCATTTGCCCTCTTGAAAAAAAGAATGTGATTTCTTTAAGGTGGGATAAATATGAATAAATATGGTGAGTTTTCCTTCTTCTTTTTTTTAGGTGTCCCCATTGCCTGACAACTACAGAACATCTAATTATATACATAATTCTTAAAAAGCATTTTTGGGCATTGCTTACTAAACTGCCATTTATGGAAAAAATTACATAGTATTATCTCAATTACTATCTCCAGCTCTTTCTTTACATTTTTTTATTCTAATAGAAACATTGATTATTTGGGGAAATGTGAAAGCCTTGTTCATTCTTTGGCGATTTCTTCAGGATTCACTTTCTATGACTTTTGTTACCATGTCCTGTCCATGACCTCTGTCTGATGTGTGCCCTTTTTCCCCTTTATTTAATCTTCAACTCTCATTTCTGTAACACTTCTTTGCTTTCATCACGCTGGTTTATTTTCCCCTTTCTCTCTTCCCTGTTCTCATCTCCTCCAATTATATAATGATGCAGAGCATTTGAAAATCAGGATGAAAAGGCAATCACTTTATTTAGCGAATCAAGTTTATTCTACTGGGTGTCACCAACATGATTTGTCATTTTTGTTTTGATACAGTATTCATTTTATCAACATTATTGGACAATCAGGAAGAATATCATTAACTCTTACTGGTTATTTTGTAACATTAAAAAACACAATTTTTATATCCAAAAGGAAAAAGTCTCTTCAACAAATGGTGTTGGGAAAACTGGACAGCAACTTTCAAAGGAATTAAACTGGACCACTTTCTTACACCATACACGAAAATGAATTCAAAACAGATTAAAAACCTAAATGTGAGACCTGAAACCATAAAAATCCTAGACAAGAAAGCACAGGCAGTAACCTCTTTGACATCGGCTCTAGCAACTTCTTTCTAGATATATCTCCTGAGGCAAGGGAAACAAAAGCAAAAATAAACTGCTGGACTTCATCAAAATAAAAAGCTTCTACACAGCAAAGGAAACAACGAACAAAACTAAAAGACAAACTACAGAATGGGAGAAGATATTTGCAGATGACATATGTGATAAAAGGTTAGTGTTCAAAATCTATAAAGAACTTACAAAACTCAACACCCCGGAAATGAATAATCTAAGTAGAAAATGGGCTGAAGACATGAATACAAATTTTTTCCAAAGAAGACATACAGATAGCCAACAGACACATGAAAAAATGCTCAACATCACTCATCGTCAGGGAAATACAAATCAAAACCACAATGAGATACCACCTCATACTTATCAGAATGACTAAAATTAGCACAAGAAACATCAGGTGTTGGGAAGGATGCAGAGAATGGGGAACCCGCTTAAACTGTTGATGGGAATGCAAACTGGCATGGCCACTCTGGAAAACACTATGGAGGTTCCTTAAAAACTTAGGGGCGCCTGGGTGGCTCAGTCGGTTAAGCGTCCGACTTCGGCTCAGGTCATGATCTCATAGTCCGTGGGTTCGTGCCCCACGTCGGGCTCTGTGCTGACAGCTCAGACCCTGGAGCCTGCTTCAGATTCTGTGTCTCCCTCTCTCTCTGACCCTCCCCCATTCATGCTCTGTCTCTCTCTGTCTCAAAAATAAATAAAACATTAAAAAAAATTAAAAAAAAAACCTTAAAGATAGCACCACCCTATGCCCCTACCCTATGATCCAGTTTACACTACTAGGCATTTACCCAAAGAATACAAAAATACTAATTCAAAGGGATATATGCACCCTAGTGTTTATAGCAGCATTATCTATAGTAGCCAAATTGTTAATGTAATTTTTTGGTATTATCTTTGCTGACATTAGACGAGTTTACTTTGAACAGACTTAATTTTTTACAACAGTTTTTGGTTCACAGCAAAATTGAGTATCTGGAACAGAGTTCCCACTCATGCGCAGCCTTTCCCACTATCAACATCAGGCATCAGAGTGGTACATTTGTTACAGTCAGTGTAACAATGTAACTCACACTGACGCATCATTATCACCCAAAGTATATACTTTATATTATGGTTCACTCTTAATGATGTACATTCTATGGATTTGAACAAACGCATAATGACATGTATCCACTATTATAGTATCATACAAAATAGTGTCACTGCCCCAGAAATCCTCAGTGCTCTGCCTGTTCATCCTTGCTTTCCCTTTAACCCCTGGTAACTACTAATCTTGTCACTGTCTCTATAGTTTTATCTTTTCCAGAATGTCATATAGTTGTAGTCATACAATATGTAGTCTTTTCAATTTGGCTTTTTTCACCTAGGAATATGCATTTAAGCTTCCTCCATGTCTTTTCGTTAGTTTTTAAGTGCTGAGTAACAGTCCGTTGTCTGGATGTAGCACAGTTTACTTATCATTCACCTACCAAAGGACATCTTTGTTGCTTCTGAATTTTGGCAATTATGAGTAAATCTGCTGTAAATGTCTATGTGCCAGTTTTTGTTCTCAATTCCCTTGGGTAAATACCAAGGAGTGTGATTGCTGGATCATATGGTTAAGGCTGTGTTTAGTTTTTATAAGAAACTACCAAACTGTCATCCAGTGTGGCTACATGATTTTATATTCCCACCAGCAATGAATGAGAATTCTTGTTGCTCAGCATCCTCATCAGCATTTAGTGTTGTCAATATTTTGGACTTTTGCCGTTCTAATAGATGTGTGGTGTTATCACATTGTTTTAGTCACCAGCTTTACTCCTGAACTCACCCAAGTAGTAGAGAAGGGGATTCTAGAGGGAAAAAGAAGTATGATTTCCAAAAGGAAGGTAAATAAATGCTAGAGGGCAAAAATATAGATACTTTCTCACATGCTTTATCAAAATCACATTGCTATTACAAATTCAGAGTAAATTAATTAAACCTCCACCCCAAATAATAGATCTAGAATGTAGTATCTTGAATACCACTCTGAAAATCTATATCTGTTCCCTAAATTCTTTTAATTTCCATTCACTCTATAACATTTGCAATCTAGCTTGACCTCAGTTACTTTGATGAAGTGCTCTTGGTCCTTTCTCAATCTTCATAATCTTTAATTAATCCTGTTCCTTGATAATATTGGACACCACCTCCTTGAAAAATTTCCCTATAATGGTTACATGTCCCTGTACCATTCTGACTTGAACTCGCTCAAGATTTCTTCTGTTTCCTTCAGTAGTTTCTCTGCTTCTTACCTTCAACAAGTATATACTCCCAAGTTCCTTTTATGGCTACATTTTTTTTAATTTTTTCATATTTTCTGTCTCTGGGATTTCATCTTCTCCCACAGTCTACTTTTCAGCTTTATGCAGATGATTCTCAAGTCACTCTTTTTCTGATCTTTCTGCTGATAACTACTCTTTCTCCTTAAAGATCCTTATTTCCGACTGGCTGCTGGATGTGACTGTATTTAGTATTTGTCAAGTTCATTGTGTACAAACCTTGAACTCATTGTCCTCTCTAAATGTACTTTCTCCTTATTTTTATTATTTAAGACAACTGTTTCCCCCCTAATAACTCAGGAAAAGAATACTGGCATCATTTCTTACAGCTCTCTCTCTTTTACCATGACATTAAGTTGGTTATCTAGTTCTTTACATGCTAGTCTAATTTATCTTTTACACCATTCCATCTCCATGCCCATCTCTCTAGTGAAAGTAGTATCTTGCCTAAACTCTTGGAGAACATAAAGCTTCCTGAAGTGGACTCCTCACTTTCATTATCCCCATATTCTGTCCCACTGCCATCTTGATTTTTCTTCCTAGATTTTGTTTCTGTGCACAAAAATGTGTAATACACATTTTTTCTAAGTAAAAAAGATATTTAGCCACGAATTGAAGACTGTCCAACATGTTAACCATAACGTCCTTTCTCAGTCTTGCTCTCAGGACCCCCCTACGTGTATCCTTTACTCCAGTAGTATGGAGTCATTAGATGGATACTCTCTTACTGTGCCTTATGCTTCTCTCCTCTCTTGCCTTTGCTTTTTCTATCTTATTTGTCTTCCTTTCTTCTTCACTTTCTTTAACTGTTTATATCCTACCCATGATATTCATGGCAGTTTGAGCTTGAGCTCAAACATTCATGGCCCCACCTGATGAACTGTCCTAACACTTCGTTTCTTCCTTTCTTGTGACAAATAATCAGCTATATCTTATAATGTTTAAGCACTTGTTATTAACACTAGGTCATAAATTTCTTGAGGACTATTCCCTTTTTATCTTTATACTCTCTGTAACAACTATTAGTTCTGGAATAAGATCTTTGAATTTATAATTGTTATTTTCTTCATTTTTTCTTCTTACAGAATTTTATAGACATGTGCTTCCTTTTCCTGTTGCATACCATTTAATGAAAGTCAATTTCTTGTTTATTTTTCTTTTATCTTGTTGTTAGAGAAAAAAAATGCTCCAAACAGACTAGAATATAAAAATACAACCTTTAGACAGATTGTCAGTGTAAAATTTAAATTATCACTAAGATTTTCACTTTACATATGATGACCCTTAAACTTCTCTATCAAATAATTAATCTATTTAAATTTTATCTGTAAGTTAAAATTGTGAAGTTATTTATGTGAATATAAAACTTATATCAACTAAACAGGGGATCTTAAACAAAATAACTGAATAATGGAAAGCTCCAGGTTAAAAAATGGGGAAATATATTAAAATTTCTTTGGGGCCCAGGCTTTATTGCTTATGGCAAACTTGATGCTAAAATGTACCATACATCACTACAGTGGCAGCCTTGAGAAAATGAAAAATACAAAGGTTTACATAAATCAGCCAAAAGATCATATTAAAATGCATAACCTTTAACAGAAGAATCAAGACTTTTACTTTTCACCATTACAAGCTTTTTCTTCCTTATATAGTTGTTTTAGATTTTCCAAACAGCTTTATAGGAAATAATATTTCAAATTAATTGTTGACAAAGCCACTGCATATTTAAAGAAACAGGTTCACAGAAATTTAGCCCCAGTTTTATTAATGGACTCTACTATTACTTAGTACTTAATTTTGATTTTTGAAATAGTCTCATGGGACAATTATATATTTTACATAATTGTAAAAGCCCACATTCGTGGAAGTTATAACTTTTAAATATACCATAGTCTCATAGTCCATTCTTGGCTCTTTCACTTTATTTTGCTTTATTTCAAACTATCATCAAATATCTTGAAAAACTTTATAACATTAAGCTATCTCCTTGCTTTTATTTTTTGCTTCAATCTAACAAATACCTATGGAGACCTAGTCTGTTTAAAAAAATCTCTTAGGCCCCTATGGAATTCACTATAAATAAGGACAAATTACAGAGTAATTTTAATTCTAACTTCAAAATGAAGTTATTCTGGGAATCATGATTACCGGGACAGATTTCTAGTCCATCTAGAGTGATGTGTAGGATTTGATCCTGTTTTTCTGAAAAATATTGGTGGTGGCAAGGAGCTTATATATTTATTTATATTTGAATGAGGAGAATATGGATGGGCATATAATAACCAGAGTGATAATATTGGTTTCTTTGAGGGAAAGGGGCATGAAGAGAGAAAATAGAAAAGCTTAATACTTACATATCTGTAATTGGTGACATCTTATAATGAGCATATACTTGTACACTTTAAGTATTTGATTAAGAAAATTAACTTCAAGGGGCGGGGTGGAGATGGTGTAGTGAGTTTTAGTGCTAAATATTTAAATGTGATTCTGCAACATTTTAGTAGTCTACGTAGAAAGAGACATATTAGTGCCCTTTAAAACTTTCCATAGAACTCAAGTGAAAATGGTACCCACAATGTGGGTTGAAATCTAGTTGATCCTATACTAAAGTCTACTTAGAGATTGCCGGGGAAAAGTATATGTATAATAGAGACTGAAAGCATTCAGATGGAAGGCCTCTTGAGTTTGTTATGCATGAAAATTTGCTCTCACCACTCATAGCAACGTGTATAAACTGGAAGATCCTATCCATAGAGGTATGCTGCCACTGTTCTATGCCACCTCAAAAATATTTCCTTACAGAAGGGACAAAAGAAGAAGGAAGATAAATGATGATTTTTATTCACCAACAGTTGGTTTAGTACAGCTTTCCTACCCCATCTTTCCTACCTCCGCATCTTTGTCCTCAAGCTAAAGAGGAGGAAAATGATTTGGTAAGGGGAAACAAGGCATTTCAGAAGCTTTAAAACCTAATTCTATAAACTTCAGTGACATAACTTGAGATTCAGAGAGATTTTGGCTTTGGGTACCAGTAAGTCACTATTGCTACAAAAGGTCATTGGAGCAGAGTAATCAAGTATCAGATTCACTCAAATTTAGAGAGCTACTTGACTCATTTCTGTCCCAAATGCATGAATTTCAATACTAGCAATAATATACCACTGTGTCAACAAGTCAAGAATCAAATTGGACAGCGGAAGAGTGTTTTTCATTCCAGAATCCATGGTGGACCTATCAGTTTGTGGGAAGGTAATATAAAATAACCAATCAATTTTCTTCTCTGCTTTCAAACTCTAGTTGACTATATATTATTTCCTAGTGTTTAGTTGTTATGCTCTCCTATGTGGCTTGTTGTTGTTGTTATTTTTAAAATAAAGTTTCTGATGTTTTTTATAAAGTTTCACTTTGTTGATTTCTTATAAAAGAGAAGTGGGGAAAGTATTAAATAAAAGAAAAGTGGAATACTGTTCGTTTGTTTAACACATATTTATTGAGTGTTTACATCTATATACCTAGCACTGTTCATATAGTAGGGATGCAATAGTGAACTGAACACCCAAAAATCATTTCTTTCCTGAAGCTTTTATCCTATGGATAGCCTATGGATCCTATGGAGTGAGCCAAATAAATATATAAACTAAAGAAAATGGTGGGAAAGTTGCCTCACTGCCCAAAGAAATGGGGATTCAATTTTATGGAATAAGCATAGTCTGAGAATCCTGGGCTTCCATGGTGACAGATTTAAACCCAGATTCAGAGTAATAAGACCAGAACTTTTGGTCATATGGCAGATAGTGGTGGTGAGCTATGATTATTTGGGTTAAGGTCGGGAAGGGGAGAGGGTCTTGTGAAACATCTATAGGTATAGCCAAAGAGTGATTCAGTGAATTGGAAAATAGGTGAAAAGAAAATATTAAGAATGAAGCATGTAGAAAAACAAAGATAGAAAGCACACATTAGAGGTTAGGAGAAGTAGAAACAATGAAGTGGTCTAGAAATACATATAACTGGTGTCAGAAAGAAAGGAGAGGGATAATGGGAAAGATTCAATATTTCCAAAGATAATGACTGAGAACTTTCCAAAGTTGATGAAACACACCAAGGTACAGATTCAAGAGGTCTTAATGAAACCCAAGCTGAATAAAGTAGAATTCTATAGGCATATGCTGATGAAATTGCTAAAAACAAATGCAAAAAAATTAAAAACAGTTAAAGTATCTTCAAAACAGGCTACTCTCAGACTATTAGAATAAAATCCAGCTTTTAAACAGAAAAAAAGAAAAAAGGAGAAACCCAAACAATGGAATCATATCTTTTGTAATACTAGATTAAAATAACTGTCATCCTAGAATTCTGTACCCAGCAAAAATATCCTTTAGACATAAAAGCAAGGACACTTCCAGGATGACAGTAATGGCATTTGTCAAAATTCATTGATGGTACATTTATGGTTTGTCCACTTCACTGCAATTTGTTTCCTCAAGGAATAGGCAAATATAATTCCAGATAATAACATTCATGTTAAGGTCTTAACATCCTTTAGCATCCTTTGGTGTGAACCTGCTAGTAATAAATTTTCTTAGTTTTTCTTTGAAATTTTCTTAACTTCACTTTTGTTTTATCCCAACATTTTATTAAAGAAAATTTTAAACATTTAGAAAAGTTGAAGGAATGATAAAGACCTTCCCGGATAAACAAAAGCTGAGGGAGTCCATCAACTGCTAAACATGCCTGTCTTACAAGTATTGCTAAAGTGAGTTCTTTATGTTGAAAAGGAAAAAAGAAACAAAAGGACACTAGACAGTAACACTAAAGCATATGAAAATGTAGAGCTTTCTGGCAAAGGTGAATATACATACAGAAACCTGTACTACTATGATGGTGTCATGTAAACTACTTTTAATTCTGATATAGAATTTTGCAAATAAAAATTTAAAAATAAGAATACAAAATATATGAAGATGTAATTTGTGACATTGGTAATATAAAATGGAAGAGGAAGAATGTAAAGGAGTAGAGTTTTTTATATGACTGATATTATAAGTTTGAGTAGATTATTATAACTGTAAGATATCTGTTTCCTGTAATTCCCATAGTAACCACAAAGAAAATACCTATGGAAAATGCAGAAAAGAAAGTAAGAAAGCAATCAAAGCATGCCACTACAAAACAAACAAACAAACAAACAAAAAACAAACCTGCAAAACACACCAAGGACAGCTGCAAGAGAGGAATGACAAAATAACTACAGGACATGAAGAAAACAATGAACAAAATGACAGTGGTAAATTCTACTCTATCAGTAATTACTTTAAATGTAAATAAGTTAAACTCCTTCAATCAAAGACAGAGTGGCTGAATGGATAAAAAAAATAAGCTATACTATATGCTATCTATAGGAGACACATTTTAGACATAAGGACGTACATAAACTGGACATGAAAGGATAGAAAAAGATATTCCATGAAAATGGTAATGAGAACAGAGCAAGAGTTGCCATACATATATCAGATAAATAGACTTCAAGTCAAAAATTGTCACAAGAGACAAGGACATTATGATGATAAAAAAAAAAGTCAATTCACAAGGAAGGTATAACAATAAATAAATATACACCTACCAGCAGAGCACCCAAATACACACAGCAAATATTGACACAATAATACTAAAGATTTTGATATTTCTTCTTCAATAATATATAGATCAACCAATTCAAAGATCAGTAAAGAAACAGAGGACTTGAACAATAGTATAGACTAATTGGACCTAATATACGTAAAAATAGCACTCCACCCAATAATAGCAGTATATACATTCTTCTTAAGCACACAAGAAACATTCTACAGGATAGATCACTCGTGAGGCCACAAAACAAATCTTCACAAATTTAAGATTTAAATCCTATCAAGTATCTTTTCCAATTACAATGAAATGAAGCTAGAAGTCAATAGCAAAAGGAAAATGGAAAATTTACAAAGCTACTAAAATTTAAAAATACATTCTTGGGGTGCCTGGGTGGCTCAGTTGGTTAAGCAGCCGACTTTGGCTCAGGTCATGATCTCTCCATCCGTGGGTTCAAGCCCCATATCAGACTCTGCTGCCACCTCAGAGCCTGGAGCCTGCTTTGGATTCTGTGTGTCCCTCTCTCTGCCCTTTCCCTGCTCATACTCTGTCTCTCTCTCTCTCTCAAAAATAAATAAACATTAAAAAAAAAATACGCTCTTGAACAATCAATAGGTCAAAGAAAAAAGTCATAAGAAATTAGCAAATATCTTAAGAAAAAAAATAATAACGGGCACCTGGGTGGCTAGTCTGTTGAGCATCCGACTCTTGATTTCAAGTCAGGTCATGATCCCAGGGTCATGGGATCAAGCCCCACACTAAGCTCCATGCTGAGAGTGGAGCCTGCTTAAGATTCTCCCTCTGCTCCTCCCCACCGCTCAGCACTATCTCTCTAAAAGAAAAAAAGAAAAAAAAAAAAAAACCAAAACTTATGAGATACAGCAAAAGCAGCACCAAAAGGTAAATTTATAGCAGTGAACACATACATTAAAAACAAAAGCAAGGTGTGGGGGCAGGGGGGTGACTCCTGGGTGGCTCAGTCAGTTAAGCAACCTACTTTGGCTCAGGTCAGGATCTCACAGTTTGTGGGTTCAAGCCCTGCATCAGTTTCCACGCTGACAGTGCAGAGCCTGCTTGGGATTCTCTCTCTATCACACTCTCTCTGTCCCTCCCCACTTGTGCTTTCTCTCTCTCTCAAAATAAATAAAATTCTTAAAAATTAAAAAAAAAAAAGCAAAGATCTCAGATCTACAATGTAACTTTACATTTCAGGGAACTAGAAAAAGAACACACTAAATAGAAAGCTAGCAGAGGAAAGGAAATAATAAAGATTAAAACAGGAATAAAAGAGAATAAAGAATAGAAAAAAATGAAACAGTTTTTTTTTAAATATCAACAAAATTGACAAACTTTAGCTAGACTAAGAAAAGTAGAAGACTCAACAAAAATAAAATATAATAGAGGAAACATTGCAATTGGTGTAACAGAAATAAACAGGATAAGAGACTACTACTATAACAGTTATATGCCAACAAATTGGATAACCTACAAGAAATGGATAAAGCTCTAGAAATATACAACCTACCAAGACTAAATCATGAAGAATTTTAAATCTGAGAATAACTTACTAGTAAGGAGATGAAATTAGTAATCAAAACTTCCCAACAAAGAAAAACCCAGAACCACATGACTTCAGTGAAAAATTCTATGAAACTTTTAAAGAAGAATTAACAGGAATTCTTAAACTCTTCCAAGAAAATGAAGAGGAGGGAATACTTTCAAACTCATTTTATGAAGCTGGTATTACCCTGATACCAAATCAGGCAAAGATAATACAAGAAAAGTACAGTCCAATATCCCTGATGAATGTTGACACAAAAATCCTCAACAAAATATAAGCAAACTAAACTCACAATACATTAAAACTGTTATATACCAAGACCAAGTGAGATTTATTCATTTAATATGAAGATGGTTCAGGATATGAAAATCAAACAATATAATTTATCTCAGTAAATGACAGTAACTACCTACCTCAATTGATAGAGCAAAAGCATTTGACACAATTCAACACACTTTCATGATGGAAACACTCAGCAAACTAAAATTATAAGGAAATTACCTCAACAGAATAAAAACCATAAATGAAAGCCCATAGCTATCATTATTCTCAAAGGTAAAAAAACAAACTTTCCCTCTAAGATTAGGAACAAGGCAAGGATTCCTTTCTCACCATTTCTATTCAACACAGTACTAAAAGCCCTAAACAGAACAATTAGATAAGAAAAAGAAATAAAAGGCATCCAAATCAAAAAGGAAGAAGTAAAATTTTCTCTGTTGGCAGATGCTATGTTCTTACATGTAGAAAACCTTAAGGAAGGATTTCATTCAAAAAAAATTGTTAGAGGCGTGCCTGGGTGGCTTAGTTGGTTAAGCATCTGACTTCAGCTCAGGTCATGATCTTACGGTTTGTGAGTTCAAGGCCCACGTCGGGGCCTGTGCTGATGGCTCAGAGCCTGGAGCCTGCTTTGGATTCTGTGTCTCCCTCTCTCTTTGCCTCTCTCTCTCTTTTTCTCTCTCTCTCTGTATATCTCTCTCTCAAAAATAAACAAACATTCAAAAAATTGTTAGAACTTAATAAGTGAATTCAGCAAAGTTGCAAGATATGAAACTAGTTGCAATGCACGAAACCAGTTGCATTTCTATACACTAAAAACAATCTGTAAAGGAAATTAAGAAAATAGTCCTGTTCACAATTGCCTCAAAAATAATAAAATTCTTAGGAATAAACTTAGCCAAGAAGATGAATAGCTTATACAGTTAAAAACCACAATAAAAAAATGCTGAAAACAATTAAAGAAGACAAATAAACAGTAAGAGGTTCCATGTTTGTAGGTTGGAAGACTTATTGTCAAATTATCCATACTACCCAGAATAATCCAAAAATTTAATGCAATCCCTATCAAAATCCCATTTGCTTTTTTAAATTGTTATTTTGCAGAAATAGACCAGCCTAAAATTCATATACACTCTCAAAGGACCCCAAATAGCCCAGTAATCTTGAAAAAATAACAATGCTTTATACTTTCTAATTTTAAAAAATATTACAAAGTTACAGTAGTTAAAACAGTATGGTACGGGGGCGCCTGGGTGGCGCAGTCGGTTAAGCATCCGACTTCAGCCAGGTCATGATCTCGCGGTCCGTGAGTTCGAGCCCCGCGTCAGGCTCTGGGCTGATGGCTCAGAGCCTGGAGCCTGTTTCCGATTCTGTGTCTCCCTCTCTCTCTGCCCCTCCCCCGTTCATGCTCTGTCTCTCTCTGTCCCAAAAAATAAATAAACGTTGAAAAAAAAAAATTAAAAAACAGTATGGTACCAACATAGAGAATAGAGAACCCAGAAATACACCCTCTTGTATATGGTCAAATGCCTTCAACAAGAGTACCAAGGCTACACAATAGGGAAAGAATGCCATTTTCAACAAATGGTGTTGAGAAAACTGGAAATCCACAAACGAGAACAAATTTGGGCTCTTCCCTTGTACTATTTACAAAAATTAATTCAAAATGGATTAATGACCTAAACATAAGACCTGAAACTATAAAACTCCTAAAAAAAACATAGGAGAAAATCTTCATGATACTGGATTTGACAGTGATGTCTTGGATATGACTCCAAAAACACAGAACACAAAAGCAAGAATAGACAAATGGACTACATCCAACTTAAAAACTTATGCACAGAAAATAAATCAATCAACAACACAGTGAAAAGGCAACTTATACAATGGAAGAAAACATCTGCAAATCATATTAGTGGGATGCCTGGGTGGCACAATCAGTTGAGCGTCCAACTCTTGATTTCATCCCATATCTCACCTCAGTGTGGAGCCTGCTTAGGATTCTCTCTCCCCCACTCTCTCTCTGCCTCTCTGCTGCTCATGCTCTCTCTCAAAATGGATACATAAACATTAAAAACACACACACATTATTATACAGGATATATAAAATACTCTAACGCAATGACAAAAATAATCCAATTAAAAATAGCAAAGGACTTAAATATACTCTCTCCAACGAAGGTAGATAAATGGCCAACAGCTGTATAAAAAAAATGTTTAGCATCACTAATTATTAGGGATATGCAAATAAAAACCACAGTGATATAGTTCCTCATTCAGTAGGGTTGCGCTATCAAAAATGGAAGAGGGGTGCCTGGGTGGCTCAGTCAGTAGGTTAAGTGTCAGACTTCAGCTCAGGTCATGATCTTGCAGTTTGTGGTTCGAGCCCCACATCAGTCTCTGTGCTGACAGCTCAGAGTTTGGGCTTTGGATTCAGTGTCTCCCTCTCTCTCTGACCACCCCCTGCTTGCACTTTCTCTCTCTGTCTCAAAAATAAATTAACTTTTTAAAAAAATTTTTAAAAGAAAGAAGAGAAGGAGAATAAGGAAAAGGTAGATAAGGAGGAGAACAATAAGGAGGAGGAGGAGAAGGAGGAGGAGAAATACCAAATGGTAGTGAGGATGTGGAGAAATGGAAACACTTGTGCACTTTTTGTAAGAATGTGATGGTGCAGCCACTATAGAAAAACAATACAGAGATTACTCAAAAAATTAAAAGTAGAACATGACCCAGAAATCCTTCTGGGTGTTTATCCAAAAGAATTGAAATTAAGGTCTTAAAGAGTACTATCACACTCATTGTAGCATTATTCACAATAGTTGATATGTGGCAACAACCTAAATATTCACTAAGAAATGAATGGATAATGAAAAGTGGTATATACATACAGTGGACTATTATTCAGTCTTAAAAAAGAAGGAAATCCTGTCATATGCAACATCATGGGCAAACCTTTAGATTATTATGCTATATAAAATAAGCCCATCATAAAAAAAGACAATTGCTTCATGATTCTACTTATCTGAAATATCTAAAGTGCTCAAACTCTTAGAAACAGAAAGTATAATATTGGTTGCCAGGAGCTAGGGGGAGGGAGAACTGAATATTTGTTCAGTGAGTATATACCATCAGTTTTACAAGATGAAAAATTCTAGAGATCTGTCGCACAATATGTATATAGTTAACATGGCTGTACTGTACATTTGAAAATGGTTAAGATGGTAAATTTTATGTTGCAAGTTTTTAATTATAATTTTAAAAAGGTAGATTGAAAATATTCATGTATGTGGAAATTAAACAAATTTCTAAGTAATCCATGATACACAGAATAAATCCCAAGGGAAATTAATAATTTCTTGAACAAATTGCCAATGAAAAATTTGACATATCAAAATTATAAAATAACATTAAAGCAGTATTTCTAATGTAATCTATAGCCTCATATATATATGTACATATATAGCCTCAAATATATATCTACATAGGTATCTATATAGATGTAGACATAGATAAGAAGGATGGCTGAAAATCAATGAGCTAAGCCATCATCATAAGAAGTTAGATAAAAAATAGCAATTTAACCCAAAGAAACAAAAATAATAAAGTTTAAAAAGAAATTAAATAGAATATAAACATACAGTAGAAAGATCACCAAAGCCAACAGTTCATTCTTGGAAATGACTAAACTGAATTCATCCCTGGCAACACTGAGATTGAAGTGAAGGCACAAATAGAGTTGGTCCTTGAACAACATAGGTTTGAACTGCGTAGGTCTGCCTGAACATGGATTTTTTTTTCCATAAAGACGTTACTGTAAATATATTTTCTCTTCCTTGTGATTTTCTTAACATTTCCTTTACTATTTTACTTCATTGTAAGAATATAGTATATAATACATAGAACATCCAAATTATGTGTTACTTGACTGACTGTTGATGTAATCTGTAAGGCCTCTAGTCAACAGTGGGCTATTAGTAGTTACATTTTTAAGGAGTCAAACGTTATATGTGGATTGTCAACTGCACAAGGGTTTGGTGTCTCTAACCCTCCATGTTGTTCAAGGGTCAACTATGAACAGTACCAGAAATCTTAAAAGGAAGACATCCTTATGGTTCTTTCAGATGTTAAAAGGAAAAAAGAAGATACTGCCAACCACTTCATGCTAATAAACTTGAAAACCTAGATGAATTGGAAATGTTCCTTTAAAAAAAAAACTGACACCAGAAATAATTCAGCAAATCTGAATAGTCCTTTGTATTAGATAAATTTATTACTAAAGATCTTCACACACTTCCAGGTCTAAATGGGTTCACTTGTAAGTTTTACCAAGAATTTAAGGGCAAAATTGTCAATTTTATAGAAACTTTTCAAAAAAAAAAAGCAGCAGAGGAGACTCATTATTTTGTTACTATAATGTTATTTAGTTATTACAATGTAGATTCTGTTAAGTATAACTGACATTTCTGTTTACAATGCTTTGGAAAGGATGACTGCATATCCTTTCAGTGTTATTCTGGGGTATTATTAAGCCCACTCAAGGAATATTTCATTGTCTAGGAGATGAACTTGTATTTCACTTAAAATTTACTGATTAAGGCCTAGACTCTGTGAAGTTGCTAATTGATATGTAGATTTTTGCTCAGCAGGGATGTGAATGCTTTCTGTGAAGTAGAACAGAGCCCTGCAGGACATTAACCATTTTTGTATATTTATCCCTGTCTTATTCTAGAGTTCTTTCATTAGTGTAACTTCTCTAATTTCCTTGGACTAGCTTTACTCAGTGGGTAAAATCAATCTTTACAGATATTTGATATATGTTCAATCTATATTTGTCTTAGATTCATGATTCTAATTTTTTTAAATATACTTGGAAATAACAAAATCTGGTAATTAAGGAATTTATTAAGAAATTTAAAAAATAGTAAAGCAATCACAGTCATGAACATAGATTTTTAAATCCTTCAAAAAATATTATCAAATAGCACCTGTAATGTATAAAATGAATAATCAAGTTAGGTTATTCCAGGAATGCAAGGCTGACTTAACAACTGGAAATCAGTCAATGAATTCACCATATAAACAAAATAACAAAGACAAAAGCACAGGACCATTGCCAATGATGCAGCAAACATCCTACTTTCAGTGTGAGTAGATGAAATCTTTTCATCTGAGTTTAAAGACACGATAAAAATGCTTGAAATCATTACTTCTGTTCAACCAGTAGAGAAGGCAAGAAAAATAAATAAATGTATAAGTTAGGGAAAGGAAGAAATAAACCTATTATTATTTGAAGATTATAAGTGTATAAATAGAAAATGTAAAACAAATCTACAAACTTCTTAGAATCAATAGTAAGTTTTGTAAAGTTTCTGGATACAAGGTTAATTTAGAAAAAAGTTTTATTTATGTATTCCCAGAAAGAGAAAGGGATCCAGGCTGACTTTCACTTTCATGTTGACCAACCTTGAACAAATTTTCTAACCTCTCTTGTACCAGTTTACCCTTTAAATTAGGGATGATAATATTGAATTTTATAGATCATAAACCATGTTTTCCATACTTTAACATCTTTGAAATTATGTGTCTCACAGTGGATGTTGTCTTGGATTTGATGAATGTAAGGTAATTTTGAAGATTAAGTAAATAAATATAAGGTATGCCTGGCGCTTAATAAATGTTCAATAAACATTAGCTATAATTATAGTTTTCTTACATTATGTTTTCTAACAAGTTATTGTTTGCATAAAGCTTCTGGTTTTTTATAAATTGACTTTATAGCACTAACTCAAAAAAATTTTATTATTTCTAGTATCTTTGTTGTTAATTCTCTTGGATTTCCTAAGAATATACAAGTGACCCTTGAACAACACAGGTTTGAACTGCATGGGCCTGTTATATACAGATTCATTTTTTAAGACAATACTGTAAATGTATTTAGTCTTCCTTATGATTTTCTTAACATTTTCTTTGCTCTAGCTTGCTTTATTGTAATAATTCATTATATAATAAATATAACATTTAAATGTGTGTTAACTGACTGTTTATGTCATCCATAAAGTTTCCAGTCAACAGTGAGCTCTTAGTACGTAAGTTTTTAAGGAGTCAAAAGCTATACACAAAATAAGCCAGTCAGAGAAACACGAATACCATATGATCTCACTTATATGTGGAATTTAAAAAACAAATGAACATGGTGGGGGGTGGGGGGCGAAGAGAGGCAAACCAAAAAACATACTCTTAACTATAGAGAACAAACTGATGGTTACCAGAGAGGAGGTGGGTAGGGGATGGGTGAAATAGGTGAAGGGGATTAAGGAGGGCACTTGTGATGAGCACTGGGTGTTGTATGTAAGTGATGAATCACTAAATTCTACACCTGAAACTAATATTACACTACATGTTAACGAACTGGAATTTAAATGAAAATTTGGAAAAAGGGAAAGTAAGTTATATGCAGATTTTCAACTGCACAGGGAGGTCAGCATCCTCCTCATTGTTCAAGGGTCAACTGTATATGTACCAACCAATTAGGATATTTTTACATCTCACTTATTCTTCTTAAGTTTTACTTTTTAAGTAACTTAAGAACAATTACAATAACAATAGCAGTGATAGCAATAATAATAATGACAATAATGAAAGCCAACACTAATGCAGAACTTACTGTATATACCAGATACTCTTCTAAGCATTTTAAATATGGACATGCTTGCATTTTCTTTTTAAGGGCAATAGTTAAATTATAGTACACCAGCTCAATGGAAGACATCCATTGAAAATATTTATTATACAGGTTATACAACATTGATAATTACATATTGCATACCATTAAATGCACAATTTTATTTTATTTTATTTTCAATATATGAAGTTTATTGTCAAATTGGTTTCCATACAACACCCAGTGCTCATCCCAAAAGGTGCCCTCCTCAATACCCATCACCCACCCTCCCCTCCCTCCCACACCCCATCAACCCTCAGTTTGTTCTCAGTTTTTAAGAGTCTCTTATGCTTTGGCTCTCTTCCACTCTAACCTCTTTTTTTTTTCTTCCCTCCCCCCATGGATTTCTGTTAAGTTTCTCAGGATCCACATAAGAGTGAACACATATGGTATCTGTCTTTCTCTGTATGGCTTATTTCACTTAGCATCACACTCTCCAGTTCCATCCATGTTGCTACAAAGGGCCATATTGCATTCTTTCTCATTGCCACGTAGTACTCCATTGTGTATATAAACCACAATTTCTTTATCCATTCATCAGTCAATGGACATTTAGGCTCTTTCCATAATTTGGCTATTGTTGAGAGTGCTGCTATAAACGTTGGGGTACAAGTGCCCCTATGCATCAGCAGTCTTGTACCCTTGGGTAAATTCCTAGCAGTGCTATTGCTGGGTCATAGGGTAGGTCTATTTTTAATTTTTTGAGGAACCTCCACACTGTTTTCCAGAGTGGCTGCACCAATTTGCATTCCCACCAACAGTGCAAGAGGGTTCCCGTTTCTCCACATCCTCGCCAGCATCTATAGTCTCCTGATTTGTTCATTTTGGCCACTCTGACTGGCGTGAGGTGATATCTGAGTGTGGTTTTGATTTGTATTTCCCTGATGAGGAGCGATGTTGAGCATCTTTTCATGTGCCTGTTGGCCACCTGGCTGTCTTCTTTAGAGAAGTGTCTATTCATGTTTTCTGCCCATTTCTTCACTGGATTATTTGTTTTTCGGGTGTGGAGTTTGGTGAGCTCTTTATAGATTTTGGATACTAGCCCTTTGTCCGGTATGTCATTTGCTAATATCTTTTCCCATTCCGTTGGTTGCCTTTTAGTTTTGTTGGTTGTTTCCTTTGCTGTAAATGCACAATTTTAAAGACACAATTATGCCTATGGTATGATTATAGATGTTTAAAATTTATGCGCCTGAAAAAAGGACAGAAAGAAACATGGAGAATGATTTGTTAGGAATGAATTCTAGATTTTTCGCTTCTTTTTAAAATTGTTTTTTAATGTTTATTTATATTTTGAGAGAGAGAGAGAGGGACAGAGACAGAGACAGAATTTGAAGCAGGCTCCAGGCTCTGAGCTGTCAGTAGAGAGCCCGTCACCGGGCTTGAACTCACGAGCCATGAGTTCATGACCTGACCTTAAGTCAGATGCTTAACCAATTGAGCCACCCAGGTGCCCCTAGATTTTTTGCTTCTAAATTTATCTTTTTTTGTGTGATAAAATTAGGCAATAATATTTTATAATTTCTTAATGGTTTATAATCCAAGGATACAATCTATACTTAACAAGGTAAAGATTGGGAAGAACTTCCCAATTTGCTGCAAATACAAAATTTCTCTGAGAAAACAGTGTAATGCTCTTATTGTTACATTTGACCTTTTTAATATATTAAAGGTGGAATTAGGAATTGAAGTTCTTGGAAGCAGTAAAATAGTTGTGGACAGAATAGAAAAAGAAAGTCTCAAGAAGAATTAATGATAATGCAACACCTCCCCAAAATAGGTCAGTCTCAAATATTATAAATGAGCTAATATCTAATAGTGCTAATATTATTAAATAATATTAGTATTTAATAATATCTATTAATTAGAAAATGGCTACTGTAATCATAGAAAATGTTCACATTGTTATGTTATTTGAGCGATAGTACTTTCACAATGAATGTTAGTGGTATATTGGGTGCCACATTACATCAAAAGTTCTACCCTTATTGAGCAAATACTATCTACTATGATACTTTGCAGCTACATATTTGAGTCTCTGTTGATCTTTTTATATATGTGTATAAGTCCATGGATTGTTGATCCAATTCAAACACATAAAACCTTTTATTGAGAAATATTTGATATATATCACAGTATAAGTTTAAGGTGTACTGCATGATGGTTTCATTCACATATATAGTAAAATAATCACCACAATAAATTCATCAATAACATCCATCTTCTCATAGATACAATAAAAGAAAAGAAAAAAGAAAGGGAAAACTTTTTCTCCTTATGATGAGAACTCTTAGGACTTACTTTTTTTTTTTTTAATGTTTATTTATTATTGAGAGACAGAGAGAGAGAGACAGAGCATGAGCATGGGAGGGGCAGAGACAGGAGGAGACACAGAATCCCAAGTAGGCTCCAGGCTCTGAGCTGTCAGCACAGAGCCCGACACGGGGCTCGAACTCACAAACTGCAAGATCATGACCTGAGCCAAAGTAGGACACTTAACCAACTGAGCCACCCAGGTGCTCCAGGATTTACTTCTTAACAACTTTCCTATATAACGTACAGCAGTGTTCACTGTAATCATATTGTACATTACATCTCTACTATCTTTTTTCTAACAGTGTAACCAAGGGGTAAGGATTCACGTCCCTTTAAAAATAAGATCCTCCACTGCTTTAAAAGTGATTTCCCTGGATTAGGTTCAAAACTAGTTCAAGTTCAGTTTGAAATAAGATAGAAACTGCTATCTGCTTATATTTTTGTACATTCTTTAACTGTAACATAATACATAAATAGTGAATTTTCTATATTTTTTATAACTAAAGTTCAGAACAAAATGATGGGCTTTGGTAACCTATTTTTTATTTTGTTTATAATGTAGACCATGGTGCACATGTAGGAAAATATTTTACACAATATTATATCATATTATTTAATTGCTTCTTTTTATTGATTCAGTTTGATATCTATCACTTGGGCATTCACTTCCTTAAATAAGTGAATATTTAATGAGAGAATATAAATCCTTTGGGAATCTTTTCTAAACTTCCTTTTAAGCCTCTCCTGAATTGTATTTACTAGAAGAATGAAGGACAGTAATTGAGTCTTCTGAGAACTTTCAATATACAGCTTTACTTAACTAGAGACTTTCTGTATTTAAGTCAAGTACTTATGTATATTTTGAATTTCTGGTTTATACTTTTGACCCACGTCAATTATAAGCTAAGTTTCCATTCCATTGCAAATAATGGGGCTTTCAGTTTGGAATGAGTATTTTTCTAAAGATAGAGACCGTTTTTTATTTTTATTTTTATTTATTTTTATTTTTTGTTTATTTTTAATTTTTTTAAATATGAAATTTATTGTCAAATTGGTTTCCATACAACACCCAGTGCTCATCCCAAAAGGTGCCCTCCTCAATACCCATCACCCACCCTCCCTTCCCTCCCACCCGCCATCAACCCTCAGTTTGTTCTCAGTTTTTAAGAGAGAGACCGTTTTTTAAATGGATTTAGGATTGGCAGTTATATTTTCTCTTTGAACTTAGTGTATGTCCCGCCACTCCTTTTTCTTTCTAGCCTGGCTTCCCTTTGTCATCAGTACTAATCATAAACTTCTGAAAAGGAAAGGTACCTAATAATAAAACATAGACTTGATGTTTTAAACTTATCTTCTTTGATTACTTCAGGTTTAATTATAAGTTATTTCATCTGCCTAAACACAGCTAACTGTTATTAAAAATGGAAAGTAACGAGTGCCTTATCCAGGAAAAAATCTAGATTAATCAGTTTAGTCCCATTAATTTTGAGTAGCCTTCTATATGCAAAGCTTCCTACCTCTCCTCAATTTTTTCTTAATAAAATTATATTTTCCACATGAGAAACAAATGTTGCTAGGTATTGTTTTAAATATCATATTTTCTAAATGTTAGAAATAGATCACATGGGCATTTATTGCTTTGGCATATTTTTACAGTTTTCCTATTAAATTATATCATTAGCTAGATGAGAGGAGAGATCACTTTTCTCTTGGTGACTGCAGACGTCACAGTATATATAATATTGCAGAGGCATTTACTAGGCATTCAATAAATATTTGTTGAGAGGCACCTGGGTGGTTCAGTCAGTTGAGTATCATTCTCTTGGTTTCGGCTAAGGTGGTGATCCCAGGGTCGTGGGATAAAGCCCCGCATCAGGGTCCACTCTGAGTAGAGCCTGCCTAAGATTCTCTCTCTCTGTCCTTCTGCTCCTCTCTCCTGCTCCTTCTAAATACATACATGCGTACATACATACATGCATATTTGTTGAATTAAGTTGAGGTGAATTACTCATCTCCTTGAATTTGTCAGAGGATGATTGATTTAAAAGCCATCTTTTATAGCAGTCGAGCCCTACTATTCATTGTCACCATAGATAAAATAGTTATTGGAATATGAGGTAGTATATAATAGAAAATAAGGCAGCAATATAACTAAAAGGACCTCATGCACTGTTGTGTTATGGGCATCATCTCTTTTAATCTGTGTGCAGATATTAATATAAGTTAGCGTTGACTATTCACAGAAAGAAAAGTGAACACATGGGAGATAATTCATTGGCAACTACTGAATCTTAAAGTCAAAATCCTTCTATATTGCTTAGTGGAGATTTTAAATTAAATAACATTGGATACTTAAGAATTTTACCTGTTAATAATTCATATGGCAATTAATTACGAAGGCATATATTTAGATCAGGTGTGTGGATTTTGCTTCAGCCATTTATTGTACTATCTGCTAAGATATCTTACACTTTGTTATAGTTCATCGAACTATAGTTTGTCAAAGTTCAATAAACCATCATTGACAAGATAGTTGATGATATTAAAGAATTATTTTTTTAGGTGTGATAATTGTATTGTGGTTGTATTTAAAAGAAAAAATGAGTTTTCTGCCTTAACTTACTGAAGTATATACTGATGAAATGGTATATCTGGGATTCCTTCAACATAATCACGGTGAGGATAAAGAGGTGGGTGAAAGTACAGATGAAAAGATTAGCTTTGAATTGACAAATGTTAAAGCTGAGTGGGAGGAATACTAGGCTGAGTCTCATTCTTCACTTGACTGTATCCAAAGGAAGGAAGTCAGACAACCCATGAATTAAAGAACCTCTATTTAATATTATTGAGAAAAAGAGACCTGATGGGCATGAATTAATCATCTTTGACTCCTCTAAAATTTACTGGTTAGTTTTTTAGGAAAGCATTTAACATTTTTTCTCAAGTTCATATTATGAAAACCCATATAATAAGAAAAGTATATTTTGACATGAAACCCAGTTTAAAAAACCACTTGGAAACCAATTTGAAAATCTAGAGGAAAAAGTACTTTATTTTCTATTGTGATACATAAGTTTACCTTTCATACATATTTTACGTGTGTCTACTTTAAACCAAACTTTATTAGAAATCCAGTCATCTGTTCTTTAAAATAAACTTAGTTTTCATCTTTTAAAAGCTGATGTTTTGGGTTACCTGGGTGGCTCAATCGGTTAAGTGTCCTACTTCAGCTGAGGTCATGATCTCATGGTTTGTTATTTCCAGCCACGCGTTGGGGTCTGTGCTGACAGCTCAGAGCCTGGAACCTGCTTTGGATTCTGTGTCTCCTCTCTGCTCCACCCCTTCTCACACACACACACACACTCTCTCTCTGTCTCTTTCTCCTTCAAAAATAAACATTAAAATTTTTTTTAAGCTGATGTTTCTTTTAGAGCTGAAATTACAGAATCTCAAATTAGTACACTTCTCTATTCCATTTTTAAAATTAGAGGACTTGGAAGAATTAAGAATGGCTATCTATCATATTTGGTGCCCATTAGATCACTATAGTAATTTATACCCATAACACCCATGTGCAAGAACAAATTTAATCCAGATTGAACACAAATTTCATTTCTTACGAGTATGCCCATGTACTTTAAGTTTGTTCATTTATATTACTTTGTCCTACTTTACACAACATTTATGTACTAATTTATTTAATTGAACTCATTTATAAATGGTGTTGACACATGAGTTTCTAATGCTGGCCTGATACTGCATGATCAACCTTTTCTCCTACTGGAATTTTTAAATTTTTAAAGATTTTTTTTTATTGATGCTCTCTTTGTGTCTCTTATGCTTTTAGCAGCCATATATTTTTCCTTTTCTCTTAAGCACTTCACCACCCAACTCTACACTGCTGTAGTATAACGCCTTTGTTCCTTTGTATGATTGTGATACACCAAGGATTTGTGCGATTGTTATAGCTCTTTTTTTCTTCTCCGCCGCTCACAGACCGCATGGTGTCACCAACATCAACTTGCTTGAATCGCGTTTTCCTATGAATGGGTAAACTTTTTGCTTTTCCTCTCAGTTTTATCTTGAGTAAATGTAAATTCTACTTACCTATCCGATTTCAGCTTTTTTAAAAAGCTTCCTGAGTCATCATTTCTTATTCTGCTCACTAATCTTTTTTCTTAGCATTTGGAATCCTCAGACAAGCTGTTTATGGGTAGCCGTTCATGTGAGGTGAACCGTAATGAGGACAATGTCCTCACTGTAACAGGGGAAGAAGACCAAGGTGAAACTCCACCTCCCATTGGAAATCATGGAGTCACCTTCTACAAAACAGTGAGTCTATATTTTACTCAGTTACATGCTCTTTCTCCTTTATTACTTTGTACTGTAACAATATATGAGTACACACATAATTACGAACTTGCCCTTATGACTTTTTACCACCTAATTTTTGCAGAATATTAACAACAACAATAATAATAAACAATGTTACCGAGCAGTTATTCTGAGTTGGACACTTTTCTGAGGGCTCCATACATATTATATGATCTCATGTGATTTAATTCTAAAGTACCAATTACTGAATGTATTACTAAATATGTCACTGTTACCATTTTGCACAGCTGGTAAGTTGTAGAGTGAGAATTCAGACATAAGTATCTGACCTCAAGGCCTGAGCAGTTTTAACCACTATGATATATGGTCTTTTTAAAAAAATACAATTAAGACAATGTGTTTGTTCGTGATGCTGAAGCAACCATTTGAAAAATGTTAAATTAATCCAAACCAGATTGTTCTTTATTGAGGTGAAAAAATAATTACATTATTTTCCATTTAAATAATTCTGTACTGCTGACACAATGTGAAAATTAGTTGTCATAAACACCTATTTAGGTGATACTCTTTTTTTCTCTTTTTTAGCATCATTGCCCTCTTCTCTTTCCTCTTTTTCTTTAAATTTCAAGTGCATTCTTTTGCCTAGTTTAAACATTAATTTCTTCAGAAAGTACACACACACACACACACGCACACACACACACACAGAAATGTTAATTGGAAAGGAAATTGGATTGGTTACATGAACACAAATTATTTTTATAAATTAGATTCTTTGCAGCTTTTTTTAAATTTAGGAATAATAATGAATTTTAGAAAGTAAAAACTTTGAATTTATGAAGAGTCTTACTAATCTCCATCCTGTGAGCTGATTCAGAGTCATGTAGTGAAAGCTTTTGTAGGTGACCTAGCATCTGAGGTACAGGTGTCTGATGCCCTTGTCACATGCTGTCATCTCACCTCTGACCCTAGCTACAGCAGTACCGAACAGCCCTAGGCACACTGACAGTGTTCTGCCAGAAGCATGAGCTGTGCATTCCTCCATTCTTCTTCCCTGAGGCTTTCTCTGAAGCCAGCGGACTTCACTCAGCCCTTATGCCAGGAAAGCCTGAAAGGGTGAGGGAGTCACTGCCACCTGCAACAGCCTTCAACTAATGGGAAACAGGGTATTGTGAATAAAGGCACCAGCCTGACATCCTTCAGATAAGCAATTTTAAGGCACTTTCTACAGAGCTCCTCAGAGAATGCCCAGGAGAATTGATCCTCAGTTGCCCAGATCATTAATGAACTCAACAGCATTATTGGTTTTTCTTTCCCTCTCTCATTCCCCACGCCTCCTTCACTCTGTTTCCTAGGATTCACCTCCCAAAGAAATTACCTACAGCCAAGTTCATATTTTAGACTGTTTACGGACAACATAAACTAAGACAGGAATTTGGAACTGAATGTTCAGATAATTTACATAATCCAACATTCTTTTGAACTCTGCATTTTAATTTCAAAATTTCGATGATTCTCTTTGATAATCTTTTTAGCCCTATATACATGTTACATAGTGACATGATTTATCTGTTTCAGGGAGATGATATATGTAGGTATACCTGAAGTGTACACTTTAATGCTTCAAATCTGTATTTAAAAGTAAAAGCTTTTGAAATCATTGGGAAAACATGTTACTATATGTTTACCTCCTCCAACTATGCACACAGTTCACTTGTTAAAATCCAACGATAAGGGAAGGGATGTGTTTCTTCAACTTGACATTTTATTCTGCAGGATGTTATTTTTTCCAGGAATTCTGTTTTATGGGACTATATTAAGAAAGTGTTGACTTGATATCTGTCAGTGTAGGTTTCCTTTACTACTTTCTTTTTTTCTTTTTCTTCTTCTTCTTCTTCTTCTTCTTCTTCTTCTTCTTCTTCTTCTTCTTTTGTGGTCTTTTTCAGGTCAAAAACCAGTGTGTTCAGGAAAATCTCCAAGTGGTTGCCACTGGATTAGCAGTATCACAGCCCATTTTCTCTCATTCAGTGGATAAAGTATTACAAGTGCAGTTGCTCAAGCCTTTTCTTTTCTCCAAGGTGCTAATCTAGTTAAGTACTTAGTGGTAAGGAACCTGCTTTTAAAATTCAGAAAAGGAATAAACAGGTTTATTTATTTTTCTTTATTCTAAGCCTCCCCCAAATCTATGAATGTCTGGTATTAAATGACCTTTAGTGGTGAAAATCAACTGTCTGGTGATATGAGTTCATTTGGAAATTCATTAACACCAGGGTGGTAGGGAGAAAAAGAAAAACCTGTGGATTTAAATTACCTCTGAGATGTATTGAAAAGCTTTATGCAAATACCCACAGCTCCTTTCTAGAGCCAGCTCCCCTAGATGCCTGTGTGCGTGCACGCCAGCCGTGTTGTCTGCTTCCTAAAATGCTTTTGTTAACACCATAATTTTAAATTAAGTTTTTCAGAAAGCTGTTCCTGCTGTACATTTTGGCATCTAAGATTAGGTCAGTGGCCATAAATCTCATTTATGTACTTAATGCAAAGGAGATACTGCTGTCTTGGGAATCATGTGAGCCAGATCCCTTACTTTGCCCCTCTTACAAGATATTGACATATAAAACAAAATGCTCCCATTTTGTTTTGCATCTTTCTTCATTTAAAACTTTAAAGAATGTTTATGCAGGGTTCTTTTTCATTCATAAAAATGGAAATCACCCTCAGCGTCTGCATGAGTAGGCTTGTATTCTTGTTCACGAATTCACATGATAGATTGGCCCATAAAACCTTTACATTTGGCTTGTGCAGCTGAGTTCATGGCTGAATACAGAATGATAAAGAAGCTTTAGCATTTTGCAGAAAGAAAAGAAATCAGGCCTTCTAGATGGCCCTTAAGCTAGCTTTTAACTGCCTGGAAATCAGCTAGAAACATATAATCAAACTTGCCATTAGAAGTACTGCGTTTAGTGCAAATCTGTGGAGCATAATTTGTAAATTAATGCAAAGGGATTTTTTGACATTTATTTGGTTTTCATTATATTTCATGGAAGTCTGCCAACCCAAACATATTTTTGTTATTTTTTGTTTCTTTTTTCTTTTTTACCTTTCTATCCATCAGAAGTTAAAATAGAAATGATGGATTGTGTCACTGGCCAGTCCAGCAGCCTATTTCTTTCAACACATTACTGTTGTATTTACTGTTTTAGCTATATTGTTTTCAATTTCTGGCAAAATAGTCGGTTTTTGATCCTGGGTAGAAAATGTCAGTGCTCACATTTCCTGTGGGGTTTTGGCCTTTTTGTGAAAAGGTAGGAGAGAGCTAAATGAATTATGATGCTGTCATCTGAAGAAACCACAGTGTATTTCTTTGCCAAATTTCAGCAAGAACAGAGCTGATCATCTGCTAGTGTAAACCTTTCCTTGAACCCTACCCATGGTTCACTCAGGCTTCTGCCTGTTCTCTTTCATGCTGTGAGAACGTAGCCCACAGAAGTCCTTTTAACCTTCCCTTCCCAAGGTTAATTGATTTAATAACCCCCAAAGAAGATAAATTTTGCCAGAGGAATTCAGAAGTCCACATTTAAGAATTTAGAATTTCACAAGTGAGCTGAAGTAATATTAAAATTAAGACTGAGTTGCTTCTTAATGTTTATTACTGTCTTGAAAGCTGACACTCCTCCCATCCTTCACAACTCTATATACTCTCCCTATATTTTATCGAATAACAAATATTGCCAGATAGCATTTGTGGGTTATAATCTTAGAAGTCAATACATCCTGGATGTGAATAATTGCTAGCACACACTGTAGGCATCTGATACTGCGCTTCGCCAATGCTTAAGTCCTCCCCAGTGACCCTTAATTTATAATTTTCTAATATATTTCACTGACCCCCAAGGAAGTGTCTTTGCTTGCACTTAACGGCATTCCGTTCCCACCTATTTGGAATAAATCTCAATATTAAGGATTGTGACCTATGAGGATTCTTCAGCTTAATTTTTTAGCAATCATTTTGGAGCACTAGTTTCAAATAACTTTTCAGGACTTAACTTTGATTGATCTTCCTTGATAAATTATTTTAAGTCTTTGTTTCCTCTTATCACCTATTTCTTTCATCACCTTTTCTTCTTTAGACCAGCTGTATCCTAGGACTCCTTCTTTTCATAACTTTCATTTAGCAAACACTTTCTTAGTATCTATCCTGTGCCAGGAACTGTGCTAAATGCTGGGCGTACCACAGAGAAGGAAACGGACTTGTTGTCTGCACTCACAGGATTTAGAGTCTAGTGAAAATCATACCCATAACAAAATAGGTATGAGAGGCAGAGAGACAGAGAGAGAGCAATGCACCTGACCTAGATCTCGGGGGGATTCAGGTGTCTTGGGAGTTATCAGGTGAAGATAGGAGAAAGAAGGAGAAAAATGCTGCTTTGTCAAAGACAACAAATAGCCTCATGAGATCTAGAAACAAGAGAGAGTATGATGCCACAGAGGGCCAGAAGGCGGACAAGGGAGGCAGAAAATTTTGAACATAAGTCAACCTACAAGCATGTGTTGAGCGTGTATTATGTGCGGTACTATGTCATGCCATTGAGATGTAAAGACAACTAAGGAATAGGTCCTACCTTCAGAGAGCTTACAATCTACTGGCAAGAGTGTGTATTCAATTTGTATTTAAGGATTAAGATGAAGGTTTTTTTGCAGAAGAAAAAAAAAAGCTTTGGAGATTGTTCAGACTTGTACTTTTATCCCATGAAGACTCTTCCAGCCCCCTCACCCTGCCTTAGCTGCATAAAAGGCAGTTGCTTGAAAACTGTCCTGGGTATGTTTCTTCCCAGATATGACAGCCTCCACCTTTTCACAATCAGGAAATAAGAAACTCAATATCATTTTTCCACAACGTATCCCTAACTTTATCCCAGTGAGTGGAAGTTTCGATGGTTCCTGTTATGCGAAGATAAATGAACTAACCAGAGCAGCCTCCTAAGTTTAGGAGGGTTTAATAAACAAGGTACAGTCATAGTACCATGCCCTTATAACTTAGAGGTTCCATAAAAGATGTTTTGTCAGGAGTCAGGCAGATAACAAAGAATGAAATGGGCCAGATAGAAGATGACAAGTTTCGATGTTTACTGGGGCAAAGTAGAGTTAAACCAAAGAGTTCAATCTAAGGTTATTCAAAATACCCTATTCATTGAACAAAATGTGGACATAAGATACCTGAATCAACTCACCTGTCCCATTCCATAGGTGAGGAAACTGAGGACTGAAGAAGTTTAGAGACCAAAGGCTGACAGCAAGTTACCAGCAGGGATGGGACTGGAGCTCATATCACCTGACTTCCAGTTCAGAGACTCTCAACATTGCTTATAGGACCTTCCCTGGAGATTTTAGTCAGGACTTTTTGGTAGTAAGATTATAATGATTTTGGAAAGTCAATTTTAGAAAGCCTTTACAAAGCACCTAGATTATAACCACTCAGCAAGAACTAACGTGTTTAATACTTCAAAAACTTGCAACATCTTAAATTGCAGCACAAAGCAAATGGGGAACCAGAGAAGTTCAAAAGGCAAAATGTGAATGATTAACACAGCTTCCTTTTACAGAAGTTTCAGACATTGTATAGGGCCTTTGCACTTGCAATTTAGCCTGCCTGGAACATTCTTGCCTTACTTTGTGCCCCTGGGGGCATGTCACCTTCTCAGGGAGGCCTGCCTTGGCTGCCCTATCTAGGAATGCCACATACTCACTCTAATATCTTGTCTGTGCTTCCTTGTTTTAAACGTCTCAATAACACTTGTCCTTATCTAACATAGGGTATATTTTGCTTCCTCCACTCTGCTTATACTCTGTTCCTCAGCTAGAGATGTAGGCTACTGGGTGGCCTCACGAGAGCAGGCATACTTGCATCCAAAAAATAAGCCCACATGAAGGCCTGGGCGCATGGCCAGAGCCCATATAATCAGAGCTTATACACAGAATCAGGAAAAAAATATATATTGTCACTAGGACTGGGGACATATACTGCAGGTAGCAGTGATCAGGAGTCTAGATGCTTATCCATAAACGTCAAGTGATAACCAAGAATCACCAAAAATTTGAGGAAAACCAACACAGGCAGAAAAGACAGGTATCGTATTCAACACACAGGAATAATTTACCTGTTTGGGAAGATGAGTTGAGAAGCAGAAGAAAACTAATTATTACCATTAGCATCAGATAAATTACAGAAGGTACAGCTGACTTAACAAAAAGGGCTGCTGTTGTGACAGTGAGTCAATTGTAAACAAAATGAAACCTTGGTATTGGGATGCATGGCAGGAAGAACTGATCTAAACATCAACTTAAGGAGCTGGAAGGTTCAGCTGAGGAATTTTTACACAACCCAGTGCAAAAATTGCAGAGATGGAAAAGTACAGGAACTTGTGTGTGGCGATCTGTATTCTCTTCTTGGGGTTTACAGGTTCCTCAGCTTCAATGTAATTGTGTGTGTATGCTCAGTGCTTGGAAGACAGGGCATAGGCAATGTTTGAAACCATAGAGAGAGCTGCTAAAAAGCATCAGGAATAACAGAAATAGCAAAGCCAGAAGGCACGAGAGGAAAGAGTGGTTTTGTATTCAACTAACTTATGCCCTTATTTTTTATGCTATTTTTTGTTTATTTTTATTGGGTTTATTGTTCCCTTGACTTCTAAAGTTAGCAATTTCTATCTTTAGGTCTTTTGGAAGATGACTTATAACTTTATACAATACATGCATATCTCTACTGATTTAGCATCTTCAGACACTCTCTAATGATTCCTCACTAAAAACAGGATTTGGCTAAATTTTTTAAAATTTTTAAAAATGTGTATTTATTTGTGTGTGTGTGTGAGAGAGAGAGAGAGAGTGCAAGGAGGGGAGGGGCAGAGAGAGAGGGAGTCAGAGGATCTGAAGCAGACTCTGCACTGACAGCAGAGAGCCCAACGTGGGGCCCAAACTCATGAACCATGAGATCATGACCTAAGCTGAGGTCAGATGCTTCACTGACTGAGCCTTCCAGGCACTCTGCTAGATTTTATTTAATACTTACTATGTGCCAGGCACTGTATTAACTCATCTATCCTCACAACAACCCTATGAGTTAGGTACTGTTGTCATCCCCATTTTACAGATGATGAAACTGAGGTATCTAAAAATTAATTAGGCTAAATTCACACAAGTAGTCAGTTGGTGAGATAAACAGAAGTACTCTGGCTCTCATGCTTCTGCCTTTAACTTCTATGCTATATGACCTCTCCATAGGTCAGTGATGTACCTACATTATAAGGCTGTCATTGAAGGATTGTGTTAAAAAATATAGGTACTTTTCTCAAGCTACTTAGCTATGAAATTTTAAGTGAAAAGTTAAGTGTAGAAATTTGTCAGATGTTGTCAAATAAATTATTTCCAATGGAATCCTAATGACAGCATTTTCTAGGTGCTGAAGCAAAGCAAATACTTACTGGATGGGTCCTGGTGCTGCATTTAGTTTTAATTAGTGGCTGAAAATAATTTCTCAGTGTTGTTAGAGCAATTTAATAATGGGATAACTCTAGAGCAGTAATCCTCCTTACAAATAAATTCACCTTGAGCAAGCCATACATAAAAATGAAATGATACCACTTAGGGTAAACAATAGGCTTTTGTTAACGTGTCTAAATGTGGCAGTAACTAAAGAGGTCAGCTGGCAAGGACACTGTTTTGGAAAGCTACTGACTTTAGGAACAAAGTGATGCTGACAGTCACCTCTGCTGTTCAGATCTGGAAGTTTGATGGCAACCTGTGTTCTCTCTGTAAACAAAAATATCCCAAGAAAAAAAAAGAAACAAAATGTTTTCCCCTTCATTCCCCAAATGGCACCTTTTCTTGGCTGTCGTCCCACAAATATGTTCATTGAAACAAAACCAAAAAACTGTTTTAAGCGAGACGTAAAACCAAAATTCTCTATAAGAAAGATGATTCAAAGCATTCATAGGAAAATGACATGTCTAAAACATATTATATCTTAATAACATCATAGAATAGATGTTATTCTATAATAGATTCTAAGAATAGATGTTATTCTTTATTCCTTAAATAGAATGTTTTTTTAAATGCCATATTCAGAATTGGACCTTAACTTTTTAAGAATCCAGCTTAATTACTTAATGTCTGCATTGTATAACATTTGACAAGGCGGAATTTGGCATCTTTTTCAAACTCATCCATGAGCATTGTCTTCATTATTTTTCCTTTATTCTTTCACTGTGTTTGAATAATATATGTGAGTGAAAAAACTCAAAAATTCAATGAAAATCCAGGTGTTTCCAAAAATATTGATAAATTCATTCAGAAAGCTACTTGGATTCCTGAAATCAAGTATATGTTAATCTGACTTTCAGAGACATATCATATAGTTCAAAACAGAAGAACAAGTTTATAATCTAATAATTTCCCACCTGTCAAGGATGTGGCCCAGAATATATAACAAACTGGAAAATATGGAAGAGAAGTTGAGAGATATGGAAGAAAAATGTGGGCCCCACTTTAAAATAAACAGAACACAAATTGGTGGTAGAGGAGAGATATTTTATAAAATAGAAGAAAATTGTCCTTAGTTTGAGAAGACATGATCATTCAGACTAAAACTTCCACCCAAAACTACTCTTGGATGCTCTCAGGGTTATTATCTACCACTTCAAAGAAAAAGACAAATGCAGTAACATAGAAAGGATGATGAGAGAAAATGTTTAAAAATACAGGTGACATGACCAAAACTTATTAGAAGACGGTAGCTGTGCAAATGGAGAAGCTGGAAGAAATGTGTCTGTCCAGTCACCTGTGCATGAATGAAATGATATTGGGAGAATCACTTTAGTGAAATCCATACAACTGCTTTGTATCATTTTGTTGATGTATTAACACAAAGAGCAAGAATCAAATACACAGATGAGTGAATTTTCACAAAGTGCTCACACCTGCATAATTGCTATGCAGGCCAAGGAATAAAACTTTATCAGGACTGCAGAAGTCCTCCCCTCAGCTTTGTGACTTTCCCAGTCACCATTCCTTCCCCTTCTGAAGGTGAGCACTGTTCTCACAATTAATACCACAGGTAATTAGGAGTGCTTGTTTTTGAACACTACACAAATGAAAACGTTCATTCTCAGGTATTCTGTTGTGCCTGGCTTCTTTCTTTCTTTTTTTTTTTAATTTTTTTTAACGTTTATTTATTTTTGACAGAGAGAGAGAGAGAGAGAGAGAGACAGAGCATGAGTGGGGGAGGGGCAGAGAGAGAGGGAGACACAGAATCCGAAGTGCCTGGCTTCTTTCATTTCATTTCTCACAACATTATGGTGATGAGAGTCTTCCATGTTGTTGTAAAGACAGCTTGGGTTCATCTTTTCTTTTAAATCTTTTTCTGAAGAGTATTCCTTTGTATGGATATACTACACTTTATCCATTCTAGGATGGACTTTTGAGCATTAAATGGCTATTACAAATAATTGTGCTATGAATACTCTTCTATGGAACTTTTGTTTACATGTGTATGCATTCTCATTGAGTAGAATTGCTGGGTTTTCTAAAGTGTGTGAAACAATTTGAATTCCTACCAGCAGTTTAGTAGAGTTCCATTTACCCCATAGCCTCACCAACACTTACAATGTCAGTCTTTTTAATACTTGCCGTCTTAGTGAGTTCCTGGTGGTATCTCATTGTATTAATTAGTAGTCCTGTGATTGCTTGCTTTTTAGCCATCTGGAAATCCTAAAGTGTTTGTGTAAGTCTCTTGTACATTTTTTACAAGATTATCTGTCATACTTTTTAATTGATCACTAAGAGCCTTCTTACTATTTTAAATGTAAGCCCTTTGTCAGAGATGTGTATTGCAATATCATCTTCTATACTGTGGCTTCCCTTTTCATTCTCAGTGATGTCTTTTGGTGAACAATTTATTCTTTTTTTCTTTTTTTTTTTTTGTCTTTTAAAAAAGGTTAATGCTTTTTGTGTCTCATTTAAGAAAAATATTTCCCTATCTCAAAGTCATGAAGACCCTGTTATCTTCCAAAAGTTGTATCTTTCATATTCCAAATATGGACTCTAAACATTTGGTTAAATTACTGTTTTAAAACGTTGAACCAAGGGCTCCTGGGTGGCTCAGTCGGTTAAGCGTCCGACTTCGGCTCAGGTCATGTTCTCACGCTCCATGAGTTCAAGCCCCACATCGGGCTCTGTGCTGACAGCTCAGAGCCTGGAGCTTGTTTCAGATTCTGTGTCTCCCTCTCTCTGACCCTCCCCTGTTCATGCTCTGTCTCTCTCTGTCTCAAAAATAAATAAACGTTAAAAAAATTTTTTTAAACGTTGAACCAATTTATATGCCTATAAAATGTGCATGAATTCCAACTTTTCTCACACACTTGTCAAAATTTGCACAAACTATTATTAATATCTTTTACTTTTACTAATATGGTAAGGTATAGCTTTCTATAGTTATTCAAATTTTCAAGATATTTAGGATACACAAAAATGATAAAGAATATATTTTTAAAGTATCCATAACACTTTTTTTTTTCAATATAGTCTAGTTGAAAGAGAATTTTCTGAATTCAAGAGACCAAGCACTTTAAATGTTGCGGTTACATTGTTTCTTGCTTATAAAGTTAGCAGGGTAACAGATTCTGACAAAGTTGCTGGCAAGGTAAATTTTCACAAGTAGCTGTCTCAAATCATTTTTCCATAACATGTGCATGACTAAACAAACTTTTTCTTGCAAATCAATTTCTATGACAAAAATTATATTTTCAGCTAGAAATTCCTAGTTGAAAATTCTTGGCATTAACATGTCATAAATCCAGATAGCCCAATGGGATAATGAAAAGGATAATCTCCAAAGAATTAAAAAGCAGTGAAGTGCATCTTGATGCTCCCAGAGTAGCATTCCTTAGCACACTGACCCACTACAGACTTGTTGGGAGGAAAAAGGATATTGCCACAGTAGCAGATAGCCTTCATCTTCTGGGGAGCTATGGATAATAGTGGACCTTTCAGCCCATCTCTTATCTACTACTGTTCGTGGGGATAGCTGCATATAATCAGGACACCTAGTATTCTCAGCGTCGTAGTGCAAGGACTTCAGTATCCCTAGACCATCAAGAGTGGAAGCAGCTCCATCCCAAGTGTTCTCAGTAGGCAAGCAAACCAGCCAGGTGTTGCCAGCAAGTGGGTCAGGTATCTTTTATCACCTGTTTGTCATCCTCAGGGAATAGCTGTGGGTTGAAAATTCCAAATCCTAAAAGTAGACATATTTTGTATAACATGAGTTTCAATTCAAGATCTCCAGCTGTCAGACCTATTGAAAACATAGATGTGAGTGAGGGAAGTTTCTAATTCTCTGTTACTTCTAGACTAGGAGCAGTTGGAGAAGGATTCTGACATGGGAGCTTCAGATTCTCTGCTTTATAATGGTATCCTCTGTCTCCTAGGTGTAAATGCTGTTGAGTGCCACATTTAACAAACGAGCACCAACCAGAAAGGAACGGCAAGAGCTCATCTGGGCCCAATCTCTATTCTTGAGCAGAATTATACTTGAACTTGGAAAAATAGCAGTGCCTTCTTTGAAAAATATAAAGAATGAAACTCAAAAATCTTTCCAATAGTCAAATATTTCGGAATTCTTATAGCCAGAAGTTCTAATAAATGGGATTTTTTTTAATTTTAAGACTAAATATTTAATCCTTGCTTAGAGATCTCACTTTTAACCTTTTATCTTTGGCTTACTTTTAAGTATTAACTTGCATATCAAGCTATAACACATTAGAATAATTTTAATTCATTTTCTTAGTACTTTAAGAAAGACTATCACCAATGAATGTTGAATAAGAGAAGTTAGTGCCCTGCCCCGGCCCAAATAAATGGATCTGGCAAGAAAAGAATATCACTGTTTGCTGGCACAAGAAATAAATTGTTATTTTGACATAATTTTTTAGTGTGTAAGAATGACATAATATTAATTTAGAAAACAGCTTAAGATCCTCAAATGGAACTGTTTGTAAGTTATTATTTTGTTTTGTAGCTATTTTCTTTTATTCAGAATATATCATATATATTAAAACCTATTCCTTTTGTCACTTTACTGATAATTAGCTGCTCAGTTATCTTCTCAGCATTCTTTGTGATTCTCAGTTCTAACTGAATCACCTTAAAGGAGAGAGAATTTCTCCCAAGTTCCTTAACAACTGAGTTCTATAAAGTCAGTGGTCATCCCAGGATTAACTTCATCGCAAGAATTTTATTGCCCTTTTCTGTTTTATTTGTAATGTTCAGTCTCCTCAGATGTGGTTCTGGTTTCTAGCTTCTTTATCACATTAAATCCTTTTGGTGTTTGTTTCCATGAAGATTTATCTCATTATTTTCTAGAGCTTTGGAGAAAGTAAGTGATAGCAATATATGTAAATAATCAACAATCTTGAAGAAAATTGTATTTATCTTAATTTTCTAGTATTTACAATCTAAGGCAAATCAAATAGAAAGTGTTCTAATGTCAGATTTAGCATAAAGGGCATTACAAGAAATTTCAGAGGTCAAGGGGCGCCTGGGTGGCGCAGTCGGTTAAGCGTCCGACTTCAGCCAGGTCAAGATCTCGCGGTCCGTGAGTTCGAGCCCCGCGTCAGGCTCTGGGCTGATGGCTTGGAGCCTGTTTCCGATTCTGTGTCTCCCTCTCTCTCTGCCCCTCCCCCGTTCATGCTCTGTCTCTCTCTGTCCCAAAGATAAATAAATGTTGAAAAAAAAATTTTTTTAAAAAGAAATTTCAGAGGTCAAAAATAAGATCAATTTGTTTTAATTGAAATTTGGGTAATGGTTTCTTTCCTTATTCTGGCTATTGTTCACTAAGGGATGAGTTATTAAAAGCATTGAGATTACTCATTGGAAGTATGCTAAAATATAAACCAATAGATTGTTTTTCCATAATGTTAACATTTAAAAATGTATTCATTTATTTAATGTTATTAATATAAAATTTATCAGGAAAAAAATTGGTGAATTATAATTGATTGATTTTCTAAAACCTGAAGTTTAAAGTCACACTTTAATTTTTATAAAAGGCCAAATCATGATAGCTTTAGAGCTGAGTACTGCTTCAATGAATTAAAGCTCTTAGACCAAAGCCAGTTTGCTGCCTTTTTGATACCACCCACAAGCTAAGAATGATTTTTACAGATGACCTTTTGCAACCATTTTGATGTCAGGAATACTAACGTTGAAAGTTTATTGAGTGAAGTGTTATCCCAAAAGAAAAGAAAACTCCATTCTTCTCATTAATCGACGTATTTTTTAATGTTTCAATTATTACTGTTGTATTTTGAATTTTGCTAATAAATCAATTTGTTGTCTACATTTTGTTAGATTTTCCAAAATGTATTATGTTCTATATAATGTCTTCATTTTTGCCTCTTGTCCCGCAAAGCCTAAAATATTTACTATCTAGTCCTTTACAGAAAAAGTTTGCCAACCTCTGCATTATTTCATCACCAAGTGCTACAGTCACAGTAGTACATTATGAGAAATATATATAATATATGGAATATATTTTCTATGAAGCCTGCTCAAAATAAAACCAATAATTGTTTAGAAGAAGAATTTTAATTACAATTTTCCTGAACTTATGAAAATCTCTTTTCTTCTGCAGCTCCTATTAAATTAGGGAAATGAAATTTAAAGATATCATTTTGGTCCACCTATCTGAAAAAGCGTGAAGAATATCCCGGCTGCTAACTCAGCATATGTGACCACATTCACCTCTGTCTGCCTGCGAGGTAGGTAACTATTGCTGTCATGTGAAGAGAAAGTTGCCCAAATGCCTGACATGAGGCACTTCTCTGGTTATCTCATTGAAATCCCCGTTCCAGTTTCATGCCGTGCTCTGTCTGGCTCCCAAGCCTGCCCTTTATCGTGCTCTCTCCCATTAGTAGAGTGGTTGTGTTGCTTTCCAAATGTATGTGTCTTTCATGTTTCCTAGCACAATTTGTTATCACAGGCTTCTTTTCTATCCCTATCTTACATGGCCATTCTTACTGTTCTTTAACAACCATTGTCAGTAATCCACACACAGAGAGACATGCATGCATGGTATGGCTTGAGAAGTAAAGGAATTCTGGAATATATGCAGAGGAAAATTAATACTGGAGAGAGGTACTGGCAATGAGGTCAAGAAGGCATCTTTGCAGAGCTAGTACACTCTTCCTCTTACTCTCTCCCCTCACCTCTGCTTCCAATCTATGTTCATTTTCAAATGGTCCAACTTGGCCTGGTTTCCTTATCCTTGAAATAAATGGTTTCAGACATACTTTTAAACAACTGAACACCACATGTTTTGTTCTTTTTTTGACTATATAAGACTGACCAAGGAAATTGACTAATATTTAATCATATTTTTCAATTATTTTTGAATTACTTAACCTTCAAAGTAAATCAAGGAAGAAAAAGAAAATGGTTTTGATTGTATCACAGAAAATGCTTAAAGTAATTTGACAGAAAAGTTGATTTTCTGGGAAGTTTTCTAGAGACTGGGAGTCATTTAATTTTTATGCAAAACACTATTCCAGGGAGATACATCTTTTAAAAGAAAGAAAGGAAAAAGATTTTTCTTAGACTTAGAGACTCTAACTCTCTAAGAATTAGGTAATATAATTTTGTGAAACAACCCAAGGCCCAGCACAGGTTAATAAGCAGAAAGTGATTTACAAATGAGAAAATGTTTTAGTACTTAGTAGGCAGGAGATAAAGGAATGATCAGAGTATTCTGGCATTACCCAGGGAAACCAGGAACATCTGCTTTGCTTTGGGCCTATTTCAGGTGGCACAGTGAACAGCTTTCAGGCATGAGCAGGCTACCCATTTCACCCCAGAACTAGTGAACAGTGACCAGGATATGAGAATCTCTATTACTATTAGGCAAATGAGATAAGAAATGCTCACTGGGTGCTTTACAGATAGGGGCTCAAGTACCTGACATCTGCCAGCCATTCTACTGTGTAGACAACACTAAGATTACAACTTCCTACACAGACTTCAGTGGCTCTGAAGCCCAGAGTTAACCCACTGACCAGCCAAGTCCACCGTTTACTTTATATTACTTCCAGCCTGTTTTCCTGTTTGTCCTATTTTCTATATTTTCCTTCCACATTCTGATGAATTTCAAGGAATTTTTTTTAACCTTTGACTCTCCTACAGATTATACTCCATATTGTAGAAACCTCCTGCATTGTATGACTACCTTCAGACTAAGAAGGAATTGTCAAAAAGGTGAGAAGAAGACCCAGTTCAAATAATACCATGGAATTCTAAGGAAGTTACATTCAGAGAGAGGGTTCAGTGGTGTTCATTGCTGCAGATGAAGACTAAGAAAAGAAAGAACATAGGTTTTGACTTATGAAGGCTCCAGCATTGTTTTCCATCCTTTCCCCATTCCTGATGAATTTTCATGATTCTTCTCTATCTTTGGCATTATGCTCTTTCCACTCCCCATTATCCCACTAACTTCAAACTAAGAGATAGGATCATGGAACTCCAAGGAAAACTTCCTCAAGAGTGACTATTTGGCAGTGTTCATCGCTATAGGGCTTAGAGTTAATGAAAGGGCTGTGAAGGATAGGAGAGAGGTTGAATTGAGGAGCTATTTGGGGGATAGGGAAGATTTATCATCAGTTGTAGAAGAAAAGAAGGACCCACAGGAGAAAGATTAGAGATACAAAAGAGAGAAAGAGTTGGGGAGTGGGACAGTGTACTTCTTAATATTGAAGAAAGGTTAGAAAAGCAGAGTCTAAGTGAATTTACTAAAACGTTAATGGAGAGTTGGAATTAAGATGGATGGCTCCCATTTCAGTAAACTAGAAAGTGTTATCAGATTACATTTGTTTAATTGCTCATTCAGTTAGAGTGAGTTGACAGAAATTTATATACTGGTTCAAGAGAACTGACTGAACATTTTGACAGCTTTTGTCTTTCCTCCCTATCAGAATTCTATTGAACTGACACAAGAAATATAAAACAATAATAAATCCATAGCAACTACAGAAAGCAGGGAAGGGGTCTATCAGAAGTACAAATTTCTGGAAGATACAAAGCAAATAGGATAAGACTGATGGCATATCCCAACAAAGCTCCATAGAGATGGAAAAGATCTTCCAAAACAAAAGGAATAAGCCCATGATTAGCAGCTATAAGGAACTGAGAGGAATAGGCTATGTCTGGTTGGCCAATTAATTACAAGGTGTTAGAACAACTATACCAGCACTCTGCTTTCAAAGTAGCTGACTCTACTAAGTACAGGATAAAGCCACAAACTGGGAAAACTAAATATGATATGAGAGAGTCCCAAAGGAGATTTTAATGGGATAGGGTCTCTTCTGATTAGTGGGGCCCCCAAAACAAGGGAATGTGTCCACCAAAAAGGTATGGTATATACACAAACCCGCCTGTAAGTGTAGCCAACACCAGGGAATCATCTTTGCTGTCAGAACAATGTTCCGGTGAACATTGTCACTTGAAATACACTCCAGGTAACAATATTCAGTAATCAAGATCCTTGCATATAAATATGAGTAGATAACCAAGAACCAAAATTCAAGAATAACCAACACAAGCACAAAGAGGCAAGGAACTCAACAAATAAAACAATGGAACTTTTGTGGAAACAAAGTTAATTTGATAAATAAAGAAAACTTCAAAATTATTCTATTTAATATCTTTAGTGACATTGAGGTAGATAATATTTTTTTAATTTTTTTATATTCTTTTTTTTTTTTGAGAGAGAGGGTGCAAGTGAGTGAGGGGCAGAGCAAGAGGGAGAGAGAGTGAATCCCACTAGGGGCAGAGAGGAAGAGAGAGAAAGGGAGGGAGAGAGAGAGAGATAGAGAAGCAGGGCTCACCCAAAGCAGGGCTCGTGCTCCCCTGAGAGGGACTCAAGTTTACGAACCATAAGATGAACTGAAGTCTGATGCTTAACTGAGCCACCCAGGCACCCGAGGTAGATAATAGCTTTTTTGAAAAGCTGCTATGGGGGTGCCTGGGTGGCTCAGTCGGTTAAGCATTCAACTCTTGATTTTGACTCAGGTCATGATGTCACAGTCGTGAGAGTGAGCCCCACGGTGGACTCCATGCTGAGTGTGGAGTCTGCTTAGGCTTCTCTTTTTCCCTTCTCTCTCTCTCTCTCTCTTAAAAGAAATAAACTTGGAAAATTGAAAAAAATAAAAAGCTGCTATGAAAATGAAATTATTAGTGATTTCTTAAAAGTCATTCAGGCCAGGAGCTCCTGGGTGGCTCAGTCAGTTAAGCATCTGACTTCGGCTCAGGTCATTATCTCGCTGTTCATGTGTTCTAGCCCCATGTCGGGCTGTGTGCTGACAGCCCCGAGCCTGAAACCTGCTTCCGATTCTGTGTCTCCCTCTCTCTCTGCCTCTCTCTCTCTCTCTCTCTCTCTCTCTCTCTCTCTCTCTCAAAAATTAAAATAAACATTAAAAAAATCACTCAGGCTGAATAATAGAACAGGCTGAAGATCAGTTTAGTGAACTGGAGGTTAAATAGACTAACTTTTACATCACCCCATGTGAACTAGCAAAGAGGTGAAAGTTATAATTGTTGAATGTAATATCCTTTCTTTGTTTTTGTTTTGTTTTGAGTTTGCAAATTCTCTACTTTGTTGCAATTTTTCCCCAGTTTTTCTTTCATAGTCTTGCTTCATACCTTCCAGAAATTCCTTCCTCTTCTGGTATGCTGTTAGCACCCCTCTAACTTTGCAGCATTGCTAAAGATGTATTTTTAGATTTATAGTATTACTGTTGCTTCACTAGAATTAGGAAAGGAACAAAAAATAAATGTTTAGGGGCGCCTGGGTGGCGCAGTCGGTTAAGCGTCCGACTTCAGCCAGGTCACGATCTCACGGTCCGTGAGTTCGAGCCCCGCGTCGGGCTCTGGGCTGATGGCTCAGAGCCTGGAGCCTGTTTCCGATTCTGTGTCTCCCTCTCTCTCTGCCCCTCCCCCGTTCATGCTCTGTCTCTCTCTGTCCCAAAAATAAATAAACATTGAAAAAAAAAATTTAAAAAATGTTTAGGTTCCATCCGATAACTTAACCCACAACAATAAACGATCTTTCCACATTGATTACCATGGTTTGGGGTTTTGATTTTTTTAATTTTACCTCATTCCTTTCAATTTGGCTTACTTTTCAGAGTACGTGTAGAAACTAGGTTGCTGGAAGGAAGACGTTTCTCAGTAGATTGCCTTGCCCACCAGAGTGACGTGAAGATTGGTGATGGTCTCCCTCTCGTCCCAAAGAAATCCTCCATGTTCAGAGTATTTCTCATTGAGCACCTGCTGGCATTGGACCATACAGTCAGTCTATCAAGGTGAGTAGATGTGCTTAAGGTTTTCTTATTTTTGTGGCAATTGACTAAATATGTGAAGTTGACAGGTTGGCCCTTTTTTAATAACAAAGTTTTCAATTCAAGTATAATCTTTATCATATTAGTGATCCCAGGTATGTAGAGTGACATGTTTAAGAGGGGAACCTCATTTATTGGCAAAAACAATTAAGCAATTTTATGTATTATTTCATCTATACAAAGTTAATAAAAACAAATGCTCTGCAGATTTTTGGTAATTAGCTGAAAATCAATGCAAATTTATTTTACAGCATGGTTTTAAATGTTTGAAAATAATTTCTGGATCAGTTTCTGCAATGGAAAACTTCTGGTTGTTCTTATTTGTTGTAGTGTTCGTTTAGGATAGGAAACAAAGATATTTGTTATTTTTTAGTTGTTGATTTCCAGCTTAATTAAGTAAGTAGTGGTCAAAGAATGTACTCTAGATGGTTTTAGTCTCTTGCAATTGGTTGTGGCTTGCTTTATGGCCCACATGACCAACTTTGGAAAATGATCCATATTCATTTATGTAGAATGTGCATTCTATTACTGTTGGGCGCAGTGCTGTATATATGCCACTTACAGGAGGTTTGTTGAAAGTATTCTTTAGATCTTCTATATCTTTGCTGGTATTTTTCCTTTCCCTTCTTTACCAATAATTGATGGAACTGGTTGTAAGGATTTGTCTTCTCCTTTAAGTTTTGTCCATTTTGCTTTAGATATTTGGAGGTATGTGAAAGCAAATTTAGAATTGTTTTCTTTCTGGTGGATTATCATTTATCATCCATTTTAAAAGTAGAATAACTGCAGCAGATTTTCTGGTTAGAGTTACAATGCTATATATTTTTGTATCCTTTTACTTCCAACCTTTCTCCATACTCATATTTATTTATTTTTTTTTTAATTTTTTTTTCAACGTTTATTTATTTTTGGGACAGAGAGAGACAGAGCATGAACGGGGGAGGGGCAGAGAGAGAGGGAGACACAGAATCGGAAACAGGCTCCAGGCTCTGAGCCATCAGCCCAGAGCCCCACGCGGGGCTCGAACTCACGGACCGCGAGATCGTGACCTGGCTGAAGTCAGACGCTTAACCGACTGCGCCACCCAGGCGCCCCTCATATTTATTTTTTTAAGTTTATTTATTTTAAGAGAGAAAGAGAGAGAGAAGGCATGAGTGGGGGAGGAGCAGAGAGGGAGAGAGAGAGAATCCCAAGCAGGCCAGCACAGAGCCCGATGTGGGGCTCAAACCCACAAAGCTGCGAGATCATGACTTGAGCCAAAACCAAGAGTCAGGCGCTTAACCGACTGAACCACCCAGGCTCCTCTCTCTATCCTTATATTTAAAGAATATCAATTATAAATAGCATTTGATTGTATTTTTTAAAGTTAATTTATTTAATTTGAGAGAGAGAGAGAGTAAGAGAGTCCCAAGTAGGCTCTGCACTGTCAGCATAGACCCCAGTGCATGGCTCAACACAGGGCTTGATCCCACTAACCTTGAGATCATGACCTGAGCCGAAATCAAGAGTCTGACACTTAACGGACTGAGCCACCCAGGCACTCCTCTTACAGTATTTTTTAATCTAGTGTGAAATACTTTTTAACCAAAGCAACTACTTTTAATGTAATTACTCATGTATTTGTGTGTATAACTGTTTTCTTCTCTTGACTTGTTTCATGTTCCTTTTTTTCCTTCTTTACATTATTTAAGGTCAAACAGATTTCCTTCATTATTATACCCCACTCTTCGTTTTTTTTTTTTAATTTTTTTTTAATGTTTATTTATTTTTGAGAAAGAGAGACAGGGCACAAGCAGGGGAGGGGCAGAGAGAGAGAGGGAGACACAGAATCTAAAGCAGGCTTCACACTCCGAGCTGTCAGCACAGAGCCTGACGTGGGGCTCGAACTCACAAGCTGTGAGATCCATGACCTGAGCCAAAGTCGAACACTCACTGGGTCACCCAGGTGCCCCTGTTGGTTTGTTAATTACACATTCTTTTATTATGGTTAGTGCCTATCCTGAAGAATACACCATACAGTCTGATCTTATTACAACGTAATATAATTCCATACATTTAAAACTTCCTGGGGCGCCTGGGTGGCGCAGTCGGTTAAGCGTCCGACTTCAGCCAGGTCAAGATCTCGCGGTCCGTGGGTTCGAGCCCCGCGTCAGGCTCTGGGCTGATGGCTCAGAGCCTGGAGCCTGTTTCCGATTCTGTGTCTCCCTCTCTCTCTGCCCCTCCCCCGTTCATGCTCTGTCTCTCTCTGTCCCAAAAATAAATAAACATTGAAAAAAAAATAAAAATAAAATAAAACTTCCTGAACAATGCTAGGACTTTAGAATACTACATATCACCATCCTTTGTGTTATTGTCATCAATCATTGTACTAATGCATCTATTTTATTCCCCCAGAAAGTGTTGTAATTGCTGCTATGTACCATCAGTATTCATTTATATTTACCCACATTTTTATTATTCCTATTGAATTTCTATGCTTCCATTTGGAATCATTTTCCTATTTTTTTATAATTAATTAATTTATTAATTTATTAATTTATTAATTTATTTTTAATTTACATCCAAGTTAGCATATAGTCCAATAGTGATTTTAGGAGTAGATTCCAGTGATTCATCTGGAATATACAGATGAATATACTGGAGTATAATACCCAGTGCTCATCCCAACCAGTGCCCTCCTTAATGCCCTCCTTAATCCCCATCCACCCACCCAACACCCCTCTAGCAACCCTTAGTTTGTTCTCTGTAGTTAAGAGTCTCTTATGTTTTGTCCCCCTCCCTGTTTTTACATTATTTTTGCTTCTCTTCCCTTATGTTCATCTGTTTTGTATCTTAATGGAATCATTTTCCTTTTGCCAGCAGAACTAACTTTTGTATGCATTTCATTGAGGATATTTCATTTTCTTTTTGTTTGTCTGCTATTGTCTATTTCACTTTCACTTTGGAGAACATTTTTGATGGGTATAAAATCCAGGATGACAATTGTCTTTCAGCAGCTTGAAAATGTCATTCCATTATCTGCCTTTCATTATTTCCATTGATAAGTCAACTATTATTCTTATTTCTGTACCTTTGAAAGTCAGGTATATTTTTCCCCTTTGGCTATTTTCAACTTTTTTTTCCTTTATCGTTTTTAGCAGTATTGCTATTATGTGTCTTTCTTTGCCTTGTGCTTTTCACTTTGGAAATCCTTTGCTGTTATTTATTCAGTTGTTTCCTGTCCTATTATTTTTCTCCTCCACAGTCTGAACATGAAGTATACTTTTTTTTCATTCATATATTATAGCTAAAATTTTTAGTATTTTCATTCCTTTTATTACCCAGATTTCAACCCAAATACTCTCTGGTGTTTCTTCCAGATCACTTACCCCTTTCAGTTTCCAACATTGTATTTAACCCACCAATCTTGTTCTTATTTCCACTTATTATTGGTCCTAGAAATTCTATTTGATTTACTAAATAAGTTCTGCCTCTCTAGAATCTATAAATTTTTCATGTCGTTTATTTTTTAAAACTATTAATCATAGTTCTTTGTTTCCAACCTGAGAATTCCAATAAATCGCTCATCTACTGATTTGGTTTTTATCTCCTGTCCTGTTTTGGTGTGTGTGTGTGTGTGTGTGTGTGTGTGTGTGTGTGTGTGTGTGTGTGTTTTATTAATATCAAAAACTATGTTTGCTAAACTGTAGTGACTCTGGATAATGTCAACTTTCTCTGTGGATCTGGTTGAGCAATACAATGTTGGCAGATTACCTTATTCTGATCCTGAGATTTAACTGCAGATTTGGTAATTGCTCAATCTACCACTTTTTTGTCTCTGCTTTGCTATTGTGGATACCTGGGTTTCTAACTGCAATCCTAGGGTTTTTAATCAGGATTTCTCCCCGTTATAAGTTTCTGAACTCTATTTTTTTTTCTCCATGGGACTGTGAGACTGTGGAAAACCTTCCTTCAGTGGCTTTCTGCCTAGCTTCTTATCCTATTTTGGATAATTTGGTAATTCAGCAAATGGTTCTTTATTCTTCAGTTCATTTATCTTTTGAAAATGCATGCTTTATTGGTTGCCTTAAATTTTATAAAATAACTGCATTTATCATAAAACGTATACTTTTAGAATGTAGCAACTTCTCTTATCTTCACATTCAAAAAAAAAGCTTCCTCACATGCTTTGTTTTCCCTAGAACCCGAGTAAAGTTCGTTCTTTGGTTGCTTTTCTTTTCTTTTCTTTTCTTTTTTTTTTTCAATTTCTTAACCAGGCCTTGGGATTTGTATCATTAAGGTAGTTATTCATGTTTGCGATAGTCATAGGACTTATACAATTTAGCATTGGAAGGAACCTAAGGCATCATCTTCTGTTGGCTAACCTCCCACACAGTGCAGAAATGTTTCCTGCAGCATCCTTGGCATATGCTCATCCGGTCTCAGTTTGGATATCTTCAGCAAAGGAGCTCATCATTTCCTGAAACAATCCATTCTGTTGGACAACTCTATTTTAAAAATCCTTATGTTGAGCTAAAATATGCCTCTTTGTAACTTATACTCATTTACTCATTGTTTTAAGTTTTCCTTCTGGAGTAAGTCAAAACAAGAGAACATTTTAGATAGTACTTAAAGCAGATCTAAATGCCATTCCTGTCTTTTTCATTTTTAATTAATTTCTTTTCTGCTTTCTTGTCCCAGACCATCGAACATAAATCGCTAAGCTTAGATAATAATAGAAGGAAGGCCATCTATTTAGTAATGATTAAAAACTATCTTTACATTACATCTTACACACCCTCTGACATTTCGAAGACAAAATCCTTTTTAATTACCTTGAATTACATTTTTTTATAGAAAAAGGAGTAAGAAAACCGCCCTCTATTTTCAAAGATGACACTGTATTACCACTTGTGGGAATGCAGAGGAAACCAATTTTCAATTGTAGAGATGTGGTTGAAATCTGGCAGTATGTGTTTTGTTTCCTTTTAATACTTGCAGACTGCCTGTGAAACATGTTGCTTGTGAATTAATAATAATGACGATAGTCTTACAGCAAATGATACTTATTGAGCATTTGCTATGTATAATTCATGTATCTTGTCTCTACTCTTTTTTTAAAGCTTATTTACTTATTTTGAGAGAGAGAAAGCACAAGTAGGGGAGAGACAGAGAGAGAGGGAGAGAGAACCCCAAGCAGGCTCAAACTCACAAACCATGAGATCACGAGCCAGTCGGCTGCTGAACCAATGGAGCCACCAAGGTTCCCCATTGTCTGTACTTTTTAAACTGAGTTCTCTGTTCAATCTGAACTCTCTAATCCCTCATAGTGTAATTCACAATCCAAACAGGACACTCTGAATCAAAGAAGGTACTGTTAGTAATACACAGAGACAATAGGTATAAACTGGGACTCTCCAGGCAGAGCAGGATTTATAGTCATTCTTCTTCAAGCTCAATTCCAGGTTATTCTTCTTGGCAAGAAATTTATATGTATATGTTTATATTCTTCATTGTTTCAAAAAGCCCTAAAAGGTATTTTTAAAAGGTTAGTATGTTCTGTCCTGCTCATAATTTAAGCTCCTGCTTAAATCCCACCCTCTCCTTCACATTCATGACTGTACAATATAGTTGTGTAGGCAGAATTTGCAACTTTTTTCATAACTTGTCAAAAATGAAAACAAAACAAAACAAAACATTGTTCGTGCTCAGCCCTTCTTCAGCTAAAATGAGGGAAGCTGTAGGACTTGGAAAGCTAGACGACCTATCCTCAGACGGTCCCTTAGCAGCCCTTAAGGTGTTCTCAAGATGTGAGAAGAGATGGAGTTTGAAGAGTCAGAGCTATTGTGTTTGTAACTCCCACATTTCCAGACCTAACTAAAAGACAGAGCATGGGGAACGCCTACCGCTTCCAAATTATTTTGCAAAAACGATGCCCTTTTTATAAAACGAATCCCATGATCCTGAAAAAATGCCCAACCTTATCCTCAACCTTGGGTGCACAATCAAGTACGGCTGATACCTACATTTCACTCTGATTTCACTGGTCTGGGATGGAGCATGGGTTTGAGATTTTTAAGAGTTCCCCCAGGAGGTTAAACATGAATCTAGGTTTCCTAGAGCTACACAAGGTGAAGGGGAAATAGTATTTTTCCTGGCCCAGGATCTGTGATGTCAAGTTTTGGCATAAGTCAAGTATCGGCAGGAGGGTCACATAGATTACAGATCTTCACACCTCCAGATCAAGGAATCATTCTGAAACATCTGGTGAATTCTAAAGGAACTTTCAGAATCCTGCCAGGAGATTGGGGGTGGAAGCGATTCTTACCCCCACCCTCCAAATATGTCCTTTTAACCTCAACCTGCCAGAAATCACTTTGATTAAGGTCTGCTGTTCATAAAATAAAGAACTCGGTGAATTTCTGTGGTATTGCATACTCTAGAAATTGAATCAAAGCAGTGATTAGGCAAACTTTGGGAAAAGCCATGTCCATCTTCTTCCTTTTGTTTGTAGAAAAGGAAACAGGGCATAGAAATATTTGTTTCCATTCTTCTTGCGTTTTTACTCTTTCAGAAGGGTTTAAGGTAGTTACTGTGTATTCTGTCTCTAAAGAGGCAAGTATCACAAAACTAATTTTCATTGGGAGCAATATTAGACGATCATCATGCAAAAGTGCCTTGTCTTTTTATGCTATCTTTTCTAATTTATGCATTGCTACAGTCAGACCACTTGTCTGACTCTAGAATGTGTTGAGGAAAATATTTTTTTACTTTTAGAATCCAATACCCTTTTCTTAATCACCTTACATCATCATGTCCTCCACTCTCTTTTTTTAAATCTGTATACAGTTTTCTTTCCTGAGAAAATTGTATCTAAAAAAACAATTAGCTGTCACATCATGATTTTGACCATTGACTAGATATTTGTGATTCTACCCACCAGAATGAAATCAATCTCACACGAGCCAAGCAGCTCAGCTCTACCAAACACTGGTCCGTAACATTGCCAGAGGCCCCACTGCAATCAGACTTCACTTCTGAGAGTTAATAGTTTCCTCACGCTCCTCCCTCTGTCAAGTATATTTAGCTGAGCTTGTGCATATGACTCAGTTCATAAAAAGTTTACAAGTGCAGCTGGAATGCTTAGCATTTGATTGTTACATAAATAAGTATTTGAGAACATATGTAAACTTGACAGTGTTAGTACCAGATGTTCCAGTAACACAATAATGTACTTCGAATGTCCGTTCTCACTTTCGGTTGTTTATTTTGGCAGTATCTCTTTATCTGCTAAATTTCAGATAAGCACATATTAACTCTGTCCACAGTGTTGATCCTCGTATTGTTACATTCAAGTTACATTTATTGCATTTAGTGTAGAGAAGTACAAATAACATAGACATTACTACACAAAGTCGTTTTTTATGTCTTCATAAAATCCAAATCTTTCAACTCCAACTATAAAAAAAATAAAGAAAGCAATCTCCTCTGGGCATATGTATATATTCTCCTCTCTACAGGAATTACCTTTCCAATTATGGATTATCCAAGTATTTGCCTTCTCTCTCTGACTACCACACACTTAAACTGAGAGATTTCTGTCTACTGCACCAATTGTCCTACCTTCTTCATGCTTTCCCTGCCCCCTCACCATAGCTGACGATATCTTGTATGGTAGAAGCTATTGGGATTCTAAAGCACAATTTTTGTTTCTTTATGGCTTCATTTTGCAATTATTTCAAACTTACAGAAAATGACAAATATAAGAATACAGGGCATATACATAGAATACTCATATATCTTCTGCCCAGATTCACCTGTCGTGGACACTTTGCCCCATTTCCTTTATCAGATGTGTGTGCTCACCTGCTCTTCCTCCCTCTCTCTGCATATGTATATGTGTGTATAGAAAACATATATTTATTATGTGTGTATTTATATGTGTGTGTATTTTTATGTGCATACATGCATTTTTCTGAGCCTTTTAAACGTCAGTTACGTGGTCTTTTACATCGTTCAGTGTATTTTTTTTCTAAGAATAGGAATACTGTCTTGCATACAAGTAAATTTTAATTTGATATGTTTTTCTAATCTTCCATATGTATTGTGCCTTGCGTGGGCTTTGACTGAGAGAAGGCTGTCTCAGTTAGGGGCATGGCCCACGTAAGGTGAGAGTCCCGTCTGTGACCCTCTGCAGCAGAAGCTAAATAAAGTTCTCTTCCGAGATGAGAGCGCAGGGTCTCCTCTGCTGGTCGCCTCCGGTCACGAAGGAAGGAGTAGAGCAGCATCCAAATAAGACTTAGCAGAGTACAGAGTAGTAGGAGAAAGGGATTCAAAGGCCAGTGGGTAAATGATTACTAACTGTCAGAGTGGGCCTAGAAATCATGTTTCAAGGTGGGCAGAATGGATGCACAGCTCTAGAGAGAAGAGCGTCAACCGAGTTTACTGCTTGAATTGCTTCCCTTGGTGGGGAAAAAAAAACTATCTTAGAAACACACTGTGTTGTAAACTTCGAGCTCACCTCCAAAGACACGGGAAAAGAAGAAAAATGTGCATGAAGTTAAGTAAGAGTAGATCTAATTAGCATTCTTACAGAATGAGCTGTAGATTTACTGGAGACTTACTGAGGGAAAAATACCAGAGCACCAGACTAGCACATCAATCATTTGAAATTGCCTGACAGTCTTGAAGAGGATATCCTGGCTGCAGAAAGCACAGAGCTGTCTTAAGGCTAGAGGCCCAGGTCAGGACATAGTAAGAACAAAAGATGAGCACTTTTGAGAGGAACCAGCTGGCTTAAGGTGATCCAAAGTGCACAGATGTTGAGGGCTTACTGTTCCAACAATACCATTACCTAACACAAGAATAACAGAATAACCATTAAAAAAAAATGATGAAACTTGATTTACCATGTTGACCCTTGAGGTCTGACTAATGTGTTTCTTTTCCGTCGTGCTAATTTTCTATTTCCATTTTAATGTTATTTTATTTTGTGTATTCTTGAAAAATAAAATGTAACTGATCTTTCGTAGGAATATATGTAGGATTCTGTTGACGTGAGTGAGGCCTTTAATGGGTTTTTTCAACGTGTCTAAGCACAATAGCCAAGAGTCTAATTTTCTCTATGCCCGTGTCAAAATTCCTCAAACTCTAACACAGCTGGCTTTGTGGCAAGTAGAGCGATGGTAGATCTCAACTCAATTATAAACCTTCTGATGTGGTAATTGAATGTAAAAGGGAGTAATCTAAAACTTAAAGCCTAAGTGGTTTAAATCATGGGAGTAATCAGGAACTGAACACAAACGTGGTTTGGAAAATGTTAATTTTGTTGTTGCTGAGTGTGTCCGCAGTCCAAAGTCACGAAAACTAGTTCTACATTCTTTAAGACTGTGGTCATTGTTTTCCATTCAATACTACTGAGCCCTTTGTAAGTGTAAGGAATGTCACTGATAATTATTACATACCCTAGAAAGAGTCACTGCGTAGCACTCACTGTACATAGTAGAATCAACAGCGTACTCCCTGACTCAGAGGCACCCAAGTTTATTTATTCAACAAGTATTATTAAATGCTCAGTAAAAACCTTCATTCACATCTCTGAAGCAGTCTCAAGTACACAGGCTGGCCTTGTTGCATGCCACGCCATACAAGGAAACTTCCTCATCTACTCTTACATGAAGATGTGGAAACAGTAATATTAAAAGTGTTCCTCTATAACTAGTTGTCTCTATTTTCAGCTCTAGGATGCAGTAACTGTATAAATAAACAGAATTTCAGATTTGATTAGCAAACTCTGTTACATCAAGTTCCTTTGCTATTTGTATGCAGAGAATGTGAGAGTGAGACCATCTAATTGAGCTGCAGCCTGCTTCCTCTTTTTTTAAACCATCAAAATAGCCTCATGGCAGTGAACTTTGAAGAATGGTGTAAACTTGCTTGTTCTTTTTCTTTCTTCTCAAGTTAGTGTCACTTCAAAAATAAAAATAAAAATAGGCACTCTTATTGGAACTTTAGGAGTTATGCTGGGTATAAACAGGCTTAGAATATACTTAACTGTAGTAATCCTTCCCGACACACATAGAGATGAATTGATAACTGGACTTGGCATTTCAAATATTTTTTACCCAAGGCAAGGGCTTTAAGGTGTTTTCTTGGTATTAGAGAGTTTAGAGATGAAAAAGGTGCCATTTATTATTTTCTCTTTCTGTCAGCTTAGGACTTCTCTTTGCGAACATGTTTATAATACTGGGCCTATCTGTTCTTAAATGTTTTACCTGTTGAAGAATGTTCCATCAGAGGATGTGCTAAACTCTTGGATTGTGTGTACCCAAGGTTTTGACTGAATAATAGTCTGATATAATCAGATAAGGTAATTTATTGGAAGAGAACTTTGGACTTGGAATCAGAAGTCATGGGTTCTAGTCAGGAGTCTGCAAGTTAATTTGTATATGATCTTGAGCAATCACTCAATGTCTCTTGATTCTCTATTTCTCCATGTGAAATGTGAGAGGTTTTGGCCAGCCTGTAAGATTCCTCCAGTGCAAAATACATTCCATCAGTTAAGCATCAAATAAATAAGTCATTTAACCATGTTAACCAAGCATCTGATCCCCCAAAATATTTAAACCGTTTATAGTAAGACTATGAACGGTCAGAAAACCACATTGTCGTATCTTGAGAACATCAGTATCTGTTTTCTTAATATTGGTACTACTTTGCCAAGCAATGACAACTTAAAAGATCTTTCTCTCAAATATGGTAGTAGTACATGATTTTGCTACAATATTATCTTCCAGATTATAACCACAGTTTACCTATTGCTAGGGCCATAGGCTATAAATAAAGTAGATAAATCAGATTAAGTTTCACAAACTTGCTTTCTCCTGGGACTCAAGGAAGAATATAACTGTCCTTCTTAAAAACAAAACAAACAAACAAACAAACAAACAAAAAACCAACTATATCCTTATTCCTCCAAAACGCAGAATATCCAAATGAAAACTAAGTAATCATTGAACCTTTTTTAATTTGAGAACTCACTAATTTGAATAATTTTTTTCTTCACCAAAACAGAATATTTTACTGTTTTAACAGGGTATTTCTGATTGTAAAGACATAACCTCATAGCTTACTTATAGTGGAAAAAACATAGGACGTTAACTCAGGAGAGCTAGGTTCAAGAATCTGTCACCTGTCATGTAGATATGATTAGGATAATTCCTTAAACATCTCTGAGCCTCATTTTCCTTGTTTTTAACAAGGTGGTAACAGTAATCCTTACCTTGGATTACTGTTGTCTGGATGAAATGAAATAATGAATGTGAGTCATAAAGGCCAGTATGTATTATTAACATTAAGTCTTACAAAAATATTCTAAAATATTTCATATTTAATAAATTATATTATTTCCATCTGACTACATACAACTAGCATCATACATTTACAGAATGTATTATAAAACTCAAATATGAAATGTGGAAGGCAGGAAGGGGAATGGAACCAACATTTCTTGAGTACCCTGCCTCAGCATCAGGAAAAGCCAGACAAGAGCTTTATTTTCTACCTTCTATATAGATGTACTTTCTAACTCCTGTAAAAGACAGGGCTTCACCATGTTACCGGCGCAATAAGAGAAGGGAATTCTATACCTTTCTGGGTGCTATAAATCGTGGAACAAAGAAGAGTTACTCAAATGTGGAGAAACTCTAGATTTTCCTTCACCACCTCACTCCATTTCTCCAAATTTTAGTTTCTTAATACATAAACCATTCATAAATATTTGGCTCACAAGTCTAATGGCTGTGACTCCACACCAAGCTCTGAACTGATCTATGTTTCAGAAGGCTGCTATTCCAGTTTGAATCCAAGTGGATTTTTAACTGAAATGCCATGAGAAAAAAAAATGAAAAAAGAAAAACCTTCTTCATTATGAATATGAGATAATTACTTTTCAAAAATCATTGCAGCCCCAATCCAAGAAGGGGCCACAAGGTTTAATTGTGGGTGTGCTATTTACAGATTAATTAGGACATTTAACTTCATTTTTTATACCACAGAATTAATCCCATAAAAATTAGTGATCTCGAAGGAGTCAGTTGTCAACTCTGACAGGATCTCTTTGCCATAATCTATTAAAATGCTGCTTTTATCTTGTCTTGCCTGTGTCATATTTTATGGATTTTTTCATAAACACTGCCTATACTTCATAAATGTCTCAATTTTCTAGTCTATTAACATTACTTCAAAAGCAATTGATAAAAGAGTAGGGCACGCATGAAATAATGCACCAATAATGTAAAGTGCTGGAGGCGAGAACAGTGGGTAGGATCTGCGCAGCTTGTGAGCTGAAACAATGAAAGGATGTTTTATCTACGACAATAAAGAAACAAATGATCATTTTTGATAGTAGAAAAAAGATTGCTAGTAATTGGGCAGATGAAAAATGGGTTACATGGAAAATACAGCATATTTTGAAAATGAAACTGAAATGAGAAAAATAAACATCCCCAAGTATATATTTACATTATGGGGAACCTTTTCCCTTGGTTACTAAAAGGTGGTATTCAGTGTGATTGAGCTTAGGCATGATAGTTTTATTCTATGTGTAAACAACGTTTTCTTTGTATGCACGTATTTAACAAACCTATTAATAGATGTATTTTATGTATTAACTACAATGAATGTTGGAACTGGTATTTTTAATCTGTATTACTTTATAATTTGGGTTTTTGAAATCAGTTTCATTTTTCTTTTAATGTGTAAATGATATGTCTCTAGCATTCCCTTTAAGTTTTTAAAGTACTAATATATGATCTGGGTTGATGTAATGAAATGAGAATATTACCTGGATTTGTACCACAAATTTAATACACAGGTATGTAAACAAATTGAATTTTCAAAACTTATTCAGTTATTATGTGTTTAAATCAACCAATGAAAAAAAAGAAAAACAAGAATACTAAATAGATGCAAATTCCTGACTTTCATTTTATGCTTGTATTTTACCACGTGACGTAGCTAAGTGGGACAAGATACTGGTCTGGATTTTCATTCTTAATATAACAGGCTGTATAGGGGCACCTGGGTGTCTCAGTCAGTTCAGGGTCTGACTTCAGCTCAGGTTATGATCTCACTGTTCATGAGTTTGAGCCCTGCATCAGGCTCTGTGCTGACAGCTCGGAGCCTGGAGCCTGCTTCCAATTCTTGTGTCTCCCTCTCTCTCTGCCCCTCCCCCACTTATGCACTATCTCTCTCTCAAAAATAAATAAACATTTAAAAAAAAAGATATCAGGCTCTATAAAATGAGTGACCATAGGTCCCAATATGCCTGAGCAGTCTTGATGGTTACCTGTAATAATCAACCACTCCTTCTTTCACTCCCCAAAATGCATTGGCATGGATGATAAAGTATACGGTTACCTATATGGTCAAATTAATATTGGAAAGGGTGTTTTCATAATACATTTAATTTTAAGTTTCTCGAAACCTACATAGTACTATTTGAAAGAATTAGTGTGATTTACGTTTAAATTCAGAAAAGCCCTTGGTTCTTGATTCCTATTCTTTTTTTCTAACTTGGAAACAAGATCACGTAATTGTTGTTCAGGTCAAAAACTAATCTTGAATAACTCCCTTGTGACCATTCAGTTCTAACACTTAAAAAGCGGATGATTTTTTCCCATACCCTGGTTGTTGAATTGTACTGGTGGTACTCTGTGAAGAGGACAACATGGTTGAATAAAGTATAGAACCCAGCATAATGATACTACATGTGCCTGTGACCACACAGGGGCGTAAGAGATCATTACCAAGGAAATTCTTACTCCTCAAATGTTGCAAAGAATATCTGAGAACCTTCAGTCCTCAGTACTAATCTAAGGAAACAGTCACCAGAATTATTGAATAATATACAGACTTACAATGTGTGGTGAAAGACAATAAAACACCATAATAGTTTATTAACCTGACCTAACTTCCACATATCTCCCCAACTCATTTTTCCTTCAGTCTTTCAACCATCACGGGAAATATCATAAATATTCAACCAGTTTCTGAAGGCAGGAACCTAGAGATTTTCCATGTTTACATATGTATGACCTCAGTCACCACTTATATATATAAAATGATTCACAAATTTATAACATTAGTCAAAATTATTTCTCAGAGTTCTAGAATTTTATATCAAGCTGCCATTTTCTCATCTCCTCATAATTATGCCAAGAGAAATCAGAGTTAGCATGCCCAAACAATAAGTCATGACTTGTCCTTAAAAGTTGGCCTCTCTTAATGTCCCTAAGTCAGTAGTAAAGCATAAGTACAAATTTTTTATGACATCCTTCAAATATCCCTTTCCTGGACCCTCACTTTTGATATCCAAGTGTGATAGGACATCAAGTGATCTTCTTTCTAAGCATCTCTGGAATCCATTCTCTTTTCACCATCTCTACCTTCACTGTCTTAGGACAAGCTCCCATCATCACTCACCCAGCCTGTTCTAGCAGCTTCCTTACTGGCCTTGGTATCAACTCTGACTCTCCAGCCAGAATGATATTTTCTTAAAAGTACTGTATTTGATCATGTTGACCTCTTTATTCCTTTTCCATTACTACTCTTTCCACCGTGATTCCACTTTCAGCTCCCATTCATTCATTCAACTACATTCAAGTTGCTGAACATATAGCCCTGACCTCAGAGAATCAATATTTAGTTGGAGAAGTAGGCACTAACTGTACAAACAAATGGAATAATTTCAGATTCCACTAAGTAGTAGGAGGAAAATCAATTAGGACACAGAGATAGAGAATAATGAGGATGGGTATTCCCTTTTAGATTAGAGAGTTGGAGAAGTCTTTCCCCCAAGAATTAGCTTGTGAAAATCTGCAGAAAAAAGGCAGGAAGGAGCTAGGGTGGGGAGAAGCATAGTAGGTGAGGAAGAAAATAGTCAGAGATAAGGTTGGAGAGGTAGGAGATGGTGGTAGGAGATAAAGAAAAGGGGATGATTTGGCACATTCTGAAGGTAGAGCTAACAGAATTTGCTAATGGTTGGTAAAAAGAAAGGTAGGAATTAAGGATGATACCTAAACCACAGACACATGAAAAGATGCTCAACATCACTAATCATTAGGGAAATGCAAATCAAAACCGCAATGAGATATCATCTCACACCTGTCAGAATGTCTACAATCAAAATGATAAAAAATGACAAGTGTTGGTGAGGATGTGGAGAAAAAAGAACGCTTGTGCACTATTGATGGGAATGTAAATTGGTAGAAAACAGTATGGAGGTTCCTCCAAAAATTAGAAATAGAAATACCATATGATCCAATAATTCTACTCTTAAGTATTTGCCCCCCAAAAAGGAAAACAATAATTCAAAAATATATATGCACCCCTGTGTTTGTTGCAGCATTATTTATAATGGTCAAGACAGGGAAGCAACCTAAGTATCTATCGATAGAAGAATGGATAAGGAAAATGTGGTACACACACACACACACACACACACACACACACACAAATGCGCACACACACACACACATGAGAATATTACATAGTCGTAAAAAAGGATGAGATTGTGTCATTTGACACAACATGGACGGACATAAAGGGTATTATGCTAATAGAAATAAGTGAATCTGAGAAAGGCACATACCATGATTCCACTCATAAGTAGAATCTAAAAAGATTTTTTAAAAACCCACAAATGAATAAACAAAAAGTTGAATCAGACTTATGAATACAGAGAACAAACTGATGGCTGCCAGAAGGGAGGGATGTGGATGGATGGAATGCATATGTCAAGAGAATAAAAGGAACAGGATAAGGAATACAGTCCTTGATATTGTAATAGCAATGTAATGTGACAGATGGTAGTTACACCTGTGATGAACATAGCATAATGTATAAACTTGTCAAATTACTAAGTTATCCACCCGAAACTAATGTAACATTGTGTGTCAACTGTACTCAAATAAAGGGGAAAAAAAGATAGTCCCTAAATATTTGGCTTGACTATCAAATGAATGGTAGTCCTATAAATAAAGACAGGGAAGAGTAGAACAGAAGCAGGTTAAGTGGGGATGGGAGAAAACCCAGTTTCCCCTTTGGCTGGGGAAAGGTAAGTTTATGGTATCTGGTAGACATCCAAGTGTTCCTATCAAGCAAGTATATAATTATATGAGTTTGGAACTCAAGGGTGAAGTCAGGGCTCTAGATATAAAATTGAAAGCCATAGCATGTCAGTGGGGATTAAAATCTAAGAAATGAGTAGACAGAAAACTTTGGGAAGTGACAAGGAGAGGGATCAAGTCCTATAGTACTCTTAATAAGATCATCAGTTAATCTCCTTTGTGGATTTCTATGTGTTAGAGATAAAAAGAAAACCAAGAAAGCATGGTATCTCAGAAGAATAAAGTTAAAGAATGAGGGAGTGGGAAAAAAAAAATGAAGACTTAGATACTGGTATAAATGCTGCTCTGAATAGAATAAGATGAGGACAGGGAACTGACCTCTGGATTTGGCCACGTGGGGGTTGTTGCGAACTTAGACGAGACTGGATTCAACAGATGGGTAGAGACAAAAACTGATAGCTAAAGTGAAAGTGCAAGTGGGAAAAGGACAGTGGGTATGGATTACACTTTCACGGGGTTTTGGTATAGAGGGGAACAGAAATAGGGCAGTTGTAAATTAGCATTGAGAGATGATTGTTTTTAAGATAGAGGTTATTGGGCACCTGGGTGGTTCAGTCTGTAAAGCGTCTGACTTTTGATTTCAGCTTGGGTCATGATCAAGTCCCACATCAAGCCTCATGTCAAGTTCCATGCTGGGCATGGAGCCTGCTTAAGACTCTCTCTCTCCCTCTCCTTTTGCCCCTCTCCCACTCGCCCGCTCACTCTCTCTCTATCACAAAAAAACAAAAAAGTTAAGATGGAGGTTACTACAGCATATTTTTATGTTAATGGATATAATCCAAATGAGAGGATAAAACTGAACACATAGGACAGTAGAACAGTAATTTCAGAATCCAAATCTTTGTGTCAGCAAGATGGATGAGAATTCACTGTAAGTGGAGTGGTTTAACCTTAAACAGAAGTAGGGCTGCTTCTACTGTGACCTAAGGGTAGGCACAGTATATGGGCTCAACTGTTCACAGATTTGGTATTGGAAAAACCAAATAAACCAGGTCATCATTTTAGCATCAAATGAAGATGAAGCATAAAATGGTTTCCAGGAGAATGGGAAAGTTAAATTCCTAGGGAGATGTAGTAGGATTTAGCAGCATTGAAAGCCTGCTTGAAATCTGTGATCAGAAATTCAATGTGATATCTACACAGTTCTGTTTTCTCCAGTGACAGTAACAAGCTTAGATGGTAGCACAAAGTAGTTGGAGAGTTTGGTGTAGCTTCTGGGATTTTGACAAAAAACAAACAAACAAAAAAAAAACAGAGTAGCAAGGGGCAAAGCAGTTAAGGGAATGATTAAAGTTAGAGCCTGGAATCTGAGCCAGACAAGGAGAGTTTTGAGCATATGAAGCAGGAAGGGGCAATTTAGTGGAGAGTGGTGGAGTCAGTGATTTGGAAGTCTGAATGAGGTTAAAACTTTATAGAGAAGAGCCTGGAACATGTGGCCTCTGAAAGTAGAAGGTAGTAGTTAGCAAGTGGGATGTTTAAAGTCAATATTTGGGGGGGGGGGCACCTGGGTGACTCAGTCAGTTAAGCTTCCAACTTCAGCTCAGGTCATGATCTCATGGTTTGTGAGTTGGAGCCTCATAGTGGGCTCTGTGCTGACAGCTCAGAGCCTGGAGCCTCCTTCAGATTCTGTGTCTCCCTCTCTCTGCCCCTCCCTTGCTCACGCTCTGTCTTTCTCTCTCTCTCTCAAAAATAAATAAACATTAAGAAAATTAAAGTCAAAGTTTTGGAAGTAAGGTAGCCATTGGTGAAGACAAAACAGGTCAGTATTTCTTACACTTTTTGGACTGGACACAGTAAATAAATAATATGATTTTCGAAACAGCTTTGTATGCCCATACATATATGATGTGTAACCGAAGGAAATTTTCATGAAACAATGTTTACCTTACTTAATGTAATGAACTGATATTCAAAATCTATTTTATCTCACATAAAAGGGAAAAAGAGTCTGGTTATAATTTGTTAAATCAAATCAAAAACTCATTGATTTTTATGATTGCTAATGGACCCAAACTTGCAGTTTGTAAACACAGCTCTAATGACTATGGGAATGGGGAAAGGGTGGTGGGAAATGCAGAATTCAGACACCTGAGAGTCCACAGGGTCAGCTAGATTATCTGTCCACGTGTGGAAGCAGCCAAGGACGACAGGAGTAGTGGCACAGTGGAAGACAGAGACATACATGCCAACTGAGTCCATGAATGAGAGTCATGCCAAGTGTGATAGGTGCTCAATGATATGAAGCAGAAATGGTGGTACAGTCTGGCTGTGATTTGTGCTTCTAAGAAGCTATGGGCTTTAAAGCACTGGAGAGAACACACTAGCCCCAGGTCCTAGAATGTGAGATGGGAAAGAAAAAAGGAGCCTGGTTTGAATGACCTCAGGGAAAGATATAGACTCAGAATATAGCCTGGTTTCACTGTGAGCAAAAAAGTGAAAAGAAAATTGAGTGAAAGGTTTGTGCATATGGGGACTTTGTTGCTGTGGTATCGTTTTATTAAGTTTGCGCCTTCCACAGGGCCCACGGAAAGTCTTTGGGAGGTCAGAGAAGGGTGGGAGATGGGGTCAAATGAAAATGACTAGGGAGGGTTGGGCTAAGATTAACACGGATCTGATTAGTCATGATGGTAATGAAAGAAAATGTGGACGGTCAGTCCATATGAGCCTTCTTCACAGTTTGATTTCTTAGGTAGGTTTTAGAGGAGAGATGGTGTTTCAGCTGAGGAAGAGCAACCTCACGGGAAGCAAAGCAATTCCAGGGAATTCCCTTGAAGTAGTGATACAGCAATAGGACGAGGATTGAGGCTGTGAGGAAAGGCAGTTTTACTGAGCCCCTTGAACTTGAACATGCTCCTTTCTGCAGCAGGACCTTTGCAGGTACCTCATCCTGGGCCTGGAAACTAACTGATTGTCTTCTCTCAGGTCTCTGCACAAGCTTCATGTCTTCAGGGAAACCTCTCCTGTCTCTCTGGCATCCCTGACCAGGCTCTTACATCACCTTGCACTTCACCTTTAAATCTATTTATTAATGCGTCTCAGGTGCATTTTATGCCTGAGATTGTTTTATCAAATTTCCTACAAAAGGGGCATACCTGCTTTTGTTCACTAAGATACCTCAAGCCTGGTGTATGGCATTTGGTAGGTGCTCGGCAATGATACATTTAATGGATTAAGAAATCAGAGCTGGCAGGTATAAATGACCCAAAAGAAAGGGTGTAAAGGGTGCTAAAGAGAACCAGTAAGGGAACAGTAAGGAGATACTGTTAAATTGCAAGGAGGACCTCTTCCTGCAATGTCTTCATGAACATCTTCCTTTTCAGTCTTCATGGACATGACCTAGCTGATCTTGAGGAGGCAACACTGGGAACCTAGGGTCTGCAAGCAAATAACTATTTAAAGACTATATTAGTTGCAACAGTATTTGCCAGAAGGGCATAAGATGGAAATCTTGGGTGACAACAAAGGTCTGGAGGCAACTTCAAAGACAGCTCCTACAAGAACCTAGCCCTGGTTGAGGAAGTAGCCGCTGTTACAGTTCTGTAAATGGTTGAGGGAGCAAAGTGCACCCAGGAAGGAAGAGGTGCTTTGGGGATACAATGGGGAGGGGAGAAGAGGATGAGAAAAAGAGGATACAAAATAGCATTGCAACATTCTGAAGCAGGAAAGCACTTGACCATATTTGAGGTAGACCCAGGAACCGGGGCATTTGGGGGAGCGTAGCCATGCGTCAGACAGTTATTTGGGAAAGTCAGAGTTAGTCATAGTTGGAGCAAACGACTTAACTAGCTAGGGTGTGAGGCTCTCTTCCAACTGAGTGGGACTTGGAGTCTAGAGGTTGGAATGCCAGAGGTTTTATGGGAACTGTGCTCTTCCCTTGTGCTACCAAGTGTCACCCAAAACAAATATCCTAAGACAGCAAATACAGAGTCAGGTCATCGTGGACACAAGTCATAACAAAGTTGAAGAATCTCCTCTAGGGAAGAGTTCATTCTGTTTCCATTTTAATTTTGTGCCAGTCAGGAACACCCTCACATTCCTTTCACGCCCACCCCCTCTGTGCATTTACAGTGCATACTCGTCATTTGTCTTGTTAAAACCTGCTTGTGAAAAGTGATTTTTTTTCCTTACTGGCTCATCATTCAATAGCAGAGGAGGACACCTCTGAGCAATCACCCAGTTTCATCTTTCTGTCACAAAGGAATTCTGTGACTCACCTCTTGCAGCTGTGTTAACTCCTTCAGGCCAAGAGGCCAGTGGCCAGGGGTTTTGGAGGAAGTAACTTACTAAATGGTGCCCTTGTGGCCAGAAAGGCTAAACACACATAAAAGAGAGAAACCCAGGCTCCATTTCTCCTTTTCAGAGTGTTGGAAACAATTAGAATTAACTATGTGTTTTTGTGTGGAAGTGATGATATGCATTTCAGTGACATATAGGAAAGGGAGATAAGCCTATTTTTCAAGGGAAATAGTTCCGATTTAGGTCCATTATAGCTACACAAATGTCTTTTTGAGGTATGAGAAGGAGATAACTAAATTATTCATATTATAATTTTATTTGTATTCTATTCTTTATTTTTCCTGTAAAATGTCCCTATTTGTTATTAAAACTAGCGTGTTTTGTAACGAGATTTATGTTAATTACATAGAAGGATGCCTTAGTCAGAATAGCAAATTCTATAGTGAATTTCAGGTTTTTTAATGTGTGATCTCTGTGGTGTAGAATATTTCTTACTAATGGTTCATGCCATCTATATATCTAGTGATCTTTGAACCCCATGTTCATTATTATGGTTATGGCTGTACCCAAATGGCAACATATTATTAAAATATGAGACACTGATTGAAGAAACTAGGTATAATTATGCTTACAAAGAGAAACAAACCTTCTAGGAGTTTTTAGAAGACAAAATAATACCTTTACAATGTTATGCTCAAAGGAAACACATTATGACAGATGCCAGATTTTCAAACCAAAAGGGAGAGAGACTGAACACAGTTATCAAAGGCCATCTCAAAAAAGTTGCTCATTTCAAACTGTACTTTTTTTAAAAATAGGAAGTTTCCAGGAATTTTCTTTTGACAGATTTGGAATTGTTTATTATCCAAATGAATACCTGTAAAATCATTTTTTATTTTGGCAAACTCTGAATTTCTACCAATGGGTAGTGTCACAGCTAACTTTGTGATATTAACTCCTAGCCCAATAGGTCTGTTTCTGAGTCATGAAGTCTAGGAGACTGAAAAAATCATGAAAACTGGTCCCTGTCACCAGCTGAACCAGTTCCATTATCATATTAGTCCTAAAAGTTCAGGGGGAAAAAATACACATCAGCGGATCTTATATCAAGATGAAGAAATATCATGTCTCACAACAGAGACCCAGACTTGGAGGGCTGATTTTTTTTTTTTGGAGGGCTAATCTTAATCTTAAACTAGATGTCTTGCAGACTGACCAAGAGTTGATCACTGGTCTGTTGAACTTCTTTATAGAAGGGCATATATTCATTATTGGTTAGGACCAGGTAGACAATTTACATTAGTATATTTTTAATGTAATAATAGCTTAATACTGCCAGGCATTTGGAAAGTGTGTTTACTTTGTATATAACTATAAGGAATATAATTTTTAGCACACTAACCTTTTTCCTAAATATATATTTTTATCAAAAAATATTTATTTATGAAAATGTGTTTTGGGATTACATGAACATTTATTATTTTTTCTTTTTTTGTTCTTTTAATTTTTTGTTTTATGTAAGTTAGTTAACATACATGTGATATTGATTTCCAGGGTAGAATTCAGTGATTCATCACTTATGTGCAACACCCAGGGCTCATCACAACAAGTGCCCTCCTTAGTACCCATCACCCATCTAGCCCATGCCCTACCCACCTCCCTCCATCAACCCTCAGTTTGTTCTCTATATTTAAGAGTCTCTTGTGGTTAGTTTCCCTCTCTTTTCTCCGCTCCCCCTCCCCACCTTCCCATACGTTCATCTGTTTTGTTTCTTAAAGGCATGAACGTTTAGATGTTTGTACTGACAAGTCTTTTAACACCAGTACTTCTTTTAGGGCTCAGTTCTAAAAGCTTTCCTGAGAAAGGAAAAAAGTGCTTATATGAGGATGCAAGAAAGCTGATAATTAATCAAGTATTAGGGAAAGCAGTGACACTGGCTAAGGCAAGAAAAAAACAGAGTAAGCAAAGAGAATTGAACAAAATTCCTAAAAAAGAGAACAACAGTATGTGAGATAGAAAATAAAGAAGTGAAAACCATCTCAGAAGTAAAGGAAAAAATAAGACACAGGAAAATAATGTATATATCATACGAAGTTACCACCCTGACAACATGATTCCCATTAATCTCTACCCAAACACCTTTCTTCATATCTCCCTGGTCATTCATAAGCAGGCAAGGCTGAGCTTTCTGCCATAAGCCCTAAGGTATCATAACATCAGCTTTTGTAGCTGAGATGCTAGAAGTAAATCCTGGAAAAAAATGGGAGGGGGTGCAAACATAAATAAATTATAAAAAAAAATTATGCCATTTATCTTCTATTAAGTCAGTTTTCCCTTCATAAGAATATCTTACCCAAATAAGCAGAAAATAAGAAAGAAGAACCAAAAATTAACAAATTGCAGGGTTTAAACCCAAAAACAATTTAAGAGTTGGATACTATGGAGTTTTATCGTAACATAAAAATCTATTGGTTGAGTTGTATTACAATATCATATTTCCCTTGCTATTGTTTATCTGGATTGCTAACCAGTGTTTAACACATCTTCCTAGTCATTGATGATCATCAGGTTATAGGCATGTAGGGTTTTATTTTAAATTACTATCAAATTGTAAAGACCAGAAAAGTGGCAATGAAGCAATTTTCTGTAATGCTCCTGCTTTTACTTCTTTGAAGATAAGGCTAATTTTCTGCTAATGGTTTTGGAGCCTTAGGTAAGCAACTTCCCTTATTGCCTGTGAGTAACTTGCAAGATAGTCCTTGTTTCTCTTAGACAAAGTTGACTTATGTTAGCAACTCTTAATGTTAACTCCATGAGAATGGAATACGTTTATTTATTTTGCCTCCTAAAACCCATTGTAATTAATTAATTGGGAATATATGCACCGCCAAAAAAAAAAACCCAAAACACAAAAAAACTGTATCACATACACCAAAAGTGAAAAACACCCTAACCTTCTAGTAACAAACACTGTGGCATGCACAAAGGGCGGATGCATTAAGTGGCAGAGGGAGGGACGGAAGTGGATAATTATTTGTAGCAATGCTTTTACTGTTGTTTGAATGAGACAGACTAACAGTGGCAGCAGTCATTTTGCTGAATCAAAGTCCATGTTAGTCGCATTATACACTGCCACAAAAGGTTGTTAAGGCTGGTATTAGCATATACCACTGAGGACATTGGAAGGACTCGATCTGTCACACTAAATCGCCTTCTTGCCCTCAACCATTGAAGTCTCCAGCTCCTCTGACATGTTCTTTCATTAATGGCCTGGCCTTGACAACTGATCCTAATTGCCTCTGAACCGCACTTCATGTATTATTGGTGCCTGCCTGCCCTGGTTCATGTCAACAAGCCACAGCATGCGCAGGGTGTGCCCAGTGCCTTTGCTGAAGCCATCCTCGCATTGTCGTATTCCTCTAAGGGGCTTGGGTCTCCCTGGGAGCAGAGTAGAAAGCTAAAGATCTTCCTGTCTCTTCTTAGTGATACTTTAATGTCGATTTGTGCTGTGTACTTATGAAGCTTATATGAGGACTCACTAAAACGTTAAACCAATTATGCAATGTTCCATTAAAGCACAAATATAAATGCTGACTTAAATTTGCCCTTATTTTAGTAACTAGTGAAATGTATGTTTATTGTAAAATCCTTTTTCAACTTTAGATAGTACAGGTTAAGTTCCTTTCTCTTTGATTACAAAAAACAATTTCAATTTGATGGATGATAATGAGCAAAAAAAAAAAAAATCTATGATATCATGTAGCTTCTAGGTAGAAGTACACAGCAGACCAGAATTCCCCAAAAGTAAATTATTAGAGGTTTGAATAGGCTATTTTACTCCTAACACTTATCAACAGATTTATATTTACTGCATTCTCTAGAAGTAGTTAAAATAATCAATTTTAATGCATTACATGTATTTAAAAATCTTTATTTTGTTCTGACATTTCAGAAGACACTCATGAAAGGACAAAACACTTTAGATATATTTTAATTTACTATTCTATAAGATGAATGATTTGCTTACAAGAAAATATTTTAAAATCTAAAACATAACATTACAAATGTTCAAGATATTTCCCTCTATTTTTTTTTTCCTTTTGGAAGTGTCTCTGAGATTTAAAATTTACCTCATTCCTGTGACATTTTTTTACAAGCACATCTCCGAACAATAATACAAGATTCTTTCAATCTTTTCATCCTTTTTTATTTATTGAAGGCAGTTTTCTGGTGAGCCTTTTAAGCATGCAAGTTCTACCCGTGATCATAAAAAATAAATCATAGTAGCTCTTCGGTGCTAGGTATCATTTAGCCTAATCTAGACAGTGACATTTGGGCCACTAACAGCATAATCATGGTTATTGCTACAAATTGCTCCGTGTTTGAGTTTTAATGTTATAAGTAAATTATGCCACCGGATAAAATATACGTTTCTTTGGGAATTAAACATGTTTATTTCAGCAATGTGGCCATAGAATAGCACGTAGACTTTAGGCTTCTTTCATGTAGTAATACTGCCACCTTCTGAAGCACAGAAGGATTATCTTCAAGGTTAGCTGTTCAGACTTCTCAGGTGGCCATTTGCAGTGAACCAGTAGCAAAAGCCTTCTGGGTCAAAAGCATTCAAGTCTGTCTGGTTGTTAGCATCTAGATGATAAGTTTGGTCTTCCCTCTTCATTTTAAATAGTTGAAAATAAATCTGGATATCCAGCAGTCAGTAGAAATACAGTTTCCTCTTTCCGTTTTACCACCAAATGCCTTTTACTTTCTGGACTTGAGCACCATCTTGGTTGGTGATGTGTAATTTCCTGGCAGACAGCTCAGCCGATGTGAAGTTAATTCTGGTATGGAAGTTACACAGCAAGAGCAGTTGCCTGGCAGAAGTGGGGCAGTGGTGGCCACAGCTGGGATTGGGAGAAGGGGATGGCGAATGTGGCTTTCCTATCATTCAATCAGACAGTATGCCCTTCAGCGGAACAGCGGGCCCTCCTGATTCTTCAGAATTAGTGAGATTAGCATGAAGCACATAATGCAGGATGATGGAATTTGTCATAATTTGCATTGTCCTGGAAAAATGTGGGTTGATAGAGCGATGCATCTTGGAGCATGTCATGTCCCACGGGCAGGTCACAGAGGAAGCTTGGCAGAAATAATTTTGTGATATGTGCATCAGTTGCAAATGCTTCATAAACGATTTGTCAAAATAAAATAAAACAAATAGGAAGAGGTTAGGAAGGAAGAGAAAGTAGGGTCATTGCACAAGCATCTCAAAAAATTGGATATGCCATCCTCCAGTATTGCATTTTCAGGGAGTAAATGAAAATACATAGAATGAATGACTTCATCCTTCTTTTGGTTTTAAATTCCCAAAGCCTTACTGGTTAAGTCATTCCTTTTATCATGGTCTAAAAGTCAAATCCTGGAAAATACATGTGTGCTTCTGAAAAGTTTGCTTATGGAAGTCGCTTACAGAAATGATTGAATACAGCCACATTAGGAAAGGTTCTCTGAGAGATTGCTTCTGAACTTGATAATGTTCCCCAACTGCAGATAGGAAAGGATAATCAGCATGTAGTTGACAAAACAAACATGACAGTGTTACTTATCTGCAGCGGCATTTCTGGAAATGGGCATGTAGAATTCAGACAGGCAAGGAGAGCATGCTTATTTCGCATAGTGTTACAAGAATGAAAGGTCCAATGTCAGGAATTGTCCATGGTTTATTTATAGAGCACCTGACAGTCATGCCGCCGTCTTTGGTATTTAGGAATTTCTTCTACCCAAGAACGTTATAACTAGTGCTTGCAGGTTATGTTATTTATCATTTCAATATCTGCTTCCACTTCACAAAGACATTTTGCAATGTCTCCTTTATTTGTCTTTCTTTATACATTTCAAACAAAAGATTAATGCTGGCAGTTCAGTAACATTGATCTTTTATGACAGTTGAACATTTGTGGGTTGAGGGTCTAATAAGAAAAAAAATTAAAGAATTTAAGGAAAATGAAAAAAAATCACTTGTGTGGATCAGGCTTGTAATAAGAATGTTTCTTCTTACTACAGTGTTAGATAGGAAGAATACTCATTTTCTCAGATGGTTATAATTGTAGAATTAGGTTTTATGAAAACTAAAATTACCTTCGGGCACAGCTCAACGTGAATAAATCTTTCAACACCCAGTATCCAGAAACATGATACACATGAAACTAATAATGCCCTACAATTACAAGAAGATCAAGACAAACTGTGTGAAGTTTTTTTTTTAAAAAGTATTATTTATTGAGTTCTATAACATGAAAGTGACTCCAAATAATTGTTAGTTCAGAGCATTTTAAATCATTTGTTGTTTGTAAAATAATGGCCTTCTATATAAACCTCATATGTTTTATAACTTGCCCTCCTGTCTGTATTCTTCAGAACTGATTGCTTTCAAACAAACTGTTTTACTAATCAGAGATAATAACTGCTTTATGGTGCCAATTGTCAAAAACTAGTTTTTTTTATGAACATTATTTCCCTAATATATCACTTCTTGACTCATAAGAAGATTGTTTTAATGAACCCTGTTTGCTGGGTTGTAACATTTCAGGCAAATTTCAGTATTGTGGCTATTAAGTGGATATCCTGTACAATATTTGTTGCATTAAGAGTGGGGATTATAGACTCCATTTTTGTTGTCTATGCCACGTTTTAATTATTTTTTCATTGTCTTATTTTTGATGGATACCACCGTGGGGGAAAAAAAGGCACCTGTTGCTTCTGTGAGATTTCTTTCCTTACAGGAAATGTGCCAGATAGTTTGTCTTGGTTAGAACCTTTTTTAGTATTTTCCCTTAAATTGCAAAGTACTCTTAGATGATCTTCAGGGGAGGAACCAGCCAGCAACCATTTCTTAGCTTTTCTTACAGAAGATTATGATGAATGATGAAAACTTTTTCAAATAAGTATACATCTCACCACCCACCTCCCATATATTTTAATAAAATAAAAGTGCAAATTGTATTTCTTCATACAAGCTTTTCTAAATTAAATAAAAAGAACAATGTAGTCATGTAGAGTAATGCAATATATAGATCCATTTCTGCAGTGTCTTTAAACCTTATTATTCTGTTACCCTGACTAGTGACCACTAACCTAGCAATGCTAGTTTAACTTTTAATGTCTTATGAACTGTTTATTCAGCCATTTGTTCGCTGAGTCCATATATGTTCCTACTGTTTATGGAGCCTCTTCTGTGTCCTGTGAAGTATACCGTGTGAGAGTTTATTTCCCAGAGGGATAAAGAGTGAAGTGAGCAGAGAAGGCCCAATCAGCGAATTTAATCAAGAGGTATTTATTGGGCAAAGCACCTCATCCAGAGTTAATGGCATTGCCACTCTGGGAATGAGCCTCAGAAAATGAAGAGGTAGCTAAAGGAATTAGCTTATTAACGTGCTATCATCACATCTGGACGGGATTCAGTTCTTGGTGCTTGCCTGGAAAATTCATTACATTATCAAAGTACCTGGTAATCTTCATGTTAACAGAAGGGTATCTGATCTGTGGTTCTTTGTCCACCTACTTTGTGATGCAACCCAAATCACCAATTTATTTGAGAATAAAATGTTTGTTTGTTTGTTTGTTTTCCCAGTAAAGGTGACTTGAGGAAGAAAACTATACTTGTTTTCCAGTCTGCTTTCACTCACCTGTCTTCTTTAATAAGCTTACTGTCTCAAAGATTATTAATGGTATTTGCATGCTTTTTTATTATTATTTTGCCCAAACTTTAATTTAATAGTGGTCTCTATAAACTCTATCATTTAATAGTTGTTCTTTAGGATTCTGTGTGGTGCGCAAGTAGTCTCAAGAAAGACCATCAAAGAAAATGATGACTGAGTCAACCAAGAATATCATAGAGCTGATAAAGCTTAAGAAAGAATGTACCATAGAGATATTTTTTGTAGATATTTCAGGGTAGACAGGTAACTTGCCTGAGTAAATGAGAATGTTAGCTAAACCACAATCCACAGAATTTAATGCTAAATATTTCTTTTTTAAAATATTTATTCATTTATTTTGAGAGAGAGAGAGAGACAGAGAGAGAGAGAAAGGGTAGGAGAGTGGCAGAGAAAGACAGAGAGAGAAAGAGAGAGAGAGAGAGAGAGAGAGAGAGAGAGAGAGAGAGAGAGAGAGAGAATCCCAAGCAGGCTCTACACTATCAGCACAGAACCCAGTGCTAGGCTGGACCTCATGATGATGGGATCATGACCTGAGCTGAAATCAAGAGTTGGGCACTTAACCGACTGAGCCACCCAGGTGCCCCTAAATATTTATTACTAAATATACAGGAAACAGATTAGGTAATTAATTAATATTTATTGAAATTTTAATTTAAAATTTATTATTTTAAAGAAAAATGTTCACTTACTAATAAATTCTTTGAAAAGGTGTTGGTAATGGAAAATAACTAAAAAGAAACCAAGCAAAGAATAGCATATATTTATTTCAAATACAGTTTTCTTTTCCCCCACCAGGGGAGATGTCTCTAATAACATTTCAGTGTACATAAATTTTGGAGGTTCACCCCTGTATTTTCCTTTTATATCTGTCATAGGTTTGCTTCTTTTAATGCAAAAGTCATTGTACTTGTTTCTGGCTCAAACTTACCTTTTAAGCCCTGAAGTCCTTTTACCAGGACAGTGAAGAAAAGAAGGTGTCCTTCCCTCAACCACTCTTTTCTAACCTCACTTTTCTCCCCCTGACCAAAAAAAATTAATGGTCCACTGACTGTTATAAAATAATTTATATACTATATGTATAATTTATACTAGAAAACATTTCTGAAATGATAAAATAAATAGAACAATGAGTTCTCTCATTTTGCTTCTCTTCATTAATTTTTAAAACACCATTTTTATTGCCCAGAAAATTTTTGCAGTCTATTAGTCCGTGATGTAGACAGGGCTCCTTGGAGAATTTCAGGGTAAGAATTTAGCCAAATGATAGTCATTTTAACTTAGCAAAAAAAGAGAAAAGATACCACTTCATTTCCTTCACACACATGGTAATTTTATTCCTCACAGACGATTCAGAGGATTTTTTCTTGCATATATTATATGGGAAATATATTAATTGTAAATATGTGTTATGATCATACTGTGCACGTAGAGTGGGATGTCATCAAACTCTCAAAGTTTCTGAAAGCGTGTGGCAGTTAATGAATGAGAATAGATGACAAAAGAGAAAAGGCCACTGGTCTGATTGTGGAAGATGATCAGATCACACTTCAAATGGAAGGCTTTCCTGTTGACAGAACAGAAGTGTGTCCAGAAAAGAAATTGCGTTCCTATTGTCCTGTTGGCCCCTTGGAACTGGATCAAAACAAGTAGATTCTAAAATTTATGCATGATGAAAGAATAAAACATCTGAAATTACCACAGCTAAGACATGTAGAGCCAGAAGGATCAGTAATGTAACTCTTAGAGAACCAGTTCTCCCCACCATCAATTTATATCACTGTGATATACATCTTATATAGGGGGTGTCTAAACTACTTTCCAGTGCATTCAGAACTTGTCTAAGACCATGTGCACACTATCTGCTCAGTGAATAAAGGTAAATCATATTTCTTGCTAGAAATGGTGGCCATTGTTTTCACTTGAGGTTGAAAGTGTTTTGGTGTTGATGATGGGATTCCATAGGGTCTTTCCCTGGAGTTAGAGGGGGTGGAAGGACCACAGAAGTAATGAGTCATCAGGAGCACAAACAGAAGTGGGGAGAGCTGGTAACAGAAAGACATAAAACTTGTGTCTGGCCAGGAAAGGGAGCTAATATGATAGAGTTAAGGTCCAGGAAAAGATGAAATTCCCTTCCAAGACCATATGACTACAATGTGAGCACACCCAAAGTATAAATAAGAACAGTCAGTTAAGATGAAGAAGCTTGGCTCCACAGAATAGGGAGACCATTCTTAAAAGCAAGTTAGTTTAGACCTAATTGGGAAAAAAAAAGAAAAGAGAAAAAAACTGGTCACGGGCCAGGGGCAAAGCCCTAAAGACTGTATATTCCTCATGCTAAACCATGCATTTATTATTTAATCCTCACAGTCACCCTTTTAGATGAATATTGTTATCCCTATTTTCAATTATGGAAACTGAGCTTCAGAGAGGTTGTGTAACTTGTCCAGAAGGACACAGCTACTACCTGGTGGAATAGGTTATGAACCTCAGTTCTACCTGACTTCAAACTATGTGCTTTTAATCCATTGTTTTTCAAGTTGGGGAAAGAAGGAACCCAGGAAAAAGGCAAAAACTAAGCTCCTTTAAAACCTATGCACAGAAACTGAATCATGCCTTAGGAGCAAGAAAAACAGGTCAAGATCTGGAATCTTAGTTTTTTAAGTGACGAAAACAGAAGGATCAAGGATTGTCTTGGAGAAGCAAGGACTAATAAGACGACTTGAATATTATTATACTCTTGAATATTGTCATGTTGTCTAAATCATGAAGCATCTTAGATTATTGTTAACTGAAGACCGTATACAAGGGACTGAATTTAAGTGAAAACAAGAAAACTAGCACACAATGAAAAACCAGTTTGTTGCATGTGAGTACTTGACCAGAGAGTGAGTGAGTGAGTGAGTACTTGACCAGTCTCTTGACCAGAGAGTATTGAAAGCTTGACACAGGCTACCTGAGATATCTACAATAGATATCTCTGTGGCATGTTTTTCCCTAAGCTGTATTGGCTCTGTGTGATTCTTTGCTTAGAATGTTTGCCTGACACATACAAAATAATCAGTAAGTGCTTTAGGAATGAACAAATTACTGAATGAATGAGTACTTTTCTTCACCAGCCTGGGAATTCATGAATGTCTTCCTAAAAGAGATGACACCTAAAAGAGTGGGCCAGTTTTTTTGCAAAGAAGAATGGATATTGACAGTTCATGACTGTGAAAAGCCATAGAAAATAAAATTGAGTTCCCTGCCTTCCAGCAACCTGCTCAGGTCAAAAGGCATGTCTCCTCTTGGCCATTTTAAGTGACACTGGAAAATGTATTCATGGAACATGCTTTCTCAATTAAAAAAATTATTTGGGGTCCAAATATGTCTCCGTGCATATTTGAATAGCAACATTTAAGTAATAGTTTTAAGGCAATGTCTTTCTTGAGTCTTTAGTTTTATGAGCTATTTGGGGAAATATACATAATAATTTTGTTTTAGAATGGTTTGATTAAAGTTTTAAAAGGAAGTAGTGATGAAATTCACCCTTGAGATCTCCTATAAACAAGAGTTTGTTTTAGGGAGCAAGACTTTAGATACCCTTTTGATTTTTACAGGATAGTTCACTCAGAATTGTAAATGAAGTGGTGTTAAAGGACAGATAGGCAATTATCTGTCTATTTTAATATTACATTTGAAGAGGCTTTCATCAGTAGAAGGCATAGAATCATCTGTCTGACAAAGATCTAGAAGAGCCAAGAAATTCGCTAGACTCCTGAGAGAATTTGAACTTTTAAAAACTAATTCTATGCAATGACAGTTATGGATAACATTGAGGGAATTCATAGCATTTGCATCCTCACCAAACATAATAAAAAAGAGAAAAATGAATTTTTTACCTCACCTATTTAACCAGGCTTTAGATTTATTAAATCATCTGGATATTTGAATTTGACATTTGTACCTTTAATATGTTTAAGATACATTGGTAAATAGTTCTCTGTAACTGTGATTACTTAGTACAGAATAATCCAAAGTTCGGATTCAGATTATTACTCTTGAGCCCGGTGTGTACCACTGTGACATGCCCAGCACACATGACTCTATGCCATAGTCTCAGAGCATTCCCTCTCTCCACCTTTTCAAAGTCTAGCCATTTTTAAGTTCCAGCTTAAATCTCATATCCTCGATGGTACTTTCATCCCAGCCATGGTCTACAAGTCATTTTTGTCTACGTTAACCTCCAAAGTCATTTATTGGTAAGACTCTTTGGTTATCAATTACAGAAGCTGACTTAAGCAAATGTAGGAAGTTGGTGATGATGATGTTTCACTGCCTCCCAGAACCTCAAGGTAGGAGCTGGCTAGCCCTCAGAAAGTCATCAGAACTATAACCAGGAACTAAAATCAAACCAATAATGACAGCAAAGGTTTACATCATGTTTACATTGTCCACTCAGGCCACCATAACAACATACTAGAGACAGGGTGGCTTAAACAACAGAAATTTATTTCTCTCGGTCTGGAGGTTGGAAGGTCAAGATCTTGGTGTCAGCCAGTTCAGTTTCTGGTGAGGTCTCCCTTCCTGGCTTGCAGACAGCTGCCTTCTCACTGTGTCCTCACATGGCCTTTCCTCAGTGCCTGTACTTAAAGGGAGAGAGCAACCTTTCTCTCTCTCTTCCTCTTTTTGCAAAGCCATCAATCCTATCAGATTAGGACTCCATCCTTATGGTCCCATTTAACCTTAATTACTTGCTAAAGCCTTAATTCCACGTATAGTCCATTGTGGGTTAAGGTTTCAATATATGAATTTGGGAAGAATACAAGTCAGTCTATAGCATCATACTTCCTAGATACCAGGCCTTCATATAAGCATGCATCCATGTATTAAGCTATTTAGTGCACACATGGATCCTATAAAGTCGGTACTATTTATCACCATCTCATAGATGAGGAAGAGAAAGCAGAAAAAAGGTTAAGTAACGTGCCAGGGTCACATAGCTTATAAATGATGAAGCCAAGCTGAAACACAGCTGCATGTGCCATGGAGTCCATGCCCTTGAACACTGAGCTAAACTGCCCTTCTAGAAGCTAACAGGACTCCCTCTGTCATCTCTGTTCTGTCTCAGCATTTGCTCTGTCTTGTGGCACAGCTTTCTCTGCTTCTTCAGTCCACACAGAGGAATACTGCCAGCCCTCAGGTCCAGAGTTTCCATGTTACAACTCTTCCAGTTCCCCATCCCATATGCCCAAGAGACTTCTACTACCAATGTGGATCAGCTTTGCCCTGCATAATACTTAACAGTATTGATTAAAGGAGTGGAAAAATGGTCATTATATATTACTCTAACTGCTTATACTTGATGTATTACTAGGAATGGCCAATATGTTCTTCATGTTTTTGCTTTGTTGTTTTACTCTTGTTCTCCCCTGAAAATGGTACTTTGATCCAGATGTTTTTCTTGGAACAAGTTTAACTGTTGAAGATGTTTTCATCAAATGTTTGTTTTATCTTGCTTAAGGAAATATTTGCAAAGAATTTTTTTTTCCTGCTTTACTTCAAGTAATGAAAAGAAAGGTATCCATCTGGAAAAAGAAAAACCAGGAAGAATGAGTAGTGCTTATTTGTTTGTTTGTTTGTTGAACTCAGTTGACCTCTATTTATTTTTTTGAAAGTTTATTTATTCATTGAGAGAGAGAGAGAAAGAGAGAGAATCCTAAGCAGGCTCTGCGCTGTCAGCATAGAGCCCAATGTGGGGCTTGATCTCATGAACCATGAGATCATGATCCAAACCAAAATCAAGAGTCGGACACTCAACTGACTGAGCCACCTAGGTGCCCCAATGGACCTCTGAGCCTCTCTATCCCTGGGATGCCTGGTGGCTCAGTCGGTTAAGCATCCCACTTTGACTCAGGTCATAATCTAGCAGTTTGTAAGTTCAAGGCCCATGTCAGGATCTTGCTGACAGCTTGGAGCCTGAAGCCTGCTTCGGATTCCATCTCTCTCTCTCTCTCTCTCTCTCTCTCTCTCTCTCTCTCTCTGCCGCTCCCTTGCTCATTCTGTCTGTCTGTCTGTCTCTCTCTCTCTCTCTCAAAAATAAACAAACATTAAAAACATAAATAAATAAATATAAACCTCTCTATTCCTAAGGGAACTGTCTGCAGTTTTAGCAGTCTGGCAGTTTTGTGGGAATAGAGTTAGTTTCATAATGTGAAGAAGTTTGGCTGGACTAACCCTTTTGTACAGAAGCCTCATGTTTGACTGCCAGTGGTTTCATAGGCATGTTTTTACCCTACCTTAAACTCCTCTCCATCTGATGAGACCAATAACTAAAGAACAAGGTATTTATAGGAAGAGAGTCTTCACTTCAACTCCCACTTCTTCCATTTTACAAGGGATGTGACTTTTGACAAGTTACTAACTTCTCTGAGTCTGTTTACTGAGATATAAAGTGGAATGATCCTTAGGTCATAAAACCGCTATGCAAATTAAGTGAAAATGTATCCAGGTATCTTGTCTGTGTTAGCTCAACAATATTGTCTGTTTCCCAGTCTCTTTATTAAGAAAATATGACCATAATAATGCATGTGGTGGACTGGATCCTTCTAGGCAGTTGCCATTCCCTACATATGCAAGAGCAGCTTGAAGGAACATTTAGTACTTCAGGATATTAAAGAGTATTGGAGAAATAGCTTAGACTTTTCCTAGATGTCCTTAAAGAAATAAAATAGATAAAATATCTGCTATTGTGGACCAAATGCATTAATTAAGCCAAAAATATTTTTAAATGTTTACTCATTTTTGAGAGAGAGAGAGAGAGCACACGAGTGGGGTAGGGGCAGAAGAGGGGTACAGAGGATCTGAAGCCAACTCTGTACTGACAGCAGAGAGCCTGATGAGGGTCTCAAACTCACAAACCACAAGATCATGATCTGAGCCAGAATCTAACATTTAACCAACTGAGCCACTCAGGCGCCCCAAGCCCAAAATCTTATATAGAAATAACTGTTGAAATATAGTTTTAACTGTATTATCGGCATACTATGACTTGAGGTACAATTTGTAAAGGCTTGAAAAAATTTCTAACACTTAGCCCTGCATACTTCTGTCCAATATTTGGGAACCAAAGCCCTCATGTTTCTGTTCATCTTTGAAATGTTCTTACCTTTAACTTACTATGCAAGTTACAAAATAGCTAACAAGATTAGCAGAACTGGATGCATTCTGTCCCCAAGATTGTTTCTCTGAAACGACTTCCCACTGAGACATAACACAGACTGAGGTTTATAGCAAGCCCATTTCCATTGTTTCTTTTTATTTCATATTTCTCATTTTTCCTTATTGATGCCAATGAATATTCTTTTGATTGTTGATATAAAGAAGTTCCAACTCTATGGATTGCATCTTGTCTTTCAGTCAACATTCTTAAGAATTTAGAAGCTTAGCCTTAACAATGCAAAAAAATATATATATATATTATATATATATATAATATATATAATTAGGTCCTGAAATTTACTGAAATAAGTTTATTCTTGCTTACTGAAACTACTAATCAGTCAAAACATCTTCTAGGGAGAATTTATATAATCCCTGTCATGTTCAAAGATTTCAGAGATTGGGACACTTGGGTGGCTCAGTCAGTTGAGCATCCGACTTCAGCTCAGGTCATGATCTCACAGTTTGTGAGTTCAAGCCCCATGTTGGGCTTTGTGCCAACAGCTCAGAGCCTGGAGCTTGCTTCACCTTCTGTGTCTCCCCATCTCTCAGCTCCTCCCCTGCTCATGCTCTTTTTCTCTCTGTCTCTCCATAATAAATAAACGTTAAAAATAAAAAGATTTCAGGGATTACACAAATTCTCCCTATTTCTATAGTTTTAGGCAGACCCTATAATCAGAGTTTTGGGGGGTTTTGGGGGGGGTTATCTTAGGTACCATCAATATCTAATGCATTTGGGAGAGTTCATAAGACAGCACTGGAAAAAAAAAAGCATAGGTCTTAAGGAATTAAAATCATTTAACTTAGAAAGGAATGGCTTAAAAAAACAATAGTCTTCAAACATGTGAAAGGAATTTATATAGATGGTCCTCATAAGGTACTCTCTACTTTTACAGGTTACTCAGAATGAGTCTGAATAGAAGCAAAGAAATTGGGGATTAAAATCGAGGAGTTACTTTAAATTCTCCATCATATAATTATTTGCTCAGAGATTTATATAATCAAAAGGTAGTTTTTGTGTTGATCACATCCATCTTGATATTTTTTTAAGATTTTTTTTAAGTAATCTCTATACCCAATGTTGGGCTCAAACTCATAACCTCAAGATCAAGAGTCACGTGCTCCACTGATGGAGCCAGCCAGGTGCCCCATCTCGACATTGTTTAACATGTAACCTATTTAGTTTTCCTCTTTCATTCCTTTTGCCTAGTGGCCTTTCCTGGCTCTCCTTCTACCTTGCCAACCTTGCTTTTTCTATCTTTTCCTCCTCATGTGCCCTAGCCAAGGTTACCTCCACAAAGCCCAATTCCTGGCACTTTGTTTTAGGCCATTTATTCATTTTTCATGACTTCTATTAATTAGCCTATCTGCCCTTGTGGTCCTGTAACATGATTTGGTTTATGATCTCCTGCCTTCTAATCTTATGTTTCAACAAAAAATATGGTATTAAAAGACATCCTGTAGTCATTTCACCTTCACTAGGTTTTTTTCTACATCCCTCTTTAAAAAAAAGAGAAATAAAAAAAAAAAATAGACGCTCTATCCCTCATCTTCTCTTTAGTGCTATAAAATCACTAACCTTCCAGGCTTCCCAAATAGGAGCCCTCAAGTCACCTTTGAATATTTCATCATCACTTCTGCATTGAATTTGTCACCAAGTCCTGTCATTTTTTCTTTAATAATGCCTCTCAGATCTGTCTTTCATCATGTTTCCTACCACTGCCATCCTGCCTTACATCTAGACAACCGGGATTGTTGTCTATCTGGTCTACCTATCTCCATCTCCCTCCTTCGTAATTCTTTCTGCAGACATGGCCACAACACTGTTTTATTATTGTTACTTTACTGTTCAAAATCCTTTGGGTTCTTTTAATATACTATGTCAAGTTCAAATTATTTTGCCTGCTTTCCATTAGACTATAATGGTAGCATAAGGATCCCATTACAGCCTTGGGCTAAGAGAACCAGGAGTTCCCATATCCTGGCCTGCCATGCAGCCCTTGTCCTAATGAGGTTCTCAAGGGAGATAAATACACAAAGAGCAATGGCAAATGAGAATATGAATTATATGTAATATTAGCAAGGTGTCTGAAACCTTCAGGTTATTCCAGAAAACTGATGAGCAATTGGAGGTTTAGGCCTAAGCACAACCCCCTCATCCTGCAAAGGCCAGGTAGTGCCATAAACAAATCACCAAGCCTGAGATAATAAGAACTCCTGGGAAGCTAAGTGCTGGTAGGATTGGGGAAGACAGATAGAGACAGACAGACTGAGAGGCAATAAGTAGGTAAGAATAAGTGCCTGCCTTGAGAAGGGCTTATCTCTCAGCCTGATGGGTGAGAAAATAACAGCAGCAGCAGCAGCAGAACGAGAGCTAGTTGACCCAAGAAGAAGTCCTTAATCCTTTTACAGATCTAGTTTCCAGAGTAGAAGAAAAGAAAGAACGAGGATCTGTGCCTGCATGTGACGTCTTGGCACCCAGAGAAAAGGGGCCTGGTCCAGGTCAAGGCACCTCACCTAGTCTGATTAGCAGCCCTTCCTGCCTGTTAACCACAGCTTATGAAGCTCTTTGGAAGTGAGAAGGGCCCCTGGCAGCCTTCTCTTTAACTGCTCTCAGTTTTGTTTTGTTTTGTTTTGTTTGTTTTTCACTGCATTTTATACTGTCCGTGCACATTTCCACTTCCTGGATTGTAACATTTCCTTTGTCTCATCTTTCATTTATTCAAATCTTCACATTCTTTCAAGACCAGTTTATGGCTGATCTCTTCATTGAAATCATCTTTTATTGCTCCCTACAGTGATTATAACTTCCTCTGAATATCTGTGGTTTTTATAATAATTTCTACCCAGTTTGGCACTTAACTGTTCTCTAATCATTTTATCTATCTTAGTAAACTCCTTGAGTGCATGAACAATGTCTTTCTGTTCTTTCACGCAAAGCTCCCAGTATAATACCTGTTTCATTGTAAAAATACAGAGCTAGGAAGGACAATGAAGAACAGTTATAAAGGATTATCAGCTGATTAAATATTATCTTTTTGATTTTCAAGTCCTGTGTATATGGTACTATTAAATACAATTATAATGAAAGTATGTAGCCTGGTATACTTCCTTTAGATACCAACATGGAATAATATTCAAAATGTTAGCAGTCATTATTGAACAGGCACTAACTAACCAGAATGGATTCAGACTGGCGCAGTACAAAATTTATATTAATTGATTGAAAGTGCAAGCTCCAACTAGTTCAGAATAAAACTAGAAGTTTAATTCCCACTTTTCCAGGGATGAACAGTTGGTCTGTAGCCATATCTTGTATATCTTACCTGATTTATTAGATATACCCATAAAACCAATACAAGCCAATCAAGCTACTCTAATACTTAGTCTGAGCATGCTTTCTTCTCCCCCCTCCTGCTACCATAGCTCTCCTGTATAAATGTACTATAGTATAATTGCCTATCCCATACACTGGTTCAAACTTTTGTGGACCTATAAGCATCATATGTGGAATGTTGTGGTCCACAGTATATAATAAGCACCTCCACTGGCTACGCCCATAACTAGGCAGTTGGTGCAGGAGCAAGTACCACCAAATAGCAGCCCAAGCCTTTCATGATATCATGAAGTCCTTTCAGATTACTTCAGATGGAGAAATTACTTTGGGCCTAGATGTTTTCATTACACATCCTTTTACAAAAATATATTCCTTCCACGTGTCCTGAAGTACTTGTACTCAGAGCCAACCAGTTGAAACTGTAAACAAGGTTGTTTGACTGTACAAGTCGCCATTTATACGCTTCAACATTAATGAGGCAATTTAGGTATTATGCTACATCTGGTCAGTTACACTTCAGTGTGACTTCAAAATACTGATAATGCCACAATTCTCATATGACAGCAATATAAAAGAGAGACCGTGTTGTTGTTGTTGTTGTTGTTGTTGTTGTTGTTGTTTTTAATTTGTCAATTTACTTCTTTTTTTTTTTTGGTTTGTTTTCTAAATTGGTTCCATATTTTACCTGTCAAGTAATGAAAATTAGTATTTCTAAACTGAACTCTAACAGATTATCGGGATAAGTGTGTATATTTTTAAAGACAATGGATAAGTCCCAATCCAAAAGTAAAAGCTATGTATTTTTTTCAAAAAAAAAAAACAGAGAGATGTCTTGCTGGGTGCTAACACCTTCAGAAGCTATTATCACAGTATAGCAGAGAAGGACTATCTTGCAGATGGAGAGAGTGATGTTAAGATTCCCACCAGACCTTGTCCTTCTATGCCTTTTCCCCTCGTGCAAAGGAATCTGTCAGATCTTATTCCTTTCTTTGAAGAAATGCCTAAAGACTGTCACTTCAGTCTGGCTACACTTAGGCATCATGTGGAAGACTGTGGATGCCTTCAAGAAAAAGAGACACATTCTGAAAAATGAAATTTAATTTAAGGATTATCAAAAGGAAGTTTTTTGGCTTTCTTATGGCTAAGTTGAAAGTTTACTCTTTTTATTATAGTGGTTTCTTACATTTGTATTGTGCTCTTTCCTTTTTATAGAATTTTAGGATTAAATATCTCTTTTGATTCTCCTTATAGTCTACATTTAATTTAAAGCTATTTTACCATGTTTATAGTCAAAAACAGTACTGTTATTTTGTGTTTGCTGACCCCTAGAACCTGGAGCTTATATTTAATTATTTTTCTAGTGGACACGATGGGTTTGTTTTCACTGTGTGGACGACAGACAGCATGGCCCAATCTGGTAGGGCATAATTACTTATATAAATAATAATTATGAACATTGGAGTATAATATATTTCCATTCAATTATTTCTAAATGTCCAGGAGGGTTCTTGAAATCCTGCTTTTCATGTTATATTCTTACTCAGCCAATAGAGGCCAAATATCTCATCAATGAGATCTTCCCTGATTCTCGACAGTGTTAGATTCTCAGACTTTCTGCTCCCCGAACACCTTGCACACTGTGTTGACATTGTATCGGGGATTCCATTACAGTCTTGACTGTGTCCGATTTATCTCTGTGTTCTCAGAACCTCGGTCAGCAAATGTTTGTTGTCTGAATGCATGAACAGATGAATATGCATGTTGTGCTTTGTTGTATTAAACTGATACCTCAATTAAAGGCCATTCCACATGACTACTGCTCAGTTCCCACCCACCAAGTTTGAAGGTAGGTTCAGCAACATGATTGGGAAATTCAGGATCTACTTCAGGATGTTAGCCACAATTAAAATTAAAAATAGCCCTTTTGTTTTTCAAACAATACTTGTAAACTTGTAGTTCTAGGAGACCTAAGAACCAAAGAGAGTCTGCTATGGTTTATTCATGGCAATGGGATAATATTAAAGAGATATTAAAATGCTGGGTCAGATAAGAGTAGAACCTTTAAATGCCATTTTGAGCAGAGTTTGGAAAATATTGAATGTCATTGCCAGTGGTAGAAAAAAGAAAAATTCAGGTGAAATAAATGCCAAATTGAATCTAATTTCAGAAGCAGATAGTACTGAAGAAAACAAACAAAATTTTATTCTTTATTTTCATAAAGCACTCAAAAAACACACGGCATAAATTCTTGAAATAGATTTTGCTGCTTGCTCTGAAGGAGAAAAGAGAACCTGTGACATTTGAGAAATACTTATTTTAATACTTGCATCCTTCCTTTGATCCTGAATTTTAAAATGAGACTTGATTTATATGAGTGAAAAGTCAATGAACTAAGAAAAAAAGCCATTAAAAAAATAAACTGTTATGTTCCATTGAAAACATTTTCTTGGTAATATCCTCTTTCAAATTTAGAGACAATATGGAGGATCTTTCTAGAGCTCATTTATGCCTGTAATATTCCCAGGTACCATAGTCTCACCGGGGGTTGAGAAGATCAGTTAGATGTTTGTCTGAGATTGCTGGATGAAATGCGACATATGTAGAAAAAGTATTATTATTAGTTGGTGTGATAAACTTGTAAATGAAATATCTTCCTTAGTTATCAAAAGTAATGAGTTCAAACCCACTGAGATGTCTTTCTTCATTAGAAAGTTTCTATGTCTTTTTCTCTTATCATGTCAAGCAGAGGTCTTCCTTTTGGCACTTAATTATCCATATTGAGCTGAAATCCCCCAAGATTCAAATATTTTAAAGGCATGTTCCTTATTTGATGGTACAATTTTAACTTGCTAATGATTTATAAGGGCAGAATTTTGCATGGTTCTCCCGTTTTCATTTTCCACTCTAAGACATGTAAGCATGAGAATAATCTAGTGGTAGGACTCCTGGAAGATATCATGGTAAAGATCTCTCTATGGCATCTGGCAAGAAAACAAAGAGATATTTAAACAGTTAGAAAGTAAAGAAAGTTTTCCATAAATGGCTATTTCAGAAATTTTAATTTCTGAAAAATCACTTAGAGAAAAAAAATTTTAAGACTTAGGAAAAATTAGTTCATGTAGATTAAATGTTTTCTGACTCATTATTAGAATTAAAATATTTTATAAAATGTGTTTATCTTGTTTTCGAAGCACTTTGGAGATTACACAAAAAAATTTATATCACTTTTCAAATAGGAAATTTTAGGAGCCTCTGGTAACAAATCTAATTTAAATCTTTAAGGAAATGAGAAAAAATGGTACAAATGTATAAACTTACTGACTGCTGTGGAATCTTGAGTTATAAGCAGTCTTTCTAGTATACTCATTTGTTGTATTACACAAAATCCCCAGGATAGTGAACACGGAGAAAAGTGTAAGGGCCATACATAGTAGTTCTCAAGCAGACCCTTTTTTTATATATCTCCACCCTATATACCTTTTAACAATTTTTTTCTTTATTTTAGAGAGAGGGTGCAAGCAGGGTAGAGGAGGGAAGAGAGAGACAGAGAGAGAGAGAGAGAGAGAGAGAGAGAGAGAGAGAGAGAGAGAGAGAATCTCAAGCAGGCTCCATGCTCAGCAAGAGCTTGACACAGGGCTGGATCTCATGACTCTGGGATCATGACCTGAGCTGAAATCAAGGGTCAGATGCTCAAATGACTGAGTAACCCAGGTGCCCCTATATGACTTTTTAAATATGTGTGGTATTCGCTTCCCTTTCACCAGTATCAATTCAACTAAAACTATTTTACTCTATGCTTTGGGTCACTTTAATGTAAAATTCCCATTCCTTTCTGTAATTCAAAGGAGGAGTTTTCTTTTTTCACTAACTTTCTAGATTTGTATTCCTACTCCATCCTGAAGCATCAGTTTACCTAAGCACTTCTATTATATATATAAAGTTTATGTCTAATAATTTGGAGAAATCAAATCTATATTTGTGACTGTATTAATGATCAAGGTGGAACTGTTAAATTATGCCATAGCAGCTGCAAAAGATAGTGAGTGAACATGAAAAACAATCATCATGCAGAGAATTAAGTTCAACTTGAACTAAAAGACGGAGCAAAAAAAGACCTTCAAGAGGAGGGGGAGGAACCCTTAAAGCCAACAAAGACCTCTAGATAATGCTGGATTTCAGGTTAGCTGAATGTTTCCAGTTCTGCATGACAGCAAAGAGAGCGGTGTGATTATGGGTACCGTGCTTGAGGCACACTTTATTGCTGTGCTGTGTCAGGAAGGATAAAATCTCTCTATAAAAGCCGAATGAAACTGCATAAGGAATGTATTTGGGGCAACCGTTAAAGAAAAAAACTAAGTCATCTAAGGAGATGAGGCAAGAAGGACCGAGGTATGCAGAAATGACTTCCAAGAAGAAATGATTTAATAGATTGTGGGCTTTGACTTCTGGGAATTTCTTTTCATAAATCAATAGACAAGACATGAATAACTGTAAGGATGGGTAGTTGTTAAAATGTTATATAGAAAATGTATAAGGTAAAAGGAATGACTTAGAGTTCTTCCAGAAAAATTAATGAGTACCACTAAGTAACAATTGTGCTGGAACCCTCTACAGATCATATTGATGTCCTTAGGCCCAGTGCATCTGGAAACAAAGAAAAGGATACTCTGAAGGAATTGAAAGTTTTCTTAAATGGATTGCCTGAGGTCAGAGGCTAAAAAATAAGAACCAGAGGATAATACAGTTGTTGTAAAGGAACTCTCCTCTTGAGATAGAGGAGGAGACAAAAAAGGAACTAGGTAAAATACATGAAAATTAGTATGTGACTTTTCATCAGAGCTAAAGTGAGTTGAGCAACCATTGTACGCGGTTGCTTCATTTATCCTAAATCATAGAGAAAAAAAATATTCTATATGAGTGAAGGATTCAGATTACTTATGTTATTTAAATATTTTAAGTAAAAAACTTGGTGAAATATATTTCACTTCACCCTGCATATTAAAAAGAATATACTGAAGAATTTTATTGTTCTTAAAGATTTATGGTCACATCATGAGCATTATTTTACTCTAAAGTAATAATTTTCCCAAAGGCTATTGAGGTTAATAAGACTATTTATCCCCATTTGGATTTCTGAGTATTTGGACTTGTTTTCTGTAGTCCTAATGTCTCCTCCCTGGCTACTAGTTGACCAGCTGTCCCTTCCTGGTAACATCCATGAGCTTGAGTCTCATGCCTTCTTCTCTGACACTTTCCAATTTGTTGTATCTAACTTCTTGTGGGCAGAAAAACCAGACGAGAAGCTTGGGATAACCACAAGTAAAGTAAAAGGAAACTAACTTTTGAGGAGACATCTGAGAAACTGCACTGAGATTGTGTGAGCTTAACAAGCATGTGGCTCTTTCAGGACTGAGATTGGCTGCTCAGCAGCTTAATTCTGGTAAAGGAGGTAGGAAGGAGCTTGCTTCAAGGCCCTTGACTACATTCTGGATAGTAAACATCATGACATTACTTATTTCTGTGTATCACTTAACCTGTTTTAAATTGTCAGGGGGGGTGCCTGGGTGGTTCGGTTGGTTGAGCATCCGACTTCAGCTCAGGTCATGATCTCACAGCTGGTAGGTTTGAGCCCCGCGTTGGACTCTGTGCTGACAGCTCAGAGCCTGGAGACTGCTTTGGATTCTGTGTCTCCCTCTCTCTCTCTGCCCCTTCCCTGCTCCTGCTTTGTCTCTCTAAGATAAACATTAAAAAAAATTTTTTTAAATAAATAAATAAATAAATAAATAAATAAATAAATAAGCAAAAATAAATTGTCAGTGTCTGGGGCAACTGGTTGGCTCAGTCAGTTAAGCATCAGACCCTGGGTTTCCGCTCAGGCCATGATCACAGTTTGTGGGTTTGAGCCCCACATTGGGCTCTGCACTGACAGCACAGAACGTGCTTAGGATTCTCTCTCTCCTCTCTCTGCCCCTTCCCTGCTCTTTCTCCCTTTCTCTCTCTTTCTATCAAAAATTAATTATTAATTAATTAATTCTCAGCATCTTTATTATCGCAAATACAAAAGGGAGCTATACAGCATGTTCCAGAGCCCATTCCTATGAAGCTGCATTTCGTAATTGAAATCTTATATTTCTATTTCATCTATTTTATATTACTTGTGAATAAATACTATCACTGATTACAGGAACGAATCATTTCTTTCTGTGATAGGTTATGTGTCAAAGACAGCTTTTCCTCTTGGGAGGTATAGTATACATGCACAGTCATTAGTTATATTTGTAGCAAAATCTCTGCTTTGGATAAATCACAGTAGCCAGTAATTCTCTTCTTTCAGCTGCCTCATAAGATTTTGACTGAAGTGGGGCAAAAAGTATTGCCTTAAGCTTGCCTCTACAAATATCTGATAGAAATTAGAACCACCTGGTAGAATTCAAGAGGAGATGGAGAGGGAGAGATGATCATGTAGGAGGAATTTTAAAGAGATGATGAATATGGAGTATGAAGGGCAGTAACTATATAAGGGAAGGTGAAAGGATTTGGAAGCTATAGAAAATGTAGGTGTATATATCACCAACTAGTGAAGACAAAGGAATCCTTATGAAACCATGTAAAAGATAGATGTCCAAGTATTGGCCAAAAAAAGAAAAGAGTGAACATGTTTCAAAGAAAATTGAATTCCTATCTTGATAAAGGTTTATTGCCACATTAACATATATCTAAGCTTCCTGAGACAGGTTGGACTAAAAGAAAGGACATTAAGCTCTAAACCTAACACTGTTCTAAAGAGCCTTCCAACCTTTAGCAGACACTTAACCCAGACTTGAACTTTCGCACTAAAAGTTATGAGATAAAAAGCCTACATAATGAAAAACTATGTATTATATAATTATACACATCATTATATATGAATATGAAAATTATGAATTGAAAATTTTAGACCAGATGATCTCTAGTATCCTTTCTAACTCTAAAATTCTATGATTTTTCTGAGGAGCAGACTTTAAAGTATAGGTTTAGATTTTGTACAGCCAACTAATATCACAATCAAAGTGTCTTTTCTCAAGTCTTACACTGGTCTTGATCATTCTGGAGGCTCCCGGGTCCATTGTTCCCTTCTAAGAAAAAATGTCTTCCAATCTCCTTTGTAGAGGAAAACAATTACAGGCTCCTCTGTCTTTGTGCAGGGTATGACTTCCACTCCTACCTCTCATACCCACCAGTGGCTTTTTGTCCAAGAAAGGCTCAAAGGGGCACCTGGGTGGCTCAGTTGGTTAAGCGTCCAACTCTTGATTTCATCTCAGGTCATGATCCCAGGGTCGTGAGATTGAGCCCCGCATTGGGCTCTGGGCTGATATTGCAGAGCCTACTTGGGCTCTCTCTCTCCCCCACGCTTTCTCCCCCACCCTCTCTCTCTGCCCTTCCCCTGCTCTCTCTCACTGTCTCTGTCTCTCTCAAAATAAATAAACATTTAAGAGAGAGAGAGAGAGAGAGAGAGAGAGAGAGAGAGAGAAAGGTTCCAGGGACTAGGCATTCCATCAGCCATGCAATGGTCTTATCAAATGGCTTGGCACAAACTGAAAAGCAAAAAGAATTATATCCTACCCATAAAGATATGGGTTAGGCAAATATCAGGCAGCTAAGGTAAAAAGAATTTATAGAAAGATGTCACAAAATAGGAGGGACTATGATGTTGCATAGGAGAGCTGAAGTTGTATCCACAAGAAACCAGAACCTAACAGGTAGGGAAGCTGTATGGAGGGGTGAATTAAGTAGCTAGCCATTTGTGGAGTTCCCTTTATTGCTTGCATTTATAATCGAAGGGTAACACAATGAAATTGTTCAGGAGTACCACAAGTCAATCAATAGATATGTCATAATGATAGAATGAGTAAGAAAGCCACACAGAAAAAGCTGACACCTAAAAAATAATTGTAATTTCATTTGAACACTAGAATGGAGACTCCTGAACACCTTTCTACTGTGGTTCTTCAGAACCACCTTCAATCCACAACAAGACTTTAGTTCCAGTGCTCATGAGGCATTTTTCTGAGATTTTGTTTCCTATAATGTACCTTGGATCCCTACGTAAATCCTCATTTCTTGAACCTGAGTTGCATAGAACCCAAGAACCAATTTAAAGACATTGTTATACTTTCCAAATCATTCTCATATCTACAAAGTCTTAGAACAACTTTTTGAAGTAGGTTGGATCCCATTTCATGGTTATGGAAACTCAGAAAATGCAAATGACTATAGGTCAGGCCAATAGGTAAACAACCATCTAATCTGGCATATCTCTAACTAGACGCTGTAACTTCTCTGAGAAAAATCTAGCCCAATGATTTTTCCCAAAGATGTTATTTATGTGTTCCTAAGAAATAGCTTACATAAAAATGAAAAACAAATACCCTTGGCTATTTATGGAGCTTCTCCTATTTTTCTCCTCCTTTCCTGGTTTGCTATACTGATGTCATCTTTAGGGAGTGATACCTGCCCATGTCATTACTGACACTAAATGAAGACACTAAAGTTTATTCTAATGGTACTCAGTCTTTTCCCAAGTCACCAACACCCTCCAGTATCACTACCAAGCCACTAACATTCTATTAGTGCTGAAGTAGCTACCACCCCTACCTCTAATGTCTATTAAAAGACCCTTTTTAATATTTCTTTATGCTCTCGATGTACATTTCTTGTCCTAAAGTTTGGAAATAATGTAGTCAAGATCACCACTACTCTTATCCCCCCTGCCCCATCCCCCACAAGCTTGTCCACTGACCCTGAACCATACTTGTAAAGTTTTCTCTTTTCCCTTTGGTCAGGATGTGTCTTCTTCCTCTGCTGTCTCTACCTGCCTGGCTCCATTTCTTGTGAATGCATCCCCTGGTGGACTTAAACTACCAGTGCTACAGACATGCCCAGACATGCCCAAAACCTGCAGTGAACACATAGCTTGACATCTACTGTACTACCAATTAGTAATAGAATGCCTTTCTGTTATAGCCACACGGCCTCTTTAGTATATTATTATTGATGATTTAAATTAGTTGCCTTTTATTTCTCAGTAAACAAATTATTATATTTTAAGTACAGTTAGTATCCTGAGAACCTTCAAAGGTAAAAATATATCACTTACGAGAATGGCACTTTACTTCTGTGGACTTCTTCCCCAAAATCCATAACCTTGGTCTAACCACGAGAAAAACATCAGACAAACCCAAATAGAAGAATCATTTATAAAATATCTGACAAGGACTACTCAAAACTGTCAGGTTCATCAAACACAAGGAAAGTTTGAGAAACTGTCACAGTCAAAGGAACCAAAGGCAACCTGATGACTAAATGTAATGTGGTAGCCTGGACGAGATCCTGCAACAGAGAAGAGAACATTAGCTAAAAACTAGAGAAATCCAAGCAAACTATGGAGTTTACTTAATAATAATGTATCAGTATTCGTAGAGTAGTTGTGACAAATGTGTCATGATAATGTAAGATGTTAACAATAAGGGAAACTGGATGCAGTTTATTATATACACTGTACTATCCTATGCAACTTTTCTGTAAATCTAAAACTACTGTAAAGAAAAAGTTTATTAAATATATACATTGTCTGCATATAAGTAAATACACGTATTTATATTATAAACATTTATATTTGTAAATAGAAGTAAGTACAGTAAATACATTATATGTTATATTTAAACATTTATATAGGTTTATATGCACAGACATATTGTGTGTATATCATTTACTTTTATGTAGTGTATATTATTGCTTATTTGTACAAAGATTTTAAAAATCTTAACAGATTGGATGAGTAATCCTCTAAGGATAACATTCAAATTATTTAGGAGTACCACACCCCCCCTTCAACAAGTAAACTCATTTGGTTAATTATCTAGCTATAGGCTATTGGGAAAGTCAACAACAACAACAAAAGTAATATTTTTTATAGAAGCTAATGAGAGTAAATTGGCCAATCCAAAATTGTGAAGACACGTTCAAATTCCCCAGGACTGCTCCACAAACTTTGAGCAACCTCCAGTGGCTGGCGAAGTCATGCATAGATAACGATCAGAGAAAAATGTTAGAGATAAAAGTAGCATTTACCTCCATGGGAAACAGCTTTTTAAAGAAATCAGTGTTAATTCTTGAAGAGGTCATAGAAGCATTTGAAAGGCCTATTTCCATGCTGATAACTATTGAATTTCAGATCATTTCTCATGAAGCGTCTGTTAGCCATAATCTTCAGCCCTCATTTATCTTCACTGTTACTCTATTGATTCCCAAACTGATAGATGATTGAAGATGTTGAAGTATGGTTTCACAGCAGCAGGGCTGTGTAAGTAGATTCGAGGAAGCTCCAGGACAGGACTAATACTTAACCTTCTTTTTGTTATATGAATGTTTATTTGCTAAACATCTTGTCATGATGGATCATTTGGTCGTCACTGAAGGAGCTGATACCATCTTGTTCCATATTTCTGTTTTCAAAATCCCCAACTAAAGCAAGAGCACCTGTGTGTCACCTTTTGTACCTTCTATTTTCTAGACCACAGATGCTTCTAGAGTTGCCTCTATAAACCACAGTTGCAAATTGGGTTGCAAACATATTTTGCCTAAGGCACAAACCATAAATTAAAGTAATGATCACTTCAAGATGAAACTTTTCTCTGTCTTTTAAAATCAGAACGAAAGTAGGTCAATGAAATTTAGGATATTTTAGAGTACGTACAGTATTGTATTGTTTGCCAGTACCTAATTTACAATTACAGAGCTCCATGAATATTGAAATGATTCAGCTTCCCATTATAAATGTATGTGGCAGTTTGGTTGTTGATCAGTTTATGAAGTTAATGCAAATGGAACTGTCTTCCTGTCAGCATTTGAAATCTATAATGCAGTCATGTTGTATATTCAGGGACAGGCCATTGACAGTCAATTAACAAGTTTGATTGGTATGTCAACTCATTCTTTTGAATTGTTAATAGTATGTTAATAGCATTCATTTCTTTGTGCAGTCCCATTTGCAGCTTCACAGTTACAGCTATTTTTTATAATTCTGAGTAACCTAAAATAGTGCCTTAATAATAGATTATTAAACACCTGTCTAGTGTAGCTTAGGGAGGTTTTTCTAGACTGGGAGTTTGCAGTGGATCCCTTTGATATTCAAATCAACAAATGATAGCCTTTTTATTCAAAACGTAAATTCTTTTGATGGTTAGCTTGTTAAGAAATATTCAGCTCTAGTCTGACCTGATCTGGTTTCCCATGGAAAAGATCTGATGCCGTTTGAAGGTTCATAAATGGGATGCCAATGACAATTTGTTGTTCACGTTCAGCCGCCTCGGCCCTCAGATGCTGCTGGTGGATGTGCCGCTTTAGCTTCACCAAATAATCCTTGCAGGTAAATGATCTATGGACTGATCAGATAGTTTCAAAGCAAAGAGGGCTCTTCTGTGGTCTAGATTTTTAGGCTTGGAGGGGTACTTAAAAAGATGCATCAAAGTTGACAGATGAATCTTAAGGCATAGAATGATGGGAGAAGGCAGAAATGTGGGAATATTTTTAAGTGACTAGCATATTACTTAGAGTTTTGAAAACCTTCAAATGTCGATCAAATCTGTTCCCCAGAGCAGATTTATTTCTACCTTGGTTTTTGTTATGGTTGTTTTGTCTGTGCGCACAGGTTTACTCTCACTTTTCTGGGGAAGTTGATGAGACATTAAACGTATTATTCCCGAATGGTACTTTGGAATAAGGTTGCGAGTTCATTTGCACAGCCATGTTTTATTCATATGGTTCCTGTACACCAGAATATAAGAATCTGCCATTTCTCTAGCCTAAAAAACTGTCTCTACCAAGGAAGCAGTAAAAATTTTATTCCTCTTACCTCCTGTTCTTCACTTCTCCTGACGATGCTTTCCACGACCTACTATTTATATTTAATTTCGTCGACAGAAGTTTCTTTATAATATGGGGGAAAAACTCCCAACAATGTAGTTTAGATATTTAGTTAATGTTTTTCTGTTCTATGCTTCAGTGACTTTGGAGGAGCAATCTGCATGAGTTTGACTTTTAGAATTAGATGGTACTTGAGAGATCGCTACTCAAATATCCTTAATGTACAGATAAAGAAACTGAGGCACAGAGTAAGATCTCACAGCTAGTTTGTGCAAACTCAGGTCTCTTTATTTCTACCCTGTACATATCCTGTTTGCTGCCTTTAGAAACACATAGAAGCTCAGTGGAAGGTTGATACAACTGTAATGTACATTTCTCAACTAGGCATAAAAATTGCTGATGTGTTCTAGCTGTAATATAAAAGCCTTTGCACTTTAGTTTAAGAACTATATGTAACACCAGCAAAGAAAAATTGTCCAGTGTTTCTTAATATGTAATTAAAGTATCTGTAAATCGAAAGGAGAGAAGGAAGAAAGGAAATTAACTACTGTCTTTGACAATTTATTTGTTCACCTCTGACCTTAGGCAGGACCACGGGACTTAAGACCTATTCTGGGATCGGAGAAGGAGAGGAAGAGAAAGTGACATGCAAATATTAATTGATAACAGATTTTATTGTGTCACCTTAAATAACCCTCTAGCAGTGTTTTTCAAAGTGTGTTTCATGGATCACTAGTTTCATAGGACGCTTGGCCACCACAAGGCTATGTCTAGAGAATCAGGGCATATATGCCCTTAATACAGTTTTACATTGTCACAGTGCTTGTTGGCAGCATAAAGACTCTACAGAGTCCTGCAGTGAAGAAATTTGTATATCTCTGTTTAACCTCGGATTTCCAAAACTACTTTGAACACAAAACCTTTGTTTGTTTGTTCATATGTTTGTTTCTTTTAATGCCAATGAATATCTTTCATGGAAATTTGTGGGAGGCTTAGGCATCTTTGGGCAAACCACTTACTTTCTCTGTGGTTCAATTTCCTCTTCTATAAGTGGAGATAGTAATAGTGCCATTGGCATGAAGATTAAATGAGCTAATTTGCGTAAAACACTTAGAACAGTGTCTGTCACACTGTTATGTAACTATTTGCTGTTGACATTATTTAATAACAGTAATACTGCCAATGCTATTATTGAGACCAGCATCGTTGCCGTATTTGCTTTGGTTTACTGGATGTATATAGGGAGTAAACTTTATGTAAGGCACTGGGTTGGACCCAGAGATTTGATGAGCCAATAGGATAAGATAGAAGTAAGGAGAAGGAGGCATGTAAGCCATGTATGAACCATATGGAAAGGGCAGGGACAAAGATAGGAACTGGAGCACTGTGCAGTGCTGATGACAGAGTCTATTGCCAACTCTAAGAGACCCCAAAGGTTTTAGTTGGCCGCTGACAAACCACTGGATGTCTCAGAAACTGCCAGAGAAGAAGGGAAATCCCAGAGAGAGAGAGAGAGAGAGAGAGAGAGAGGTTTTACCTTCTGTGAAAGAGACTAGTGTATATGGGAAATGAGGGTGAGTATGCGATGTTGGTTGTGACAAGCATATGTGGCACCTGGACAGGGTAGACTGGAGCCCAAGCATCAAGGATTTTGTATCCAAGCTCAGAAGTTTGAGTTGTATTCTGCAAACAACAAAGCGAATAGAGAATCTTTATGTATGAGAATGACATGATCTGCCTTGTTTTTTAGAAAGAAAACTTGACATCTGGGACTGGAAGGACAAAAGAGAAGGGAGACAGGAAAGATGTTGTGGGCGTCTGGACAGAGGCAGTGGTGATGGGAATGGAGAGAACATACACAGATTAAAGAGACATTTCTGAGGCAGAATTGGTAAAAATCCACAACCAATTGAGGGAGGGGAACAGGCAAATGGAGGAACAAAGAATAAGACTGGCATCTCTAGTTTAGGAGGTGGTGCAAATCATGGCTCAATTTAATTTTATAACCAGAGACAGAGTTTTTCAAAAAGAAACTTCCATGGGCCATAGCCTGTCATCAGTTTTGTAACTATAACCTTCTTCTCAAGCACTAATTAAGCATATGTGTAGATTGCTTGATACACTCATGAAGACTACTGGCAGTGCAAATCAAAAGCGACTAACTCACTTACTGGAAGTATATGGAAGTATATATATACAGCTAAAAATTAACTGTAAAATGCCGTATACAAAGTTAAAAATCACACTGAAAAATTGCTTCCTTTTATCTGCATGCTTACTCAGTTTTACACATGGCTCTGCTAAAACACTTGTCACTTTCTGTTGTGTTCATAATTTTAAGGCTTTCCTCCACTTTCCTCTTCTTTCTTATTGTTTCTTGGATTCCTGGAGCTTGTCTGTCTTTCTATTTCCAGACCCATCCACAAATGATACATAGTAAGTGCTTACTGAATGGTGTAGGTATATAATACGTGAATCACCATTACTCTAATTTCATTCTGAAAAGAGAAATTCAAATAATATTCAGCAGTATTAGTTATAAAATGCCACAGGAGAATTTTTGCATAATGTGTTCCTTGTACCTTTAAAACCTTGAGATTATATTAGCCTCCAACATAAATTTGAACTGCCCTGTTACATGAACCTTAATGGAAAAATAAGCCCAAACTTTTAGTTTGATGGTTATGAAATGTCAGTTTCTCTGATATTTACAACACTACACACTGTGGTGAGGACATTTTAAGTCATGTATTTTAACCAGAAGCCTCTCTTCCCTGCCGTGGGACTCCTGCTGGTTGGTCTGTTTGAAGACACAGGAAGTTCTAGTCTTCTGGTGATGTTAAGCCGTTAGATTATATCTGAAACAGTTTTATCAGACATCGGTTGAATGTCTGCTTATAAGTATTTTAATCTAATTTTATGTTGTGCCAGTTTTCTCCATTCCCTAACATGTCACACAAACTTAAGTGATAGCAGAAAAGACATTATCAGCTCCAAATTCAGAACTAATATGCTATTTTTAAAGTTGTTCTTAACTCCCAAATTGGAGGAGCATATTACTTTCTGCTCTCCACTCTATTTAAGCAGTACCAAGATTATAAATCTGTCCTGCAAAGAGACAAGAAGTAAAAAATAACCAGTATAAAGACTGTGGAAGGTCTTAAAAGTTTTAATAATTATTCATTCCACCATAAAGAATTTTACATAAAATAATTTATCCATGCCTTTGTTACCCCCAGGAATGTAGATTTATGCCATGCATTCTTTTTAAGTATTTCTAAGATTTCATTTTATTTTAAGGAAAGGAATTTATGCTTTGAGAAGGGAAGGTGACCATGAAAATTCTCTCATTCTTAAACCTGTTTTAATCTAAATATCGAACTTTTTCAATCTAGATCCTTTTTTTCTAATGTAAATATTTTTCTCTAATCGCCAGTCTTTCCTAATTCCCTGGAATAGGCCAGGTTTTCTCCAAGTTGCAGATTAATTTCATCTACAGGAATAAATGTGGTTCGTAAAAGGCTGCTTTCTCGAGGGGCAAGCTGAGGGACTATAGTCCCTGAAAATACATAGGCCATGTCATTTTTCAATAAAGGAAGCACAATCCTAATTTATGCCACCATTATATTAACCTTCATCTTGATATGGACCACTTCTTCTTCAAGTAATTATAGGCCTAGAATTTTGTAATATAATTCTACAGTTTCTGCTAGTTCCGTAAGCATGCCATCTTTATTCATTGTTAACTCTGATATTTTAGACATGAGTTCAGTAGATATTATTGGAGTATGGAAGAAAAACTATAATGCATAAAGCTTTACATATTACTTGTCACTTAATTATATAATAATCATTATTGGGAATTATATCCATAGCTCCTCTTGATTCTATGAAATTCTCATTCCATTGGTATATATTATTTGTGTTACAAAATTCTTCCTATTTAAATAAATCAGAGATAGTTTGTCACTTGCATAGTATATGCCTTTAGTTACATATGAATTTCTAATTTTTTATGTACATAAGAATTGCATGATGGACTAACTGACATGTTATCAGGCCCTTTGCACTGTTTACCATTGATTTTATATTGTCATCCACACATTTTCCCTTAAAAATCAGTACAAATTAACTCTTAGGTTTAGCTCTATGAACGTATGATAGCTGATGCAAAACAATGTGTACAATGATCAAACCTGGCCACTTTGACCTCTACCTGGTTTTCTTTCTTGTTTTTTGTTTGGTTTTGTTGTGTTGTGTTGTGTTGTTTTAGAGAGAGAAAGAGAGAGTGTGCGCGAGCAGGGGAAAGGGGCAGAGGGTGAGAGAAAGAGAGAATCTCAAACAGGTTCCATGCCTAGCACCGAGGCAGACGCGGGGCTCCATCCCATGACTCTGGGATCATGACCTGAGCTGAAATCAAGAGTCGGACGTTCAACTGACTGGGCCACCTGGATGCCCCTATTTCTTGTTTTGATGCACAGTTTTTTACTTTTACCATTACTATTTATTAAACTAGCACAGTGGAACCAACAGAAAGAACCAAAAACAGTATGTCAAGGAGGCAAAGAGATACGGTAAAGATTTAGAAATTGCATGCATGTTACTTTATCTTTGGCACGGGAATAATGGTAAACCAGAGAAGTGGTAACAGAACTGTCTGTGTTCAGCTGTTTCCCCTCTTCTCCCAAATGAAGCAGATCTATAGCCCTCAATTCCTATTAATTACCTGGGGCAAAAGAGATTCATTTTCAGTAAGTTGAGAAATCCAGATTTATTTTGTGACTCGGTAGAAGTTACTTGGTGGCAAGAAAGTGAATTCCAGTAATGAAAGCTGGCAGGCCAGGATTTGTGCTCCACTCTGTTGGCGTATGAAATTACAGCACATCATTCAAACAAAATCAATAATCCAACTTTTATGTCCTTTGCTAGGTACAGTGAAAATTTTATTATTCTGCGATTATTTTATTCTTCCTGGATTAGGTCATGTGCTGTAGCAGTAAGAAGCAGCTCAAGTGGATAGAATTTGCAAGATCGAAACTTGGGTTTTTACCCACATGCCATAATGATCATATAATATTCAAGGAAAGATGCTATAAAAGCCAGATTCTTATTTCCTTAAATCATCCCTGTGATATCCTGAATGATATTTATAGGTTCAATTTACCTAAAGAACAAAATTTTGCCCCTCGGTGTGGAAAGAGTTTTATAAGCTGTGGTATTCCCTAATTGAGGCAAACAAAACAGTGAGAGATCGTTTGTTTCAACATCAAATTCGCTCTACATGAACAAGGAGGGAAAGTCGGATCCTATTCTTGCTCCTTTGATTTAGTTTCCTCTGTGTCACTCTTTTTCTATGGAACACGAGTATTTTTATAGAAAAGACAGATTGTTCTTAGGGAAGGTCTACACGGTCATAAAAGCCAGGTAATAAATTTACTTTAAAGCACCAGCTCCTAAAGTATGTTTGCATAGTAAAGTATGGACCAGGCCAAAATCCAGGCTTAAACATTTTCTCCTTGTTATCACCTCGTTAAGCTCTCCACGTCTAAGCCATGCCTCCTACAGTCACAGGTATGGTGCCACTAATTAAGAAGAAGGGGCTCATTACAAATTCTCATTAACATCAATTGGAGTTTTAAAGCCAAATCCCTGGACTGAAAATTTACCCCCTTAATGTTCAACACAGGTGAACGAATAAAATCATTTAAATGCCTGTATCATGGGGTAGTGCAAATGTGCTCTCCAAGGATGAACAAATTGCTTACTGCGGTCTGGCACTAATCCCATTGCTCAGTAAAAGGCAGGCAGAGCTTTGAAGAAAAATACTAGTCAAAAGGGAGACACTGACAGGGAAGCAGGTAGGCTACGGTAGCTGATATCACAACATACAAATTATCCTCTGACTATGTGTCATCTTCGGTAAGGATACACAGATGAACGGAATAAACAAAAGACTGCACCTGACAATTAACTGTTCCACAAATATTATCTGAATTAATGAATGAATAAAAGTTCGCCAGTGTGTTTTGACCTGCCAATGAAACGTCTCTCTCAGACTGTCTTAGCATTTGCTTCAGAATGTCCTGCATTATATTACTTAAATCTTCTTCTGGGATTAAAATTTCTCACAGATAAACACTAAATTATGTCATTGTGGGAGACTCTTGAGTTAAGACATTTCAAAATGCTTAATTTCATGAAAAGTTAAAATGTTTTGATTTGGTTGATGTGAAAGGGCTGTTTTGCAGTTCACTGAAGTGATGAGCCATGTGGAGATAGGTCTTGGAAAGTAAAAGCAACCTTCTCTTATATCAGAGAAGGCTCTCTCTGCTTTGTAAACCAAAAGGCTAACCAATTTTAAACTAAATTTCTACTTTACCTCATGATGCCTCTTCTTTACCCCAATGTAGAAAAGTGACCCAGCAATGTTAATAAGATTAATGTTTGTTCCTAAAGTACATGTAGATCGGAGAAATTTTTTTTTTCTCATTGTATAGAATCTTGAGTTAGATGACAGATTCTTTTATAAATTGTTCATATTTTTCCTGAGCGGTCACGGTGTTCATATTTAAATCACATTAACAATATGTACTGTGATTAGCCTCCCCCCAAAAGTGTAATGACTTTGGTTTAAATTTCTCATGAGTGTCAGATTTCTTCATGATGTTGCTACCTGTTGATGGTAGTTACAGAATCATTGCACATTGTAGCCAGAAGGAGACTTCAAAGCTTCAAAGCTCTAGTTCATTCTTCACACTGTACAGATAAGGAAACTGAATCCTAAGAAGTTTAACTGACTTTCCCAAGCTGACAAGCAACGATAGGATTCTAACTGGAATTTTGATATTTTGCTCCCTATTTTAGCTCTTGTGTTAGTAGCTGACTCAGTTAGTTTGTAGTAGAAGTCTATAACTACATCGCCCCACCCTTCCCAAAGTTGTTCTAAATTTGTAACTGATCAAAGTAAAAGAAACCCTCCAGAAAATATTCTTCTGGATATGTGGAATGATCCGATATTTTACTTAAGACAAACCTGCTTTATAAGCCTTATACCCTTATAAGTGTTAACTTTCCATCTTTTCACCTGCTTAAAAATTGAAAGACAGTGATAATGGATGCAGAAATGCATCGTGGGATGAATAAATTGTATGAGTTAGAGAAGAGAAAATGAATGTGCTCGGGAAAGAGCGAGCACATCAATCAGTGGTTGCATAGTGTGTCCAGAGGACACCCAACCAATCAATCATTCAGGAAGCTCCCTCTAGCTTTCAGAAGGAGAAAAAGATTTCACACTGAAGTGCAACAGAGAAAGCTTAGCATTAAAGAGGTCATTTCAGGGGCTCTTCCAGTTCCCAGAGGGGAGAAAAAAAGTGAGAAGGGGGCAAAATGCCATAGAAAGCAGATAGTTTGGAATTTTTAAAAAATGCTGATTGCACTCTGAATCATTCTCATTTTATATTGATTCAAAATCATTAATTAAACATCATTTTGTATATTCCACTCTTATCTGATCATGAGAATGTTTCACATTTGTTTATAGCTTCTGCCTTCAAGGAGCTTAAAAGCCAAAAAGTTTTTACTCTTTAAAGCTTTCATCACTGTTCTGAATTACATAATCCAATACTGCTAGTTTTCTTGAACATTAAGCATATGAACATTCACTGGAAATATTTCAGTTTTATGAATCATTCATCCAATAATTATTGGTCATGTGCAAGATACTACTCTAGCTGCTGCATCGAAGTAGCTTATACGTTGGTAAGGCAAATAAAATTATTATGTAAATAATCATGATGCAAAATAGAAGTGACAGAATGTTTATTGGCAGATTTGTCTATTCCTGAAGTTCCAAGGAGATAAAGAGAACCACAGAGATATGAATAGGTTTGCTCAAAATAATCTCATTACCGAGTTGCAGACCTGGGTATTTGTTCCTCATGTGACTCAGTTTTCAGTAATATTTGCTCCTGAAGGTGGTGTATCATTTGCATGGCTAATTAAAGCAGGAAACATATTGAAATGTCTTAATAAAGTGTTGCCCATTAGTGAGGAAAGGCAGCTACTGAAATGAAATGACTTTGTAAGCAGGAAGTAGTTCTTGCCACAAGGTCCTGACAGCATGACTTCATTTACTGCTTATGGTCACTCTTTCTATGCCGGCTTTTCAAGTCAAGATACTGGGAGAAATTCTAAGTAAGGATTACCATCAAAGTGGAATTGTATAGGAAAACCCAAGCAGCCAAACAACAACTAAGTGTATCCATTCCAACCTAAGAAAGCCAGTATCAATTATGATATATGAAAACTGCATTATCTAAGACAGTGTATGATTATTTAGCATAGAATTTGAAAGCATCAATGTGATGATTGAACAGATAGGGTTTGAATTCTACTTCTGCCATTTGTTAATTACGTAACCAAAGATTTATCTTTCTCATATGTATTAATGTTGCTATAAAAGATGGCAGAATTGCTGCTTTCCTTCGTTTTCCTCCTCTGTCACCCTTAAAACAGATGACAACCGTTTCTTTAAAAACCTGAGCCCTTATCATACTTGGTCTTACAATTTGCCATAGGCTCATGTGTTTGCCCCACTTGCTTGTAGACTATTGGAGACAAGAATCTTTCAAATTCTGTTAGTGCCTAAACAATACCATATACATAACAGTCATTGAAAATTACTATTGATTTGACTTTTACGGATGATGGCAAAGAAGCCAACTGCATTGAAGGCCATGTGAACAATCCATAAATCCTTACCAACCATCCCAGTTTGAAAGTAGCACTCAACCCATACGTAATTTTCTAATCTCACGTGTTTTCTACCACTAACAACAATGATAATAATGGCTATCATTTATTGAGAGCCAGTTATAAATCTGGTGTTTTCCATGCATCAACTCACATAGTCCTTACAGTAACCCTCCACAAAAGATCTTTTCATCCCATTTTTAAAATAACATCAAAATAAGACCCAGAAGGATGTTATCTAGGTAGTCTAAGATCACACAGCTTACAAGCAGGAAAAAAACCTGGATTTTAACTCGGGACTAACCCTAAAGGCCCATGTTGTATTTTTTTATTATTATTATTCATTATGGGCCTAAATCCAAAACTTTCCTAATTGTATTTTTATTGAAAGTATGATATCCAGTAATGAAATTCAGAGGTGAGTAAACCACTTGTACCACTTATAAATAGCATTTCTTTTAAATCTCCATAAGACTTTCTTAGCCACTTAACTATTAATTTCAGAATTCTCAGATCCAGTGCCCTCAACAACTCACCAGATGATATAATTTGTGTCAAGCATTATTATCTATACATCAGTTTTGTCCATTAGAAACTACAGATGCTGTTTATCAGAATACATTAAGTGTGCCACGGAAAGCCGCATGGAAGAACCCAGCTCTTGAGGCTATTGAGTAATGAAATGACTTCCATATTATATTATTTAATTAAAGCAACAATTATTACTGCTGGTTATTTATCTAAACTCATCAAATTATACCACTTATAGGTAGTGATGCTCTACAGAAAGGACACCAAGATCCTGGGTAGATAACCATTATAATACATATGAATAGTAGATGCCTGAATATCATCAACACTCAAGGTTTCCTAACATATGATTATAATACAGCAAATTCCTTTAAGAGATTACATAGCCTATAATTATTGTTTTTTTGTTTTTTGTTTTTTGTTTTTTTTGGTTTTTTGAGAGAGAGAGAGCATGATCTGAGGAGGTCAGGGACAAAGAGAGACAGAGGATCTGAAGTGTGCTCTGCACTGACAACAGAGAACCCGAAGTGGGGCTTGAACTCACAAATCATGAGTCCACAATTATTCCTATTTGAATATTTTCACCAAAATCCACTTTCAAACCTCTTACTACTTGTCCACTTATATTGACTTATAAGTGAACTTTATAAAATGAAATGATTATTTTTCCATAAATAGTAAAATACTGACCTAATATGGTGGAATGTGCAATATATGCAATATATATAATATCATATATTATATATATAAATATAAAATGAGACAAGAGCATAAAACTTAAAGCCAGAGGGGCACCTGGGTGATTCAGTCAGTTAAGCAGCTGGCTCTTGGTTTCGGCTCAGATCATGATCTCACGGCTGGGGAGTTTGAGCCGCACATTGGGGTCTGCGCTGACAGTGCAGAGCCTGCTTGGGATTCTCTTTTGCTCCTTCCTCCCCCCCTCTCTCTCTGCTCCTCTCTGCTCACTCTCTCTGTTTCTCAAAATAAATAAACTTCAAAAAAATTAAAAAAAAAAAAACCTTAAAGCCAGAAACTCATGTGGTTCTATAAAAATAGTAGATTAGAAAGCACTTAGTTCTTTGAGTCCATCTAATCACACATTATAATAAGCATATGTGTTGGTGTTATTTCGGTATACTATTAGTCACAGTATTTTTCTGGTTGTTCCTTTTTTAACTAAGAAAATATTCATACCACAGATTAGACTTTGAAGGCACAATCAGTAGTTTCTAAGCTGAATAGCCTGCAACAGCAGTATATTTTCCTACAACCCAGACAGCAAATCCTCCACAGATGATATAGCACACTGTGGGGAAGAATGTTGTGAGCAGATACAAGGATTCAAGTATTTGAGAAATAATTCTCCATCTTAAAAAGTTAAAATCTGGGGTGCCTGGGTGGTTCAGTTTGTTAAGTGTCTGACTCTTGATTTCACCTCAGGTCATGATCTCACTGTTTGGTTCATGAGTTCGAGCCCCGCATTGGGCTCTGTGCTGACATTGTGGAGACTGCATGGGATTTCTCTCTCCTCCCTTTCTCTCTGACCCTCCCCTGCTCACACTCTCTGTCTCTCACAAAATAAATTAAAAAATTAAAATAAATAAAATAAAAAGCTAAAATCTGGAATACTATAAGTTTCTATGAATTTGAAGTTTTAAAACATTATATATCCGGAAAACACACTTGACACTGAATCTTTGATTAGAAGTCTGTGAAGTTGCATTGCAGATGGGCGCTCTCTGTTCTCTCTGGAGCCAGTAAAAACTAGACAAAAGAGAAACTTCTCCTAGTTCTAATATTTTTATTGGAACTTTTCTGCCAACAATTGACATATCGAGGGGACACTGTCTTAGAATCAGACCCTGAAATGAAGATCCATGTGCAAGTGATTCATGAGGGAAATGTAGGATAGGAAACAGAGGAAGCCAGGCATAGGGCATCCTCAGGCAGATGTCGGGCACGGGATCACTGGATTATACGTTATGCCATAGCATTATCCCAATCAAGGCAAGGGAACTGCACTCTCCTACCCCTGGACTAGATAGTCATTGGGAAACTCCCAGGCTCTCTGCTACTTGTGGGCCAAGTGGTTCCAGTGGCCCAGGAAGATGTGGCTGTTACACCAAAGGGAGGTAAATGCATAAAAACAAAAAGAGCAAAAGGACTTCTGGGCAAAGCACTGACATTGTCGGCAACAGGTTGTACCCCAGATACCAGAGACAGAAATAAAGCCCAGCTGAAGACCTACATTTGCCTTGGTATCTATTAAGAATATTTTGATTTCAGGATATGGAAACTGAATAGGTTTCACTTCAGATGTAGTCTATTTTGGAATTTACACAGTATTATCAGGTTCCGTCTCTCAGCTCTACTTGCTCTCGGTTTACACAATTCTGCTATGACCTCCTACCAGCTCCAGTCTCTCTTTTCATTGCTATTGCGGTTACAAGATTTACATCTCCATACACCAGGCACAAATAGAAAAGAGGGATACCATAGCTCAATTTTCACAGCAAAAATACTGGGTTACTTGCTTTGATCCAGTTTAGATCCCATGCTCCATCTTATTTCAATGGAAAAGACCACAGAAATGCAGTGTGTTCATTGGCTTATGCCTGTGTCGCATGCCCATTACAAAATCTGGCTTACATTCATGAGTGGAGTCAATACTATTCAAATTTCATCATTTGGACATTCAGAATAGTATTAGAAATGAAGAAAAAGAAAGTGCACGCTAGGAAAGAAATTAATAAAGAGCAACTCATCTCCTGTTATTACTGTAAACTTGGATCGGCTGTGTTCTGAACCTAATTTCCAACTATAGGTGTGGTACTGTTTTAGCCATTTTATGAGGCAAATTGGGGTGAGCAGAATTGGTTTGGATGGAAGGAGAGGGAAGGAGTTCTCAGAATCTATGTGTTAGTATGCAAAGCATACCACCCATGCTATCACTCCCACCACTATTGTCACCTCATCATCCCACCCCTGCAAACAAAAAGACAAAAAAGCCTTGTTACCATACTTACTTAGTTAGGACAGAGCTTTGCCATTAATATAGCCTTGTGACTGGATGTCCCAGAAATTCCCTATAGATCCAACCTGGAGTAAACCAGAAGAGTGAAGCTTCATCACTTGGACGTATCACTATCTCCCAACCATTCCTGCATTAATGCACTCAATAAGTATGAAGCACCTGCTCTATACCTGATACTCATCTGAATACTAGAAGTACAGTGAGGAACAAAACATAATGGGTGCCTTCTGTTAGCAGGGGAGTTGTAGACATTGTCACATAGGCAAAAAAACAAGGTATCTTTAGAGGATGATAAATACAATGCAGAAAATAAAAGAGAATGAACTTGAGTCAATTAAGTGGAGCATTTATCTGAAGAGGTGATGCTTGAGCTGAGACTTGATTGAGAAGAAGGCAGCCATGCAGAGATCTCTAAGAGCCTCAAAGGCAGCCGAAATAGCAAGCACCAAGGCAAAAAGTAGGAGTAAATTTAGCCTAGAAAATTGAGGGGGAAAGAAGCAGTGGCTAGAGCATGGTGAGTGATGAGGGGAGAGGTGGGGTGTAGTCAGAGTGGACCTAGGGCCAGATCCATATAGGAGTCCTCTGTGCCTGTCTCTCAGGGCGGCTGGTATTCAGCTGGAGATGAGCTTCAAATTCCTACTGTCTTCATTCTCCAACTTTGTTCTCAAGTCATTGGAGTATTCCACAGACCTCTGATGAAGTCTAATGTTTTTACCTTTCATTGATTTTGTACTGGAATAACTTTACTTTTTTTTTTTATTTAAGAACGTGTACAAGCTTATAAAATCCAAGAAGTTTTAAATTATTTTTAACAACAAAAAGGACGTACTTTGTGAATACCATTTTATATCTTTCCTCACCCTCCCTACCACTTAATGAGGCACTGGGGACACTGTTTGATGTCTGTACGTGTACCACCCTCTTCATTCCTTTTCATGGTTGTATTATTTTTCATTGATGAGTGTATAATTTATTTCACCAATTATTTATGGACATCTAGGTTATTTACAGTTATTTGCTATTGTAAAAATTTCTTCACTTGAACATTCTTTTACAAATGTCTTTACATTCTTGTGCAACTATTTATGTAGGACAAATTCCCCATAATGAAATTGCTGAGTGAAAGCTTGAGAATACAGATAAATATTGCCAGACTGCCTATGAACATGTTGTCCCATACTCTTCCCACACTTGGCCAACACTGGAACCTGTCAATATTTTTCATCTTTGCAAACACATAGAAGAAAAATGTTGCAGAAGTTCTTATTTTAGTCATCTACAGACCCTCAGATTATCTCCCCTCATTCCTTACATATTTTAACTTCTGCTTCTTTGTCAGTTCTTTGTGATTACAGTATCCTTTCAAGATAGACAAGGTAGTCCTTCCAATACCTACCTACTCTTCATCCACACTGAACCTCACTGGTCATACACTGAGGCTTGTTATTTAACCAATAACAACAAGCCCTCTGTATTCTCACTTCCAGCAACGTACCCTCTGTTTACCACCTATCTTTCCAGTTTATTCCCTGTAGTACTCTGATTCCAGTAGGAAGTATAATCATTAATCCTACCATCTCTTAGTGCTTCTTAGTCCTTTCTTGTCTTCCCTTCTTAGTTAGCTCCCCATTGTCCTTCCTTTATTTCCCTGGAAAGATGTAATGGCCCATCATTATAATCACTCCATGCATTCACCCTCATCTTCCTGGCCTCTTTCTCTCCCCCTCCCTCTATTACACTCACCCGACAAAACCCCAACCCCAGTGCAATCCAGTTCACTGCACATTATTTACCGGCACCTAGGCACCTAAACATAGCTAAAGAAAAAAACACTTTTATACTGATGGTCTACTTAATCTGTGAACATGTACCTGAACTGAGCCCTTTGTGCTAATGCAGCAATCTTACCATATTCTTGAATCCATTCACTCCCCGGCACTCCTTGATAACTAGTTCACAATGTCTCCTCTCATCCTAAACCTCCAACAATTCCGGACCTACCTCTTGACTCCCGATGAGGACCTTAATTCTCAGAGATAATGGAAGCAATCAGAGCAAAATTTCCACAACCTGCCCCCCCACACACACACACTCAATATTCTATCTGCCTTCCTCCTGTTACTGCAAATGAACTGTCTGTGTATGTGTCAAAGACCAATTTTGAGGCAAGGAAACTTGAAATCATAAATTAGAATGCTGCCTATGGTGTAAATTAGTCTTTGCATATGAACTAAGCAAGGTAAGAGTGTACCCATTTGTTCTCCAATTATTTTTGTATGTTCACATCATAGTAAACATACTCTATTCATGTCCTCATGGAAATGGACAAGACCCCATTAGTCATATAGCTGTCTCCTCATTTTATAAGTTGAGACCTAAAGAAGTAAAATGACTTTCCCAAGGAGACATGTGTATGTGTGTGTTTTAAGTGAGTAACTAGAGGAAAGATGGCAACATAAGGGAAGTTTCACAAAAAAATTTTTTTCCGTAGAACGTACCAAAACTTAACAAATGAAGCAATAATAAAAAGTAAATGACCAATGCTAAACTAGGAAAGAATCAAATGCATTACACATACAGAATAATTTAAATCAAGTTAGGATAAGATGGTAAGAATCAACACAGAACTCCTTTTCTAGAGAGTAGTGTAATGAGGGGAGAATATGTGAATCAAACTGTTGAAAACAACTCACTGATATTCTCCCAATTTTATCCTAAATCTGGAGGGATAGAAACTAGGAGTAAAAATAAGGCACATAAAAATATGTTGACTATTTCCTTTAGGAAACAGCCTGTCGCTTATTGTTTCAATACAGTAACCTGGGGTCCTAGCTTGAAGAGTCACTGAGCTCAATCATTTCTGTTCTAGGTCAAAAAGGAGAGAAGAGAGAAAGGGGGAATAATCTCTATGGGTAACTGGGCTTGATCCAGACTGGCAAGCAGCAGCCAACGAAGCCGGGGAGGCAGGGGGGAAACTGTGTTGTCAAACCATATGAACCACACATTGGAAATATCTGGGTTATGCTAACATAGGAAAACAAGATGAAGCACAGAATACTTACCCACCTCTGAATTCTACTGATGTATGAGGAGAATGAATGAAGTGCTATCAAAAACAGAATTTCTTCCTCCCATCCCCTCTGATATCTGAGACACAAAACAAATAATACTGAACATTGGCATATGTCCACCGCATATGTTTGAACAGAAAATTTACTGGGCATTCAAGAAAAGAAAAGCAATGGAAATACACCCACACTATTTTGGAATGAGCCAGGCTTGGATGGAATGACCCCCTTTAGAATTGAGAGCTATCAAATAAATTCTGCTCCCACTAAAATGAGAAAAATGGAAGCAGCAGAATAGAACATATAAAACACAGATAGAGGGAATACTTGGAAGAAAATGCACTTCAAAAATGGTATCATGAGGGCCTGGGAGGCTCAGCTGGTTAAGCGTCTGACTTCAGTCAGGTCATGATCTCGCTGTTCCGCAGTTCGAGCCCTGCAACAGGCTCTGTGCTGACAGCTCAGAGCCTGGAGGCTGTTTCAAATTCTGTATCTCTCTCTCTCTCTCTCTCCCTCTGCCCGCCCCCACTCATTCTCTCTCTCTCTCTCTCTCTCTCTCTCTCTCTCTCTCTCTCTCAAAAATAAACATTAAAAAAAAATTTTAATGGTATCAAAATGTTCAACTGCTTTGCATACTCAAGAAAATTGAATTTTATGAAATAATAAGATGAAATATAGGATAAGACAAAGAATAAGGTGAAAAAGAAGGTGGAAGAAAGAAGGAGAGAAATTGAGAGGAAAATAACACCACAAGGGGAAAACATGTAATGTATTAAAAACAGCAAAGAAGAGACTCAGCAATGTAGAAAACCCAGACAGGATTGAGGACAGGGTTGTGAAAAGTCACACAAAAATAAGAAGTCATGAAGACTTAAGCACTTAAAAATACCAAAGTAGATGTGAAGAAAAATGGAAAGTTAACATATGGTTATTATATGCTGGCAGGGGTAAGAGGTGGGGTACTGAATAAATAAAACACACAAAAATCCAAAAAAAAAAAAAAAAAAACCAGTCTGCAGAAGAGAAAAAATCCTGACTCTATAGATCAAAAAGTTTCAGTTCATTTTAGAAAATGCTTATAAAGAATGGGCAATAGCAAGATAAATATTTTAAATTATTAAACCCCAGGGATGAAAAAAAATTTTTTTTAAAGATCACTTAAAAAGTGTAGGGAAGGGAGAAGACTTAGGGATTCAGATTTTTTCAAATTGCACATGTGAAGACAATGGAATCATTTCTAGAATTTTCAGGTTAAAACTATGTGTATCAAGCCAAATTGATACCACTTGAGAAAATATATTCTCAAATGTGTATGCATCTCCCATGTTTGAGTTCTGAAAATTGTACTTAAAACATAAGCAAGATTTCCATTTCCAACAATATGATGGATTAGATTCTAGAGTTGTCAGATATATCAAATAAAATTACAGAATGCCCAATCAAATTTAAATCTTTTAGTAAAAGTGTGGTCTAGGCAATGTTTGGGATAAACTTAGACTAACAGAGTGTTCCTTGTTTTTCTGAAATCCACACTTAACTGTGCCTCCTAAATTGCTTGCAACCTTAGACAGTCTGAAAAAAATCCCCTAACGTATAACTAGAAATGCCATATTAAAAAATACATATATCCTTTATCTTGTGTGACTGAGCTCCTAAGAGAGTAAAGGAAATCTCTAGGGTAACAAATGGAAGAGAAATTAATAAACTGAAGCTGAAATCATGGGAATTATTTGCTAATTATGGTGACCAAAACACTTGTGTTTGGCCATATGGGGACAGAAAACAGTGCTTTGCAGCTGCGTGGAGAGCAGGACCTGAGGCCTGTCTAAGACACCACTCTTGGGGCACCTGGGTGGCTCAGTCGGTTGAGTGTCCAACTTTGGCTCAGGTCATTATCTCACAGTTCAAGGGTTTGAGCCCCATGTCAAGCTTTGCACTGATAGCATGGAGCCTCTTGATCTCTTTCTCCCTCTCTCTCTGTCCCCCCACCCCTCAAAAATAAATAAACATGAAAAAAAACCACTTTTGAAGGGCCATAATCTTCATGAAAGGGATGGACTAAGAAAATAGGCTCACTAGCAAAAGGAGGGAGCAAGGAATTTGTGTGTCTTGCCTTAGGCTCTGAGGAGAAAACAAAACACGTTAACCTGGAAATGCAAACACATAGAGTTTTCTTCAAACAAATTTGGTGTTGAAACCACATGATCAGCGTGGTCCTAGAAACCCTAAGCCCATAAGTTAACTTTAGGTAATTCTGAATTGGTAAATTGGTAATGTGGAGCAACTGGCAGAACTAAGCACAGATTCCTCTGAAGAAATGCACCTTGACCCCAGGCTTTATCGGAGCTCTACAAGCATCGGAGCTCCTGCCAAACATTAGTCCGCCGTCCAAAATAACAGATTACATCAGGAAACAAGCCGCTACAGAGAAGAGTCAACAGTCATTAGGACAATAAATGAACAAACAAACAAACAAAAAGATACAAAAGAAAATAGCAGCATTAGACCCTAGGAACTTTCTATGTTCAAATTATGGATCCATAATATGAAGTATTTGAAAAAACAGGAGACTACTAAAAGTAAGCAGATTTTTAAAAGAAAAAAATTGAAAACTTAGACATAAAAAATATTATTATTAAGATTAAAAATTCTGGGAATGGATTAAGCAGAAGATTAGACACAACTCAAAAAGAGAATGAGTAGGAGCGCCTAGGTGGCTCAGTCAGTTAAGCCTCCAACTTCCACTCAGGTCATGATCTCACAGTTCATGAGTTCAAACCCTGCGTCGGGCTTTGTGCTGACAGCTCTCTGTGCTTCAGATTCTGTGTGTGTCTCTCTCTCCACCCCTCCCCAGCTCATGCTCTGTCTCTCTCTGTCTCAAAAATAAATAAACATTAAGAGAGAGAGAGAGAGAGAGAGAGAGAGAGAGAGAGAGAGAGAGAGAGAGGTGTGCCTGGGTGGCTCAGTCAGTTAAGCATCTGACTTTTGGCTCAGGTCATGATATCATGGTTTGTGAGTTCAAGCCCCGCATCAGGCTCTGTGCTGACAGCCCAGAGCCTGGAGCCTGCTTCAGATTCTGTGTCTCCCTCTCTCTCTGCCCCTCCCCTGCTCACACTCTGTCTCTCTCAAAAATAAATGAAAGATTTTAAAAAGAGAGAGAGAGAGAATGAATAAACTGGAATATAGAACTAAAGTGATTTTCCAGAATGCAGCCCAACAAGACAAAGACAAAGATAAAATTAATCTGCTTAGGGTTTCCAGGACCACACCCATCATGCAGTTTCAACTCCAAATTTGTTTGAGGGAAAACCTGTGTGTTTGAATTCCCAGGGGAATGTGTTTTGTTTTCCACTTAGTCATGAGTAACATGAAACAGGTTAAAAAACAAAACAAAACTTGAAAGATAGAAAGAAGGGTCTAACATATGTCCAACTGTGCTTTGGAAGAAGAAGGTAGGGGGAACAGGCAAAGATCAATGCTCAGAGATCATGAGTGAGGAGGTCCCAGAACTGAGGAAAGACTCCTCATGCAGGACAAATAAGAAATCCTCACTTAAATATAGAATGTTTAAACTCAGAAACAGAGATAACAACATCTTAAGAGAATATTCTGCTGATGAGAGTATGCATTGACCAACCTTTCCAAAGGACTATTTAGCAATAATTATCCATGACTAAAATATCCATATTCTTTTACTCTCTGATCCTACTCCTAGGAATTTATTCTAAGATAATAATCTGACAACAAAGACATTGGTCTCTGTATAATTTATAACAATAATACTTTGGATGCAATTTAAATATCCAGCAGTAGGAAAGTTAATAAATAAGTTATAGCATAATAGTACCGTGGCATATTACCCAGAATTAAAATGGTTGGTATATACACATTTATTGATAAGGGCAGATCTTCATTCTTACCAGTAAATAAAGCTTATAGCAGAACAGTATATATCATATAGTCCCATTCATGTAAAGTTACATATACATTTGTTTGTACTTAAGATATCTTAGTATATTGCCCAATGAAGGTATATATACTATTGGTCTGAAAGATTGAAAGTGGTTATCTCTGAGTATTGGGATTCCAGGTAATTTTCCTTACCATGCATTGCTACAGTGTTTGACTCTTTTTCTTCTTAACAGAAGCATGTTAAATACACATACATATATAAATAGGAAATATCTTACATTTTTTGATTCCCAGGACAGTTTTCTTTCCACTAAGCATAAGACCATTTTGATGATATATCATTTTGAGTGGCACCGATAGGGCTACCCATACAACTATAATTATACTACACTTTTCTTTACCTTTTGAGATATATGTAGGAACCTTCATTACCACTCCTAAATGTCAGGTAATTAGTGAATGAATTTCTGTTGGTTACCTTATATATGTAAAGACTGAGGAAAGGTATTCAGAAGTATAGGGGAAGAGAAGTACAGAGAAAGATACCAGGAGACCATATTTTAACTAAAATCTACTGCTGTACCACACCAATACATCTAACATGTCTTGTTCAGAGAGCATAAAACTGAATAGATATATGAGCATTTATGACTATTCCTGAAGTTTCTGTCATTTTTTAAAATAAGTCAGTTTTTATAAAGGTCCAAATAAGGCTGAGAAAAATCACAAATAAAAATATTATTGAAGGTAGTATGATTTTTTTCCTAAGACATTAGATGAAATAGAACAACTAATGGTAGTTTTCCTCCTTGACTTTTCTCAGGTGTTTAAAGTTAAGAAGAATTGAATTTTCAAATTATGCCTCCTCCTATTACATTCTTAGTTAAAAAAAAAATCGTTGTGGTAACACCCCAGTGGCAATGAACACACTGACACCTAGATCTTAGTTTCTAAATGCCATTCTGCAATATAAAGAACTAGGACTCCTTGAAGAAATGGCTGACTCTGGCCGAGGTAGAGGACACAAAATTAGCCTGGAGTGTCTTATAGTCTCAGAAAGTAAGAAACTGTTCCAAAACCAAAAGGATAGAGACATAGAGACAAGTAGACAAGAGGAGCCATCAGAAACAAGCCCCCCCGTTGCCAAAGCTGGACAAATTTTAGCAACAAAATCCCAAGTATAAAATAAATATATATGAGTCCATACTGGTATAAATAATTCCTGACCCTCGAGTATACACTGGTCTTAGTACACCTTTGCCGAAAATAGAGTAGGAAAAAAGGAGGAAGAGTAACTTTATAATGAATAAATCTGGCAAACATTACCTTACTCAAATGATCAAGGAACATCATCACTGATAAGCTATGTTCATTGCATGTACCCCAGCATGTGATATAATGGGAAGGACACTTCACCTCTGTGGTATCCTTCAAAAGAGACATTAACCTTTATCTCTCAGGGAAGGGTCGATATGAGGTAGAGGAGAAGTACAAGGGATTTCTTGGTCAGTGAAACCATTCTGTAAGATACTGTAATGGTGGGTGTCGATATACATTTGTCAAAAGCCATAGAACACACACCAAGAGTAAAGTCTAATGTAAACTATAGGCTTTGGTTAATAATAATATACCAATATTGGTTCATCAGTTGTAACAAGTGTACTACACAAATCCAAAATGTTAATAGCAAAAACGAGGGAAGCGGGCTTGAGGGGGATGCAGGAACTCTGTACTTGTTGCACAAATTTTCTACAGACCCAAAACTGCCTCCACAAAATATATTTAAAAAAAAAAAAACAACAAACAAAAGGCAATCAAAATTGAAAAGAAAAAATTGGTGGTAGAGGGAAAGATATATGATACAGAGAGTGTATTAAAATGTTAACAGTGATATATAAAGATTTTCACTTTATAACTCTCCTTTGTTCTGTTGGACATTTTTCATAATAAATGTGGGGGAAAAGTCATTGTGGGTAAAGCTTAGTATAGTAAGATCAATATGAGCCTGCATTTGATTCTGTACAAAATACATAATTTGACTTAATGACCTGAACTAGTAATCTAGATTTTGAAACCCAATTGGTCTGGTCTTCAAAACCCAGAGTCTAGATTAAATTACCTTTTTATTTGGAAAATACAGCTAACTATTAACTAGTTAGTATTATTTGAGAAGTACAACTAGTTAATTGTATTTGAGAAGTACAACTAGATATTCTGTGTTATCTCATGGGTAGAGGAATATGAACAGTGCTTTTGTAGTTTATTTTTAAAAGTTTTTTTAACTTTTTTTTTTTAATTTGAGAGAGAGAGAGAGAGAGAGAGAGAGAGAGAGAGAGAGCATGCACACATGAGTGGCGGAGAGGAGCAGAGGAAAAAAGAGATTCTTAAGCAGGTTCCACACACTCAGTGTGGAGCCCAATGACGGTCTCAATGTCACGGCCTTGGGATCAAGACCTGACCCAAAATCAAGAGTCGGACACTCAACTGACCAAGCCACCAAGGTGCCTCACTTTGTAGTTTTTTTAAAACAATACTGATGAGGGCACCTGGGTGGCTCAGTCAGTTAAGCGCGTGACTCTTGATCTCAGCTCAGGTCATGATCTCATGGTTCATGCAATGGAGCCCCACATGAGGCTCTGGGCTGACAGCACAGAGCCTGCTTGGGATTCTCTGTCTCCCTGTCTCTCTGTCAAGTTCCGTCTCTGTCTCTGTCTCTCTCTCTCTCCCTCAAAACAAATAAGCAAACATTAAAAAATAAATAAATAATCCATACTGATGCCATGGTGGTAGGATCTACACAACTCTGGACTTTGTCAGTGTTCTTGTAATGACTTAGCACTGTTTTATTTACCATCTAAGACCAAATTTTTTTATTACTTGCTACAATATGACAATAACTCCAGTTTTGAATGGTGCATATTTCTCATTATGAACCTCAATACACAGAATGTTTGCTGTTTTCAGTCACTACACTGTAAAAACGGTGCATTAAAAATAGTATGACATATTTGCATATTTATCTGTATTAAAAGCCTCAAGTTATTGCAGATACACAGCTGTTGCTTCTTCATCATTTTTAGAAAGAAACTGTACCCCCTCTCCTATATAAATTACATACATTTTCAAATGTATCATCTGATCCAAAGGAGTTGCAAAGCTCTAAACAGGAAAACTTATTCTCAGAGGAGTATGACATTAAAGGAGAGGAATTGTAAATATTTAGTCATTGCATCCGAATGATAAATTTTTAACCTAAAATGATAAATGTGTTCCCTTGCCAAGTCAGATATTATACATTGTAAACAGAAAGTAATTCTGGATGCTCTTACAAATTATGACCTCATTGCAGCATAAAGACTGCCTCATGTACAGAGAATTGAAAGAGATGCTGCTTTATAGCAATCAAGTGACAGAAGACTCCACTTTGTGACTTAAAACTGACAATCTGTAGTAATGTAAAGAAGTGTTTCTTATAAGAGCATTTCAGTATCTTTGTGAAAGTCAATAGTAACATTTTCTTTTTAATTGAAAAGGCAACTCTACGCCCCTGAAATGCTAGCAACTCTCATCTCAGTAGTTCTCAGAAAAGTCCCAGATTGAGTAACAATTCTATCAAGTTTCATTCTTTTCTTGAGAATTTTAATATGGACTCTTTCAGTTTTAAGAAACTACATGTGTGTCTTCAGCTCCATGACCACATTCAGTTGATTAATATATAATTCAAACGCATACTGGCAGTCATCCTTTTAGTATTCGAATTACTGTTCGTTAGTTTTTTAAGAAAGCTGTTAAATATAAACAGTTGAATCAAAGATTTTACATTTCAGAGTTCAATTTCGCCATGTTAGCTCAATAAGAGGGTCCTAAGAAGGGAGGATTATCATATATTAAATTAAAAGTTTGCCATTTTGCAGCTCTAATCCTGTTGGAAAAAGATGATTTCTGTCTTACTTAATCAGCAAGAGGTCTTTATTGCCTTAAGTATTAATTGATTAGGTTCTCATTAAGGTCAAAAGTACACTTGGCTGGCCAGAGGCAGCCAATTAGCACATTGTCAGCCATGCTTATTTACATTGACTGAACATAATGGTAGTTATTTGACTGTCAAGTCACAAGGTCACTGAATCTTTTGTGCACTTTGCCCTCTAAAAGGGCAATAGTCATTCAGACACCAGAAAGCATTCATAACAAAGATTTAGTTTATTACTTATTGACTTAAATCACTCTTAGAAACAGGTGTTTCATTCTCTTTGGACAAATGATATACCATTTCTTTGTGAAATACTTGAGGTCTGGTTGAAATTCTGTGGTTGATTGTGTCTGAGGATTTTTGTTCAGCTAGCAGCTTGCACTTCAAACTCTAAATAGCTTTTTAAAGAGCAGACCAATCCAATGACTATATCCCTTTGCAATCTAGACTTTTCTCTTGCTAAATGATTGCAGCAAGTTGGAACTAGTTGGGCACACTCATGCTGAAATGCCTTTCGGGTACCAGTCTCCAAGTTGAGGGTTAGAACCACATTTAAGTCTCCCCTTAGTGAGGAGATTACTATTCTTTTTAAATACACTGCTGCTGACATGGGATATTGTATATTTGTTACAGAACAAAAGAGGAATGACAATTCAAGGTTATTCATGAACGAGTAATCTAAAATTTCTGCCTATAGTCCCAGTAATTTTTATCATCATAAATCATTACACCTAATTTATAGGGTGGTCATGTAATTAGTTGCCTTTGTTAGCATTTTATTTTATTTTATTCTTTCTATTTCTCTTCTTCTACTTAAATTTAACACCATTATCCCTTCCATTCTCTATTATTGATTCAGATATCACTGATAATTCCATGAGTTAGATTTTAAGGAGAAAATTTTGTTTAAGGCATCACTTTTATGACTTGTGCCTCTAAATCAAACTAGAACCCATGAGTCAGCCTAGAGTTTTTTCCTTTGCCCTCCCTAAATAAGCATCCTGCTAAGTATCACTTTCCATCCATTCTAGTTACTGAATATCATCAATAAATATAAGTACCCTCCATTTCAACTCACTGTGACTGCCTCAGTTCAGCAATTTGTCTCTCTATTAAACTGTTGTAATGCCTTTTTGCTGGTCTTCTAAATGATTCACAGTGGCCCTCTGTTGGCATAACTGTCTTCCCTCTCCAGTGTGATTCCTTCAGAGTAGAGTGATATATTTTCACATTGTATCCCCAGCAAAGTTAGTATTTGGTACATGTAGGCATTCAGTAAAAATTTACTGAATAAATAATTAAATGACCATAATTAACTTTATGCTACATATAAATGTAAACCTTGATAGAGTAATTTTTTTTATGATTTAAGAACTCATTAAATCAAAGTTTTCACTGGTATTAAATTATTAATTAATACTTTCTCATACTGTTATAAGAAATAAGAAGCTGTAATTTATCCATGAGACTAAACCGACAGCATTGAATATGAAGACAGAGAGTCCAAATCAAAGGAAAAAATTACTACCATAATTCTTGAGTAATTAAGCTACCAAATACATGTAGAAAACAAATCCATATACTATCAAAACATTTGCTTTGTGGGATCATATGATTTTCTGATGATTCAGCATTAAATTAATACTTACTATTTATATATTGTCTACCAAGTACTGAGAATTCCACACACGTTATCTACCATCCTCTCAAGAACCATGTAATACAAACATCATATTTGTCATTTTATGGATAAGAAGACTGGTTTCACAGGGTAACTTCTCCAAAGGTGCATGGCCCAGGTCTCCAAAGCCGAAGCTCTGTCTATCACACTAATCTCTCCGTTTTCATCCTTGTTTAGAACTTTGGACAATCTATTTACTCTGAAACTTCACTACATGTTATATAGCACTGTTTCATATCCAACGCTGGGTTAAGCGTGGTTCATCAGTAGAGACAAAGGTGAGAAAAATGACAGTAGAAATTAAAGGTAATATGACTTAGTAGTTAAGATTGCATGGGCTTTAGCATCACACAGTCTTACACTTGAGTTCCAAGTCTGCTGTGTCCTACCTGCATAACCTTGAGTGAGCTACTTGATCTCCATTTTCAGTGCTCGAATCTTTACAATAGAAAATAATAGTAACTATCAGTGGGTTTGTGAAGATCACATGAGATTATGCAGATGAAATGCTTAGCACAGTAACTGGCACATCATAATAGCTCAGTAAATATAGTTATTATTGCTGTTAATAAAGATTTACTACCAAAATGAATGAGGTTATATATACTTCCTTATCCCTGGTTGAATCTGTGTGCTCTGGTATTACAGAACACCCACAAGAGTCATGTATTACACTGACACCTAGAGAATCATCTGGACACAGGTCGGGTTAAAGATAAGATATTCAAATGTTTAAGTTTGTTAGGGACTCCCTTGATTTTCATGATCATCATGTGGGCAGGCAGCACAGAGAACATCCTGTGCAGAGCCGTTCCTAGTCCCTCAGGCTGCATCTCAAATGTGCACAAAAGACATTCACTTCTTTGGTGACTTAGCACACAAACTGGGGTTATAATAAATCACAAACTGAATTCACAGAACTTGCCTGTTTGAGCACCAAGCTCCATGAGTCACTCTTAGTTATATCGTATTAGAATCATGAAGAGTTTCACTCAGAGCTAAAGAGATTCTCTGGTGTGGATCAACCAATTATCTCTTCTGCTTCATTAGCACCTCCAGGATTAGAAAGCTTGTGGTTAAAGGGGAGGGGAGGGCCTCATCTCCCACTTGATCTTGGGCCTGTTACCCTACTGGTGAAAGAAAATATGTTTATTTCACTCAATAATGAGCTTTTAAAAGAGCTGGCCAATTCTTACTCTTTTATTGCCTGTACTTTATGTATGAGACAGGCAAATACAAGAGATACTTTATTGCTTTTCTCCCTCTTTACCAAGATGCTACTGGAAACTCTCTAGTCACACAAAGAAGGAACCAGTAAATTCACCACACCGAGAAAGTATGTTGACTCGTCTATTAATAAATAAGCATGCATGGAGTATCTGCTGTGCGACATAGACCTTGAGCTAGAGGTTGAGGATAATGTCCCTGATTTTACAGAACTCGTTTCACTCAAACTAGGGTAGAAAAGAAACACTGATTTATACTCTTAAGATAAAATTTAGAAATTTTAAATAAAATTCAGACATTAATATCAGGTTAAACTCTTATTCAGATATCCTTGGAATGATCACAGTTTACACTTAATATTTGATATGTAACCTTGAATTTTCATATTTTATTGTTTTTAGCATGGCTAGGTTAATCCTTTAATAACTAACTTACTATTAGTTATTCTAACCGGTTTTTTCAATCAAACACTTCTTATTCTATAATAACAACTATAGTGCCTTGCCTAGCTATTACCTATTTTCTTTGTGCTCTGTCTTCATCTAAAATAAATCATAAAAGTATGGATTGTCTTTCTCTTAATCTTTTGGTTTATTTTAAACAAAGGAATTGTATAATTTGATTGGAAATATATATTCCTTTTTTTTTTCAGTTTTTACAGTGTTTCCCATGATTTTCAATATTTGTTCTTGGCAAAAACCCTACCTTATTGATTGTGTTCCTTCTGAAATGGATTCTTTTAGCAAATATTTATTGAACACTCGCTTTGTGCTGGGTTCTCTGTTGCTGCCCTCATGGAACTTACATGCTAAGAGGGGGGAGACAAAAAAAAAATAGACCGGATAAGGGAAATCAAGAATGGAGGTAAGGGTGTAGAGGGGAAGGGGATGTTATGTTAAATAGGGTGGTCACAGTTGGGCTCATTGAGAAGGTGTCATCTGAGCAGAAGAACTGAAGGAAACAAGGGATTTAGCCAAGCAGATTACCAGCATAGGACAATCTAGGCAGAAGAAACAGCCAGTGACAATTTGATAATGTGTCACTGTTTAAGGTTCCAGCCCTGTTTGAGAAGCAGCAAGGACATTAATGTCACTAAACACCAAGTGAATTTACAAGATAATGATAGAAGGCAAGGCCATAGAGGTGAGAGAAAAAGGCCAGGGAAGGAGAAGGTCCTTACAGACCTGGGGAAGGAATTTGACTTTTACTCTGAGTGAAATGGGAAGCCAAGAGGGCTTTAAGCGGAGGACTGACCCGATGTAAATTGCGCGTTAAGAGTATCTCTTAGGCCCTGGCTTGAGCATGGATTCTTCAAAGGGTAGAAGCAGATGGGCCAATTAAGATAATTCCCAATAATCCATATGAAAAATGATAGTGACTTGGGTCAGGATGGTAACATAGAACTTGGTAAGAAGTGGTTGTATTCTGGATATATTCTGAAGCTATAACTGACAGGATTTCCTGGCAGATAGAAGGTGAATAGTAAAAGGAAGAAAGGATTCAAGGAAGATTACAAGTTTTAGGGCCTAACCAACAGAAGAACATAAGAACGTGAAAATCCTTCCCTACATACTTCCTGCTCCTAATGATTCTATATGTCAACTCTACTTGTAAAACTGTTTTAATTTATATTTTAGTCTTCAGATACTTAGAAAGTAGAAACCCAACCAACTCAAAAGTCCCAACAGTACTCTTGCTAAATTCAGAGTATCCCTGTGTAAATTGGTGTGCTACCTGTCACTTAAGGATAACACCCCCTCTAGTACTTACTAGATAACATAACATCATCATGAGGATACTTGGAACACACAAGAGAATTAGATGACACAGTCCTTGTCTTCTTTAAGCTTACTGTCTATCTTACCACCTGGCTAAGCAGAAATCCAAGTTGGTCTGGGATTGGATCTCAGGCACAGGGCCTGAATACAGGGGTTTCGGTTAGCTTCGGATCCCTGTGTGATGTAAAGGGAGGTCCAGGTAAGAAGTTCCAGGTGAGATGGCTTTGGGGAACTGAGGCCCAGTATAAAATGTTAGTCTTGAGTAAGGGGTCAGGCTGACCCTAACAATCTGTCACAAGGAAAAGACCCACCCCAGAACACTGTATGTTTTTCTAGTTAACGCAGACGCCATTCTCCTATCTCTTTCTTTTCTCCTCAGTATTTAAGAAAGGTCATGTTGTACCCTTCAAACACTAACAACAGGTCTACTGGGGAAGTGGGTTGGTGGGGGAGAGTGTGGAGAATCATCCATATAAAGAGAAATATGAATAAATGTAAAAAGCATAAAAATGTGTGGTATCAAAAAAATTCATGTCCACAATAAATTGTCTTCCTCCTCCTCCTCCTCCTCCTCCTCCTCCTCCTCCTCCTCCTCCTCCTTCTCCTCCTTCTTTTATTTTATGGGTAGATTTTACTGTCATTTTAGGCTACTATTAACAGCATCTCATTTGATAATGACAAATTTGTTGACATCTCTCCTCTTTTAGATTTAGTTGAATGCAAAGAAAACCTTTGAAATGCAAATAATTGATCCTTTCTCATGCCCCCAAGAAGGTTTGGAACATGGCAAGACTTGAATGTGTCTTGGAAAATACCATCTAATTCCAGAAAAGTGTAGGAGTCCATACCTAATCTTCAGACAGATAAGGACTGACTGAACATGAAATACAGACTGTGGTCAACTTTAATTCTTTCCCACATCAGATTTCCATGGAACCCTGTCATTTCTTTGAGTGAGACAAATGAATGTCTCTAATACTTTATACATCCATTGGTAAAATTCAATTCAAAAACAACTCTAAGGTCAAATATAAATTATTTTGCTGTTGTATTTAATTCTGGATTATCCTCTTGTCTTTTCTTTGGCATGAGAACAAATTACCATTGGTGAAGTCCAAAGATTATAAAGCACTACTTAAGCATTCATGTGAAGTATCAAGATTAGGAGAGAGCACAAAGACTAGTGTGTTAAAGAATAAAGTTTCTGAGACCAGATGGGGCAAATTACACAGGTTTTAAGGAGAAAGTACAACACTTGGTTTTAGAAGGAAAGGAGGAGAGATAATATGTTTTGGCAGTAGTTTGGGTTCTTAGTACAGAAGATATTATTTTAATCGTCTTCATAATTGAATCTAATCATATGCTTTCCCTGTAACAGAAAATTATATTTCCTCTGTCTCTGTGGGTACCCTCCTCTGAGACTAAGAAAACTATTTGTGAAATGAGAATTGAAGAGGGATCATATTCTTTTAGATGACTTTCCTCAGCCCTCGCATCAGAGAGCCTGAGTCAGCCTCAGGCACTGAGCACCGGCTCAGACCCAACCTGCTGGTACTTCTTTTGCTGCAGAGCACAGTCACATAATCCTGGGCCAAACATGTTGGAGCCTTGTTCCTCCATCTACTCCGGTTGACCTCTAACAAAACTCTGCTCTCTCTCCATTTGTCTGTGAAGAGAGTTTTCATTTTAAACTCTTCCAATCTAACAGAGGGAAAAGGTTAAAAAGAAAATCAAACACCCCCTTCCAAAAACAAACAACAAAAAAAAAGTAGTCCACAGTTTCCCACTGTACTGGAGCCAAGCACTCTGCCAGTTTTGCTCTCATGTCTCTGAGTTGTACCCTGACCTTTCATATGACCAGCGGGGCTTGTTGCATAAGATCTATCTGGGTGCCTTTTTAAAAGTGCTATCTTTGTCCATATTTCAAAACACTCACAGATATTTTATCATTAATTAGTATTCATATTATGTCTCAAACAATCTGTTCAAGAATAGGGGAAGTGAACTAGTTGGACAGCTCTTCTGTTTGTCTAGTGATTAACATGGATGATGTGTGTAGAGCCTGAGACCTTATAGAGGGAGGAGGCGGTCAAATATTGGGTAGGTAACTCCTGGAACATTTAGAAGCTCACCTACTTTGGAGGTTAGACTTCTCCAGAAAAACTATACTTGGCAAAGAGGGTGGGGAGACACAGACCTCTTTAAAAATAGACCCATGCCTTTTTGATTCACAGCATCCTGGATTTGCTTTTCATCATGTTATCATGCCACTTGGGAGCTGGCTGGACTCCCTTGTTCAGTGACATATATTTCATAGTGGTTTTTTTTTTTTAAAACCATTTGTTCTTTCAACCACAACATGCTTTGCATTTCTCTTTCAAATTTGAGGGTGTATATATAGATTGATCAAAATAATATTTTTTAACATTCCAAACAATTTAGAAAGATAGTGGATGGGTGTCAGTTAATCTATTATGTTCCTCTCTTCCTCCTCCCCCTCTTCAGCTGCTAATCTTAGAACTTGTGTGCCAAATTGTGTAAGATATTCTTCCAATAGCTACATGTGTGACTCTTTTGTGAGCTCTACAGACAGTTATGAGGACAGATTTGGAGTTGCATATGGGACTGTCACATGATTTGATTGCCTTGTCTTCCAGGCACTGAGATTTCTTTTCACTGAGCTTTAATACTGAGGAATTTTTAGTTGTGATGGAAGTTCAGCAAAGTCTCTATTAAAGAATTTACACCAGGAATGGGGAAGGAAAAAAAAGTTTTTACTCAACACCACTCTGTATTTGGCATCTCTATATACTGAGCAGTTCATATGTTTATTTTTTCCAATAGTGAAAAAAATTCACAGAATTTTTATGAAAATCAGAAAGCTAAGAGCCTTTATTATCCTCCTTGCTCTTTTGGAGCAAGATCTAGTAGATGTCTCGACAGAAAAAGGAAGCAGATGCTTTGTAAAAAGGTCTCATATAATTCATGTCCAATTATAGAAAATGATCCACAGGAAAAAAAAAATGTTATCTATCAACTGTTAGGAGCCAAAAATACTGTGCCTTTAGTCTCTGAAACAGAAAGGTGCAAATCCATTTTCAACTTTACAGAAACATATTGAAAACCCTCTTTCAAGACCCCAACACCACATCCCCTCACCCCATTGAATGACAGGGCCACCCCTGAGGGACACACTGCATTAAAAGAAGATCTTTCTCCTAATCTTATTTCAGCTGTTTCTCAAGAATAAATCAATGTCCTAGTGATAGCTGTGTCCCATGCATTAAGACACATATTATATTTTTAAAGTGTTAATCATATATACCCAGAGAGCTTTTTTCTTTTCCTGCTCAATGTATAAGACTTTTCATCCTCATATTTTTTTTCACCCTGTAAAACACATACAGTAGTTAATTACTGAGAGCTTCACCTATTAGGTTTGAAGTCCTAATTTGGAAGTAATAACGATGGCTAGCATATATCAATTGCTGCTCTGAGCCTAAACCCTATAAAACAAATTTTGTATATACATTACTTCTAATCTGCAGAATAACTCACCAAAGTGGGTATTATTATTATTATTATTATTATTATTATTATTATCATCATCATTATTATTATCTTTTTCCCAGTAGAGTAAGAACTCAGAAATAGCTTTACTGAGGAGAGAGTCTATTTTCTTACTTTGGACCTTAATTTCCTTACCTGTTTTAGGTTGGAGAAGTCCTGTGCCTTGCTGGGCAAATTGCACTAACACTTTGCACAATGAAACTTGTGAGTGGTGGAACATGAGCAGAAGCTTCCTTGTCCCTGCTCCACACCCTGCAAATTCTGGAGGCCACGCATAGAGGCACTGGGCTTCCCCACGTTCTCAGGGCTCACTGTTACATAACAAGCACCAAGTTCATGGCAACTGCTCTGGATTCCTGGCTGAAGAACTTCAGAACACATAAGAAGGTACCTACAGTATCTGTTCTATTTCTGGTCTCCAAAGGAGCAATTCATGAAAAGGTTTTCTTCAGACAATATCAAGTCATTCTCTGTGCATTTCATAACGCTTCGAACTAAATCTGGCATAATGAGATTTGATTGAGCTGTTATGTTCTGCTGCGTAAGTGGCTGTGCACAATTGAGAAAGAAAATTGCTTAATAGGAAGTTATAGTCATCACTAACTTTATCTTAATTCTCCAAAGCAGTAAGTTAAGACTCATTTAAGAGCAGCTTAGAGCTCTCAGAAAATGTTGAAAAACTACTCTGTTTAGAAACACTTCTGTCCAGATGGCACACTGTCCTCTCTGGAATTGGGGGTTTATCTTTCTGATACTGTATTCGCTTGGGGTGAGTTTTATCTTATTTCTCCAGAGACATTTGAAAAGGGCCTTTTCTATCTATTCTTCTAAAATATGTAACAGAGATGATATTTTTCAGCATAAGAGCTGTATCTTGGTTTAAGGTGGTAACTTTTAGTTATCCCACAGACATCCAAAAGCCGTTTCTGAAATAAACTGAATTTAGAATGCACCATTATTTATACTATTGTATCATCAGAAAGGAATGAATATTTAAAATAAATAGAAGGGGTGCCTGGGTGGCGCAGTCGATGAAGCATCCAACTCTTGATCTCAGCTCAGGTCCATGATATCGCTCAGGTCCATGATAGTTTGTGAGTCTGAGCCCTGCATCGGGTTCTGCTCTGATGGTGCGGAGCATGCTTGGGATTCTGTCTCTCCTTCTCTCTGCCCCTCCCCTGCTTGTGCACACTCTCTCTCTCTCTCTCAAAATAAATAAATAAATAAATATAAGTAGTTTTTAAATAAGTAGTAGTTTAAGCTGATGGTTGGAATTTATTCTAGAGAGAACTTCTAAGAATCTGTTCTCTGCTAATATTTAAAGCTACATTGGCAATGCCATTGTTATTTGCAGTGGTATTATTATTTCCCTAGTAAATCTCTGAGATGGATGAACAACCAGTAAAGCTAGTAAGAGTTTTAGTGTGTTTAGAGCTTAATAAGGTTTTTCGGTGATAAGGAAATATGAAAAAATATTTTACTTTCTAAATATCAGGAGTAACCAATTTAAAAAGATAATGGAGGAAAAAAGGCAACATGCATAGTAGTCTTCAAAAACTATAAGAAATGTTAGGACCTAGGGGTGTCTGGGTGGCTCAATCTGTTGAGTGACTGACTCTTGGTTTCCGCTCAGGTCATGACCTCATAGTCATGAGATCGAGCCCCATGTTGGGCTCCGCGCTGAGCACAGAGCCTACTTGGGATTCTCTCTCTCTCTCTCTCTCTCTCTCTCTCTCTCTCTCTCTCTCCCTCCCTCTCTCTCTCTCCCTCTCTCTCTCTCCCTCTCTCTCTTTCTGTACCTCACCCACACTTACTCTCTCTCTCAAAAACAAATAAACTTAAAAATACATTTTAGGTTTCTTCTATGAAGAAAACCGTAAATCTTTATGGCAGGATGAAGCTTTAAAAAATTTAGAAGAGGGGTGCCTTTATAAGAGGTGAGCCACTGTCAGTTAAGTGTCCACTTCAGCTCAGGTCATGATCTCACAGTTTGTGGGTTTGAGCCCTGCATTAGACTCTGTGCTGACAGCTCAGAGCCTGGAGCCTGCTTCGGGTTCTGTGTCTCCCGCTCTCTTTGCCCCTCTCCCACTCATGCTCTGTCTCTCTCCCTCTTAGAAATGAATAAACATTAAAAAAATGTTTAAAAAAATTCATAAGATACACCACGTTTCTGAATGGAAATTATTTAAAGATATATGGTTTTAAATAGTTTTTATTTTTAAAATAAACGTTATTTCATTAAAATCAAATCTCATAAGGAACATACTTAACACAATGATGCTGAAGCAGATTTGGAAGAACAAAGCAGGCAAAAATAGCCTGGAAATTTTTACCAAAAAAAGAAACTAAAGAAGAAAGAAAGATATAAAGGAGGAGAGGAGGAAGAATAAAAAAAAAAAAAGCCTCACACTGCCAGATGTTAAAATATAATGGAAAGATACAATTAAAATCAAGTAGCTTTGGTACAGTAACAGATAATAATCCCAAACTTGAAATCTCTCTTAAAATCACATGCTTTCATATTTGTAGAGGTAGAAGTGTTTGCTTAGATGCTGCCTGTTAAGGATTTAGCAAACTTTGCTTTGGAGATGCCTTGTCTTCCATGAACGAGCCTGCTCATTCCACACCTGATAAAAGGTGGAGTTTGCCAACAGTCTGTACTAGCTGCCTCTTACTTTGATTGTTACACTTGAAGTTCCTCCGAACCCAGCAGGGTCTAAAGCTCAAGTATCTGAGAGCCTTCCCTCCTCCTCGTGACTACGGGGGTCTGTAGCATTCTTATAAAAGTCACTTTCAATTGGTAGGGAAAATATTTCCTGGATTTGTGCTTTATTTAATTTTTGCTGTGGCTGACACATTTGAATTTGAGCTATTTCACAGATTCCCCCCCACCCCACCGCCCCTAGTGGCTTCATTTGGTATTCAATGTAAGCTAAAAATAAGATGATATAAAAATTTAAATTATATAAGCTAAACTTCAGTTTTAATATAGAATTAAAATATTTAGTCATAATGTATTTCTTCTCACTTATCCACAGATGTAAGTCCCAATTTTCAAAAAGTTTCACCAAGAGAAGATTGGGCAGTATTTTCAGTGAGGCTAAGGGGCCAAATAAATACTGGTCGTCTTTATAGATCTTGAAAAATAAAGGTAATTTCTAAGCATGCCAACTGTGCCCACTTTACAACTAAGTGTAATGCAAATTACCATATCAAACAGAAAATTTGAGTGTTCCAGTTAGTGGTATTTAGTGTCCTGCTTAGTTAGTGTCAGTTTGGGCACTGCTTATAATACTTTGTTACAGAATCATTGTATGTAATTATTTTGCTGTTGTAAGAGTGCATTTAGAGTGAAGTAGAAAGCAAGTTTGGGAAAGATTATTTTGCAGAGTTGACACTTATGGCCAGTATTCCAAGATATAAAAGGAATGTACCTAATTTTTGCTTTAAATATGACTTGCTGGGTCACCTGGGTGGCTTAGTCAGTTGAGTGTCCGACTTCAGCTCAGGTCATGAGCTCACGGTCCTTGAGTTCGAGACCCGCATTAGGCTCTGTGCTGACAGTTCAGAGCCTGGAACCTATTTCAGATTCTGTGTCTCCCTCTCTCTGCCCCTAGCCCGCTCATGCTCTGTCTCTCTGTCTCTCAAAAATGAGTAAGTGTTAAATTTTTAAAAATAAATAAAAATAAATAAAAATGACCTGCTAAAAACAAAAATAAATAAAATAAAAATAAAAAAATAAAAATAAAAATGACTTGCTATCAGAAGTTAAATGATCACTTTATAACTTTCTATAAAGTGAAAGAAAAGTGTTTTTAATTTAATTACCTATGCCTAAAAGGATATTTGAGTATGTTCTTACTGGAATAATTAGTAATATGAACATATCATAATAAGCTATTACACGCTTTCCAGAAATTTCTTGGTTCTTTTGTTTTCTCTGAAGGTGCAAGGAGAGTACCGACTGACATAATATTATTCAACATGCTGGTACTTTTTAGGATCATAGTGTTGGTTGTTAAAACTTTACTAAATTGACTTGACAGTTTCAAATTAAGTATCATCTTGTGTTTTTCCTTTCTCTATATCTTTTTAATGACAGTGTCATATAATATGATGGTTTTATGAGTGGTTTTGCTATCTCATTCATCAGAGTAATCAATGGGGAAAGGAGCCATATGGGTTGTAGTCCATTTGTATTGATAGGACAGATGGCATTATTGATAGATGGAAATATTCCAAATATTTATTGTATAATGTTATCGCAGGGACTCTGACTTCTGAATTTTAATACTTTAATTTCTACAGTAACAGGCAAATTAAGTAATTTATTCAGTTACCATGTATTCCATTTAATTATATCACTGTGTGAATTGTAGCATTAATTACCTTCCAGTTAATACTTTATTTTACATGATGGACATTTTTCTTTATAAGCCTTTGTGTTTATCTGATTTCTGACCAAGCCATCGGTTCAATACTGAGGATTTTAAGGCTGAAAACAGTATTTGGAGCAGACAGTAAGTTAAAGATAGGATCCCCGAAGTGAATGAAGTACAGATTCCATAACAGTCCTTCCCCAACATCACCTCCAGTGGGAGGCAGAGAGGAAAGGGCTAGTCTTAAAGACTCTCTATACATTTGCCTCTTGCACAACTTTCTACCCCCAATAGATTTCCTAAAATTATGTCCTAATATAAGTGTGAACATAAGGACAGAATGATGAATGGTATGATTCAAGTTCTAATTATATTTCATTTTCTCAATTTGAAAATTGAGTCATTTTAAGAAGGGTTACTGCTGGTATAGTATAGTTAATGCACTGGCCTCACAAATGTTGGACTTCATTCCAAAATCACACCTGCACTAGTAGAAATAGATGAAATCCAGTGGGAAAGAGGTCTTCACTTTTTACTGTGTATACTTTTGTATTGTTTAAATGCTTACTGAATGCATATAGTCAAGCTTTACTTTTGCAACTGCAGAGTAAAAAAATGATAGTTTGAGTCATTCCCAAACTTCTATTGCCATTGTTTTATTTTTAAAATGCTATCAATCCCTACTGTTGAAAGTCTACTATGTATTTATTATTTTTTAATGTTTATTTCTTTTTGAGAGAGAGAGAGAGAGAGAGAGAGAGAGACAGAGCATGAGTTGGGGAGGGGCAGAGAGAGAGAGGAAGACACAGAATCTGAAGCAAATCTATATGTATTTAAACACTGCTAGGAGGTCTCTGATCGTACCTCCAGATAACTTACTATTTTATTGAGAAAATAATATAAATTCTTTAAGAGTAGTGACTATGTTTCAAACTAAAATTCAGAACACATTGTCCAATTGCATTTTTTTTAATTTGTAAATTTATTACTGTGAAAAAATTACAAAAACATAAAAACTAAAGCCTTTTATATTTAGCTAAAAATTTATCAAGTTACCTGCACTCCTGACTAACATCACTAAATTCCCAGTATCTAGCTAACTGCCTTACACATACTGAGAGTTCGATGTTTGCTGGTTGATTAATAAGGTACGACGCTGTACATCTACAAACATTTGGAAACATAGAGTTTAGTTATATATATATTTTCAAAGTTATAGTGTGATCCCATGAATCAAATAGAAACTTTAAGCTAAAGTTTGATAAGGTCAATCTTTTAAGAAAGTTCCTATAGATACAGACTATGTAATCATATTGAAAGAATAAGTTGACCAAGGTTTATTTAGTCAAAACTATGTAAGAGCATTCAGTGAGGCAAGAAGAGGACAAGGTAACTTAGACATATCCCATTAAAGATAGACTGTCTGCCATATGATTTAGAGCAAAACAACACTACTTGTATTCCTACTGCGCTAGCAAATACAAATGAACCAAATACACCCTGACGATCCCAGATTTCTCCAACACTTTAGGACAGTTTCAGAAGCACTGATTAAAATGGCATAGACAATATCCTGATAGAAATATTAGGACGAATAATAAACCAAGGAAAAGACTAGCACTAATTGAAGTGATATGGAATTCTACTCATATTTACTGTTCCTTTAAAAAAAAAATCAAAGTTTAGGGGCACCTAGGTGGCTCAGTCAGTTAAGCATCTGACTCATGATTTGGCCTCACATCATGATTTCACAGTTCATGGGTTTGAGCCCCGCATCAGGCTCTGTGTTAACAGAGTGGATCTTGCTTGGGATTCTCGCTCTCTCCCTCTCTCGGCCCCTCTTCCATCCACGCTTGCTCTTTCTTATCCGCCTCCCCCTCCAATCTCTCTCTCTCTCTCTCTCTCAAGTAAATAAATAAACATTTAAGATAAAATCAAAGTCCAGGGGCACCTGAGTGGCTCAGTTGGTTAAACGTCTGAATCTTAGTTGGGCTCAGGTCATGATCTTATGGTTTATGAGTTTGAGCCCCGTGTCGGGCTCAGCACTGATAGTGCAGAGCCTGCTTGGGATCCTCTCTCCACCCCCCGCCCCTCCCATGCTTTCTCTCTCACCCTCTCTCTCTTTCTCAAAAATAAAAATAAACTTAAAAAAAAATCAAATCTAAGTAATATAAAAGGCATGGGTTGTTTTGTTTTTTTGCTTTTTGTTTTTTGTTTTTTGTTTTTTTGGTTTTTTTTTTTTTTTTTATCAGTAGAGACTTTTATTTTCTTCCTTTATGGAATCACAAATAAAAGTGCTTTCCAATAAAATTTGGGAATATTTTTTACTCTGAACTACATTCGCAGCTTTTACCCTGCCCCAATACCCTTCTAAATTTTCTCATTATTGATGTTTGTCCTTCTCCCTCTCTCCTTCCTCCTTTGGTAGTCTTTCACACATTGAGAGACAGAAACAAAGACAGAAAGACACATCAGCCATTCCTTTGGATCATGAAATGAGAAACTTTTCAGGCAACACTGCAATGTAGTTATGTTGTTATCTGGCGGTTGTTTTAAGATTTTATTTTTCCTTTCTTATTTTCAATTTTGTATATTTGGAGACAGTTTGTTATGTCTTCCCGCTGATGGAAAGAAGAAAAAACTATCTAGAACAGAGCAAATATCTAAAAATATTTGATCATATGTGTAGTGAATGAATGACTCTCTTCACTGTATTTTGCTAGAGAATTTTCTCTTGAAACCTCTCAACTATAGTTTTGAGAATGGCCCATCCTCTCCACTCAAAAAAGACCATACGTTCCTAAAAATAAGACATGAAGACTAAATCTCAGAACTTAATTTGTATTCCATGTATTTCATATGGCCCAAAATTATTTAAAGGCAAACAAAAGGTATTAAAATTGTGTTTTAAATAAATAAGAACTATATGGAAGCAAATTTTCTTTATAATATTTTAAGAGCCCTGGAATATTTATCCAACTAATCTTCTTTTTAAGATGTAATGTTCTTACAGAAGAAACAATATTAAAGTGCTCTACAATAAATTTCTGAATTTAGTCCCTAGTCATTCGGACTTTGATTTAATCATTTTTGTCAGGCGAAAAATATATATAATGTTTTTTTCAGGCTACTACTTAATTTTTGAAGATGGGATGATAGTAACTGATCATGCTGTGAATAAAGAAATAAATGTTTCGTACTAAAGCAGTATATAAGCTGAAGTTCTTGAACAAAAGCAGCCTGTCAACTATGATGCATTTAAGTACAAGAAAGATTGATGTTTGCCAAATGTCAAATCAGAGAGAAGAAAAATGTTTTCAAGCTTAGGGGATTGCCAACAATGAAAGGCAAAATAAATAAAAATTTAGATATACAATATTGTTATACCTTGTCAAGGAAATGTTAATTGAGATCAGGTCTCCTTTTTGAAAACATAATGTAAAATTTCCACCAAAAAACTACTCAACAGTCTGGCAATTAACACAAAAGTAGAATTTTAAAAGATACAAAGAGATGGCTGACATTAACAAAAATTGTGCTGTTAGATTATCAAAAAGCTATGCCCTAGATTTCATTGTCAATGAACTCCTACCGATTAATTAATATAATTGGTTGTGTTACTAAGAGAAAGCTAAGAGTTTTGAAAATTATCGGCATGAACCATGTGGGACTCCACCGTGAATTCAATAGTTAAAATATGCAGGTTTCTGTTTATTTATTCTGCATTATCAGGTTTATGACATTTATTTGGTAGCTAGATATTGTTGTGAATGTGCAATGATTTGAGTTATTAAAATAGAGTTTGCTTATGATCTATGCTAAGAACACGCAGTGCATTCAAATAGCAAAGTAACATTAGGCCTTTCATCTCAGAGTGGTATGTTTCATTTCCCTAGGGTTGGGATTAAATTGAGATTTTGTATTCATTTGAAGTAATTGTAATGAGAATATTTAACATGGGTCAAATGGAGAATACTGGCACCCTAGAAGTGCTTAGAAATAATTTGCCTTTTTATACATTTTTCCACAGTGGGATTGAAAAAGATTACCACGCCTTGTTTAACGATGCTATATTGTTCTATTTGTGAATCTAATGAAATCTTTGGCAGAAAAGAGCATAAATTGCTTAAATGAATTATTAAAATAAGGCATCTGAATCAAATAATTATACATTTGAAATACATGAGATACTATTAACAATCTTTACAATCTTTACAATCAGAGATATGTATATTTGAAAAAATCTTGATATTTCCTTTTTATTCCCATGATGGAAAGTGGGAGGAAAATTGTATTTTATTTGTTCACAGACTTGGGAAAGAATTGCTCAGCAGAGCTATGTACCCACAGCAGATTTTTCCAGACTCCTTTTTCCCCTGAAGCAGTCTTTTTATTTGAGCCCCATAAGTGATTTTCCATCTTTCTCACTGAAGTGCTCAGATATAGTAGGACCGCTCTCTGCTTCTCTCTCTCTCTCTCTCTCTCTCTCTCTCTCTCTCTCTCTTCCTCTCTCTCACTCTTTCTCTCAGGACATTGGCTTTGTTAAAGCCAAAAGGAAATAAATTATTTCTTTGTGCTGGTTGTGAGTGCTAAACTGGACCAGCCTGTCACTGAATGATCAGTTACTGAAAACCAATGTAAAAATTATATTACATTGGATGATATCATGTGATCTTACAGGAAGTTTCTTTACAAAAGAGTGCAAATATCGATAAAGTTCATTGAGCTCTAAATGATATTCAGAAACTGTTTTAGTGCTAAAACATACCCAGTGATTGCTTCAAGCTAAATTATACTGTCTCAAAAGAAAATGATAAGTTGGGTCAATGTAACAGGCTAAAATAATACAACATTTTCTAAAAGATTACAGACTTTCTCTCTAAGTGAACATGTATTTGTGTGGAGCACATGCTAGCATAGCAGCTTGTTTGAATGTTCTGATAAACCCAGACATTACTTTAGGAAACAAACAAGTGTCTTCCCAGTACCGGTAGGAGTTAATATATTAATATAGCTACTATTCATTGTTTATGCTTGATGAAGTCCTCGAAAACAGCTACTATATTGTACATAACAGGCACAGACCACATCAATATCTGGAACGAGTCAAAGACGGCTAACAATAGCACTAAAATTTAAGATTATTCTGGAAGTTCTAGACAATTCAGTAAGGCACTGAACTACTAAGATGCATTAGAAAAAAGGAGAGCAAATTGTCATTATCATGAAATGTATAATCACATACAATGTAATTTAGATCAAACATACCTAAAATTGCCCAGGGCTTACTCATCCTGTTTCGGAAGACTATAATAAATTGGGATAATGGGAATTGCCTGATATAACTTTTTCTAATACATTTGCAGACTCCTGCCTTACACATATGTATATTTGTGTTGAGCTCATTCTCACATGGAGAAATCCAAGTAAATCAACTGGGAAAACTTCTTGAACTAAAAACAAAATTAATTAAGATGGCATGATACAAATAAAGAATATATTTTTAAATTTTTCATCCTCCAATAATATCTTGATTTGTGGGTGGGGAAGAGGGAAAACAAGATCACATAATAATCACAACTATTAAATAACTGGTAACATTCTTAAAAATTACACAAGACCCCTGTCTGGAAAGAATTACAGTACTTTCCTGTGTAACATACAGGGAGACAGATAAGCGTCAAGAGTTATACTCTTTTTTTTTTTTTATTAACTTTTTATTAAACTCAAGTTTCTGGCACAGAGTTCTTTTTTTTTTTATATGAAATTTATTGACAAATTGGTTTCCATACAACACCCAGTGCTTAATAGGACTATTGTAAGATGGCATTCAATGTACAGACATAACTGTAACACATCAGTCAGAATTCTAGTGGGATTATTTTAGAAACATGAAAAAGCTGTTCTAAAGTGTTTAGGAATCAGGGTGCCTGGGTGGCTCAGTCGGTGGCTCAGAATTGAGCGTCCGACTTCAGCTCAGGTCATGATCTCAGGGTTTGTGGGTTCAAGCCCTGCATCGGGCTCTGTGCTGACAGCTCAGAGCCTGGAGCCTGCTTCGGATTCTGTGTCTCCCTCTCTCTCTGCCCCTCCCCGACTCGCACTCTGTCTTGGTCTCTCTCTCAAAAGTAAATAAATGTATAAAAAAATTAAAAAAAATAAACTGTTTAGGAATCAAAATGGCAAAGGACAATTTAAAAAGTATTAATAAGAAGAGATATGATGTATTAAATATGAAAATATTTTTCTAACACTACCATGTTTAAGATACTTGGTACAGCTTCAGCCAGATTAGTAAAATGTGAGAGATAAACATAAAATTAACTCTACATTTCTATGAACCAAATACGACAGAAACTCCTAAGAACGTAGACAGGATAGGCTATTCAGTGAATGATAGTAAAAGATTTGGCTGGAATTTGGAAAGAAAAAAAAGAATGATACAATAGAATTCAGACATTAAACATAATTTTTAAGGAGTTTTAATTGCATAGAAATGCTCATAAAATAGAAAAAATTGAAAATATTTATGCAATATGAGTTTAGTCAGGTAAAATACATGCGTGTGTATGTACATGCGTGTATGTGTGTGTATGTATATATATGTATATACATATGTGTGTATGTATATATATGTATATACATATATATACATACACACACATACATATATGTATGTGCATGTGTGTCTGTATATATGTGTATATACATATATATACATACACACATGCACATACATATAAACTGGTAGGAACTATACCAGAATGATAAAAATGGTAAAAAAAAAAAAAAAAAAAAGGCGGGGGGGAGGGCAGGGGCAGGGAATGTTGATCTGATTACAGATGATTTTAATTTTCTTCTTTATACTTTTTGTAATTTGCAGTTTCTTTCTTCAATTATAGTATATTATATAATCAGAAAAGCAAAAGTTTTTGTCCTTGGATTTTAAAGTAGCCATCATGTTATCCCTGCACATAACAAATATTATAAAATTTGTTTATTAGCATCAAATTTATTAGCATAAAATAATTCCAGACTTGCCTCAAGATACAATTTTCAGGGCGCCTGGGTCGCTCAGTCAGTTAAGCATCCGACTTAGCTCAGGTCATGATCTCCTAGTCTGTGAGTTCAAGCCTGCCATCAGGCTCTGTGCTGACAGCTCAGAGCCTGGAGCCTGCTTTGGATTCTGCGTCTCCATCTCTCTTTCTGCCCCTCTCCCACTCACACTCTGTCTCTCTCAAATAAATGAACATTAGAAAAAAATTTTTTTAAATAAGATACAGTTTTGTTGTTGTTTTCCTTTTCCTTTTGTAATGTACAATTAGAATAACCTCTATAAGCAGAGGGCATACAGCAATGCTCACCATTATATTTCCAGCACTTAGCATAATGGTTTCTCTCTCTTTTTTTTTTTTTAAGTAATCTCTACACCGAATGTGGGGCTTAAACTCACAACCCTGAGATCAAGAGTCACACATTCTTCCGACTGAGCCAGCCAGGCACCCTGGCATAATGTGTAATACATAGTAGGCATGCAATAAATATTTGGCTAAAGAAATAACTAATCAATTCAAAACTCATCTATTTGCAAAAATATTAATGAATTGGCCCTTTCAAATAATCTTTTTCTTTCCATGTTAGTCATTTTTTAAGGGGACAAGCTAATTAAGGAATGCCAATTTTTGGATTATCTAGTATCTAATTTGAACCAATTAAAAATATCCCACCCATCTTTTGTGGGTGCCTGGGTGGCTCAGTCAGTTGGTGCCCAACTATTGATTTCAGCTCAGATCATGATCTCAGAGTCATGAGATCAAGTCCTACATGAGATCAAGGGGATTCTTTCTCCCTCTCCTTCTGCCCCACTTGCCAACTCACAGACACACATTCTCTCTCTCTCTCTCTCTCTCTCTCTCTCTCTCTCTCTCTCTCTCAAAAAAACACCAAAAACAATCCTCTTTTAATTTAACCTAGAAAGATGTAGGATAGTACACAAGGCAAGAACTGAAAACACCAGAGAAATGTCTTACTTCCTTCCTTTTTGCCATGCTAGCCCTGTAATCTTCCTAGGAGACTTTCTGGTTTTGGAAATTTAACCCCCCACCCCCCACTTAAACTATAGCACCATGCCACCTATTGTTCAAATAGGTTCTATTCTTTCTTTGTTTTCCAGACCATCTCTGGGCATTTGGCTTACAAGTTCTCCCTTGCTTGGAATCTTATTTCTTTTGAGGAGCCCAAAACTTCTCCAGTGGAGAAACAGAAACCATTCTCCTCCACCTCTCCTTTGAATGACTCAACATTTAATTCTCAGGGAATCATTTTTCATTAAAACAACTCCCTGGAGTCTACGTTGTAATGGTGTCACAATGCCGGACCCTTACCCTTCTTCAAGTCTTGGTGCCTTCGTTTTAAGAAGTGTATTTTTTTTCTCTTTCTTCTATTATATAACCATACCCCTCCTGCCACCCACTGAGCATGGTCCTGTTCTGTTGAGAGAGGATCTTCTTCCCCTCAGGGTCATTTATGCTCAGCATTTCGCTGAATTGTATTCAGCTGATGTTGTAGTTATTCCATTCTTCTCTGTGACACAGGGCTCTCCACATAAAAGCTTGCCAATTTGTCATCCTCAGTTTACACTGAAAACATAAAAAAATGAAAAATAATTGATCCAGAAGTCAAGAAAGTTGGGTTCTAGTCCTTACTGTTTTTCTCTCAGCCACAAGTTAAAATGAATGGCACTTAAACCAACTGTGACCTCCGTTTTCTTTAAAAATAATATTCTCTTCCATCTCTAACAGTCTTTGACCATTTCACTTCTTTATTTATTCAACCAATGCCGTTTATTGAATGTTTACTGATTTTCCACCACTGTGTCAGGTATTCATTTAGAAATGAATTAGAACAGAAATGATTAAGAGGTAGTTCTCACCTCCATGATACAAGTTGCATTGCTTTCTGCATGAAACTCTGAGGGAGCTGATTATACTATAACTAAGATGTTGAATCTTGGCTTTTGACTGAGCTTCTTAGGTAAGGTCTTTTAAAACTAGTGGGGCGCCTGGGTGGCGCAGTCGGTTAAGCGTCCGACTTCAGCCAGGTCACGATCTCGCGGTCTGTGAGTTCGAGCCCCGCGTCAGGCTCTGGGCTGATGGCTCAGAGCCTGGAGCCTGTTTCCGATTCTGTGTCTCCCTCTCTCTCTGCCCCTCCCCCGTTCATGCTCTGTCTCTCTCTGTCCCCAAAATAAATAAACGTTGAAAAAAAAAATTTTAAACTAGAGCTTAAATTAAGGAGTACCTGGGTGGCTCAGTTGGTTAAGCTTCCGACTCTTGATTTCAGCTTAGGTCTTGATCTCAGAGTTGTGAGTTCAAGCTCCATGTGGGGCCCCATGCTGGGTGTGAAGCCTACTTATAAATAAATATATATATATTTATATATTAAATAATATATGTATATATATTTAAAATATACATTCATATTAATATATATACATATATGTATATATCTTTAAAATAGAACACCTAAAGCATTAAATTATGTTATGTCATTCTATCAAAAGAATAATAAATTTTTTTAATTTCTATATTTAAAGCTATTTGGAGTGTTATTTTATAGGAATGCATTTATATTTTTTTACAGTCACCTCCCAGTTGTACTTACGGTGGTATATTACCTATATTTAACTTTTAAGAATTTTGAGCAGGCAACTTTCTTCCATGATGACTTTTCAAATAAAGATTTCAGATCCCATTATGTTTGCTGTTACTTTCAGAATATAGGAAGGTACATCTTTGGTATCCTTCAAGAAGAACTTAACACATTTCATATTTGCTCACCTGAGGAAATTGCTTTTAAAAGAAAGAATAGCCAGACAGTTTTCCAAGATGAATAGCTCTTCCTGACTTGCACGTGATTCAAAGAGTAGAATAAATGAATAATTTTGCATGCAAGTTTCTTGGTTTGCTTACAACTTTCTGCTAAGATTCCAGAGACCTTTAAGCAAAGGATTCCACCAAGTACATTTGTTGTATGTGTATGTGTGTGTACATTTTTTTTCAGAAAGCATATGCTAGAAGGGCTATTAAGCAATTAGCTTCATGCATATAGATAGTTCATTTTGCACCAAACCATATGATGTGATTGGAATTTATAGAAAACCATCCTTCTTGCCAGGAACTGAGGCAAGTTAATTCTCTAGTTTGGAGAAGCGTGGTCTTATGGCTGCAATCTGTACCCTTAAAAATTAGGAGCCTAGTATTCTATATTCGATAGCTTAGAAAAGTATATAAAATATGAAAAAAAATGTCTTTATTAAATATAGAAATTAGAAAAAGAAAACCCAAGTAGAGTACCTGGTTCATTTATCGTGCTCACTAAATGTTTGTTTCTTACGATAAAATGAAACCAGCAGGGGTTGAGTTTAGGTTTGTTTTTTTTAATAAAAATATGTGCCATAAAGTTTTATGTCCTTGTCAGATTTGGCTCTGAGCTTTCTAGCAGTCTATGCAAAAAAGGGAATGCAGTCAGTGAAAGAATCCGTAATGTCAATGAGATAAAAACAAACTGGCCACTCAGGTGAAGCCCCGCTATTTCTAGAGATTTAATAACTGTTTCCAGAATGAATGAATGATGCTGAAAGCTGAGAAAAATTTCTTCCATTTGCATTTTTAGGAGGTCACTTGGCTCTTCACTATCTTTACAGTAAACATCAGAGAACTTCAGTTAGCTATTTCTCAGGTCAGTGGTCAAGGAAAACTGCTTTTATGGGGATAACACGCAATTGCTTGCTATGGTAATGTGCCTTAATTCAAAAAATATTCTGAAATGCCTAGAAACCCTAGAGATAGGACGATTGCATATACTTCAGGCACGTATCCATTTTCTATGTGTAAAATAAGATTCTTTGCCACCTTTTAAAGTTCTAGTTGGGCTTTACAAAAGGAGTGTGTTACCATCTTATCTCATTTTTATAGTACTCATATCCAGGGCCACAACCATTCATCAGTATTTTTCCCTCTTTTTTGAGGGGTGGATATTATAGTAAAAGTCCATGGAATGTGTACCATAAGATGTAAAATTCTACATGATTGGCCTTTTGTAAATATTAAGCAAAACCAGTAAGTCAAAATGATCAGATTAACATATTTTAGCAGAAGCATCCATATGAAAGGAAATGTTGACATTCTTTATGAAAGCTGCTTTTTCCCTTTACTGCTGCCATTTTTATTGTGGATTTCCCTGTTCAGCACTTAGTTCCAATTTTTTAAATGATCCATTTCAACACTAGACAGCAATATTCTTCCAGTCCTATGAGTTTTGGGTTGCATTTTATTACATTAAAGATTGCAGGGCTCTACTGTGAATTATAGTATTAACATGTCTTGTATTTTAGAGAACTGTGTTCACAAGAATTAATGTGACTGAGTCCAGCAATTCTTTGTGTGTGCCCTTGAAGAGTAAAGTCCAGTGCAATTTAATCTTTAGTACTAACCAAGTTATGAGTTCCTTGTATAATTGCAAAAAATTTAAAAGTACAAAAACAATAGGGAATTCATTCGAGAATCCCAAAGAGATGTTTGATTTAAAGTTGACTTAGTTGAAGATGGTAATACTTTCAAGTGGTAACCAATTTACCTGAATGTGTTTCCCAGACTTTGCTTACAAGTTAGTTGCCTGAACTCAAAATGCAGTTTTCTTAGAAATGATGCTATAAATTCAGATCCTTCCAATGGACACTTAAGCGTCAATGCTATCTCAACCCTTAAGAGCTTACTTACTGGTGGTGTGGAAAAAAAGGCAAGGACACAAATAACTCAGCAAACCTCTTTTCAACACATTGTCAAGTGCCTTACAAAGCAAGCTCAAATATGGCAGAAAGCCACCACCAAGTTTCAGAGTCAAAGAATGCATAAATTGTTACAAGCTTATTCTATAGATCAGCTACCCAGAAAGATATTGTGCTAATATCTTGTTCTCAACTCATTGCCATTTCTCCTTCCTCAGCATAAGTACCCTGCCACACAGCTACCCCCGCCCCCCCCCCCGCCCCGCCAAATGGATAGGGCAATACACTATAAAGCTTTTCTGGCTAATGAATAACTGGAACCTTACTGGATTTAAGAACTTCACCTTTTTAATAAGCTTAAAATCTCTACCAAAGATTCTACCCAATCAGGTACATGATTAATATTGATCCACAAAAATAACTAATTGCCAAAGCAGAGGGATTTTTGTCTCTTTACCAGAAGTGGCAGAGTTTCTGACACCATAATCTATTTTCACCTGTGGTGAATTTATTTCATGATCTCTTTAGCATAGCCCAATATTCTTGTTATTCTTTTTGAGAAATGTTTACACTGTCTTACCTTAGATTTCATGTTTGCATTTGGAAAGAAGTTTTTATTTTTTCCCTGTGGATTCCATTAAAATGTGATTAAGAGCCCTATTCTATTAAATAAAGGATATCTCATTTTATCAATACTTGAATTTCTCTCCTACTCTTCAATTCAGAGATGACAGTAAAATATTTAACATCTACTGTAGCACCCACTCGTGGCCCACCAACCAACCCACACTTCTGGGTTCTTTTTCTCTCCTTGGCTCCGTCAGAGCCAAATTCCCATGGAGACTTAAGTTCCCAGAGCTACAGAAGGGACAAGGGCCAGTCAATCTGTAGGCATCCCTGTAGGAGCCGCTGGCCGTACCCAGGAGGGAAGGCTTTGAGAGACTGACTGGCACAGGCATCAACTAGTCAGAGTTAGAGCAGATTTCTGCAAACCAGAGCATTAACTCTTTACTTGCTATACCAAGGGCATCTTAGGTGAGAAGCCATCATGGCAGACACTTTTACCAACCTTTTGGGGAGTTTTAAAATATTTTAATAATTCCCTGCTCGTGCTCTCTCTCTGTCTCCCAAAAATAAATAAACATTAAATTTTTCTTAATTTAAAATATTTTAATAATCTGTGGAGCCTTACCTGTAAATACTGACTATCAGACCTGCTCACAGCCCATTATAAGAAACTGGATCTATAGACTTAAGACAGTCGTGTGTGGATAAAAGGGCATTTTAGCTTGCTGTCTAAATGTTTCCTTATCTCCCATAATTGAATCCACCTCTCTTGCTTTGAAAGTGGATTCAGTGCCTGCAAGACTTTGGTATTTGTTTACCCAAACTTTTGACTTTCTCCTCCCTAAGCCTTAGTTTCCTCTTCTGTAAAATGGTTTATATTAATAGTATTTCAACATACTGTTCCTGTGAAGTTTAAATGAAAACATACAAGTGCAACCCTAGTGCAGTGCCCGAAATAGTGCTGGCCATCATCCCCTTTTCACAGGACCTGCAATTAATAGATCTTATAATCCTATATGTGGGTACATAGCTGATCGGTACATCTGACTCCATGAACACATACTATGCATCGTGTTAGAACAAAGGTGACCAGAAAAATAGGTTATTACTGGGTATGAGAAGTTGTCATGCTTTCAGACACTACAGGGCTATTGTGTACTTTGACAACCTGAGGAAGCCTGGGGTTGCAGGGGCTGATGTCAGCTCATGGCTTCTGGGCTTTTATTCCTAATGAGGAAGAGGTATTCTTGCTCTCTAGAAAGAGGGAGATCCTTTGTCAAGCTTCAGGTCACCCTGTACTCATATATTATCTTTTCCTTTGACTTTTGCTCAAAACCCGGGAATAGAGCATATCTTAAAAGCACTAATGTCAGGAAACCCCAGGCTCTTTCATTTCTGGGCAACATGACTGAGAAGACTGTCATAAAAGATATGGAATCGTAGGAGGAAATAAATAAAAATGAATCCTAGAGGGCAGCATAAAAAAAGTGTATAGAAAAACTCTGTTAACAAGTAAATGAGTATTCTTAACAAGGTTTTCTTGTCATCCTCTTTGACTGGCATCAGAGTCTTCATTTGAACCATGTCATCTTAGGTGCTCTGAGCAAATGTCAATTATAATCGGCACTCCTGATGAAGACTAAACATCAAAATGAGAATGGGAAGGAAGCACCGTGCCACACCATTTGCTGAGAACTTCTTTGAGCTATGTCTATTTGTTTCCTCTTCCCTCTTGGTGTTTTATCTTATTCATGATATGCTGTTTTTTTGTGTGTGTTCTGACTTTACTTCTTGAAAGTCTTATTCACAAGTGGGTGTCATTGTCCCAGTCACATATTGGTTTGGCACTGATTAATTACTGAACCTTTCTTGATGTTTTGTCCATCATGCATGAGGTGGGAAAAAATGCCTCAGATGCATTTCGAAAACTCCCATCTAATCCTCTAGTTGTGATTTCTAAACCAAAACTGTTTGTATTATTCTAACTCTAAAATTTCTTAGTTTGAACACTATACTGTCTTTACAGTCTTTGAAGGAGTCTTATTTAAAATGCTTCCCTCCTGTTCATTTCATGCAACTACCTTCACTACTTCCAATGAACATTTCCATGACCATCTAGATTAATAAGAGCAAGCCAAAAGTAAAAGGAGAAGAAAAATGTAAAGCTGAATATATATCTGAGAAAATATTAAGCAATAACTGCAAGAGTTAAACAGTACTCAAATATTGTTAATTCATCTTTGGTTTGCATGTCTGTTGGTATGATTTTCTTTGTTAAATGAAAAGTCCCTTTTTAATGTTAAATGAAAAGTTCTTTTTTTCATTAAGTTAGGATCATTTAGCGAAGCCAGATTTAGTGAGTGTCCGAATTTCTCTGTGTTTGCATCATTCTTACAAAGGGTAAAGGTTTGAAAAAGTTTTTTTTAATGTTTATTTATTTATTTTGAGAGAGAGAAGGAGAGCTCACACGTGTGTGAGCAGGGAAGGAGCAGACAGAGAGGAAGAGAAAGCATCCCAAGCAGACTCTACACTGTCAGTGCAGAGCCCAATGCAGGGCTCAGTCTCACAAACCATGAGATCATGACCTGAGCTGAAATCCAGAGTTGGACGCTTAACCAACTGAGCCACACAGGAGCCCCTGAAAAAAATATATTTCAATGATACTATTTAATTAAAATAGTTTACTATTCAGATATTACTCACAGATATTGTAAATTTATTTTCTCAACACATACATTATCTTTATCTTTATTATTAATATTATTTTTGAGATAGAAGATAAGAATTTAGCGTTACAAAGGTGTGAAATCTTCTCTTTGATCTATTAGATCTTTTAATATAATTCAATATAGCATGTGTCAGTTTGAGTTCCCAGCATTAACTTACACCTCTGTCTCTTCCCCCTTCAAGATTGGCAGTTTCTAGAAAGCAACAACCTTGCCTGCCTTATGTTCATTTCTTATCAACACATACGTTCTTGGCATGGTGCCTGGCAAATACTTCAAAAATGCTCTGTAAATAAATAAATGAATGATATTGATGTTACAGATGCACACAAATTGTGTAGGATTGCTATAAGTGTACAAATTCAACAGTCTTACAAAATAGTGCCAGTTAACTATATTTTAATATACATCAAGAAGCAACAAAGAACCTCATAGAGATCGACACGCAAGCTTAATCCCAAGCAGGTTATATGGCTCCATCTTATGGAGAAAAACGGATGTGGTCACTGACGACCTTTTCTAAGGCTTGGGATGGCACCTAGAGTTGTTCATCCATGGGGGAAATAATGGTTAAACTTGATGGTAATTGTCGGTGGGAGAAAACAACAGAACTATTTTGCTCTCAAATGGACTGCCACATAAAGAGAGGGAAATCATGGTCACAAGATAGGATAGAATGAAGAGGGAACTAATATTTATGATCTCTACTCACACCAGCCACTATGCCAGGAACTGTAACTGTTGCTTCTTGTAGTTCTTACTACGAGTTGGGCAGTATTATTCCCTTTTGTTAATGAGGAAACAGGTTTCTCACAGCTAGAAGTTGGACAGTATTATTCCCTTTTATTAATGAGGAAACAGGTTTCTCCCAGCTATCAAGTAGGGGCCCCAAGATTTAATGAGGAAACAGGTTTCTCACAGCACTAAGAGTTGGGTGGTATTATTCCCTTTTACTAATAAGGAAACCGGTTTCTCACAGCTATCAAGTAGGGGTCCCAAGATTTAAACTGGGGCTGTACAACCCAAAATCTTGAATCCTTTCTAAAATAAGGCAGAGCATAAACCAACAACACAAATTATTTTCACCACCTTTATCAGAAGTCTTACCCGTCTCAGCGGCGGGGAGAGGGACTAATAGGGAGGGTCTTCAAAGTGGAAGAGAACAGACTTTGACTTGAGATGAACTTTGATCCACATCCCTGTTCTACTTCTTGGTGATCTTATGCAAGTTGCTTATCCATGCTAATTTTTAATTTTATCATTTACAAAGTGAAGGCGTTCACAGAATTTCCAAATGACAAGTACCGTCAATGCCTAACACAGAGAAGGCCGTCAAAAATAGTGGTTGTTCTAATCACCATTTTAGTAGAATCATGCTTCGTTCTTCTTTCTGGGTATGCTACCTAAAGAAAGACTTGGTTATTGGAACACAACACAAAAAGAAAAACATTGTCTCTAGGGGAAGCTTGGTTGATTTTATGACAAAGGTATATATACCTCAAGCTATGGGTCAGTTTGATGTAAAATGCCTTTGGCGCACAATGAAATACGGCCCATTACACTGAATTTATATTTTTGCTTGTTATTTGCTTAATTATAAAGTGATTGATGATACATCTTGAAATTCATTGAAATTTCAAACAATTTTTTGAGAAAAAAATTACGAAAGTTCCTTCAAGGGATTTGCAAATGTACTGTAAATTATAATCAATGCCATAACAAACGCAATGGAGAAGTCAAACAGGAAGAGATAATTCCAAGTTTAGCAGATAATTCCAGGTTTGGGGTTTGCCTGGCTCTTAAATTGTGAAACAGACTCTCTGAAGCAGAAGGAATATGAGAAAAAAATGGAGAAAGGGACACCAAGACCAGTCAGTACCTTTGTGGTACCAGCGTAAGAACAGTGATAGAAAAAAACCTGAAATGTAGCATGAAGTAAAGCTGGTCACGATGCTAAGATACCTAATCATGACAAGTCATTTAAATGCTACTTTTAGAGTAAGAAGTAGAGCAAAGAAGTGATCATCTCATTGCCTGGGAAGCCTACTGTGAAGTTACCAGCTGAAAGAAAAGGGCATTGGTGTTCACTTTCGAATCTGTTTCTGTCCTATCCAGCCATGCTGATGCTCCTTCAACTAGAAAGGCAGAGGGATAGCAACACTAACAATAGTGCTTTGTTAGTGACCCCAGGCTTTTCATGCTTCTCCAAATCCCAGAGCAGTAGCCCTCCTGAAATCAGAGTGCACGGAAACCAGTTAAAATTCTGGTGAGAAGTATGACTGTGCCCTTGCCATTCCTATCTCTTAAACTTCTATTTAAATTGCTTTGTATGGCTACTTCTTAACTTGTAAAATACAATAAATCAAACTACAATAAAAGAAGCAGACCCAAGAAGCATCCGGACAACCTGAGTGATTATTGCCCCCCACCCTCCCGCCAAAACAAAAAAGCAGCTAGGCATAAACACTAATGAAATTTAAATCATTGCATCTGGCAGCTATTCCCCAGTTTATAAATGGGTGCCACTAAGCCATTCTGTCTACTTCATGTTCAACAGTTACATTAATTCATTTAGCTATTGACGGTGCATTTGCAACCCAACCTGGCTAAATCATCCAGAATGGAATCCTACTCAAAATTAGACCATAATGAAACAGCATTTTGCCGTGGAAACAGCACAGGCTTTGGACAGGCCTGGGTTTTTATACAGGCTCTCCAAATGATTAGTTGTACAATTATAAAATAAGGATGGTAGTACCCATTTGTCACTTGTCATTGTGATTCAATGCAATGACATATTTGGGGAGGCTGATATTTATTGAGCACCTTCCATGAGTCAGGTAGCCTACCATTTATTCTTCTAGGCAACTTAATGAGGTGGGTATTACAGAGCCAGGCCTTGAGCCCGAGTTTTAGTCCAAATTTCATGCGCCCTCCACACCACATAGTAAGATGCCAGGCATGGTACCTAGCACAAAGCAGACCCTCAAGAAATACCTACTGAACTGATAAAAGAGCTGGGTTATAGTGGAAGTGAGCAAATCATCAAACATATCCTTTAAAGTTTAGGCCCAAATCATCATTTATGCATTATGAGTGAAAATTTTGGGTGTCTCAACTAAAAACTTAGACATGGGACCTATACTTAAACTATGGATTGAAAAAGTTGTTTAAATCCGGGATTCATTAAGAAATGAACTACACATGGCCTAAAACATTCTGATTAAAACAAATAATGTACATTAATTCACTAGTCTTTTGGTGTAGGGCCTAAGTCTGGTCTTGGCATGTGCTGTATGTGTTGGATATCTGTTGCATAAATCCTACTCATAGTACATTTCCTAAAATTTCTGTTTTCTTTTTCTATAAAATGGAGCAACAAATTAAAGACACTTATGAAGTAATCTGAGTGAAAAACATTTCTGGATTTTAACATTTTTTTCTAATCTTTTGCAGCTAAATTAATAGCTTTTTTTATTGTGGTAAAAAAAACACACACACACACACACATACCACAAGATTTACTCTCTGAACAAATGTTTAAGTGTACATTGTAGTATCATTAACTATCAGCATGATGTTATGCATCAGATCTCTAGAGCTTTTTTATCTTACATGACTGAAACTTTATACCCATTGAACAGCAACTTCCCACTTCCTGCCTCTCCCCAGCCTTTGGCAACCATCCTTCTACTTTGTGCTTCTAGGAATATGACACTGTAGACACCTCATGTAAGTGGAATCATGCAGGATTTGTTTTTCTGTGACTGGCTTATTTCACTTAGCATGATGTCTTCAAGGTTTAATTTGTGGTTGAATTTCCTTCTTTTCTGTGGCTGAATAATATTCCATTGTAGGTATATGACACATTTTATTTATCCATTAATCTATCAGTGGACCTTAGGTTGTTTCCACCTGTTGTTGGCTATTGTGAACAATGCTGCAATGAACATGAAAATGCATACACTGTATCTACTGTATGTTAGCCAATTTGACAATAAATTATTTTTTTAAAGAAAAAAAAACATGAAAATGCAGGTGTCTCTTTGAGATCCTGATTTCAATTCTTTTGAATAAATACCCAAAAGTGGGACTTCTGTATCATGTGGTACATCTATGTTTAATTTTCTCAGGTACCTTCATATAGCTCTTCATAGCAGCTATACCATTTTACATTTCTACCAACTGTGAAAAAGAGCTCCAATTTCTCTGTATCCTCACCAACACTGACAGTATATTTTTATTAACAGCTCATTTTTTGTGAAGTTTATTCAACTTAAGGTTTATAGAAACAACACTACCTTGCTTCACATCCGTATTTCACAGGATTATGCAATACTTAATTGAAAGTACATATTGCCAATAGCAGTTGCAACCAGCATACTCAAGTTCAAAATAAAGAAAACTGATGATTTGTAAATGCACAACTCAATTGGTAGGAGCAAAGTGGTAGGAACTCTGGAGAAGTGTTAGTAGCCCAAATTATTCATCCCACCATAAGTATCAGTGCATATGTTTACAGAGAGAGTAGAAAGGGCTACTTATGTGGAAATGAGTTAAGAGAGCTCCTACTTCTTGAAATGAAAGGGTTGGACAAGGTAACCTTCAAGATCAAAACAGGCCTTTGTGGTAGACTAAAAATCACACAGCTAGATTAGAAATTCAAAGACATCATCAAGGTGTCGTATTTAATGATCCCTTGAAGGTTTTGAGTGTACAGATTTCACACCTTGTATACTGGCCCCTCCCCAGATTTTCTTTGAAGATATAAAGGAATTGGTACAGGCTTTCTTCTAATTGAACAGTATCACCTTTATTTTAAAGCTGATGCTTCTAAAATGCACTGTAAGTAGGGTGTGTGGCTAGACCAGACATCCAGAGACGTGGATTCAAGTGCTAACTCTCTAACTGGTGAGCAAAGAGGACTTGAGAAGATTGAACAGATGAGGACTATGGCTCTGCCCCATCTTACAGTTTTATAATTCCATGATGCTTTTGTTTTTGTTTTTGTTTTTAATTTTAGAGAAAAATTGAGTATGAGCAGGGGAGAGGGGCTGAGGGAGAGAGAGAATCCTAAGCAGACTCCATGCTGAACGTGGGATCCCATGACCCTGGGACCATGACCTGAGCTGAAATGAAGAGTCAGACTCAGTCGCTCAACCACCCAGGCGCCCCTATAATTCCGTGATCTTTAATATTTTCTCCACTCAGACATTTTCATGTGAAAACTGTCATTTATATGGCAGGAGCTACTACCTGAAAAGGTTCATCACTATTTGCAACTCTACCTTCTACCTTCTAGGCAGTAATCAGCCTGAAGTGGTTTTTTGTTTTTGTTTTTTGTTTTTTGGTTTTTTTTTTACTAAAAACAATTCTATTTCTTGTAGCTGCATACTAGGCTGCTCTGTCACCTAATGTCATAGTCATCCACAGTTAATTCCACATTGCTCTAGGCTCTGCTTCAGTAGTGATTTAAAGCATTTCTCTGCCTTCCTGTTTGGAAATATCACACTTCAGAACACTCTACTCCAGTGTGCTCAGTACCCTGCTGTTGTCTCTTCCTCATACATGACCAGTAGGCAGAAATTGTGTTTTGATGAGCATCCCTTCAGTCCCGTTGGTGTGGTTTCTCTCAAGGACTTTATAGTTACTACTCTTTTCTTGTCACTTGATTTTCAGGTCCGATGACAAGTAACCCAAGTAAAATTATTCCAGAAGGTAGATATAATGTCAGCAACTGTCCATGTTTTCTAGCCTGTAAAATATTAGAGAGCGTAATTTTTTTTAGTTAATTTTTTTTTGTGGGTGGGTTTTCCTGCCACATTAGAGATGCATTTTCTACATATGTGTCTTCTCTTTCAATTCAGTTCTATTCTTAATCAATTTCTAATAAAACCTAAAGGCAGAATCCTCTGGAAGTTTTCAGTTCCATATTTCCATACTGAAACTGTCCATAGGATCTATGCTGGCGATTGCTAAGAGAGCTCAGTTGATTTTAGTTATTGAAGCTGCACAGTAAAATGCTGATACCACAAAATGACCCACAGTCTTGTGTCACCTGAAAGTATACACAAGTCTTGGGTCACTGTTGCCATGACTTCCAACATTACCTACAATCTATTGAGTTTGAAGAATTAACCCAGATTTTGAAATGCATGATCCAATTGATATAAACGGTTGGGAGTTGAGTGTGAAGGTACTCAAAAATGTTTGCATGAAAGGAGACATGTCAGGAAACCCACTTATCCCTTTACAATGGAAAAAGGAAGGCATAAGTGACTTTTTTTAGGTCAGCTTCTTCACACTCTAATGATCCTCTTGACCTTACCATTTGAATTTTCATGAAATGGGCAAGTTTAGCCCCCGCTTGTAGGTTTAGCTCTGCTTCAGGCTTTGAAGCCAATGCTATTACTTTTCAGAGGAAAGATTAGGAGTTTATTTTAGCAGCTTCGAAGACTCAGAATGTGCGTTCCCTCTCTCCCAGTAATTACACTTCTAAGTTTCTTTTTCTTTCTCTGAAAGATTTAGAGTAGCTTTCCTGGAACACTGTTAATGTCATTCTTTTAAAAGCATCTTGTCTATCAGACTTGGCTGAATGAATCCATTGCAAAAACTAAATCTACACTAACACAGCAAACAAACACACGACATCAGTTTTTAGAGTAATTTATAGAGTTGTAAGACCATGCAGATAAATTTATTGATTGTTACATGCAGATCTGTTGCAGTTTTATTTATTGGAAATTCCATGAATTGGATTCTACAATGTATCTTCACTTTTCTGGAAAATATATATATATATATATATGTCCTAACAATCTATCCTAGACATCAGAACTTAGCAGGTGATTTCATATTAATGATTTGTCTCTCCGACAGTGTTTTTGACACATCTAGGCACTACTTATAGTCCCAGGAATGTATTCTGTTTTCTAGGAGAGTATTTTTTAAGTAAAACCTTGCTAATATTCACATCTGTAGGCTCCTCAATTTGGTAGATAATGCTGTTTCCTAAAAGATGGATCTATTTTAACACTGCTCTATGAGGAAGAATTCCTATTTTAATAATTTGAGATTGTGTTTTTTCCAACAGAACTCATTTGCATTTAGTTTATATCATGATCAGTGTATTGCTTCGATCCATATGCAGCTTTCTTTTATCAGTTATGCAACAAATATTTCAATGAATGTTAGATATGGCATGATGTTTCAAGGAACTTTAACTTGAGCAATTACTGATTTCATGCAGTAATTTGGGGGCCTCTGTTTGTCAAGAAGGTAATATTTTTAAAAGGATAAAATGACTTTATAATCTATAATTATTTTCCTATCAATTACATTTTTTATAGTCTCCTGATTAGCTGGCACTTGGTGCTTAACTTTACATTTTAGCTCTGCAGGGTCCTTTTAGACATTATTATTGCAAAGAAAAATCAAAACTCAAAGTGAATTCTTAGTTTTATACTCGAAGCAATAGAGGTGCACTTGCTGAAACTGCAGCGAAGCATTGTGCAGTGGAACTAACTCACAGCTTGGTGCCCAGTCCCCGCTGAGAAGGAAATGTACGGGAACTGGCAGAGTTTTACTACATCTGCTCCCTGCTGCTAATGAGCTTTAACCTGTTTCATTCTTATTATGCTTACTGTTTAGATATTTTGCTTGCAAAATTAATTCTTTAGCTGGGAGAACACATGAAAGAGGATATGATTTGTAAAGTAGGGCTGTTTAAAAATTAAAAGGTATCAGCAAGGGACATTAAAGGCTATAATGAGTGATATGGTTACTTAATATCAATTCAAGGGCAGACGCTCAGGTGGTAAGACTGGTGTTGTTTCTCAGCTTCTGGAGTTGTTTCTCAGCTTCCGTTCTTTCTGTAACGTGGGCTACAGCCTCCAGGAGGCACAGTGGCTGTTTTGCATGGGGCATCTACACCAATATATCTATATTGGTGTTATATATGTGTATATATATATATAATATATATTATATATATTTATTGTTTATATATATTTATATTGGTGTTTTAATATATATAATATATATCTCTATATTTATCAAAGAGATGTAATGGTAGTTTTTGCTTTGAAAGCTTCCTTGGTTCTCTAAAAGGTGCCAAAGTTTTAGTGATGTGTAACGTCTGAAAACAATCAGGTTTCAGCAACCGCATTTTATTATGCCCAAGAACTAACGTGCTACCTGTCCTTAACTGCATATAACCTATTCCTGATCACTTAAACAGGAAGAACAAGAAGAACTCAAAGGGTAAATAGGCCTGAGACTATTCTTAATGAAATAATAATGATGTCATTTGGGTAGCCATAGACTATTTAATTTGCTATTTAAATTGCTTTCACACATTCCTTTGTTCCTTACCTTAAACTTCAAAGATAATCATACAGGTATTGTCCGTTTTATAGATGTAAGAATGGAAACCTGCAAATGCATGTCATTTATCATAACCAGATGAAAATTGTCCATGGGTCAGCATAAATCTGTGCACATACTATTGATGGGGACTGGGATCCTCATCTTTAGATTTGCAGAATCATCCTCAACCACTCTCATTGTCGACTTTGTCAGTATAATAAGCCCACAAAGCTATCTGCTTCTTAAATAGAAGCCAAATGTATTGGATTTTCAGCCAAAATTGCACGTTACTTTTGGTAATGATATGGTTTGAAACATTCTGCAAAGAAAAGCGGGTTGCTCTACTACAGTGTTTCTCAAACTTTTTACTCTTGAAAATAAGGGAAAAAATATTTGCAAATGTCCAGTTTGGGTCTGTATTATTTTTAGTATAATGTTACTTGTACACATAAAATTACAAAACAGTCTATGAACTCCTTTAACTACAGCTCTTGTGACATTACTGTGATTTTAGTCACAAGTATATACATCTTTATTTAGAAGGATAATCACTTTAATGATCTTAACACTGATTAATACGGAAATATTGTTAAACAAAGAAATTGTAGAGCTTATTGTATATTTACTTCTCTGCACTGCTAATGAGCTGCTGCAAAAAAAATATTTGAAAAGTAGGACTCACGTAATGGATCTCCTGATCAAATAAATGCTGACTCCTATGGTATAAGCCCTTTCATGGCTGGTGTAGCTATACCGCATGACATGTAGTGACTCATTTCTCCCACTATTTTTCTCAATATGAACCACTGTAAAACCTTCTTCTGAGCAGAATGTCATATCATTTGGCCTCTACTTGGCACAAGGGCATCATTTATATATTAGTCCATCTAGGTTCTTTCCCTGTTAGTGTAAGACAGTTAAAGTAGTACATTACTCCACTGCAATATAATTTCCTGATGTCAAATCATAATCTCAATTTATTACATAAGTTAAGAAACTAAAATCTTACTCTATTAAAATATCTTTAATGGTGAATTTTTACTACAAAGCCAAGTTCAGTCATAGCTGACGAAAGACTGTGAGGGCAGTAATAATGAATGCAAGAACTGCAGGATGTAGGGTCCGTGTTTGCATAAGTTGGTGCCAAATGAATACTTTAACCGTTAGGTGCTTTACATGATTGCTGGCATCAACACAATGTAAACATGGCCATAAATATGTGTGGCAATGCCACATAAAAGATGATCATCTAAACAAATCTAAAAATGCTTTCTATTATTCTCATGATGACCTTGGGGCAGGAATTAGTGTTATCCCATTTTACAGAATAGGAAACGGGAAAGTGAAATGCCTGCCCTGAGATCACATGGCCAGTAAGTGGTGCAGCCAAGAGTTAAGCACCTGTTGTCTGGCTAGTATCAGTGATCTTGATCATTGGCAGTGACAATTGAGAGAACAGTAACGTCCACACAACTACATTCATTAGTCACTTAAATGCACATGCCTATTTTGCTAGATAGGCAATGGAAAATGTAGAGGAATGGATTTTTTTTCTTTTTTTAAGTTTATTTATTGTGAGAGAGAGTGTGTAGAGGAGGGGCAGAGAGAGAGGGAGCGAGAGAGAACTGGAAGCAGGCTCCACACTGTCAGTGCGAGGAGCCCAATGTGGGGCTCGAACTCATGAACCCTTGACATCATGACCTGAGCTGAGATCAAGAGTCAGACATTGAACTGACTGAGCTCCCCTGGTGCCCCAGGAATGGAATTTTTAAAATTACTTTCATTGCCTACTTTATTATAGGCACAAGTAATATATATATTAAAATGTATTACTAAAATATTGATTTGAAAGGGTAAAATTAATTTTTTTCAAGAAAAAAATTGGTAAATTTATTATTTGGCTAATCAGGCATTATAAAAGTCATTGAGAAATATATATATATGCTATGTGTATGTGTGTATGCTGAAAACAAGTGTCCTATTTCAGAGGGTAACCAAAAATGAAAGGAGCCTCTGAGGTTTCTTAAATTAATTGTAAATTAGAGGAGTTTGCTTTTGAATATATTTTAAAGTCTTTCTCGAGACTACCACTTTTTAAATTCATTCATTTATTAACTTATTTATTCATTCATCCGACATCAATTTATTTTTTTAAATAACTTTTTTCTGATTATAATAGTAATGCATATTCATTAAATAAATTTGGAAAATCCATTACCATGCACAGCAGGGAATAAAAATCCCTCTTTTCTGTCTACCCAAAGCTAATATTTTGGTTCATTTCTTTTTAAAGATATCCCAGATGTGGTTGGGCCCCTTAGGCAACCTTGCATTTTGCCCCTGAGCAGGAGTCAACACTCTGTCACTTCCCCTCAAAGCAAACCTACCTACCTTAACAAAGTGTAAGAGAAAAATGAAAATTTTGCTGAAGTTTTCAGGAGGAGGCAAAGGAGAAGGCTACAATGCATATCGCACAGAAAAACTGAATAAAAAATCCCCATTAGACATCTGGGTTCTTCTCCCTATTAATTGCCAGCTGCCTTAATTCCTTGTCCATCACTAGCCCTGCTGCACAGAGCTGGCCCTGTCCGCGGCTCTGGCCTCTCTTCTTTCTGTGTTTTCACGCAGTAAATAAAGGGTCCATTTTAGCATCCTCTACCTTTATAGGCTAGCAGGGGCTTGCAAAAAACCCGTGGAGTTTTTTCTTAGATAATTTTGTCCTGTCTCATTCAGATATGTATGCATGTGTATATATATGTGTGTATATAAACCTGCACACACATGTTACATATGCATTTTTATTAATATCATACCTACTAGACTTGGAACTCTTTTCCTCCCACATATTTTGTTTTCCATCAAGTGTTCAAAACACAGTTTCGTAGTTGCATAATTTCATTATAGGATAGACCCTAATGTGTTTGGCTAATACTCTATTATTGGATATTTTGATTGCTAGTAGTTTTTGCTATTACATATAACACTATGATAAAAATCCTGTATAACTCCAGATGTTTTCTTTGTGGACATCTCTAATTATTTTCTTAGACAAAATTTCTGAATTTAGGATTTCAGGGTCAAATTGAATGAGCATTTTGGAATTTGATATACATTGCCCTTTAGCATGAAAGCTTGATTGAGCACCTACTGGGTACCAGGCACCATGCTACCTGCTGAGGATTCAAAAATACGTGACATATCAAAAAGCTTGCAGTTAGCCGTTTGCTTCAATTAGATGGTAGGCCTCTGCTACTTTCCCTAAAAAGTGTATTTGAATTTCTATTGGTGGTATGATTGAGAAGTTCCTGGCTTGGACCTAAATTTATTTTTTAACTATATATTGCCCAAAAAAAGCCCTTCTAAGTTTTGAAGCCAACCAAAAACTTCCACGTAAAATATTTGCCTTCATATTAAATTGTGGGTATATTGAATAGTTATCATTTTACCCCCAAAATGTGTTTAATAAGGAAAAGATAATTGCTTCATGTTTATGAATTGAAAGTTATTTTAATTTGGTCTTGAAGAGGAGACTTGTTGATATAAATGTTATATATCAAAACTACATTTCAAAACTTGATTACAAATGAACATCTATTAAACCCATGGCTTTGAAGTCTCAGCAGAAATTTACTTACCACCTCTTTTCTCCTTATGGCTGGCCACCACGGACTTTTACAGGCCATTCTCAGGATTACCCGAATGCAAAGGACATGAGGGAGGGTAGACAGAAATGCATTAACCTTCTGGGAATGGCTGAATGACAGTGGCTTCCCAGATTTGCGGAATAGCAACATAAATTGGCAAATACAAATACATTTGACCCTATGAATAGAACTTTAAGCCAGATAGTCATCAACGCCATTTTTAGGCATAATCGTGTACTGTATGTTGTTGTCTGTAATCATGTGTCTTACGAATGCAGAGGGACAGTAGCCACTTCTGTATTTCACAAGTCACATGAAGAACACTATGGCTTCAACTTGGTAGTTAAAATAGTCTATTGTATGCAATAAGGCTTCTAAATAATCCAAATGACAACGGACTCCTTAAAAGACCTTAAAATTGCCGAATACTATATGATAAGGAATTCTGAAAGGTTGGGAAAGACGGACCATGGAAATGAAACGCAATAACCAAGCTTTTAGATGCCCCTCCTTTTCCTTTGTTTCCAATTTTAGATGATTACGTGCTCCTCACTTCACTAAGGGTGACAACACTTTTCTTAGGCCTAAATTGGAGATAGTTATTTTAAAAATACCTACAACACATAGTAGTAAGAGTATAGATAAACACAGATTTAATTTCAACAGCTATATCACAACGATTATACACAACATCTTACATTTTGAAAAGGCTTACCAAACAAAAACAAAAGCAAAACAAAACACCCAAAGTGTGGGTGCTGTGTATACACAGTGGCTTACACATAAGGATTATCATTTACTCTCTGGAAATGAACTCCATCTTGGCCCTAAATTCTTATATTTCTACACAGAGTTGAAATGCCAGCTGAAAGCATTCCGAAATTTAAAGTAACTGACTTAACAACCTCAGACAAAGAGAACATGTCTGAAAGTTTGTCTCAATGTTTGACTTGGCCTAAGAGAGTCTCTCTGGGACTTATTTTCTAAACAATACCCTAGCACCTTGGGCCAGCAAAATGGCCTTTAAGCTTGAATGAACAGGGTATTTTTTTTCCTCTAGTTCAAAGCTTCACTATTTCATCTTTTCAAACTCTTTTACTGCACTCAGTAAGGAATTATATTGACAAGGGTAGAATTTATCTCCTAGAGGAGAATGCTATGCTTCTGTTAAGTGCTAATATAACATTTATGTGTTGGTGCCTTAATAACAGCCCCAGCTCACCTAATGAAAGTTGAAAGCAAACAGTACTCTCTGAGATTTTATTATGACTGAAGTGACTGCAATTTGAGGCAAATTATCCCTATTTTTGTTCCCATATCAAAAACAGAGATGCTAAAGCAATTGCTACATGTTTGGTATGGAATTAGGTTCCACTCTCTCATTAATCTACAAGGAAGAGCATTTTTCATGTAAACAGCTCACGAGGGTCAGAGAGAAGAGCTGTTTCTGTGAAAAATGCTTGTCAATAACTTTGTGAGTGAATTTTGAAATAAAGTGCCTGTAACCTGTCATTATTCCTTCCTCTCAAAGTCGAGAGTGAGTGGATGAAAATTGAGTATGTGAATTGAAAGCAGGTTGAGTGTTATGGCCTTATCGACTTCAGGTAAAATGACTGTTTTAACTTGTTATTATTTTTCCATTCAGAGGTCAGGCAAGGTACAGTATTACCAGCATAGACTGCAGTGTAAGCAAATTGGTATACAAAAAGGCTATTACCCACACTCACAAAGCAGAGGAAAGTATAAGTCACTAATATCAAGTGGACTTGTGATCTCTACAAAAACAAAACACACCAACAGTGTTTGGAAAAAGAATAGCATAGGCATAGAAGTATAAAGCACCTAGGAAGCAGAAAATATAAACCTGTTTAAATAAAGGTGCATATGTTTAGAAGGCAGATAAGAAACATACATGTTCCTGACCATTTTTAAAAATCATGTTTTGATCATATTTGTTTTGCAAAAGAATTATGGGACTTGAATGCTAAATGTTAGATACGCCAACTCTACACGTCACCTTAAATTTTTTCATGCCTAAGATCATCTTAAAAGTAATTAGCTTCTGATTTTTCAAGTCCATCTGATGTATTCTTATCAAAAGCAAAATACTGCTGTGGTCTTCCTTTTCGCTATAGAAAAAGAAAATCAATGAGACTTCAAAACATCAAAAACCCTTTTCTTGTCTTCTAGATGTTTACTTCTAATTCTGAAGGACGGCTTAAGAGTTTAGTGTGGCTGTTTTAGGTATGCAAGAAAAATATCTTTCCCTCAAGTAATCTCAGGCCCATTGAAAGCATATATTTAATACTATTGTTCAGTTTATTCTTCTGTTTCAGAAGACTAGTCGGTGTTTTTGTCTTTCAGACAGATTCTTAGAGACTCTGTTATAGACTCTGTTGGTCAGAAAATGAGCAGATTGGCCTAGACATTAAAAGAGGTGATAGATAGGCTCGATTAAAACCAAGTTAAGGGAAAGAAAAGGTTACATATAATTTTGAAGACATGTTTCTGTGTCTATTCATGAAATTCCCATGTCATGTAAAAAGTCAGGTTCTTTTACTTCTGAACTATTATTTTGGCTTCAGAATAATTATAATGACCTAGATAAAGGAAATATATTGACATTTCTTTGTTTCACGCTTGCTAGTCTATTCATGTCTTTAAACATTTACTGATTGGACACTGTGCTAATCAGAATAATACAAAAACTTCAGGAGAGCCCTCCTTCATCTAGTAAGCAAGAGAGTCAGGAAGATAGTGAGATAGGTTGCCATGCTAACGCTGGAAGAATGAAAGCTCGTGGAGGCAAGGATCTTTTTCTGATTCTGATCAGCAACCTCACCTACCTCCCAAACTATTACTGGGCACACAGCAGACACCTAACAGATATTTGTTGGATGTTGAAGAGATATGATTGGGCCTCATGCAGTGCATTTAAGAGACTGTGGGAAATTCAGCAAAGACTTTCCCAGTGAAAGAGAGGTCTAACGTCCTGGAATGATTAAGCCAGGCAGAGTTGAAGCAAGGCCTTCTGTATCAAGGGAGCAGAGAATTCCAAAGATTAAGTCAGAATACAGAGTTGGATGAACAGCTGTTAATTGTAGATGGTCCCAGGAATGAGGGGTGGGGCATGCACAGTTGATTGAGATAAATAAGGCCAGATCCTGAAGGGCCTTGTAGGCCACACTAAGGAACTTACATGTTAGATCAAAAGCCACTAAGTAATAATATTAATCATGCAGTGTCTTAAAAAAAAAAGGCAGATATATTTTAGAAAGAAATGACATTAGCTGAAGTGTGGCAAATGGATTGAAGAAGAAGACTGAAAATGAGTAAGGAGAACCATTAGGAGGCTTCACAGAAATCTAAGCAACATAAACGACAGTGGCCTAAATTAAGGTAAACGTAAAGAGGCAGAAAGAATGGGCCTATTTAAGTGATTTTAAGGGGTTAGAGATGACAAGACTTAGTGGCTACTTGGAATGACATTGGAAGAAGTTCCTAAGGAAGACACAGAGACAAGGATGAGGTGCAGTTCTCCAGCCTGGGGAAACCAAGTGGATAAATGCCATTTCCTAAGATGAGGAAGATGTGTTTGGTAGGGAAAGTGGTAAGTTTATTTTTGGACTCCTCCCTGTAGTCTCAGACTAGATGTACACAAATCCATTACAAATGGATGAAACAAATCTAAATACCTACATAGTAATTATGAGCATACTTTCCTTACATACAAAACAAATCGCATTGTTCAATATAAAAATATTCTTCTTTCCTCATAAGAGTTTTTTTGAAATGTAAAGGTATACAAAAAGCACTTGTTTCTAAGAGTTAAATTATTGTCATGACCCTGAGCTGGTACTAGTCAGTGAAAAGCATGACACTACCAACTAAGTCAGCACAGATGATGTGCTGTACCTTTTTGAGTTATATGTATCTACATAAATAAATACACTTCAATATGTTCACATTCACGTTGGGTGACATACTGAAGTAACAAGTTGGATTGAATATATATGCTCACATATGTTTCTAAGCATAATTTTTTTCTTACCTTTTCTCTCTTGTTCTACTGAAGACATTAAAGTGAAGTTACAAAAACTATTCAGAACGCACAAGTACATTAAAATGTTCATAACTTGGGGCACCTCGGTGGCTCAGTCAGTTAAGCATCCGACTTTGGCTCAAGTCATGATCTCACAGTTCATGAGTTCGAGCCCCGCGTCAGGTTCTGTGCTGACAGCTCGGAGCCTGGAGCCTGCTTTGGATTCTGTGTCTCCCTTTCTCACTCTGCATCTCCCACATTCATGCTCTGTCTCTCTGTCTCTCAAGAATTAATAAACGTTAAAATTTTTTTAAATGGTTCATAACTTATATTGGTAATTATGGGCAATGCCTATTAATTAATTATGAGCTGGTAAACTGAAACACCTCATATATCCCCTGTATTTCAACCAATTTCCATTTATTACATAATTATTTAATTTGCTAAAAACTTACTGAAGTATGCATACGTAAACCTAATAAAGTTTCTGAAATCCTAGAAGATCCATTCTGACGTTACATCCTGCTTGTGTTCTTTCATTCTGGGAAGAACACAAGTGTCATGGCAATTCCAATGACACAAGTCATATCCTGGTGGTAGCGGCAGTTCCCCGTCTCCCCAGAGATGCTGCAATTGAGTGGCACATCATTGCAGTGGTGGACGAACCATTTAGAAGGAAGTATTTTGCTTTGAAGACAATACTGAGGGTTTTCAAATTGAGTGTGAAGAGGTGGCATCCAGTTCTGAATCAAGTACCTCAATTTCCATTTCCTTAAAGATGGATGTCACTGTCTATTTCCACACCTGATTTAAACAGGACACTAGAAGACCTTATGGCTATGCTTCTAGAAGCAAGAAGTCTCTGAAGACAGCCAAACCGCACCGCTGTGTTTTAGAAGATTCTATAGAAAAGACAGCATTCATGCCAAAGTACTACATGCAGGTAAGGTTGCTATTAGAAAGCTGACAGGAAGTACAGACTGTGGAATCACATCATCTGTGCCTGTCAGAGAGAGAGGTAGAACAACCTGAGCAGTGCAGGAGGCTTTGCCCCCATCCAGTCAGCGAGAGAGTGGGAGACAGAAGTCCACCATTTCTGCTGCTCACCTCGCTTGTCTTATACCCTTTGTGTGAACCCTTCACTACCCTATGAGTGATTAAAAGTGTTTAAAGAAATTTATTGGGGGGGGGGCACTTGGATGGCTAAGTGGGTTAATCGTCCAGCTCTTGATCTTGGCTCAGGTCATGGTCTCAAGGTTTGTGAGATCGAGCCCCACATCGGGCTCTTTGATGACAGCACACGGTCTGCTTGGGATTCTCTCTCCCCCCACCTCTGTCAAAATAAATAAACAAACTTAAAAAAGTTTTTTAAAGACATTTATTTTTTTCAACCGTATAACCCTCTTTATTATATTCTAAGCCGTGTTGCACGCATTAGACATTTATACATACATATTGTGAATAGGTTTTGTGTACACAGTACCATAAACACCACACTTCAGAGATGCCCTGCGGTGCTCAGACCCACCCAGTGTAAATCTGACTCCACGGTACACACACACACATAAGTGAGAGTCAAAGCCTCACTCCCCAAACCAGCTCTGACTCAAAGGGGAGCTCTGCCGCTCATGTTCCAAAAGCATTTTACCAAAAGGGCTTTGGTTCATCCTCCCGAAAGAGAAATGCACCAGTGTGCACTTAGTATCTATCACCTTGTGGCTGGCTACCAAAGCGAGGGGTTTGGCAAACCTGCCAAATGAACCAAAAGGCACATTTCATTTTCATGCAGCAAGTCGTGCTCAAGAGTCCAAACTCAAAGCCTGGCAACTGGCTCATTTCCAGCCCAAACAGCCATGGTGAGTTCTCGCCCTTCACAAGCAGATGAAAGTTTTGGTTTTCATTGGGCCAGCCTCATGAAAATAGGACAGACAGAATTTGATTCAGAACAATCAATCCCGATCTGAAGTACTCTTCCTTATCGTATTAGCCTAAATGGTGTACAAAGCCCCTCAGTGGGTTTTAAAATGCAGTTGTGCCTCAGGCCTTGCCATAGGTACATTTTAATTCAATATTTGCAAATTGAATTGTGCTTTGAACATTTTATGGAAGTGAGCTTTTAAAGTGCATCATTTCTTGCATCAGATATTTCTAAAGTGGATACCTCCTCATCTATCTTTTAGTTTATTTTTTTTAGTTTATTTATTTATTTTGAGAGAGACTGAGACAGCATGAGTGGGGGAGAGGCAGAGACCAAGGGAGACAGAGAATCCCAAGCAGGCTCCACTCTCTCAGCATGGAGTCTGACGTAAAGCTCCAACCCACAAAACCCTGAGATCATGACCTGAGCTGAAACCTAGAGTCTGACGCTTAACTGACGGAGCCACCCAGGCTCCCCTATCTTTTAATTTAAATACAAATTTTAATATACTGAATCTGTCTAAAGCCAGAACCTTTCTAAACCTTACTTCTCTTTGGGGCTGTTGGTGATTTTTTTTTTTTTTTTGCAGACTAAACAGAATTATGACAACTGTGTCACACCGACCCTGTGGTGCTCTTTTCTTTATATTATGAGGAAGAGAGCAAGTCACAGGCGACTGTGGCCACCATCCAGTGATCAGTCACCTGACCCTTGAGTGGATAGTTATGCATAGAATCCGTGTTATCTGAGTTCAGGTTCAATGTCCTTTTCACTGCTCCACTGACTGCTGAAAGAAGAGAAGAGCAGGTATATGGGAACTAGATAAAGAAATACTTTCCCATGTCACTGGGAAGCCTGTCAGTGGCTTTGAAACTGGCTCCTAAAGGGAAAAACAGAAACTCTACTAATAAACTCAGTGCCTAATGAGCATCACCAAATCTTTTTGCAGCCTTGGGATTTTCTATCATTTAATCTTTTGTGAAATAAAAGGCACCATCATGGCCATACCATACCACCTTGTGACAACTTTACTTTTAGGGAAATATTACATATGTCTTTATAAAAATAATTCTGGGGGCGCCTGGGTGGCACAGTCGGTTAAGCGTCCGACTTCAGCCAGGTCACGATCTCGCGGTCCGGGAGTTCGAGCCCCGCGTCAGGCTCTGGGCTGATGGCTCGGAGCCTGGAGCCTGTTTCCGATTCTGTGTCTCCCTCTCTCTCTGCCCCTCCCCCCGTTCATGCTCTGTCTCTCTCTGTCCCAAAAATAAATAAATGTTGAAAAAAAAATTAAAAATAAATAAATAAATAAATAATTCTGGAATATCTCATTGTACCTGTATGCTAGTATTAAGGGTCAGAGTCTGTGCATTCACATTTTTTATGAATATGAATATAAAATATTAGTTCATCTGTAATAATTTAATAACATAAAAGATGATGCTCTAAGATCGCAGTATCCTATTTTTTTCCCCACTTAACCTAAAGCAATACTAGAAGGAAATTCAACTTGACATTCTTTAACACATTTAAAACATAAACTAAAGAAGGCAATGAAAATGTAGCAAAGAATAAGCTCCTTTCATTTACGAGGGAAGGAATAAGCATAGAGCCTGACAGAATCTGGTGGTTTTTCTACAAGGACTAGTTTTAAAGAAAAAAAAAAATCAACCTGGTAAAATGTATTTCCTTTCTGCAACATGCCTATTTGATTGCTGACAGTCCACAATTTCATGATATTCTTTGAATAAATTATATTCATTCTGTTTGAAAAAGAAATTTAACATGTATTTAAATAGTGCAGTTTTGTGAGGGAGGAACTAGGCCCATGTGTGTTCAGCTAATGGCACTGGGTGCAGAATGAGTCATCATGGATTTTATTTATTCATTCATCCTTAGATCCTTTTAAAAGTCTCCAAGGCCCTAATGACCATCATCATTATCATCAGCAAAAACTGCTTTCTGGAGAAAAGGCAATAGGCATTAAATTTAGAGGCAGCATTAAATGATCAGTAAAAAGGACCTGAAATAGTATCACACGCATATTCCTGGACACAAGATGCTGAAAGTTTGTAATCACCGGTCAGACGATCTTCTTTATGAAGTTTGTGACTGAGATGTTCTCTTCTCCTTTACAAGGCAACATCATTTGGCTCAGGAGAAAATAAAGTATAGGCCAGTTCTCACTCAACCATTGTTAAACATTGGAAGTCAAAGGCATCAGTCATAAGAAGGTACTAAATTATTTTTTAAAAAAATTGGGGGCGCCTGGGTGGCTTAGTCGGTTTGGCGTCTGACTTCGGCTCAGGTCATGATCTCGCGGTCCGTGAGTTCGAGCCCCACATCGGGCTCTGTGCTGATGGCTCAGAGCCTGGAGCCTGTTTCAGATTCTGTGTCTCCCTCTCTCTCTGACCCTCCCCCCTTCATGCTCTGTCTCTCTCTGTCTCAAAAATAAATAAATGTTAAAAAAAATTTTTTTAATAAAAAAATAAAATAAAAAAATTAAGAATGATTGGGATCAAAACTTAATTTCAAGCATTTCTCTTACCTTACAGTTCCTTGCATGTAATATAGACTGTCCAGTGAGTGGATAAAAAACTATCAGTGAGAAAGGTTTTGAACTAAACCCTCTGAAATCCTGTCTCAGAGGTACTTTGCATATCCCATAGTCACTCAGTGAACATAGCGTGGGCTTTATCTTCTCTGCACAACCTCGAGAAACAGAATTAGAACTAGATTCGCAAGGCCAAGTTCCACTCATCTGGGAACACCAGGTGGCATCTAGAAGTATGGGAGAGGTGGTACCTGTAACCAATCCAAAGGGTCGTTACACCTGACAGTGGCCATCTCCTTCCCTTGCCCACAGTTCCCTCACAATTTGGACAGGTGATGCAGTTGAGGAGTCATCAGGAAGAGATGTTGGAGTCTTTTTGTGGAAACATTGTAGGTGAACTCAAAGTGTTCAGAATTTGGCACAAGGCTGTTAGAGATCATTGCTACAAATGATCCATTTTCTTAAATTCTCTGAGCTTAGGAGCTGTGGGATTTCTGATTTTGAAGCAGTCATTGAAACTTTCTGCTTTGTAAAAACAAAAACAAAACCGCCACCAACAGACATAAAATCCCATTATGGAACAAAAGGAGTACCATACAGTGTAAAATGCAACTTTGGTTATATTTGTCAACTACTGTTGACAAATTTTCCAATTCTATGAATGCGGTGTTTTGGTTTGGTTTGGTTTGGTTTGGTTTGGTTTGGTTTGGTTTGGTTTTTTAATGTGGTCAGACTGCTCTTTATCAAGAGTGACATATCTTTTTGAAAACAACGGGCAATTTCTCCAAAGCCTCATGTCCTTCTCTGCAAAAAGGTAATGCTAATTAGCCTTGTCCACATGTAGGGTGCTGCTTGGTGATCAACTGAGACAGTGTAAGTGAAAGTGCTTTTAAGTATTGTACCAATGCAAGGTGTTGCTCTTGTGTTTGCCGAGATACCTACTGGCTTTAAAAAGGGTATAATCAAGGTTTCATCTCTGTCACGTCCTGTAATAAATTGGCTTTTGTTCGCTCCAAAATTTAAAAGCCAAGTTTAAAGATATGTCTAGTTTTATTGTTGATCTTTATAAATAGATTTCCCTAAGGCAGGCATATACTAAAATAGGAAGAGAATCCACTTCTATGGACACTCTTAACTCACCTACCTCCTCAGTACTTCTAAAAAACAGAAAATATTTCCTTCCTTGATCAGAATCTTCTTTCGTTTGCCTTTTGCAAAATGCTTATTTCCCTCGAGTTCCTTCTTCCTGCTGCTTGAGTGACAGGATTTTCAACTTCCAGGACGTCCTGCCCCCTCCCTTAACAGAGCACACTGACCAGTCCCTCCTCCCAGCTGGCAGACTTGTGATAGGGTCCCCTTTGGGAAAAGAGTTCTACGTTTTGACACTTTTCAAAATTCTTTTTGTGGTGATTCTTAGCATCCAAGTCTAAGCAGTACTTTTTTTAATTTTTTTTAAGAACTGTGAACAAAGCATGGATGGGGTTTCTTTTTGCATTCTTCTTGTTGCACTGCTGCATCATTATCATATTGTGTGTGTGTGTGTGTGTTGTTGTGATCAGTTGAGGGTTTTTTGGTACCAACTCCCAGGAATAAACCATTGTCATGTTTTTAACTCTATAAAATGTCAATGGAGGCACAGGTGCGATGTTGTAATTCTGAGACGAATGGTTTTGAACCAGAAAGATCATTCTTAATTATTGGTTTCCAAAGCAAAAGAATGCTTTGCCTTGTTACCAATTTTAGCATGTATATTAAGAGACCCAGCATATAGATGTTCTCATAATGATGTTTTGACAATAATTTGATTGTTTTGTTACCATAAGACCCCAAATTATTTGAAAGGAGAGGTATAATAGTTGAACTTCGTAGACACAGAATTGTACTGATCTGTGGGAGTTTCTGGAAAATTCACAGATCTCTAAACCTTGTGTACTCTACAGAGTTGTGAAGTGAAGTTGAAGTTCTGAACTTTAGGTTGAACAGAATTATAAGCTAAGATCAGCTGGCTGAGCAGATGTGCATCTTCGAATTACTGATCATGACTTAACTAAACCTGTTTAAGTGAATTAAAGGTTTTAGCACTGTCTGCTGCTAAAACAACTCCTGGGATCCACATTTGCTCTGTTTCACCATTCTAGGAGCCAAAGACTCTAATCCTCAAAACACATGAAGTTTAGTGCTGGCAAATTCAATTTCATACAGAATCTACAAGTATATTTTTATACAGAACTGAAATTAATCATGTGGAATAACTTCAATTTCAATATCTGTAGTTATGAAACTTGAAATGATAGAAATCAGAAAGTCTCTATTGTTACTGCTATGCTTGAAGGCTTCTCCACTGATCCTCCCCACCTTGGCAAAATTTTGTGCTTGTTTAATTTTTCTTCGTAAAATTAATTTTAGTTTCCTACAAGTAAATCAAAGGATGTTTTATGCCAGAGTGACCATATACCAACATAGGAATTCAATTTTATTAATATCTATTAGGACACAAAGATTAATAAGACAAAATCTCTGCTCACTAACAATATGTCTTAGAATAAAGAGGGGATTGGTAATGAAGGGGTTAGACTGAGGGCTCAAGACAGTTTGTGTGGCTTTATTTGGGTGATCCTAACAATCCTAAATCTTAATCTGGAAAAGGGCCTATAGAGCATTTCTCTATCATCCATTCTTTTACCTACAGTTGGGATAGACACCACTTAGGAGAAAATCGTATGTATGTAGTAAACTCAGCAAACGGGTGAATTTGGGGGGAAGGGATAGACTTATTCCACTATAAAATACAGGGGTCGGGCTCTTTTCTAAAAGTTTCATTATTAAGGTCATTTAAATAGCAAATGCATATAGGGGCACTAGTATAGAATTAATTTTGCAACAATTCAATTTAATTCAATTTTCCAAAAGAAATAGCACTTAAGACCAAAGCCTAGAATGGCGACGGCTACGGAGTGAACATTTTGTAATAAGAGGACATCTTTCAAAGGTTCACTTATTTGGTTGGCGTTATTAGCTGTTAAATTGACAATACACTTGATCACCTCAGCCAAAGCCAAAGGATGGATATGAGGCACGGGGTGAAAATATGGCATATGACCCTCCTATAATTTGGCTTTTCTCCCTGCCCACAAAAATACTACATTATGATTGAAAACAGAATATGGGCAATGAACCATTTTTATACCAAACTGTTAATTTAAGATGAATACGTTAAAAAAAAAAAACTGGGAAACAGTTGCTGACTGCATAGAGGAGGAAATTTCACTGCTGATTCTTACAGTTTTTTGTTAAGAAAGCAATGATTTTGCCAAGTTTCATAGTTCAGGCATCAGAACTCTGCTGCTGTTCCAAAAAATAAAAATAAATAATAACTAGTTAAATTAGTGTTTGGGGAAATGAATTAGATTGTAATGTATGCAAGCAATTAAGCAACACTGACTTGATTCACTGTGATGTCTAAAATGGCATTTTAAAAAATGAAAGTAGCTAAATTTGGCCCTGATAAAATATATAGCAGCAATGGGTTAGGAATTTTGCAGTTTTGCCCAAAGAGTCCAATCAAACAACCCATATATTAGGTGGCTGTTAACATGCTGGCAGCTGAATTTTTTACATCAGTTTCCAAGGTTGCACAGTAATTACATCTACTGTGAGTCACTTTTGCAGCATATTTTATAAAACTTTTACAGGTTTGCTGGGAAGGGATTATTCAAAGTCACCTTTTATAGATTCTGCCATGAATATTAGACAGTTCTTTAAAAATGTTAGTGTTTACCACTTACATGGCTTCTGGTTTAAGCGTAGCTGGCATTTGAGGGTTTAGTATAGTATACGAGTGGAGCTTCCTTTTCTGTGTAGACCTTCTGTTCCCTAGCATTGCTAGTTTATGTTCCCACTGAGCTGCTGCCAGAACAAAATAAATCCAGTTGCCTTTTGCTGCTCAAGGCCAACCTAGCAACTATGGAAAAAAATGAGTCGTTCTGAGCATTTGTCCTAGGATGTCATTGGCGGGTGGCGATGTGCAGTTTCATGACCAATACAGTCCACAAAGGGTTTGCTCATTTGAACGGCTGACTAATTTAGATTTAATATTTTGGAGCTTGCTCCTTATTCTTATTCCCAATTATATCCAGCCAGTGCCCAGAGATGTATTTAAGACTGTGATTGGATAAACTACTTAGCATAACTTTTAGATCCCCTGCTTACTAAATCAAATATGTTTTATTTAGTTTATTCCATTTACCTCAGTATATTTTCACACCTGAGTGAAAAGTCCTGGTTGTTTCTTAAAATTAATATTTTAAGCATATCTTATTTTATTTCAGGGATGTTATGAAATTAATTTTAAAATATAAAGGTCAGTGAAGAAATATGATGAGATATTACAATTCGGGATTGGTGCATGATCTTACTGAGGGGTGATGTCAGTCTTGGAATTTGGGATGGAAGAAAATAAATGGCAGTAAAGCTGGGGTCCTACGCAAAGCTAAAAGCCAAGAGAAAGGGAGCAAACTGGTCTTCTCTGCTGGAGTCATTAGCAGCCTCAACACAGTCCAAATAAGATGTGGTAACTATAGTTCTGATGGTATGGGGGTGAGAAGACTATGGGTGGCACAGTAGAACCAACTTCTCTTTCAGTCTGCTGCTCACTCAAGGATCCGAAAAGCGCATGTAATTTTCTGTGCTCTGCTTTCTGTACTTCATCATCATTGCTGTAAGCATGGTTGTAAGCTGTGCTGATACCTCCCACTTTGCCACTTTCAAATCCTCTTGATTTACAAAGAACTGGCCCTGGCTCTTGTGCCATCTGTTCAGGGGTTTTTCCCCCTTCGAAGAACACATTTTTTGAAAACAGATTTCAGACCTTAAAATGTATAAATAGCAATTTCTGTACCTTTGGAAAAACATCTAAAAACTTCATTCATTCAACACATATATGTTGAGTATCTGCTCTTTAGTGGGGGTTCTTCTAGGCATTGGGGATCCAGTGGTAAACAAGACAAAGAACTTGGAGCTTACATTCTGATGGAAGAGAAAATTGATAAAAGAAATAAATTATTGTGAATGCAATAGTGATAAATACATCAGGACAAGAAAGAAAGCAGGGTGGTGACTATTTTAGACACAATGCTCAAGAGAAACCTTTGTGAAGAGGTGCCCTTTGAACAAAGACCTAGATGAAGTGAGGGAGTGAACTCTGGGAGAAGAGTGTTTCAGAAGGAACAACTGTTGCAAAGGCCCCAAGGCAAGAGGAAGACTGGCACATTTAGAAGCAGCAAATATAGCCAGACCAAAGCAAATAAACAAAAAAATTGGGAGGGAAATAGGGTGGAGATACAAACAGTGCCTCTATTTTAAAGGACCTTGAGGTTACAGTCAGGTCATTGGATTTTATTCTGAATGCCCTGGGGTACCACAAAATTTGTAGGCAGAGGAAGTAACATTTTCTGACTTTTCCTTCTAAAAGCTATCTCTGGCTGCTGTGTGGAGGATATTGGGTTGAAGGCAGGGATGAGGATACAGAAGAGTGGAAACAAGAAGACCCACTAGAAAATTTTGCCAAAGTATAAACTAGAAATATAAGTGTCTCGGGCAATGTTGCTGAATCCAAGATTCAGGATATATTTTGAAGAAGAAAGACCTGACAGGATTTGTTGGTGAATTTGGGTGAGGAATTCAGGAGAGAGTCAAGGATGCCCCTGGCTCTTGGTCTGAGCAAGTGGATACATACTTGTGTCACTTATCAAATGGCGTAGCCTGGGGAGGAGCAGGTTGGAAGGCAAAGCTGTATTAATCAGCTCAGGCTGCCATAACAAAATACTATAGATTGGGCTTAAACGATAGAAACGTATTTCTCAAAGTTCTACAGGCTGGGAAGTCTAAGATCAAAGTGCTAGCTGATTCCATTTCTGGAGAGAGCCCTCTTCCTGGCTCACAGATGGCTGGCTGCCTTCTCATTGTGTCCTCACATGGTAGGAAGAGAAAATAAGCATTCTAGTGTCTCTTAAAAGGGCACTAATTCCATTAGACCGGTGCCCTGCCCTCATGATGTCATCTAACTATAATTACGTCCAAACACCCCTTTTCCAAACAGTATCAGATTGGGATATAGGAGTTCAATGTATTAATTTCATGGGGAGGGACACAAACATGCAGTCCCTAAAAGGGAGGTATGGTTTTGGTCATTTTCCTGCTTTTCTTTACTGCAGATGTAGATGAATCTATCCATCATTCGAGTGAAGATGAGCAGACAGACACATGAGTGTAGATCTTGGGGAGTGTTTGAAGACAGATAAAAATTGGGAAGGCCTCCAACATTTTGATTCTAAACCACAAAAGAAATGAAAATACCTAAGAGAGTTGGAGGCAAAGAAAAAAGATTAAGGACTAGGACTCTGTTTAGAAATGAAAATGTTGTTGGTTTCAGCAACAGAGACTAAGAAGAGGAGGTCTCTGAGTTAACAGCAATGCTAACCAGAATATGCTATCTCAGAAACCAAAGAACAGGTTTCAAGAAAGGTAGACAGCTTAACTGTGTCAAATTCTGTTCATTAGTCAAATAAGATGAAAACGAAGAACTCACCATTGGATTTAGCTGGATGGAGAATTCTGGGGATCCCAGCAAGAGTGGCTTCTGTAGAGCAATGGAGAAAACAGCCTGAATGGAGTGGGTTTGGGATAAAAAGAAGTGAAAGAGGTGGATATGGAAAGTATAGACACTGAAGGCTTTTGAAGATTTTACTGCAAACAAAAACAAAGAAATGGTACGATGGGTAGAGGGGATGTATGGTCTAGAGAGAAGTATTTTATTAATTAGAGATACTACAGTCTGTATTTATGCTGATTGGAATGATCCAGTAGAAAAGTAGAAACTTAAGATATAAGATAAAGGTAGGATCATTGTAGAAGTGAAGTCCTGGAATGGTCCAGAGGAAATGGGATCCTTGTGCAAGTAAAGAGGTCAGCCTTCCCTGGGACCAGGCTCCCTAGTGCAAAGGAAGAGAAGGCAGAGGCAGATTTTTTAGTGGGAAGATGAAGCAATCCTCTTCTGCCTTCTCAAGTTTGAATTTAAGAGGCAGGATCATTAGCTGGGAGTGAAGAGGAGGGAGACGGGTTAGAAGTTGGAGGACAAAGGAAAGAGTGCGAGTGTAAGAAGTGTCAGCCAGCACTTTTTCCCAGCCACCTGTACTGTTTGGTGTGGGCAGCAAGTAGGTGGAGTTGGACTTTAAGAGGATTAGGGTTTTGCTTGGTGAATAAGATAGAAGCAGGGAGAAAGGATTTTTAAAACATCATTTCCAGTCGTCTTGAGCTAAAACCAATTTCCCTAACTCAAACCCATTGTGTATGCTGGTGTGTAGGCGTTCAATTTTTTAATTTGTCATGCCAAAACTAAAAACTCAACATCTGAAGAGTAGCTTTCCCAACATAAGTACTATAATTTCTTCTATCTCTCACTTACTTAATTCAACTTGAGGACTCTATTTTTTACATTCCTTTTACCAATTTTTCTTATATAATATGTAATAGCTTAAGTTGTAGAGAAATAATTATGGATGTTATTAGCATTGGTACTTTTGAGGTTCAAAACAACTTGTTGTAAGAATGTTTAGAAAAATATGCTATTCACACAAGGAGGTTTATTTTAAATGATTCAGATTATATTTAGTGCATGCCTAGAACTCCATAATTCTATGAAAACCACAAGTAAATTTAGTTTTATTGAGAGTCATGGTAAAGGTAGCAATTCAAATACCGATCAAACAAACCCAAGAAAAAGTTCAATCAAGATATAAAAAGCAGAGATCTTAGTCCATTTGAAATGTAGAGTTTTGGTCTCACCCCCTGCTCCCTTTTTTAAAAATTTCTGCCCTTCTGTGTCCTGTAGAGAGGAGTCCAGATGCAAACTGGGAACATATAAACAAATAATTGGATACTGTAGAAATACAGAAAACAAGAGGGTATCACAACTGGAGCCTAGGCAATGTCACATACCCTCTTTTCTTCCTGCCTGGTTGGAATATGGTGGTATTTATGTATTACCTAGGGATCCTAAAACAGACAATGAAAGTTGTTTTGTTTTGTTTCAATCAGAAAGGCAAAGAAATTATAAATTCAGAAGATCTGATAAGGGGTTATTCTCTGGATAGATGTGGAGTCCTGCTCAGGAGGTGCCTTTGAGTTCTGACTGCTAAACTCCCTGTCTAAAATTTAGGAAACTGGCTTGCCTTAGGTTCTCAGCATAAAAAGGAGAGTGAAGGAGAAAACTTTTCGATATCTCTCTTCATTATCCAGCTGGTTCACAGGAGCAGGAGTGGCAACTAAGATTCAAGATAGATACCTTATTCAGAATTAAGAAATAGAAGCATCTGTTCTGTATGTCTCTAATTATTAACTTGATTGTACATGCATAGGAGTCTAAGACTAAGAATGAACCTCAACACTAGGCATACTGGACAGGATTGAAAGAAGAGGCAGGCAGTAAGGAAAAGGACTACTAAATCGTGGTCTCTAAGACCTTCTACGTTCATATAATTTGTCTGCTTGTTTGTTTGTTTGTTTTGTTTTTATTTAAATTCCAGTTAGTTAAAATATAGTGTAATATTGGTTTCAGCAGTAGAATTTAGTGATTCATCACTTACGTGTAACACCCAGAACTCAATACAAGTGCCCTCCTTAATGCCCATCACCCATTTTCCCCATCCCCCCACCCACTTCCCTCCATCAACCCTGTTTGTTCTCTATAGTTAAAGAGTCTTTTATGATGTGCCTCCCTCCCTCTTTTTTTCCTGCTTCTGTTCATCTGTTTTGTTCATCTGTTTTGTTTCTTAAATTCCACATATGAGTTTGAAATTATATGGTATTTGTCTTTCTCTGACTGACTTATTTCACTTAGCATAATACACTCTAGCTCCATCCATGTTGTTGCAAATGGCAAGAGGTCATTCTTTTTGATGGCTGAGTAATATTCCATTGTGTATAAATACATCTTTATCCATTTATCAGCCGATGGGCATTTGGGCTCTTTCCATAATTTGCCTATTGTTGATAGTGCTGCTACTTTAAACACTGGGGTCCATGTGCCCCTTTGAATCAGTACTTTTGTATCCTTTGGATAAATACCCAGTAGTGCAATTGCTGGGTTGTAGGGCTTATTTATTATCAGTGGTTCTTAACTTTAGGAGGTAGGAGTAGTTATGGATTTCTTTGAGAATCTAATGAAAGCTATGGTAAACAAACACACACACATAAAAGAAAAGAAAGTTCATGCACCCAAGATAAGGAATCACTGCACTATAAATGTTAAAAATGTAGGCAGCCAATAAGTTATTTGTGGTATGAAGTTCCAACCTTGATGTCGGAGTGTAATGGTGTCTTGGACAAATGTTTTTTGTAAATCATTTTGACTCTCTTCATTTGTTTGAATGATTTACATGCTGAAACAGAAAAATTAGAAGCACCACTATGTCAAAAGTTAATAGTATGGTAATCAAATACCATCAGAAATATTCCCAAATATGTTTAAGGCCTCACCCTTCTTGCCTCAGTCCCATATCATGTTGTCTAGAATCTTTTTTTCTAAAACAGATTGTGCAATGATTCTGGTTAATCAAGATCTAATTTTGGGTAACAATCTCAAAATTACAGGGTGTCTGTCAAATATTTAAGAAGATAATATTTTGAAATCTCCAAGATATAGTTAAAAGAAGTCTTTTCTCCAGTGTTCTGTCACCTGGGCATTAATTCTAAGCTATGATGCTCAGAAAGCTGTAACTCTGTGACAGACATCTCTCTTATATATGTTTAGATGAACATCCATTTTCCACAAACACAAACACAGAGCACCTACAAAACTGTATTTCTTTTTTTTTTTTTTAATTTTTTTTTTCAACGTTTATTTATTTTTGGGACAGAGAGAGACAGAGCATGAACGGGGGAGGGGCAGAGAGAGAGGGAGACACAGAATCGGAACCAGGCTCCAGGCTCTGAGCTATCATCAGCCCAGAGCCCGACGCGGGGCTCGAACTCCCGGACCGCGAGATCGTGACCTGGCTGAAGTCGGACGCTTAACCGACTGCGCCACCCAGGCGCCCCCAAAACTGTATTTCTTTATTCACGACCCACTGGGGCTTTCCTGTGCATCAGATTTTAAATAGGGCCAAGGGGAAAAAGCATAACCAGATCGAGACAGGTAATCCATGTCTCCAAACCAAAACAAAAGTAAAAACAAGAGTGTTTCTCAAACACTTTGAATGAATTTGCATTCCCTAGTCTTTATTTCCTCCTTTCTATCCCACTCAAGTAAGTGTATCCCCCAGCTACTCACACACACACAGAGACTGAAAGTTCAATGGTGGTGCTTTAACATTAAACTACAAAAGACAATTTTTCTTTAATTTTTTAAATATTTATTTATTTTTGAGAGAGAGAGAGAGAGAGAGAGAGAGAGACAGAGTGAGAGCGAGGGAGGGGCAGAGAGAGGAGACACAGAATCGGAAGCAGGCTCCAGGCTCTGAGCTGTCAGCACGGAGCCCGACGCAGGGCTCCAGCTCACAAACCGTGAGATCATAACCTGAGCCGAAGTCAGATGCTTAACCGACTGAGCCACCCAGGCACCCCACAAAAGACAATATTATTACAACTCTTTCCATATATCATACTACTTCAAATAAGAGGATTTAAATGATAAAATTCCAGATGTTTAAAAAAGGAAACATTTGGGCTTTTTTTCAAATGTTTCTTATCCTCTAAAAATAGCTTCCCCAAATTATTTCAATTTAGCCATTCATATGTTCTGCTTCCTTTTGTTCAACATATGACAGAAACAGGTCTAAAACTTCAGCCCCACAAATCAGGTTTTATGTGTGTGTGTTTAATTGTATGTTTTTAAAGAAATCTTAAATACATTTCATAGTTAATATGAAAAAAAATTATGGTTTCCTTAAATCTGGCCTGGGTTTCCATAAGAGAGAATGCAAGAATCACTGAACATTCAGGATTACCTTAATTTCTCAAATGTGAATGCCATCAGAGGTGAAGGAAGACAAAGTCATTGAAGTGTTACTGGTGGAGGGGACCTTTAAAAAAGACAGGTGATTCTGTAATATAATAACTTTCAAGATGTATTTTATTTAAGATATTTCAACCTATGCCCATAAAATTTAAACATTTCAAAAATTGGTACAGGTCTAATTTATCTTTGGTGAAACAAATATGATATGATTTAAAGTAATAATAGTAATGTCTCATAAAATAGCACCTTTCCCATGGAAGAATGCGTGATTCAAACAAGATTGAACTTCATGTGTGGTTACCTTTTTCATGAATGTGACCTACTCTCCTCCAGCTGAGTGTCACTTTTACACACACATTCAAACGTGATAAATGTCATCTTGGCATGTGTTTCACATAAGGATGGCCAAGCCCTTGGCTAACACCATGGAAGGCCCGGAGATGCATCATCTCCCTTTACCCTTTACCCTGGGGACACATGGACCAAGGTAGTGCAGTGTTGTATATAGCAAGAGCAGGGGACTGAGAATTGAAAGACCTAGTCCCATCTCTGCCCCTTACTGACCAGGCAAAACTGGATGAAACCCTAAATCTCTCTGCGTTTCAATATGCTTTTCTATAAAATGGAGGGTAATTACACCTGCTTGCCTGGTGAAGTTGTTATGAGAACCAAATGAGATAATGTAAGTGAACATGCTTCAAAAACTGCACTACGCGCATACATGGTAAAAGAAAATCTGGATTCAAATTTTATAGTTCTCTGGCTCTTGTTTGAATTATGAGGAGTTCCATAAATCCAGCCCTTTTTTATGGTTAGCTCTAATACTTTATAATGATGCAAAAAGGAATGGGATTGTGCAGTATAATCATGCAAGAGAAGATCTGGTACTTTTTCTTTTCCATCTCAATCAACCTCTGCTGAAGGTCATAGACAGGCCAGAGCTAAAGGTCCATTTTCCTTTTTGATCTTGGCGTGCCTTCGAATGGAAAGGGAAGAAGTAGCCAGTTGTAGAATATTCAGTTTCCTGAAATACTCTGAGGAAGAAAGAACATTTTCCTCATGTGGCTCCCTTATTCACATTTTTCTAAAATGAATAGATTTTTTTTCTATCTTCTTTGCCTCTCTGTCTCAATCAAACCTGTGAGTGTCTGATTATAATCATCAATGGTCTGTGATATTTCTGCACGATATCTCACAACAGTGTAGGGCCAATGTGTCTCCAGGGCCTCATAGGTTTGATCATGTTAAGGCTACTGTAAGTAAAAGGAACTTACTACTATAATAATCCAAATTTCATAACAGTTCAGGCAATTTGTCTTATTGGTGTTCCTTTCAGTCATAATCAAAATGTAAAAACGCAGCACTTTTTAAAAGGTATACCTTGTTTCACAGCAGGGAGGGAGGGAAAATATTCCTATTTTATATGCAACAAATACTGTGTGAGCACCTACTGGGTGCTCAAGAGTGGGCCGAGAATGACGAAATAAGAGTAATGGTAGCAATAATATCAGCCGTTGATTGAGACCCTACTATGTGCCAGGTACAGGGCTATAAGCTCTATATAAATTATTTCATTTATGCTCCACAAAGCCCTTAAAAGTAAGTATCCTTGTCCCCATTTACCAGTTGAAAAAATGAGACTGAGCAAAGTGAAGTAGCTTGTACAAGCTCACCATTCAACAAATACTTACCAATTATACAAGTGAGATGTCAGTCACACCTTCCTTCCTCTGGAGAGCTAAGTAACATGGTCTTGAACCACTCAGTTATGCACCTTTTGCAACCCCCGGCCTTCTCAAATTTTTCCACTAACCCCTCCATCTCTCTTTGTCCCTTGGATTCCAGCTATGCCTCGCCACAACTGGAAACCTCATTCTTTCCAGGTTTTCACAAACCAAATCCCCTGCACCAAACATTCATGTCATCTGCAGACTTTTTTTGAAGGTTTTTAAGGCCCCTCTGAAGGGTTCACATTACGAACCTCATAATCTTCCACTCATTCATATTCTTTCTCTGTCTGTCTGTCTCTCTCCCCTCCTCTCTCTAGGATTGCCCAAATTTTTCTTCCTTTCACAGAGAGCTCTTCTGCTCTTCCTAATTCCTGGATCAGACTTCAGCACAAATCCCATAATGCCACAGGTCTTCCATTTCACCAGCAGTATAGACTGCTTAGAAGGATGTTGGCACTCACATTTGAAAACTTAAGGTAATCATGAATGCTCAATGATTCTCCAATCTAGATGCCTGCTACTCACAATATGGTCCACAGACCAGCAGCATCAGCTGTACCTGGGAAGTTGTTAAAAATAAAAACTCAGAGGGGAGCCTGGGTGTCTCAGTCAGTTAAGTGTCTGACTTCGGCTCAGGTCATGATCTCATGGTTCACAAGTTTGAGCCCCACGTTTGGCCCTGTGCTGACAGTTCAGAGCTTGGAGCCTGAGTGAGTTTCTGTGTCTCCCTCTCTCTGCCCCTCCCCTGCTCAGGCTCTGTCTCTCTCTCAAAAATAAATAAGCATTAAAAAAATGTTTAAATAAATAAATAAATAAATAAATAAATAAATAAATAAATAAATAAATAAAGACTCAGGCCACACCCCAGGACTACTGAATCAGAATCTTCAGTTTGGTATAATCCCCAGGTGTTTAAAGTGCACATTAAAATTTTAAAACAGTGCTACAGACCATAGTTTTGTAAATAATCCTGTAGCTTAAACTAAAGGAATATCATAGATCCAAAAGCTAAATCATAATATGAATTACTAGAAATCTTGGTTAGTAGGAAGTAAAATCCATTTCCATGGGTTAAAGTTGAGTAACTCAGGCTAGTTGCCTATATTTTTTCCTTCTCTTTTTCTCATTACATGCTGGTGTTTCATTTTATTTTTCTTTTGTTTTTGTGGGTTTGGGAGAGCAGGAGAGAGACAAGGCAATTAAAAAATAAACTTACAAAAGATATAGTCATTAACTCAATGTTCTGAATGTCTTCAAAGCCTTAAAAAAGAGATTATGGTTTTGGAGCCAAAAATGTGAACTAGAAAAAAACCATCTCTTTTTGTTTCCGATCCTCAATAGAACCACTAATCTTCATAATCCTCATCTTTTAATAAATCCGTTTTCTCAAGGAGCAGCTGAACCTTTGTTATTATTTTTGTTACTTTGAGTAAATACGATGATGTCCCAGGTAAAAGCCCCCCAGGACATATTCTTCACCACAAGCTTGTGTATTTAGGTAGGAATAACAGCTAAATTTGACTGCTGTTTACTGTAAGAAGATTTTTAAGGGTGTTGTATAAAATTTACAATACATACTCTGCCTTCCAGACATGTGTTAGTTTAAAACTACCATGATCCATGAGCAATGGTTTTCTTAAGTTTGTAAGTGCTTATTAGGAATAACAACTGTGAAGGTGTTCTGTACTCACTAGTGTCAGATGCTGTTTGGAAACCAAATGAGATTCTTAAATGGGTTCATATAAATTTTCATTGCTTACCACTAGTTCGGATAGCTAAGGGACTTATCTCTATTGCTCTTCTCAATACTACCTTTTGTTTTTAACTGTTATTGAGTTGCACCACATGATAAAAAAATATATATGTTCCTGATTTTATTCTCCACTTATGATTCTGAATCTATCATGCCCTCTGATACTTCAGAAAGAATGATCTGATTTTAAAAGGTGTACATGAGGCACAATTGAAAATAGCATTCACATTATCTCTATTTGTAAAAAAAATCTTTCCAATTTCCAATTTTCTGATCCCTTTTGTAAAACACTTCATTGTATAAGATTAAAAAGTCATAAGACTCCCAGTGGACCAGATCCTCATTCTCCTCCGAGAAAGCCATCGAGAGTAGTCTGCATTAAAGAGATGTGTGGGCCATGGAGCAGAACAAGCATCTGGGCCACACATGTAGTTAACAGGGATGGATATACGTGATAAAAATATTCCTGCACTCACTGTGCTGTGGTGGCACTGAAAAGACCCTAACTCCAGCAATAATTCTTTTACACAACTCTGATGCAATGATAGCCTGTGAACAGTCAGCCCTAGTTGTGGTCTATTGCAGAATACGAACGGGACGCTTGTTGAGTACGTTCCCTGATGTTCAAGGATTTCCGCTGGTACAAAATTCTTCTGCTCCAATATGTCAGCCCAAGTTTCCTATAAAACTGAAACCTCTGCATGATATGTGGTCATTCCAAAATAGTCAATACCTAGCTATCTCATTCAGGCACCTTAAGTATAAGGTAACAAAACTGAATTAGACCTCAAATTCTCAAAGGGTTAACATGTGACCCGTGTCGATTGAATGAGGGTTTATATGATATTTTCACCCTACTACTGCCCGCCTTCCATCTTCCTGGATCCACCTCAGTTCTGCTGTTTCTAGTAAATCATTTCTTATTTCCCCAAGCTGGTAATTCTTCCTCTTTTGAATCTCTGAAGTATGTTGTGTTTCCTTTAGGGCACATATGATGCTGTTCTGCCTCGTCCTGTGCTTATGTTCACATGGAGGTAATAATAGTACCTACGTCACACGGTTGTTATGAAGATTATATCAGTAAATATATGTGAGACTCTTAGAACAGTGTCTCACACACATAGTACATGCTGTCAAAGTACTAGCAGCTAACATCATCATTATTTGTAAGATTTAGCAGGCCTTTCACACTTCACATTTATAAAGAAATTTGTATTTTCTTCTAGAAGTTTCGTGGTTTGGTTTTTTTTTTTTTAATATTTGATCCATCTGGTGTTTTATTCTGATAAGCAGGGTAAAATATACAACTTTCTAATTCTCCCCATGGCCACGTCACTTATTAAGTCTTACTATCATTTATTCTTGAATTAACTAATTAATATAATTAATAATTACATTTATTAAGCCTCTCCCATTGATTTGAGATGTCATTTTGATCGCATACTAAATTTCTGTATAGGTATTTTGAGTCTCTTTCATATGCCAGAATGACACACATCTTAAAGCTTTAAAGTTTGTTTCACTATCTCCCCCTCACTGATCTCCTTTGGTGATTCTTGCTTATTTATTCTCCTAAGTGAACTTTAGACTTAGGTTTATAATTTGGGGGAGTGGGAAAGAACAACAAAACCTGGTGATATTTTTTAGGGGGTGAAGATGTTATTAAAATTACAAACAACTATCTGTTCTTGAACTTTCCTGAGCACACGTTTATCTTTACATTTGTTCCAAGTGTACTTTTCTGTGTAGCAGGAGTATTTCCTCACATGGGTCTCACATTTTCCTATTGAGTTTATTCCTAAATATTTTACTTTTTTGTTTTGATTTTAATAAGTCTTTTCTTCAATTATATCTTCTAACTGGGTATCTATATACATGAATACTGTTTTTCTTTTTTGGCGAAGTAATTTGACATCAGCCATCTTCCTAAACTATCTTATTGTATATTGTAGCTTTTCAGCTGAATTTCTCAGGTTTTCCAGGCATATAATCACACCATCTGCAAATAATATAGCTCTGCATTCTCCATAAAATTTTTATGCCTACATCTTATACAATCCTATGCCTTTCTGTTATACAACCCAATTAGGTAACTTCTTACATAATATATAATAACAATAATTTTATATGATCACTTTCTTTTATGTAATTGTGTTGCTTAATATCCCAGGTCATTGAGTATGATAGTGGGCATCTTTGTCTTGCATCCGACTTTAGGAAATATCTCCAGATTTCCCCAGTAAGTTAGATGTTAGACTTGGGCTAAGATCTATTTATGTTATTAAGTTAATCAAGCATCTATTGATTTCTTTTGTATTAAGTGTTTTTTTAATGTTTATTTTTGAGAGAGAGAGAGAGAGAGAGCATGAGCATGGAAGGGGCAGAGACAGACAGGGAGACAGAGAATCCCAAGCAGGTTCCACGCTGTCAGCACAAAGCTAAACATGGGGCTCGGGCCCACAAACCATGAGTCATGACCTGAGCTGAAGGTGGATGCTCAACGGACTGAGCCCTGCAGGCACCCCTGTATTAAGTGTTTTTAAAAGAATAGGTGTTTAACTTTGTCAGCTGTCTTTTCAGAGTCTGTGGAGAGGATCATTATTTTTCACAGTAGTTTATAATATGATGAATAACACTAATGTATTTTCTGATAATATAACCTATATTCCTAATATTGAACCATTCTTACATTTCTGGCATAAATTTTCCATAGACATGCATGATTCTATAACAGTTAGATTCTGTTTGCTAATATTTTATTATTTTTTATAGTAATGTTTATGAGTGAGCTCATTCTGTAGATATTTGTTCTGCACAATCTTTGCCTAGATCCATTATTCTGTAAAGGATTAGCAAAACAATGATATTATAATTCTATAACTTATATACCCATGATTAATTCTATTTGTTATTAGATGGAGCACATCTACAAGGAGAAATTTCTCTTCATCAACTATTCGGTTATACTGAGGTCTAGCTTATACTGATAAGGCAGGTTAAATGATCCATGTACTATTTTTGAGAATAATAAGTTAGTTTCCCAGAATTCTCCAAAGAAAATCAATAAGATTTTGTGGCTTTCCTTCAGTATTTCTATGAATGCATGGATTTTTGATTTGATGTGTTTTAGTCATTGCCATGAGTATTCTTATTGATACTCAACTTGCCCCATATTTTGGCCATTAAAAGTCTTTTAGCTTGGCATCAGGGTCTTTGATGGTGTCCCTGCTTTCTCATGGGTCAAGGTTTCTGGTTTCATCTTGCACAACTTATTGTCTCAGGCCAGAACAGACAGGTCTTTATACTCACCCCCACTCAACCATTAGATTTTGTCCTAAAAAAAATGCAAGACCTTGGCAAGGCAACGCAGTTCAGGCTGAATCTGCAGAATGGGCAGTTGGAGGCTCTAATATGACTATACTCACCACAGCTGGGCCTTCAGCCCTTCCTGGAAGTTGATCTGGGTAAAGCTTCTGTCTGTTCATTGCACATGTAAATGTGCATATTCACTCATATGAGTGAGGCCACCAGTAAGACTACATAATACCTGTGTATTTATTTGTGTTACATTTATTATGTGTTAAAACAGTATTGTAAGGGTAAGCATAAGAGCCTACAAAGGGAAAGGGGGAAAAGACCAAACATATAGAAAGAAAACCAGGAAACTATAGTGTCACTGAAATCCATTTCTTTACATTTTCCTCACCATTGTGTCTCCTTTGCACCTAGAACAATGTTTGGCCCATAGAAAGAACTTAATAAGTATTCAACAAATAAATGAACTATGTCAAATTCCATAAAAGGCCAAGCTAAATCATGGAAACATATTCATTTGCTTTGTCAAAACAACGGTGATGGTGATGGTAATCATGGTGACAGAAGGGCAAAAGCTGGAATGGGTTGAGAAGTGCAAGGTGGTCAGGCAGTAAAGACAGCCCATTCACCGGTCCTTTCTGCAAGTAACTTGAGTAAAGATGAGATACTTACTGGTGTTTAGAAAGGGAGGAAGGGCAAGGAAATTTTCTTAGTTTAGGTTTTTTTGTTGGTTTTGTTTTTGTTTGTTTGCTTTGTTTTGCTTCTTAAACTGGAAGACGCCTAAGGATATTTATAGGCTGATGGGAATGAGCAAGTGGAGTAGGGGAATGTTACATACTGGAGAGAAAGGGTAAGATCTTTTTTTAATTGTTGTTTATTTTATTATTTTTTTAAGTAAGCTGTACGCACGGTGTGGGGCTTGAACTCACAACCCCAAGATCAAGAGTCGCATGCTCTACCAACTGAACCAGTGAGGCATCTGGAGATGGTAAGATTTTTTTTTTTATGTTTATTCAATTTTTTTTGAGAAAGAGAGCAGGCCGGGGAGGGGCAGAGAGAGAGTGAGAGAGAAATCCCAAGCAGGCTCTGCACTGTCAGTGCAGAACCCAACACAGGGCTTGAACTCACAAACTGTTGGATCATGACCTGAGCCAAAACCAAGAGTTGGAGGCTTAACTGTCTGAGCTACCCAGATGCCCCGAGATGGTAAGATTCTTGAAGCAAGACTCCTGAGAAGGCAAAAGCAATTAAGATCCATAGCACAGGTGGAGAAATCCACCTGAACAGAAGGAAGGCCAAGGTTTCTATTGAGACAGGAAGAAAAAGAGGGAAACATGGTGAACTTTCAGCAAGAAGACCTTCCGTAAAGCATAAAAATGACAAATTCAGAGCTAGGTATCATAGGTAATAGTAACAGTCTTTTATGTATTCAAATACTAGCTATGTGTTTTTTCGAATGAGTATGAGGAACTTGTGTTTATGATATTTTATTATATTAATATATATTAATATTTTGTTGAGACCGATTAGAATTAAAACAAAGCCCTTTTGGCTAGTATCCAAAATCTATAAAGAGCTCACCAAACTCCACACCCAAAAAACAAATAATCCAGTGAAGAAATGGGCAGAAAACATGAATAGACACTTCTCTAAAGAAGACATCCAGATGGCCAACAGGCACATGAAAAGATGTTCAACATCGCTCCTCATCAGGGAAATACAAATCAAAACCATACTCAGATATCACCTCACGCCAGAGTGGCCAAAATGAACAAATCAGGAGACTATAGATGCTGGAGAGGATGTGGAGAAACGGGAACCCTCCTGCACTGTTGGTGGGAATGCAAACTGGTGCAGCCACTCTGGAAAATAGTGTGGGGGTTCCTCAAAAAATTAAAAATAGATCTACCCTATGACCCAGCAGTAGCACTGCTAGGAATTTACCCAAGGGATACAGGAGTACTGATGCACAGGGGCACTTGTACCCCAATGTTTATAGCAGCACTCTCAACAATAGCCAAATTGTGGAAAAAGCCTAAATGTCCATCAACTAATGAATGGATAAAGAAATTGTGGTTTATGTACACAATGGAATACTATGTGGCAATGAGAGAGAATGAAATATGGCCTTTTGTAGCAACGTGGATGGAACTGGAGAGTGTGATGCTAAGTGAAATAAGCCATACAGAGAAAGACAGATACCATATGTGTTCACTCTTATGTGGATCCTGAGAAACTTAACAAAAACCCATGGGGGATGGGAAGGAAAAAAAAAGATGTTAGAGTGGGAAAGAGCCAAAGCATAAGAGACTCTTAAAAACTGAGAACAAACTGAGGGTTGATGGGGAGTGGGAGGAGAGGGGAGGGTTAGGTGATGGGTATTGAAGAGGGCATCTTTTGGGATGAGCACTGGGTGTTGTATGGAAACCAACTTGACAACAAATTTCATATATTAAATAAATAAATAAATAAATAAATAAATAAATAAATAAATAAATAAATAAAAACAAAGCCCTTTCTCTAAAACCATCACATAGGTCAGAGAGATGGCTGAACCAGGAATTAGAAGACCCAGGTTCTAGTCTCAGCAGGACAATCTATGCCTCTGGGTCCAAGACATAATTAGCCTTTATGAATTGGACCCATTTATAAGATATTTAAGAGATATAATCAAGAACCCATGTTGATAGCTATGAAGTGGGAAGGGAGAGGAAGAAATTAAGTATGACTCCCAAGTTTCTAATTTTAAATAACTGGATAGATGGTAGAAATACTGGAGAGGAAGTAGTAATAATGGATTATTAGATATATTGAGAGAGTGTATATATTCAATCTATATGTGAATTAAACACACTCTACAAAAGACATTAATATTAAGAAACTGATACACAATGTTCACTGAAAATATGGAATGTTTAGAATAAGTTATCATGAACTATAATGGGAAGCCAAACCACAGTACAGTTTAATAGCAAGTCAGATAAGTGGAAGAAAGTATAATCTTACTGTGAACTTAAAAGAAACGACAGGAATAGATAGAGAGGATTTTTAACAATTTAAATTTTCCTATACTCTTATTTATCCTGTGATACCAGTGGCCTTGTTATTTAACTTACCCATTATTTCTTCTGAAACAATTGCATTACAGTAAGAGTAGATAAATACAACCCTAGAGTACTATAGATCACTGAAATGTTTGTTGCTTTGAACAAAAAGAAGTATCAAATCAAGTTAGCTTCTAGATTGCTGTTCTCCTGGGTATGGGTTCATCGTTCAGAGCTGTCAAAGGGTCTTGTCACTCCCAAGCTTCTGTGACACGCAGGACTAATTGTTCGGAGCCCAAGGCAGTGCATGTCCCACTTTTAAAGGCATCAAGACAAGCATCTTCTGAATTATCTGATCACTCTAATTCTTCTATATTAATGCTACAATAATGGTGTTTTAAATTCCTTTGTTTTGTGTTTGTAATTCCCACTCACCTGCTGGGGTTTAATCAAGTTCTCGCTCTATCTACAGATGATTCCAGTTACTTTCAGACCATCTGTCTTAGGGATTTTCAGATGCATTTTTAAGCTATTCATATTTTGGATAACTTTCAATAAGGAGCAGAAAAAGCATCTTGATCTTGGTCCAAATGTCTCAGAACTCCATAAATATGAGGTCTTTGCAGATTTCCCCTGCCTTTAGTGACCTGGCCACCTTCACAACCCTAGAGAGCTCTTCTGAATGGCTCCTTTATCACAGCTTCTGCTTCCTGGTATTCTCTGAAGTTTTATAGTGTTTACCCTGTCTTTCTAACTAGATTGAAGACCTGTAAGGGCACAAACTGTCTTGCACCTTTTTCTTTTTTAATGTGTATTTATTTTGCAGGGGGGAGGGGGTGGGCCCGAGAGGGAGGAAGAGACAGAGACTCCCAGTCAGGTTCCCACGTGTCTGCCAGAGCCTGACTCAGGGCTTCATCCCATGAACCATGAGATCATGACCCAAGCCAAAACCAAGAGTCACATGTTTAACCAGTTGAGTCACCCAGGGGTTCCTCATACCTTTTTCTTAAACATTCCCTGTACATAACATAATACTCTGCAAATTTTTTCAAATATGATCAAATGTTTACTGATACTATAATTAAGGTTAAGAGCCTCTGGAAGTAAGCTGCCTGGCTTGAAATGCCAGCTCTTCTCCCTAGGAGCTCCATGACTCTGGACAAGTACTCTAACCTCCCTTCCCCTCCATTTTCTCAACTGGTAAACAAGGATACTATTGTACCTATTCACTGTCTTGTTAGAGGAAGAAACAGGTTAATATATGTCAAGAATTTAAATCAAATTCTTGCCATATAGAAAGTACCATATAAATGTTTGCTTGACAATGATAATGACATCTATTTAGCCCTTTAAAGCTTAATTTATGCAATAATGTGACACTGCTATATGTAATATACATTAACCTGTGTTTCTTCCAAAAAAAAAAATTAGGAGCATCTTCTACACTTTTACTTTTCTAGAGTTAGCTGCAACCGCCCCCAAGACATCTATGAGCAGACTAACATTAATGCTAGATTGGCAGGACAGTCTGATCACTTACTTGGTGACATGTTGGATTGTAAATTAATGGTGGGCATTTACCAAATGAATACCATTTTAAACAAAGGAACCTAACCAATGTAGAGGCTTAATATATTATTAATGTGCAGACCCAAGCAGTGTTAAGACACTATGAAGACAAACACCGTAAAGTCTTTCAAGCCCACCTTCAGCAGCACGGCTAGTGGTAGTTCTGGAATATGGCAGATCAGTGTGATTATTCTAGGAAAGAGAGGGAAGGGGTTGGGAAGAGAAGAGACGGAAGATATAGAAGGCAAAGAATGGTACAAAGCACTGTATGAGATCACACTAAAGTAACCCATAAGTAAAAACAAAGTATGTTTTCTTCTCCCACTCCCCATAACATCCAAAAGAAAAGATAATGCTTAAAGATATAAATGTGAGACTGTTCAAGAAGAAAATAAGGAGAAATTAGACGTGAGAAAATAAAATATTGGAATAGACATGAAGCATCTATAACATCTAAGCAAATAGATAGTCTTGACTGTCTTGGGTTTTGATACCACAGTTTCTAAAACATCCCGTGGTCAAATATATTTTTTAAGAACCATAAATGGAAGATGATTGCAGTGGAAACTTTTAAAATTATTTCTCATGAATCTTCTTTGTTTTGTCTACCACAAAAGTAATATATATTCAAAGAGTAAAACTTTGAATGAGTACTCAGGCGTGTGTGTTTACATGCATGCTCATAGTTACATACAAAAACACTATAAGCCCAGTACATTCATCTAAATTTTATATACATTATGGTGTTTGCCTTTCAGTGTTTGGGGTTTTTTTAATTTGTTTTTATTTAGTTACACATCAATTAAATATTACACAAATACTGTTGCAAAGGGGATTTAAATGTTTCATTATGCTATTTACTTTTTTATCATTCCTTATTTTTAAAATGAAGGTATTAAGGTGAAGTGTTTTTGTGCCTCAAGATAGCTAAATGGATATATAGACAGAAATATCTCCAGCCATCCTTTTCATGATGCGTAAAAAAAATTATTCTTTGACTGCTGGCTAGGGTCACTACTTTAGAACTTGGAAATATTTTCATCCCTGTGAGTTCCAGTGAAGTCAATCATTGTTCATTAAGTATTCAGGCCTACACTGCAGCAAAGGGAGAAACGGCAGAAGAATTTTGACAAACCGAAGGGATCTGCCACATGCAGACAAGAACAGGGAATGTATATTTCTGAGCAAGGGCTTTCTGAACTTCTCGGGAGGCCACCAGCTTAGAGAACATGGAAAGAGCTCCCAAAAAGTATGTTCACCTTCTAACTACTCTAATGGACAGTAGATGCCAATTGCTGGTATTCCTGATTTCAGGCCAATATGATTTACATATAAAGGAACTTTAGTTAAAGGACACCAGGAAAGCAAAAACTAAACTCACTGTGAATGCCAAACATACAAAACATAGCACGTCCTTGCTATGAAATCTAAAATTAGTCACCAGGAAATGCATGTGTGTGTACACAAAAGGCTGAAAGGAAATTTATTTTTTATAGGTTTTTTTTTAAGTTTATTTATTTATTTTGAGAGAGAGAGAAAGAGAGAGAGAGAGAGAGAGAGAGAGAGAGAGAGAGAGAGAGAGATGGAGGGAGAGAGAATGTGAGCAAGGGAGGGGCAGAGAGAGAAGGAGGGAGAGAAAATCCCAAGCAGGCTCCATGCTATCAGCGCAGAGCCTGATGCAGGGCTCACACTCACGAACTGTGAGATCATGACCCAAGCTGAAATCAAGAGTTGGTGGCTTGAACGTCTGAGCCACCTGAAAGGAAATTTACCAAAATGTTAAAAGAGGTTATCTCTACATAAACGTAGGGTTAGGTTTACGATGATTTGGGTTTTCTCTGTGGTAGAGTCCCCTCCCTAAGGAATGTGGTGAGAAAAAAAAACCTCAAGATAAGGGAAGGCAACCTGGTTGTGTGTGTGAATGTGATATCCCTCATGACCCTGTCACATGAGACCGCCCAATCAGACCATATGTCTGTATTACCATGTATGGGAGATAAAGAAGTCGGAAACTTATAAAAGGCTACACCTCACTGTGCTGGGGACTCAGTTTTTTGGGTACAAACCCACTGAGCCAGTGCCAGCACAAATAAAGTTGCTTCCTGGAAAGAAAAGCCTCAGTGTCACAACTCTCTGGGTGTGAACCTGGGTCCTTTTACATCTTATTATAAATGTCTGATATTGCAGAAAGAACATATTGTAAGAAAACAGAATAATAATTATTTTAATGAATACACTAGAGAAGAAAGAAGATTAAGGTAAAAATTAACCATAAGGTTAGGGTTATTTCCCTATAATTAGATCTCAACAAAAGTCTTTGCCTCACAATCCTTAAAATTCAAAGTTCTTACCAGGAAAAGAAAAAAGAAAGGACAAGAATTCACTGAAGACAATATAGTTTCATTATAGAAAAACCTTTTTCAGTGTTTTTGTTTTATTTATGTTAACATTTGTCAGGTTCCAAGTAGGCTGATAACTCAATTCCTAAAGTTCTTGGTTTACCAGTATGGTTCAGTTAGCCCAGGTTAACAATTGTGAAAAATTCCTATTTATTGGCATTGCTTTGAAATAAACTGAGTTGGATTTTTCAGAGAAAGGAGACAGAGAAGAAGAGTCTAATTCCCAGGGTATATGAAAGAGATATCCAACCAAAAATAGCTTTCTGATAAATACTATGCATTTAGGAAGTGATAGAAAGTTAGGGTTTTTGAGGAATGGCCCCTAGAATAAAGAATAATTAAATTAATATTTTAAAATTAAAATTAAAAAATTAAAGAACTCTAAGGCAACTTCTTTTTTCTTAATATTTTATTTATTTTTGAGAATGCAAGCAGGGGAGGGGCAGAGAAAGCGCAACATAGGATCTTAGCTGGCTCTGCACTGACAGCAGGGAGCCCGGCCTGGGGCTTGAACTCACAGACCAGTGTGAGATGATGACCTGAGCCAAAGTTGGATGCTCAACAGGCTGAGCCACCCAGATGCCCCTCGAAGGCAACTTCTAACCTGAAACATCATTAGAAAGTTAACAGCTTTATAAACTTATCATTAATAAAATAAATTTCAGTCTTTCTGAATAGTTTACACTTTTTGAATAGAATCATATATGCTGTTTACAGTACATAATTTCCAACTAAATTAAGTCTTAGAATTATCTGTGTTGGGGGGCTTTTCTTTTTTATGTTGTTTTTTTATTATTGTTGCCTTTTGTTTAGCTGTTTGGTCCAGTTTATATCAAATTGAAGTTACATTATTTCTTCAGTGGTTCTCACAATGTGCCTTCTTCAGGAAAGAATGAGGGTAAGACTTAATCACCTTCTCCTAGCATTCCTGTGATGAGATGTATATTTAGACCAGGTATACTTTAAGTCTTAGTTCATTTAAAGTTGAATGCAGATAGGTCTAGCAGGCCATGAATCAACCCTGGGTGCCTTCATTTTGAATTTTCATTTTATACGCCCTATGAAATGTCACAGTAAGAAAAACATCCCAAGGCTCATACCAACAAAGGGAGGAGAGTTAGGCTAGAAGACCCAATTTGGAGGTCTCATGCCAGGGGGCAGCTGAAATCCCTGAAGGCAATAAAAGAGACAGTAAACAGGTCTATCTGTTGTTTGTTCCCCTTAATGTCAGAAAGTAGAATTTCTTCTACTCCTTGAGGGATTTAAAAATCCTATTTTTATACAATTTTATATAGATTGATACTCTAAAGAGTATAAATTATGGCCTGGATTAAACTGTTACTCTTCTAATCCTTACAAGGACCACATTTTCTTTGAGAAACCAAGAAAAAGTGAATGATTATAAAGTTGCTATGAAACACTGACTAGAAAAGTCCACCCTGAGGTCTCTGAAGTGTTTGCTTCATGAATTTACCCAACATCGCTTTCACGTGTTCTGAGTCCTCTTTGATTTTATGCCATGAATCCGATTCCCACATCAATAAGAGATTGCCAGTCCTGGGGTCTCCTAATAAAGACAGGTTGTGTACACACGTAACACCCCTGAAGCAGGACCCTTCTGTCCAGGCCTCCCCTGAGGAGGGATGGCCAGCGGGAAGGTGGACACATCCAACTACACCATATCATCTGACCCGGTTTCCCTCCTCACTTCAGATTTCAGGCATCTCTGCCTGGGCCCCAGTCTGTTTAAACTCACACTAGCCCTTCAACAAAACCATCATATCTTTATAACACTCTTTAAAATGTAAAGTTTTCAAGGATTTTTTTTTTCTTAGAGTAGTACATATATTGAAATAGCTGTATAGCTTCACCCAGTAATAAATAACTCCTTGGAAAAAAAGAAATGCTCAAGATGGATATTCTGCAAAACTCTAGAATTATTGCGAAATCACATTTTTATCTACCATTTTTAGAGCCCATTTGATTTATCCCAGCTTGGCATATTAGAATAGACATGGGGATACAAACAGCCTGATAGTTAAAATTTTGTCTGCATATGAATCTCCTCTGGCTTCCTTCTCTGCCAGGAAAATTTTTCCTGTTGTCAGTCAACTGATCCTAATATCTTCTTGGAACAGAGCAAACATTTTAAAGTGCAAAGCAAAAGTCCTCCCCCAGCCCTGGAGAGAAAACTTTTTTTTCCCCCTTGAGCTGTTGATGTCTTTAAGAGAAATGGCTTTAGTTGGTTCAGTCAGATGATAGAGGACACATTTAAATCCATATAAAGGGAAATGTTTGAACACCAGTACCATTGATTTCAAGGAAGGTTTATTTGGGTAACATTTGTTTAAGAACATAATCTGAGTTATAAATTGCCTAGTGGGTAAATCCCTCTTAAGCAACAGCAGAGGAGTAGTTTTGTTATTTTGAACTTCGTATCTTTGCTTTGAAAAAAAGTCCTATATAATTATGCATTTTGAAGTATTTTATCAACTTAGAAAGGAACTCAGGCCTCTCGATCATGGACTGCATTGCTGTAATTAACTATTTCCAATTCTTTTTAGAGTTTTGGTCAAATTAGTTACTCTGAATCTAAAGAAGAAAATGAAGACACAACTTTGTCTTAAACCCTAGTAAAGGGTTTTGTTTTAAGGCAGGCAAAGCAAGTCTTCTTATGATAGCCTATGGTAATTGATCTAGAGTTTTTGAGCTTATTTCTGCTAGTAACTCAACACACATTACTTGAACTGTTGACTAAACATAAATTGATAGAAAATAGTCACCAGGGAGATTAGAAACACAGTAGTGATAGTCACTGAAAAGAGATTTCAACCAAAAAAGCAAATAAACCCCCAAACTACAACAAAGTGTCTATAGAGCTCTTCATTGATCTCGTATTTTAGAAAATGAAGTGTGTGTTAGGGATGATTCATGGGCTGAATAAGAAAGTTGTTGGGGGCTGGTTTAAGGTGGAGAAAGAAACACAGGAAACAGCAAGCAATACTGGTAGAAAGAGTAAGGTTTTTTTTATTTTAAATTTTTTTTTACATTTATTTATTTTTGATAGAAACAGAGCACAAGTGGGGGAGGGGCAGAGAGAGAAGGAGACACAGAATCCGAAGCAGGCTCCAGGCTCTGAGCTGTCAGCACAGAGCCCAACGCGGGGCTCAAACTCACAAACCATAAGAGCATGACCTGAGCTGAAGTCAGACGCTTAACCGACTGAGCCACCCAGGTGCCCTGTTGAGCTTTTAAAGTTTTCATTATCAAGTTTGACTAATAAAACTTAAATTTTGGCTCAATTTAAATAAAGCAAGTGATAGGTGGCCAAAATGAGACTGTCAAATTATGTCAGAGTTAATCAAGGTATTGTCTTATTTGAAAGCTGTTTGGGCAATAATAGTAATATTAATGAAAGGTTCTCCCGAGGAATGGAGCCAATAGGAGATATAGCTAGCTAGCCATCCATCCATCCATCTACAGATAGAGAGGTTTTAAGAAACTGACTTACACATGGCACAAAAACAGACACATAGACCAATGGAATAGAATAGAAACCCCAGAACTAGACCCACAAACGTATGGCCAACTCATCTTTGACAAAGCAGGAAAGAACATCCAATGGAAAAAAGACAGCCTCTTTAACAAATGGTGCTGGGAGAACTGGACAGCAACATGCAGAAGGTTGAAACTAGACCACTTTCTCACACCATTCACAAAAATAAACTCAAAATGGATAAAGGACCTAAATGTGAGACAGGAAACCATCAAAACCTTAGAGGAGAAAGCAGGAAAAGACCTCTCTGACCTCAGCCGTAGCAATCTCTTACTCGACACATCCCCAAAGGCAAGGGAATTAAAAGCAAAAGTGAATTACTGGGACCTTATGAAGATAAAAAGCTTCTGCACAGCACAGGAAACAACCAACAAAACTAAAAGGCAACCAACGGAATGGGAAAAGATATTCGCAAATGACAGATCGGACAAAGGGCTAGTATCCAAAATCTATAAAGAGCTCACCAAACTCCACACCCGAAAAACAAATAACCCAGTGAAGAAATGGGCAGAAAACATGAATAGACACTTCTCTAAAGAAGACATCCGGATGGCCAACAGGCACATGAAAAGATGTTCAGCGTCGCTCCTTATCAGGGAAATACAAATCAAAACCACACTCAGGTATCACCTCACGCCAGTCAGAGTGGCCAAAATGAACAAATCAGGAGACTCTAGATGCTGGAGAGGATGTGGAGAAACGGGAACCCTCTTGCACTGTTGGTGGGAATGCAAATTGGTGCAGCCGCTCTGGAAAGCAGTGTGGAGGTTCCTCAGAAAATTAAAAATAGACCTACCCTATGACCCAGCAATAGCACTGCTAGGAATTTATCCAAGGGATACAGGAGTACTGATGCATAGGGCCACTTGTACCCCAATGTTCATAGCAGCACTCTCAACAATAGCCAAATTATGGAAAGAGCCTAAATGTCCATCAACTGATGAATGGATAAAGAAATTGTGGTTTATATACACAATGGAGTACTACGTGGCAACGAGAAAAAATGAAATATGGCCTTTTGTAGCAACGTGGGTGGATCTGGAGAGTGTGATGCTAAGTGAAATAAGCCATACAGAGAAAGACAGATACCATATGGTTTCACTCTTATGTGGACCCTGAGAAATTAACAGGAACCCATGGGGGAGGGGAAGAAAAAAAAAAAACAGGTTAGAGTGGGAGAGAGCCAAAGCATAAGAGACTCTTAAAAACTGAGAACAAACTGAGGGTTGATGGGGGGTGGGAGGGAGGAGAGGGTGGGTGATGGGTATTGAGGAGGGCACCTTTTGGGATGAGCACTGGGTGTTGTATGGAAACCAATTTGTCAATAAATTTCATATAAAAAAAATTGACTTACACAATTGTGGGGGCTAGAAAGTCAAATCTAGAGGGGAGGCCAGCAGGCTAGAAACTCAAGTAAGAGTTGATGTTGTGGTCTTGAGTCCCATATCTGCAATGTAGGCCAACAGGTGGGAAACTCAGGCAATGTTTCCATGTTGCAGTATTGAGACAGACTTGCTTTTTCATCAGGAAACCTTAGACTTTACTCTTAAAGCCTTTAATTAATGACATGAGGCCTACCCACATTATGGAGGGTACTCTGCTTTATTCAAAGTCTACTGATTGTAAATGTTGATCACATCCAAAAATTACTTTTATAACAGCATCTAGACTGGTGTTTGACTAAGTAATTTAGGCACTACACCCTAACCAAATTTACACATCACAGCAGCTTTAGCGACTACCCTTAACTTTTATACATTTTAGTTTCTCATAGTGTCTAAAGTATGATATATGTTAAATATTAAGGAAAATGTTAAATAGTATATGTGTTTTTCAGATTTTCGAGCGTCGTGTGCCTCTGGGTGTGTGTGTGTGTGTGTGTGTGTGTGTGTGTGTGTATGTAAGTTTGTGCCATATGCTCAGTATTTCTGGTGTGTGTTTCTAACTTACACTTGCAAGACAAGTGTATGCTGCCATAGCATTTCTAATGCAACCTTCCAAAAGAATATAATCTGTACGTCTCACACTACAGTTGAACATACCTCTAATGATAACACGTAAAGAATCCCACTGCAGACTATGGATAATACGTCCAGTATCTTTGAAGGGGAAGGACTTAAACATAAGAAATAAATGACCCATTAGGATATATGACTCCAGTAGCCTAGGCATTGATCTTTTGTCCTTCATTTTAATACTAACAAGATAAAATAATCTATTAGAAATTTCATTCGGGCCATTTGCATCTATTGTTAAAAGTGACTGCTTATAATCTTTAAATGCTTTGGTTTGGGTTCATTTTATTTTTGGTTTTTGCTCATGTTTGTGTTTGCAGAGTGTGTCATTCAGCTGGTTGAGTGATTGGTTGATTTTTGAACTCAAATACTGTATTTATCAAGACTACGAAAAAGAGTACCTAAGAATATAAATGGGAATTTAGAGAACGGTTTTGAAGAAAATGACAATAGATTTTAGCTGATTTTGTTGAAAGTCTTAATATCTTGATAAGGATAAGCAATGTCACTGGCCTCTATAAAATAATGCATTTTTCCTCTTCAATATTCACCTTTGTATGGAAATTGGATAATAAATACCATCGTTCTTGTAGGTGAGATCTGAAATGGGTCTCACAAGGCTAACGTCAAGGTATCAATAAGCCTCCATTCCTTCGGGAGGCTCTGGATGAGAATCTGATCCCTCATCCTTTCCAGCTTCCAGAGACCACCCACCCACATGCTCGGCTCAGGGCCCCTCCCTCCATCTCAGCCCAGCTACAACCTCAGGCCCAGACCTTCCCACGTGGGCATCTGTCTGGGTCTCTCTCCTCTGCCTCCCTCTTGCACTCTCTTGCACCTATGAGAGCTACCAGATAATAAATGTTTTCTGTTTTAAGCCACAAAGTTTGTGGTAATTTTTTATAGCAGCTATAAAGAAATTTCTGAAAAAGAAAAAAAAAGAGACTGTTGTTACAGTATGAAGAGGATAAAATCATCCTTAAGGGTGAATCGAGAAATTTCTTTGTATTTTCAAGTAAAACAAGTATTTGCCAACTTAGCAAAGGCAGACAATGCTCTTATTTGTGTACTTTGACTGTAGTGGGGATGGATACCAATCTCAAAAAGAGATTTGAATATATACCACCAAAGTTAAATAGATATTTAAATTGCTAATATGATACTCCAGGTGGGACCAATCTAATCACACACATCTCCTCATCCTGAGGTCAGTTGATTAGCGACTTAAATTCCATCTGCAACCATAATTCCTACTAACTAGGTAACCTAACAGATTCACAAGTTCCAGGCTTTAGGATAGGGACATCTTTGCGGGGGTCTTTATTCCACCCTGTGAGTTAATAATTCTTGAAACTGGGTGATGGGCACAAAAGGGTTCGTTATTCCAATCTATCAATTTTTGTAGGTTTTAACTTTGAAAATAAAAAGGTAAAACATATATAAATTTAGGACCTTCTATCATCCAAGGAATTGCATCTAGAAGAGAATTCCAAATTCAGTTACAACCTCATTAGTATTCAGCCTCTTAGGAAATTTCCATATTTATTTCTAGTCAGCTATCTGAAAAAAAGATAAAATAATGCAACAGTTTTCAAGCTTAAAAGTATAAAAATATAGGAATACATTTTGCTTCCAGCAAACAACCCTTCCTCAGGTTTAATCCCCCCATCCCCACCACTGCCAAAAAAAAAAAAAAGGTTTAAAATAATTTTTAAGAATACTCATTACAGAATCTTTGAACTTTTAGGTTTGGAGAGTTCTTTCATACAATCTGGTCCAAGTACTCTCTGACACAAAACTTCCTGCCAAATGATCATCTACATGTTTATTGAGCATATCTGGGGGTGAGGGATGGGAGGTCACATCCCCTGAATTAGTTTATTTCATCTTTGGACAACTATGATTATTAAGATTTCATTCCACCAATGCAGCTATGGAGTTATTCTACTAACTATATAGTTGTTTACTTATAGTTGTTATAGTTATACTATAGCATAGTACTATTCTAAGTATAATACTACTTCTACATAACAGTCCAGAAACAGAAAGTAACCCAGATGTCACCCCAAGGCTAAATACCTTTAGTTCCTCTGGACATCCATGGCAACCCAAAATTGCTAGAGGAAGACTATGGGGCACCTGGGTGGCTCAGTCAGTTAAGCCTCCCGGCTCTTGGTTTTGGCTCAGGTCATGATCTCACAGTTCATGAGTTTGAGCCCCACATTGGGCACCTCACTGACAGTGCAGAGCCTGCTTGGAATTCTCTCTCTCTCTCTCTCTCGCTCTCTCTCTCGCTCTCTCTCTCTCTCTTTCCCTCCCTCTCTCTCTCTCTCTCTCTCTCTCTCTCTCTCTCTCTCTCTCTCAAAGTAAATAAATGAAAAAAAAATTTTAAAAAGGCATGAAGACTGTGTCCATATGGAATATTTTATTGGTGGTAAATTTGTTACATTAAGAGTAAATTCTCTAACAACTCATTTATCTGATATATTGAATCATAATGCATTGGGAAAATCCAGAGAAGATTTTATCCATGGCCCTACTCCAAAAGCCAGCCTCACAGATTTTCTGGGATTCTTACCTTCTGTAGACAGGATTTTTCATCTTGGTGGTAAATAAGCAGTTTTGTCCTGGGATAGTTCTAGACATAACTGCACACTTATGAGCTGGGAGCATAGATGACTGGATTAGAGAGATCAGAAAAGCATTAAGTGGTACAAGTGAACCTTCAACCTGCACTGAAGACCTTGCATTATATAAGGACAGTTGAATCTGTAACTTGAGAGAAGCTGATCTCTTCCTACTTATTAGCAGATTTTAAAACCAATTTTACCTGAAAAACAAAATTTCACAAAAAAATGTATGTTCCACTTTTCATATTTCTGGTACCCAGTTTGCCAAGATTGGCTACAAAGCTGAAAGTAACACAGTTAAACAGGAGGCCATGACTCCATAAAATTTAAAGCTTTTCAGGTTTACTTAACACATTTTGTTACCTCAGGACAACTTTGTTCTAATAAGATGTAAAGGAGGACCAGAGTCATGCCATTAGATTTCATTAGACAAAAAGGATAAATTCTAGACAGAATTACCATAGATATGAAATGTGTAGGGAAGTTGTCCAATAGACTTAGGAGGCTCATTTCTTACCGCCTTACAACACAGTTAACTACCTCAACTTCTGTCGAGCAGGGCTTCAACTGTACAGCTGATTGAAAATATAAATCAGTAAAGGCCCTGGTTAAGATACTTTGCCCCCAAAGCTATTCAGTGACTTTTCTGAACTGAGCTCTTTTCTCCTGTCAATGGATTTTTTTTACACTTTTGTTGACTCTGTGCCTAGTAGCTCCTGGTGGGAATCCATCGTTTATCCCATTTTCAGAAGGGACCACCTCTGTTTCCCCAAATCATAGACTTACAAGACCACTCGACTGTTCACTTGAATCATACACCAACCCACATACCTGACCAATTACTTAGTTACTCAGGGACATCATGAGGAACTGGTGGCCCTTAGACATAGCCTATCATGCTACAAACTGTCACTATACTGTCATGTGTTTTACCATTTCATGGCGATATCTTCCAGGAGTGCTTTCAGATTATGTGCAGCTCTTATGAAAGTTTGCCTCTGAGAACAGAAATCAGTTATGGGCCAAGAAACACAAGCTCAACATAGACTACTTTCATCCTATCTCTCTAATGTTTACACAAAAATATAGTCAGCTGACTGACACTAGAATTGGCTTGGGCCAGGATGATCTTTTAACACAGCAGTTAATTTTTTCATCATTTGTGTTCTGTCCCTTCTTCTTTTGAACTTGCCTCTAAATAATCTTAGAAGCAGGTCTGGATATACTCATCTAAAGCCCCCTCATCTTAGAGACTATTTGGCTGATGCCAGTTGGGTCTTGCAAGCTCAGAATAGCCCAAACAGGCAATTCCTCCTGCTGACTAATCACTGTCAAAAGGAAGAGCGACATGTCAACCATTCTAAAACCAAAGTTAGTGTATTTGTTAGATGTATACATCTTTTACTTGGTTTAAAAATAACAAGCCAAACAACAAGTTAACTTATGTATTTGATTGACATAAATGTCATGAATAAGTCATCTTAGCAAATATTTGGGCAATAGAATTATTAAAGACAGACATTCCACAAGTGCTTTAGTAAGACTGTGTTTTCATGAAGGAAGAATCTGGTTATACCTCCTTTAAAAATTATTTTCAAGTGAAAATCTTATGACAATGCTATAAGAATGAGGATATCAGGACATCTTTCACCCATATGTCAATCAGAATAAATGACTTCAAAAATCATCATTTTGAAAAATTCTGGCCTTTGCAGTGGGTACTGCTTCAGCTCACTCGAGCTAGGGTGGCATTCTTTCCTCAATTGGTTCTTTAACTTCCACACAAAGATGTAGCAAACACGCAAAGGTGTTTGCCAAGATTCAGTGACGCCTATTCCTATTTTCATTACGTCCTTTCCCTCATCTTTTCTCTTCTTCCACTTTCATTTTTACTCATTCTCTGTATACTGCTTAAAATTCCATATTTAATAAATGAGTAGATGGACAGACAGAGGGATAGATGGACAAATTTGTCCTTCTTAAGAATGAACCTGAACCCTTTCCTACAGTGCATCTTAGTGTTTATTAACACATGCTCCTGACGATTTTTACAGTCTCATCTCTTGGCTTTTTCTACTACCTGCTGCCTCTCACACACACATACACACACACACACACACACACACACACACACACACACACACACCGATACACTGAAGTGGTTACAACTCCAAAAACATATCAGTTCCTCTTTGGGGCACATTTCTTTACCATTTGGGACCTCATATTCTTATCAGGAAAATAGGAATAATACCCTATTTTATAGTGTGGTTTGTAAGAATTCAAAGCATTAATTTATGAAAAGTTCATAACGTGATATCTGACACAGGGTAAGTATGCAGTAAATGTTAGTTGTTATTGTGATTGCTCTGGTAGTGACGATCATGTTTTCCCCCAAATCCATGGATTTACACATATCTTTATTTTCTGCCTAAAATACTGCTTTTTCCACCTGGAAAATTCATGTTTATTTTTCTCAGTGAGGGCTTTTCTAACACCTCTAGGGTAAGGTAGGATCTTCCTTATCTGTATGATAAAACATTTTTATAGACCTTTATACTTGTGTTTAATGCATTATACTCTAATGGTGTCTGATGTCTTCATGTAGTTCTTTTCCTCACAAGATTTTTTTAAATTTTTTTTAATGTTTTATTTATTTTTGAGAGATGGAATGTGAGTGGGGGAGGGGCATAGAGAGGGAGGCACAGAATCAGAAGCAGGCTCCAGGCTCTGAGCTGTCGGCACAGAGCCTGATGCAGGGCTCGAACCCATGAACTGTGAGATCATGACCTGAGCTGAAGTCAGCCACTCAACTGACTGAGCCACCCAGATGCCCCACTAGATTTTTTTTAAGTTTAATTATTTATTTTGAGAGAGAGAGAGAGAGAGCACGTGCATGAGTGAGGGAAGGGGCAGAGAAAGAGGAAGAGAGAGAATCTCAAGTGGGCTCCGCATGGTCAGCACAGAGCCCAACATGGGACTCAATTCCTACAAACAGTGAGATCATGACCTGAGCCGAGATGAAGAGTCAGATGCACAACTGACTGAGCCGCCCAGGTGCCACATCCCCACTAGATTCTTAAAGGTGGAGGACATGATCTCCTTAAGGATATCCCTGACACTTAGCACAGAATAGATCATCAATATAGGGGAAAGAAGGAAGAAAAGAATGGAGGGAGGGAGGGAAGAAGAAAGGAGGGAAGGGAGAAGGAGAAGAAGGAAAGAGAGGAAAAGGGAAGGTGAAGAAGGGAAGAAGGAAGGGAAGAGAGAAAATAAGGAGAGGAAGAAAGGAGCAAGCAAACAAATGAATCCAGTCCTCTGGCAGCCATCCTGTCCTCCATCATTCCTGGAAGATCCCCAACAGTGATGCATTGATCTCATTTACAAATTCTGTCAGTGCGCTGATTAACAGTTCCCAAGTTTATCACTCAGGGCATAAATAACTCTGGTTCTGGAAGATATTAATTCATTTGCAGTGACTAATTTGGCTCCTATTTGATGATAATGCCAACTATTGACTAAGGCAAAATCCCTCAGCTTGCCAACCAAAAAAAATCACTTATTCAGAAAATGGCTCATATAGGAAAGAAGCAGCTGCTTTTGCAATTGACACAAATGAGCCAAAATTTGTCTCTTTAGAAAAAAATTCATTCCAGTGATTCATTTAGCTTCAGTGGTGAGGTTTTGGTGAAGACAAGAGTGGAAAGTGGAAAATGAAGGATAAGGGAATACCAAGAAGGTAAGCATATTGATTTTCTTCATCATCTGCTTTCTCTTTGATGATTTTCCCTGTCTAGATTTCCTAACTTATAGATGCAGAGTTCTTATTGATCTAGCCTGTTATATCGGAGAAAGAAAACTCAGTCAGAAAAATAAAATTAATTGTAAACTAGAAACATTTTCTCATAAAGAGCAATAGCTTTTCTCCCTTGACATGACAAAGATCTCCCTTATAAACATCCTGCCTTGGAGATACTGTTCATTGGCAATAGAACTCATAAAGGTGAGGAAAAGTTTTCCATTTTATGAACCAATATTTCAAGCTCTGGAAATGCTACAATATGTAAGTTTTATCAGATAACCTGTTGGAAGATCCCAATATTGCCCAATTTTTTTATAGTAAAAAGATATGTGGTAATTAATATGTAGATGGGGTTGCTATTCACACACACACACACTCTCTCTCTCTCTCTCTCTCTCTCTCTCTCTCTCTCTCTCTCTCTCTCTCTCTCTAATTCTCTTGCCACCAGTGAAGGAATGACCATATGTAGATTAAGGGTCTACTCTCTTCCTTCAGCCCAGGTTCTTTCCCACATCAGCGTGTTTGTGGGACATAACCATGACCGAGGAATTCCTCCCTCTGAAGCAGACTTAGCCCTTCTCCCAGGAGCTGGCTGTGCTCTCTCCTTTCAATTCTCTGCATTTCCTCTTCTCAAAACTACCAATCAAGAAGCTATCTATGACTAAAAGCACTGCACTCTTGCCCTGTTTATATCTTCAAGTAAACATGTTTTCTGTTTATATTTTGTATGACCTCTTATCTAAATCTTTTTTGGCTCTTGTATAATTATTCTTGTGACTTTTGACTCTCTTTGTCTCATATCCAGCACCATTCTTACTCCCAAAATCCTACTGCAGGTATGCAATTTCTATCCCTTCCAACTTATCCTACACATCAATGTATGTCTCCTAAGTCACAATTCAGAAGAAGTTTGAGTTTCTTCATCTCTTATTATAAATCTTTTGCAGTCTGACAATGGCAGCCTATCTTTTCAGCCATGTCACCCACCATTTGGACACTGGATTGCCACCTCCCTTAGCCAAACCTTCTCTAGATCAATAAAGAATATGACCAGCCAGCAAGTTACTCAAGTAAAAAACTTAGGAATTATCTTTGAATCTTCTCTTGCACCACCCACATTCAATCCACCACCAATCCCCTTGACACTACTTCCATAATATATGCCCAATCTGTCCATTTGAATTACTACCTATCTGAACAACTATTATCATTGAGTTGGGTTACTACCATACTTCCTAGCTGGTCTCCTTTTGGTCTCTCTACAATCCAGTTTCCACACAACATCTGAGGACAGCTACATTAAAGCATAAATCAGATCACATCACAACCCTGCTTAAAATCCTCCAATGATATTTCATTCTACCTAGAATAAAATCCATATTTCTGCCCCTATGTCATCTGGCTCATATGGACCTGTTTGACCCCAGCCTTTACCATGTTATCATCTCCCACTATGCAACAGCCACACTGGCCTTCCTTATATTCTTCTTTCATACATTTTCACTGAGAATCTTCACTAGCTTTTTCCTTCTGCCAGTAATGCCCCCCCAAACTTTGCATGGCCACTATCTTTGACATTTAGCTCCCAGCTTCATATACCCAATATAAAGTAGCCACTAAGACATGGTCACCACACCCTGCATAGCATTTATCTGATATTTTTTTTTTGTTTATATGTTTATTTTCTGTCTTGTCCACTACTGAATTCTCCCATATCTACAACAATGCTTGAGTCTCAATAAATGTGCTTAATGGATGGATGAAACTTACTTTCCCATTTCTTTGCCCTGTCTACAACACTGGACAGTATTTCTGAGGAGGAATGTTAGGACCAATGACCAGATGTAGATTGAGTTGGTATGGGGACAAGAAAAGCTAAGGAACAGTAAGAGACAATGACTTGCCTACAGGGGAGAATCTTTGTTGAATGATAGTTAAGAGACAGGGTCCATGAAGATCTTCAACATCAAACTAAGAAAGTTTGGATCAAATCTGATAAGTAATAGAGGCACCTTCTTAAACCTGGGTAAACACAGATCGTGAATTCCATGGAGTCAATGATGGTTGCTTTTGTCACTACTATAAACCCAATGTCTAGAAAACATGGGTACTCAATAAATAGTTGAAGGCCTGAATGAATGAATGAATGAATGAATGAATGAACATGATATAATCTTTAGGATTCTTCGTTTGGAGATAGTTTATAAGACCCAGCAGAGATAAGAAGACTATAGAATTTTTTAAAATCTGGACAAGGGATTATATTTAAGTGAGTTGCTAAATTTCAGTTTCCTGTGCTTTTCCTAAGACCACTGAATCACCTGATATTGGGATCAAGTATCTGACTGTTAAAAAAAAAAAAAAAAAAGTATCTGATTGTTGTGAGTTTCCTTTATTCTTATATGCACACTAAAGTTTGAATGACTGCCCTAGAAGGGGTAAGATGAGGAGAGGCCTCAAAGCAGGATCTACATTTGAGGGAAATAGTGAATGAGGATAAGTTGCCCGAATTTTGCAAAGTGTAGGAAAGAATCCATATATGACTGATTCCAACCTTGCAGGCAGAGTGAATGACGCCATCATGGCAGAATACAGGACTTGTCCATCAGTATGAAAAGGCCTCCTCATTTTAAAAACACATAAGGTGATAGCTTTTCACCTTTTAGGAAACAATATAAAGTCATGTGTAAGGTAAAATGTGAGACTAAGTTGTGAAATTCTATATTCCTAAAACCATGGAAGGTACTACACTGTAATAAATAGCAAAGGTATTTCCCCTGCATCCCACAGTGTGAGAGTGCTTAAGACAGATAAGTTTTGTTTCTTCTTGTCAAAACCTATATTAAAGGCATGCTACTCCTGTTTATTTCATAGTGAAAGCATTGCATATGTCTCAGTAAATAGCTCTTTGTGCAATAAATCCTTGAAATTGGCTCCCTCCCAGCCATGAACAGATATAACACTGGAGCAATGCTAGAAAGCAAGGAAGGAATGCCAGAGATCTAATTTGAGGGAAGATCTGAATGCAAATGTCTCCAGCAAATAGTAACATTTAGGAAGTTGTTCAGTTTTCCATAGTTCAGATTTTATTCATTATTCTTAGGCTTTAGAATCTAGAATCCATACTTAGAATTAGATTTTTTTTTTTGATGTACAGATGGATTGAGGCCAGTGGATGCTACTCATGAGAAGAAATCTTAAAACATGGAACTACTTTGGGCACCTGATAGCCTCTATATTTTTGTGTTATGAGAAACCTGACATTTAGAATACTCTGTGAGTTAAATACCCAAAGGTAAATCAGCCTTTCCCAGCATGATGGATAAATGTTTAATATAAACGTGTAGACTAGTCATCATAAAAACCCAAGTTCTTCTTGTCAGTTTCCAGTTAATCACTATCACATGGGAGAAGGGAAGTTAGGAAGATCCCTGATAGAAGTGAGTATTGGAACATGCCCACAGCTATACCCATGAGACTGCTTGCTTCATTGCAACATCTTAGAAGCTCTGATTTTTTGAGTTTGTTACAAAAGTAAAGAAATACATTGGGAGATTCCATGTGAATTCTTCTGCAGACAAAACCTTCCTGTTTTTTCTCTAAGCTGAATAAGAAGTAATGTTGACGCCAGTTAAAAAAAAAAAAAAGCAGAAAGAAAACCACTACTGGTTGAAAATTTATGCCGCAAAATTTGGGTCACACATTATTGAGGTGGGGGATACATCACTCCACTGTTCCTGTCAAGGGAAGCATGACTTACAAAAAAGAAAAAAAGCCAAAAGCTAATTAAGGCAGTATACCTGACAGTAACAATTTCCTCACCACCACCCCCCAAAAATGTCTGGTGAAATCAATACTTCAATGAAGAGAACATATTTAAACATGAAAGAGGATCATAATTTGCTTCATAAAGTTCTTTGCTTCATATATGACCATTCCCGGGGCATCTTCATGTAGGAATCTTAGGTGAAGAAGTCAACACCCGATGAGGGAAATACTTTTAACTTTTTAAAACGTTCTAATAATTACTACTGAACAATCCCAATTCAAATACTGAAAGGTCTTGAAGTTATTTATGCATTTTCAGTTAATAAATATTTATGTACAACTTCATATCTGCATGATATAATGTTTCAATACCAACTGTCAGAACCATGCTCATCTTGATCGAGCAACAAGAAAGAAGCAAAGCAAAGCCTCTCAAAGATCCCCAGACTGTCTCAAGCCTCAGAACACTAATTAGCATACAGCCAGCGTCTTCTTTGGCTTGGTCCCCTTAGCGTCCAAGCCATCTAGGTAGGGCATGTCCAATGCAGAAGCAGAGGAAGAAGAAAGAAGTGATCTTTATCTGAGGCTCAGAGCTTTGATAAATGTGAAGTCAAATGTTCCAAAAGAGAAAGAGCCCTTCTGTGTCCTTGGCTTGTTGTGAAACAGCTAACTTTAAAAATATGAAGACCCTCTTTCTTCATCTTAATACTGTAATACTTCTATCATTTTTATCACTTTCTCCAATATGGATAAAGATCTAGTCATCACTACAAGGAAAAAGTGTTTTCTTTCTGCAGAGATATGTTTTTGTAGTTTTCTATGTGTCAAGGACAACTGAGCTCAGAAGGCATAAATTAGATTTATTTAGAGTCTGAATTTATACAAGACTAAATTGTGACATTTTATTTCGCTCAAGGTTGGCCTTAAAACCATGTCACTTTGTTCTGAAGGTGTATTTTTATTTTTGTACATACTAGATTTATACACCTTTTGTGAAGGATAGATAATAGTGTTAAGTTTATTTTAATCACTTAGCAAAGTGCTAATAATTTCATTTAGTGAATAAATGTTTTTTAAAAAACCCCTCAAAATTCAACTCTTCAAACACACTGTGTTACTATTTACCTTTATTCATCAGGTGATTATGCTGCAATTACCTGGAAACAAACAGCCCCTAACTAACGTTGCCTCATATCTGGTCCTCTTTTCAACACTAGCTAATTAGATATGTTTAGAAAGCAAAAAGTAAAAGTAAATTTCATCCTCTGTAGTCAACAATGACAAAATGCTTTTTTTTTTTGCAGATTATAATGCTTTTTATCAGGCATTAAAAAGCATAACACCAGAAACATAAACCTAAAGAAATAAGTCGCTTCCAATAATTTGGTTTAAAATTATTAACTCTGGGTCATTTGTCAAAGTCCATCTTCTATGTCAGGAAAACTGAGAGTCATTTAGAGATACATAATACCCTTTCCTAAAATATTGCCAATCCAAGGCCTTCATCTGTAGTAGAAGTAGGTAAAGAAAGAATTACGTAACAACCGTTCAGGTGCTCCCAAGCTGTGAACACACCCATTTGCAAACATCAAAAACTCATGAGTAAAGAGATGCACATTTTCTTCCCTTCACTGCAACAAAGCTAATCTGTGCCAGTTATGGAAACCCTCTACCTCCTCTCTCTTCCCTATGCCTCCCTTTCTTAGTCTTCAAGAAGATTATGCACAAATTACACAGAGACAGTTAACAGGCTTCTCTGAGATTGGGGAGGACTCAGATCCCTTCAATTTTTTGAGGCTCTCAGTACACTAAACATTAAAGATGCATTAAAATGAGGTTAAAGAATTTGTAGCATATTTTAAAAGTTCAGTCCTGACAATGAATCTCAGTGACAGTGTGGATAGCCTCATTAGGAGACAACATCAGGAGTCTAAATCTGAGGCCCTTCATGAAGATGAGAACAGACCAAATGGCTCTCCTGGCTGCCTCTATAATTAGCCTGCTATTTACTCCCAGCTTTCATTCTCTTGCAGCTTTCTAACCAGTTTCTCTGCCACCAGTATTTCACACCTCCGATCCATCCTCCATCATGCTGCCAGAGTGATCTTTCGAAAATGCCTGTTTGATCGTGTTATTTCCCTGTTTAAAACCCTCACATTTCCAGTCATCTGCACGATGAGTCAGTCCGCTCCACAAGGGGACCACGGAAGCCCTTCCTCCCTCCAGCCGGGCCTTGGCTTGCCACTCCATTCCCATCTCCCAGTGCATTTCTTCTCTCCCAGTCAGCCTCTGTACTCTGCACACGTTGATGTGCTCACACTGTTCCCCAAGCCTGGATGGTTCTCTCTCTGTTTCTCTCTGGCTCTCTCTCCCTCTCTCCCCATCTGCCTGCGAAGCACCTGTTCCTTCTTCAAGATTCACCACGAGCCTTCACCAACCCCCTCAGGAGGCTCTGGCCACCAGCCTCTCTCTGGCCCCATTATGCCCAGTTACCTTTGTCATGCTCCTTATCACTTTACTTGTTTATGAGTTTGACTCACCTGACTACACTTGCAGTTTCTTGAGGGCAGACATTATGTCCTATCGATTTTTATACTCCTAGAGCCTGGAGCAGGGGAGGGCCTAGACTGATATGAATTATAGTATTTTCATCTTGGCTGTTGTTTGGTTTACCTGATTTTTCTTCACTTGTTTCTCTCTTTTCCCCTTTTTACCATTCCATTTTTGAATTTTAAAAAGCACTTTAATCTTGGCTGATAAGAGTTAAAATAATTATTCAAAGACTCTTATCATTGATAAGTAGAATTCTGTTTTGAAGGGGGATTCTACATAATTTTTAAAAAGCTATCAGCTTCTAAATTCCTTGAGCTTCTAAGCCTCTCTGTGACAATCTCCATACATCTCTTCATACTTAAATCTGCTTCTCTTCAAGCACTAACAGACAAGAAAATTTTAAGTTTTTATTCAACTTTATTATTTCTCTCTTTGGTTTTATTGCTGCAGTATTTTTTTTTCCTGCTACTAGTTCATCTCAAATGTATAATATCTCTGCTACGTTGTAGATTAAGTGACTTTCAAGGGCTGGCCTGCCCACTCCCCTACCATCCATGATAGTTTCTTCTGTGGGGAAATGTATTTTAAGTTGCAAACAATCTGCCTCAAAATTCTTCCGGAACTTAACATATTTGTAGGTTGTGGATTTTCTACTGAGGTTAGGAAACAGATACGTACTAATTTGAGGTATTCATTCAGCAACTTTTTATTGATTAACATTTGTCAGGATGAACATCAGGCTCGAAGGATAGGAGCCTGCCTTCTAGGAGTTTACAGTGTACCCGTAACTTTTGTTAAAAATTGGCATATTTCTGTTTCTGCCTCTCCAGTCTTCATTGCCCCTCATGAAAACAGATAAATTCTATTTATGATCTTAATCACATGGAAAACAGCTCTATAAGAATAATAAATTAACTTTTATCCTTCTGAGAAACACCTCATAGATATTGGAAATATTTTGTCATGTTTGTTTCCTTAAATACTCATTTGAGATCATAATCATCCAAGAATATTTTCCTTGTTGATGAGCTTCCCACCATCTCAAAGAGATTTGTGGTGTTTTGTTATTTCATAGCCAACCCTTGAACATCCTTCTGGAAGGACTCCTCAAACTGTATACTTATTTTTGTAGCCCTCTTTTTCTCTAGTCTAGATGAAAGAAGATCCATCCACTATTTGAGGTTCTCATTTATTGTCTCCTACCAAGAGAGAAAGGATAATGGGTCTGGACATGTAAGGTCTTTTTAACAATGTACCACCCTGAGCATTTAATATGTGAATTACTGGCCTTAAATGGTTATCCTTTAATCAGATCAGAATTATTCTTGGCAACTAATGGATGTATCTGTAAAATGGAATTTGTCCATTAATGATAGAAAGGTTTCTAAAGATCTTTTAACATGAGATAAATAAAGCAGTAGATCAACAGAAGATAGGTACATTTTATAATAATCACTCTGAAAGAGCTATTTCAAGTAATAATTACCCACTCAGAAATGATGGGGGAATTTCTAATGGCTATAACTGTAAGAATCACTTACTGTGTGGCAAGACCAACCTGCCATTTCCCCAAGCTTAAAATGGAAACATTCATTAATGGGGAAATAATGTCTTACTTCACTCTCTTATCATTTTTAAATTAAATTAATTAAGTACAATGTTTTCATCTCTACAGTTTAACTCACTTCCCTAAGAATGATTTTTTTTAATCTATCCTTCCATGCATGAAAGGTGGGCAAAACAGTCTATTCCTTTTCCATTCCCATGGAAGCCTTTGTTCTATAAGACATACCTTACCTTTCCTGATAAACTTATTTCTTTAATCATTTCAACGTTTAGTAGTCTTTTCTCCTAAGTCTCCAGTTCAAATCAGTTTATATTTTGTGGCTTGTCTAATTGGAGAAACCTCATTCTATGAAATTGGCCTCGTGACCTAGAAGAAACAATACGGTTTCTTGGTGCCGGTGGAGAAGAACAAAGAGGTCAGCACCTGCTGCTTAGACCTGAGTAAAGGGAAGGAAGATCAGCCCTGTCTCTCTTGGCAATTTATTCATTTCTAGGCTTATTCATTCAACTGGTACTTACTGAGCGTGTACTCTAGACAGGCACTAACTAAGGGCGCTGAATGAATGCTGGCGAGTATCAACACACAATGAAATTTCTGTATACTGCAGGATGACACAAGAACTTTAGGTGCAGTGCTCCAGGAACTTCGGGAAAGAGCCCTAAACCCTCACAACACTTCCTGTCCAGCAAAAGACTCAGCATTGGCATTTTCAGCTCTAATTTTTCTGATTTTTATATATCGATTTTGACGTGCCAAAATCCCGTAGTGTGTATTTCTTAATTTAAAAATTACATCATGTTTGCTACATGTCAGAGACTGTTTTTATGACTTTGAAAATATGAACCCATTTAAGTAGTGATTTGTATTTTTTCTTTTTATTTAGTTATTTTTTAATGTTTATTTATTTTTGAGAGAGAGAGAGAGACAGAGGCAGAGCGCGAGTCGGGGAGGGGCAGAGAGCAAGGGAGACAGAATCGGAAGCAGGCGCCAGGCTCCCGGGCTGTCAGCACAGAGCCCGACGCGGGGCTCAAACTCACAAACTGAGATCATGACCTGAGCGAAGTCAGCTGCTTAACTAACTGAGCCACCCAGGCACCCCTGTAGTTTTTCTGAAGCAAGAAATGGAATCACATGTACCTATAAGAAGCATCACTAAACCAGTGAATGAACCTACATGACTGCCTAGTATCTATATCTTACCATCTAGCACCCTCACTACTATTCAGCTTTGCTTTTTTACTTGCTTTCAACAGTAATTGTCATGAAGATTTTTGGGGGGAAAATGACTCAAAAAAGAAGGCTAACTACTAGGGGCTGTTGACAGAAATAAACAAGAAACAAAATAATTTGGAAAAATAATGTTTCTTAGCCAAAAAAAAATAGAGGTTTTCAATAGCTTAAGTGGCAGAATCCTGAATTTGATAGTAGATCAGAGGTATAACATGAAAGAATTCCCAGAACCTTCTAAGCAAAGCAAAAGAAAACCATTTCAGGGAGAAGATTCATGTCTCAGCAATGCAAAATTGCAGACATGGGGAAGAAATGAGTAAAAGTTGAATTTCTTTCCTTGGTGTTAGGAGATGTACCAGAAAGAACTATCAATGGAAAAGTTACTGGGAAGAAAACCAGAACATTCCACACATATAAAATTAGAGATTCACAAAAGTCTCCAAATCTATTGTAAATATCAGGGGTCTACCACACTGTTTAAGATGCTTAAATACGACATAATTTGTGTTACTCCATGTGAATTTTTTTTTTTGGTAAAATATAATTTTACCATTTTGGTAAAATAAAATTTACCATTTTAACAATTTTTAAGTGCACAGTTCAGTGGCATTAACTCCATTCACATTGTTGTGCGACCACCACCACTATCCATCTCCAGAACTTTTCACCGTCTCAAAAACTCCGATCCCGATAAACAATAATTCCCCATTCTTCCCTTCCTCCAGCCCCTGGTAACCACTGTGTCACTTTATGTCCCTATGAATTTGACTTCTCTAGGTATCTCAGATATGTGAAATAATACAGTATTTGTCCTTTTGTGTATGGCTTATTTCACTTAGCATAATACCTTCAAGGTTTATTTGTATTACACCATGTGTAAAAATTTTTCATTCCTTTTTAAGACTAAATAATATTCCATTGTGTGTATATACCACTGTCGTCATATGTATTCTGTTTATCCAATAATCTGCTAATGAACATCTGAATTGTTTCCACATTTTGGCTGTTGTGAATAATGCTGCTGTAAACGTTGGTGTCCAAATATCTGTTTGAGTCCCCCCTTTCCATTATTTAGGGCACATACCCTGAAGTGGAATTGTTGGATCAATGGCACTTGTATATTTAACTTTTTGAGGGGCTGTCATACAAATATTTTTAATAGAACTAATATAGTAGAATGGTGTCAAAGCTTCATTTAAAGCAATAATTATCCTCACTGCTGGTTTCAGTCAAACAATTAAAACAAAAATCACACTCCCCCTTTAATAGCTCTTATTTGCTGGTGCAAACATCTTGCACACATTCCACTGTTTCTAGTCCAGGATGTCTATAGCTATGTCTGCAGCTTCTGTTTCCCTGGAAGCTGTCTGTTGATGTTTCTTGGTGATTCATAGCCTCTGATTCTTAATTATCGATTGTGTTTTGATGGCAGAAACCCAAAAACAGAAGAATTATCTACTGTGAAATTTGTTCATCAGAACTTAGGTTTACCCTGTGCACTGTGGGTGAGGTTGTAAATTGGTGCTGCCACAATGGAAAACAGTAAGAGGGGTCCTCAAAAAATTCAAAGTAGAACTACCATATGATACAGCAATGCCACTTCTGGAAATACATCTGAAGGAAACAAAAACACTAACTCAGAAATATGTCTGTACCCCTCACATACATAGCAGCGTTATTTATAAGAATCTAGACACGGATACAACCTAAGTGACCATCAATGGATGAATAAAGAAGTTGTGATATATATATACTTATATATAACTGTGATATATATATATATATAAATATATATATACTTACATATAAACTTCTTTAAGTTGTGATATATAACTTATTTATTCATATATATGTATATATCTCTCTATATGTGTGTGTATATATATGTGTGTGTGTGTATATATATATATATATGTATACAATGGAATATTAGTTAACCATAAAAAATAAGGAAATCTACCATTTGTGACAACATGGATGGAACTTGAAGACATTATACTAAGTGAAATAAGTCAGAGAAAGAAAAACACTGTATGATCTCATTTATATGTGGAAACTAAAAATAAAACAAAACAAAGACAAACAAACTCATAGAAAAAGAAACCAGATCTGTGGTTACCAAAAGCAGGGGACTAGGAGGAGAGGGAATTGGAGGAAGATGGTCAAAAGGTATAAACTTCCAGGTATAAGATAAAGAAGTACTGGGGATGTAATGTAAAGCATGATGACAGTAGTTGATGCTGTTGTAAGATATGGAGGAAAATTGTTATGAGTGTAAATCCTAAGAGTTCTCATCACAAGAACATTTTTTTCTTCTTTCTTTTCTTTATATTGTATGTATATGAGATGATAGATGGTAGCTGAACTCGTGATAATCATTTCACAGCATATGTAACTCAAACCATCATGTCATATATCTTAAATTTATACAGACATGTATGTCAATTACTTCTCAATAAAACCAGAAAAATAAATAAAAAGTGAAAAATATGGGGCACCTAGGTGACTCAGTAGGTTAAACATTGGACTCTTGGTTTCAGCTCAGGTCATGATCTCACAACTCGTGAGTTCAAGCGCAGCATTGGGCTTTGTGCTGACTGTCTGTTCCTACCCTGCTCACGTTCTCTCTCTCTCTCTCTCTCTCTCTCTCTCTCTCTCTCTCTCTCTCACTGTCTCTAAAATAAATAAATAAACATTTAAAAAAGTTAAAATAAAGGATTTAGGTTCACATTTTCTTTTGCCCCAAGGTAGTTTTTACTTACTTCCTCATACAAGTCAGAAACAAATGACAAGTATGATTTTGTAGTTATTTTGCAATGTTTTTCTGTTCACATCTGTAAGGAAACAACTTATTTAAGATGATTGGGGGGTCTTTTTTCCTCCTTTGTTTATAGCAACAGCAGTAGTATCTTCAGTTGTTTCCTGGGTTTTAATGTAACAATACAAACATTGTCCATTAAAGGGGTCGTTCAGAATCCTTTCAGAGCAAAAGCCTAGCTCAAATATTCAATATCAACTGAAGGCATACACTTGTGAGAAATAACTTTTGACCTTAAAATTTGTAGAGGAATCAAATGCCAGACAAGCTGTTTTGTGTGTCTCTCATCAACAGCAAAACTGTGGTTTGTTTTAATACAATAATGCCAGCGATGAAATATTCAGGGAAAGCAAGGAATTGAAATAAAATTTAGTGAAACTTTTTCCCTACCTTATTTTATTTATGCATTACACTGCAGCCCAGTAATGACCCAGATTTCTGTAATAATATTTACTTAACTCTGAAAATGTGTGTAGCATTACATGTTGTGATAGTATAATCAAATTAGATATACTATTCTTATTCTGGGACTATGACAGTATATTGCTCCAAATTTGAAATCTGCTTAAGTTTCTTTGCTTCAGAGCCTTAAATCAACTCAGATCTTGTAAGTGTGTAGCTTCATTTATTCTGAACCAAATATAATTTCCCATTTAGGGAGAGAGTATCTTTAAAAGGCTCATTAATAAAATCCTAATGAGGCATCTTGGACTTTGGAGAATACTCATGTCATTTTTATGAGTTTAGTACAGAAAGGTTATAAAGTGTAAAGATCAGATTTCCTATCAAATACACAATGGCAAAATGTCCCTGACAAAATCGGAACATTCTAAAAAAGTTGAACACTTCTCTAATGCCTTTGGAAAACATCAAAGCAATTATGCTGATATCTTATGAACCAAAGGTCTTATTTTCTCATTGTGACTTGGGTACAGGGGACACACCTATGGAAAGAAAAACTGGCACTCCTTAGATTTGTAGCCCAGATGGCCTTACGGCTTTCACTCTGAGGATATAAATGGTCTATTTCAGGAACCATGCAAATATGCAAAGAGAATGCATGCCAATTTACCAAATGAAAGGACTAGTTGAAGATATGTAAATATAAGAACATTAACAAGACCCAAGATCTGTAATAAATTAAGGCTGAAACAAACAACAAAAAAAAATTCAGACCGTGGATATATATAATCATTGTAATAAAAGCAGAACTTGAACCCAGCGACAATAAAATTTTACCTAAGGCTATTAGCTGGCATCAAATGGAGGACTGGTGATAATGGGAAGCATAAGAATGGCATAAAATTTTGGAAGCTGTTAAAATCGTCAAAGGTCAAAATACTTGTTTTTGTCTAGTGACAAATTCATTTTCCAACTAGGCCCGTTCACATATGGCCTTGTACCCATTGCACAGTTGCAGATTGCCAGTTCACACTTTATTGTTGGCATCTGAAATACGGATAGATATAAATCACAGAATCATTGATTTTCAAAAAGCCTCAAGAAATTATCTGGTCTGCCCTCCCAACACACACATAAACCATTAAAGACAAAATATCAACTTTCTAATTTTAGAAATCCTCAGGAAAATTGCTGCTGCAGCACTTTCTATTCAAAGATGACCCAACACATTTACCTGTTTTGCTTTGTGGCCCCTAAGTTCATAGCATAAACTACCGTTTTGTTTAAATTAAACCAGCTTAGAATTTGTTTTCGTTCTGCAGATGTCTCTTTTCTTTATTTGATCCTCAAAACTGTTGAGCTGATTTTAATATTAAAAATAAAAACCTTACTCCTAGGCTGTAAACCTGCATGACGAATTCCAGCCCAGAGCAACATTTTATGATCCAGTGTCAAGTTCCTGAAAAATGAAAAATGAGGGGAAAGAGGGTTTAACTGTAACATGGATACATTTTGGACTGGATGTTAACCAATTGAGAAAGGTGTGTGTGTTTAAGCATAAAAGCTGACTGTATTTTCCTTTTCTGATTTGAGCATGCAAAACCTTTTATTTTCATAATCAGGGCCAAATGTATTTTGTACTCTGGACTTGAACCAGAATTCAAAAGGGGTATGAAAGAGCATTACCCATGCAACCAATAGATTTGAGGCAAGTTTTAATTGAAAAAAAAAAAAATCCCACCATCTATTCATTTTTAAAGCATGAGCTGCATTTAACACACAAATCCTTCATTATTCATACATGGAAGTATGTGTTTAATGATTAAGTCTCCAAGGATTTATTTGATAGAATGATCTAAATTTCTTTTTTTAAAAAGGCAAATGAAATGTGGTTTTTAATTCTTTAAAGGACAAGTTACAAAGCATGCAAAAATATAACACAGGCTCTTAGTTTTTTAAACTATATCTACAATTTGCCTATCCATTGGTTTGTTCATCTGGATATCAGTAACATACAGACTTGATCTAATAATGGCTAATTATGCACTTGTTTATCAGCTCATTTGAAACATTTTGAGATTCAGTCTAGCTCAGCAAATTACTGTGCTTAAGGCAGTTCTATATTCTAGAAAATTATAATATCCCCAGAAGGCAAAGAATTAATAATAAAAATCCTCTTTTGTAAAAGATTATCATTGCAGAGCAAATGGAGCAGATCTTCCCTATCCTACTGCATTTAATATTCTCATTTTTTCCCTGAAACTTTGATGGAGAGGCAATGAGAATATCTCTGTTTTATTAACTTATTAAGAGGCACATTTACAGAACCCGTGCACTATATTGATTCCTAAAACTGCAGTGCTAAGAGCCAATAATCACAGAAGAGCAGGATGATTCAATTTGTTATCCCAGAACGTTTCTGAAACTCAGTAGAGCCCAAATTTTCACTGAGTTCAGAAAGCCTGGTTATTTAACTTCCCTAAGCCTCCATTTTCTCATCTGTAAAATAGAGGGGATAACAAAAGGCAGCCTCTGGATGTTGTGGGGAGTAAATGAGACAACGCACGGAATGCATCCAACACAATGCCTGTACATAGTAAATAATGTTAGTTTCAGTTACTATTATGGTTATTGTCATCATTACTTCTTGGGGTTCAGGACTCAAATAAGATGCATGCATTTAATTATCCATTTACCTCAGTAGTTATGCAAATTTTCAATGTAAATATTTGCATATCAGCTGAAAGATTAACAGGAACTTAATGCCCTGGCACTTTTTAGCCCAAAACTCACTCACGAAGCTAACATCAAACCATCCAGAATAGATGAGGTACAACTATTCAAGATCAATCGCCCACACCCAAGTTTGGAATCCTTCCACTTCATGGTGGTTGGACTTGACAACATCGTATTTTAAAAAGCACTTGGTGTTGCTTCTCTTGAACTATGCCAGCGAGTTTTGAACTTTTTCTTCATGATTCAGATTTTGGCATAGATTTTTGCCACCTTCATTTCCTCCGTGTTGGATCATTGCATCATATTTTAAGAAGAAAAAAACACCTTTAAAAACTATCCAGATACCTTAGCTGGAGCATATGAGACTATTTGCTTTACAGCATTATTTGCACAGAATATATGTACCACTTCATTTATTTTGTCAACAAGGACTACTTTTCAACCTCCTGGTAAAATTTAGGGTGCTACCTTTAGTTTATAAATATTCCTGAAGCTTCCCTCTCCCTCTTTCCCTCTCTCCCACCCTCCCACCTTTCCTTTCTTTCTTTCTCTCTCCATATGTATATATACACAAGTATATACCTATACATACATACACATACCCTATATCTTCATTTGTATTTCTGAGGAGTGCAGTTAATGAGCGTTTCTCAAAAACCAGTATCCCAAAGGTAAACTTGGATGGCTGGTGGTGGCTCAATTTCTCCTTGCACTTCTTGACTTCTAGATATCTCCGCCTCTCTTGGTTCAGGTGAAAAACCCATGTTGCATAGCATTTCAACTTGATGGACAATGGATACACTATTATTAAGCATTTCTTGCCCTAAAATGTGAAAAGCAAACTATCTAAATGGTAGGGGCTAACTATACAAGTGAGTTATTCTTCCTTTCACGCTATACCCAGCGCCTGACTTTCTCTGATTTTAGTTATTTTTTTTTTAAGTTTATTCATGATTAAAGAGAGAGAGCACGAGCAGGGAGGGAAAGAGAAAAAAGGGATAAAGAATCCCAAGCAGGCTCCACGTTGTCAGCAGCACACAGCCCGACACGGGGCTCAATCTCACAAACTATGAGATCATCACCTGAGCCGAAACCAAGTGCTGGACACGGAAGGCGACCCTGTCTTTTTCTGATTTTAAAGCATGAAAGCAACTTTTCTTATATTTAAAAACACTCAGGAATAGGCTCTTCTCCTTCCAAATGTCCCTAAGGGAAAATGAAATCTATTCCAGGGGTTACAAATGTAGAAGGGTAAAATGAGACCAAACAAGATTAGAAGTTCATGTAGGGTGCAGCAGCTAACAGCTGGAAGAAGTAGAGACCTGCTGGAAAGCAGTGACCCTGCAATGCGTTTTACTCTATAGATTCACGAGACCTCAGCATGCTGGAGAAGAAAGTTTTGTATCCTTTTCATTACTAAAAACTGTTAAAATGGCCTCTGTCCCTCCACTTACTACCAAGATGGTTTAGAAAAAGCTAACCTGGAAGGGGCAAGGTGTCCTTCACCGAAGGCTTCCAGAATCCAATCAAACCTATTGCCACAGGGCCATGAAAGCACCACCCTTCATCACAGCCATCACAAGCATGGTTGTGCTGTTTCTATTGTTTAATCTCTCCACGTTCAGCTTGCTATAATCACCATAACTCACCTGAATGTAATGTGATTAGCAGCCTCTGCTGTGATGAGAATGAAACCCACTCACATGGTGTCTATGACCCTTCACCCCTCATGGGCCTGGCCAGGCCTGCCTTGGCCAAGAGACAAAATGCAGAAACTGTCGTGGCACCACCTGCAGTCTCTCAGGCTGGGGGAATAATTGGAAATGTTCACTTTCCAACTGGATGTGTTGATCCCTCTATAGCCATACTATGAAAGTTCCATTCCTCCGCCTCCTCAAGAAGCTAGTTTATTCTCATCCTGGGAGGTTTTCAAAAAGATTTTGTAGAGTCTTGCTGCAGTGCCTTCCTGCAGAAGGCAAAGTGACATTTTTAATAGAAAGATAGCAGTTCTTAAATTCCATTCACAACACTGTCAGTAGATTAACCGCATGTTGGACATATGAAGAAGAGGTTTGGGGAATTTGATGCTTCTTTGTCTTAGACTGAAGTCAACACAGGCGTGACAAGTCCACTGAATGATAATCATTGGCAAGAACGTATAAATAACTAACCATCCTCTTTCTCTAAAAGGAATGTATTTCCTTCCATGCTAGTTATGGGGGACGCTGTTAATCGTAAATACTATAGGGATCTGTTATTTAATTCACACAGCTTTCAGACCACAGGAAGAATCAGTCAGAATTAAGAAATTATTTCCTGACAACTAATACGGCAGGGTGAAAGTAGTAAATTTTAAATATATGAAAAAATAGGCATTTAGGGAATGTTGCTGTTTACCACACCTATACTTTTAACTAGAATGACAGCATGCAGCATGACGAGCTTAATTTTCTTTAGCACAGTACAAATTCTCTGCGTTTTTTTCTAATTACCACTTTCTACAATGCGGCTCAAATAGGAATAGACTCCCTTGGTTCAGCTCAATTTCCACAGCTTGACAGGCATTGATATCAAAATTAATTCTAAAATGAAACTTCATAAAAGGAAATCCTATTTGACAAAAGAACTATTGGGCTTGAATCACAGTTGCATTTGCATTGTGGAGTCCCATTTTTGTTCTGATTGTATATGAAATAATGCTGGAGGAGAGATTGAATACCCAGAGAGAGTTCATTTGAGGCATCCTGATGGTATCTGCCGTATGCAAGTAAAGAAGGAGACGTTTTTATGACATCTTCAGAACTTGAAGATTGAATTACAGTTTCGGTAATCATCAGCTTCCCTTCTCCAGTGTCACTTTTTGATAATATATTGCATAGAAAAGACTTATGGTTCCAGTTTTATAAGCTTGCAATAAAAATATAACAACTGTTGTATTAAATTATTTAAGTTGTAAACCATTGTGAAAAAGGAGAAAAAGTTGTATCGACACAGAGCCTGAAAAACTGATTATAATGGAGAACAACATGTATTGTGTGGATTATTCCCAAGTTTTTCCCTAGTTTAGCATACTGTAAATCTCCAAGATATCCTTCAAATCAATGTTTGGGCATGTAGCGTTCTTTTATTTGTTCATTGTTTAGAACTGTTGATGGCGAGAGAAAAACAGAACTTGTACACTTCCAGGTCACCAATTTATTTTAACAGAGTTATAGGGGCAAACAAAGTGAGAAAAAAGGTAATATAGAGAGACTTAAGATTAAAAGATGCTAACTGAAAGAAATCTAAATACTAAATGAATACATTCCTTCAGAGCAATATAGACTCTAGACATTGTCTAGTCTTTCTAGAATTTTCTTATTTTGTACTGGTTTTTATGGACAATCAGTACGTCTACTTTCTAGCATATTACACTATTCTGTTGCTATGTATGAAAGGTAGTAGGCTAAGAGGTTTTCTCTTCTTCAGTATTCCTCCATAGGTCTCTTAGGTCTGCCCTTCCAATGCCAGACTTCCAAAACTTTTTGTCCACCTGCCTGCTTTCCTTTGCATTTCTAGGCCCCATTTATTTCTAGGCCCCAGAGAATCTAGAAGTATTCTCTGGCTTGGTCAGGATGGTGGCATTCCATGCCTCTGCACTCACACATTCCCTCTCTGCCTAAACAATTGCTGGATATTGAAACATAGCTCAAATCAGTCACACACACGCACACAAACACACACACACACACACACACACACACACACACACACACACACACACCCCTCTTGGCCTCCTGGAAGCAAAAAGGGATCCCCTTGACTAAATAATCAGATTTTATTTCTCTAAAGGAAATTAAAACAAGGAAGCCACATATTTCCACCTGGTAAATCAAACCACACAGAGGATGCACAATAACTGCAGGTTAACTGATCTATTAGTGTTGTTCATAACAGTAATTCTGGCACTCTTACCTGCTGCTACAGATGTTGTCTCTCTCACCTAAATTCAGCAGCAGCAAACTGGCCGTATTCTCACTTTGAGGGTGGTGATGATAATAATGATAATGATGATGATGATGATAATGATAATAATAATAATAATAATAATAATAATAATATAACCTGTATTTGCCAGGTACTTCATGTTAATTTATTTAATCCTCACATCCCAAATTAAATAAGTATTATTCTGGGGCACCTGGGTGGGTCAGTAGGTTGAGCATCCAACTTCAGCCCAAGTCATGATCTTGGGGTTCACGAGTTCATGCCGCACGTCAGGCTCTGTGCTGACAGCTCAGAGCCTGGAGCCTGTGGCAGATTCTGTGTCTCCCTCTCTCTTTGCCCCTCCCCAGTTCATGCTATGTCTGTCTATCCATCAAAAATAAATAAAAACATTTTTAAAATTTTTTAAAAAGAAATAAGTATTATTCTAATTCTATAGAGGAAGACACTTAAGGCTTACTCAAAATCACATAGCTAAAAAGTATCAGAATCATGATTCAAATGAAGCACATGGCATTCATGTGCTTACCAACTATACTATACCAACATGGAATGATTCAATCTCTAGGTCACTATCACCAAAGGGAAAGAGTAGGATTACAAGGAAGTGTAGCAGACCTGGTTTTCCTCTGGTTTCTACTGTTCACTCATTTGTCATACATTTGTTTTGTGCAGGTAATGCGCCAGAGTCTATCCATGGTCTGAGGATAAAAAGACAAATAACACGTGGTTACTGCTTTCATTATCCACTGGAAAGGAAAACCAGGTAAACAACTACAGTTCAATATGAAATTTTAACTGAAATGTATACGAAGTACTGTGACAGCACTGGGGAAAAAATAAAGTCCAAGGAATGCTATGTTTTCATTTAACTTGTGGGCAGCCTATCCCCAGGAGAATAGTAGATCCTCTAAGGAAGAATCCAGAATAGCTTCATCTTCAACTAAGAAGTTTTACAAAAGTGACTTCTTCCCCTTCCCTGGACTAAGAAGGAAAGCTAACTTAGCCAGATCATCTCCATCCATTTACTTGAAATCAGAGGCTCTTCTTTCTTCCTTCCACACCTACAGCTTTGTGAGCCAGGAGCACTCAGATCAATTTGGAGCCACTCACGTCAGCAATCCAGAAGTGGATGGTAACTCTCTTGGGCTACTTCCCTGACATCTGGAATTCATGAAGGTACATTGCTTGGTTTAATCAGACCCTCCTACACCTCCACTTCCCACTCCACAGTAATGAGACTTGAAATTAAGCATCCATAGACATATAGATAACTAGTAACAAAACTACCAGTTCCCTTGGCCACTCCCTAACAGGTGATTTCCATCATCAGGATATTCCACCAAGCTGGCTTCATCGCATGGACATGGCCCAGTAGTAGAGAACCACACTGTTTCCTCCACAACAGCCAAAGAGTACCATGAGCTCCCTCTGAGAATACTTCGGAAAGCACTAGATACTTCCCATTCTTTATATCATTAAGAACCATGAACTTGAGTTCATAGTATAGCACAGATACTAGTCACTGTGTTTGGGCTTCCTAGATGCATAGTTTTATAGAAAAAACAGAAATTGAAAATGCTCTAGTAAAGAAAAGGCAAAACTTTATAAAAGATCAAGGATAGCTAAAACCCCTTTTTTTAATCCCAAGTAGCCAAAGTTCTTTCTCTTCTAACCAAAAATGCCAAGTATCTTTGTAATCAAAGTCTGTTAATTTTTCTACCCAGACAGAACAGAAACAGGGTGTTTGGCCCCTGGCAAAAAATCTGTGGGACTACAACTAGGAAAATCTTTTTTCAAAAATTTTTTTAACATTTACTTATTTATTATTGAAAGGCAGAGAGAGTCAGAGCGTGAGCAGGGGAGGGGCAGAGGGAGACACAGAATCCAAAGCAGGCTTCAGGCTTTGAGCTGTCAGCACAGAGCCCGACGCGGGGCTCGAACTCACAAACTGCAAGATCATGACCTGAGCCGAAGTCAGATGCTTAACTGACTGAGCCACCCAGGCACCCCTATAACTAGGAAAATCTTAATAACAAGGTTGCCTGACTCATCTTGAATAAAGAAAGCTGTCAGGAGCTTTTGATAGACTGAGGGCTGCAACAAAGAGGATCTCCAAAGGGTTTCCTAGACCTAATGATAAGATCAGGTGGCCAAAGATCAGGGCATCTGTACTAGCCAAAATATCACTATGGATGCCCAGGTTGAGATGAAAAGCTTCCTAAAGACTATGAGCAGGTGAAGGATAATCATCTAACACAAGAGCTGTAGGGAACAGTATTTCTTCAGGGAAGCCATCTGTCTGGTAAGGGCCTGGACCTGGAGTTTTTATGCAATAAAAGAATGTTATAACCTGCACTACAGAAAAGACCTGAAAGGCAAACAAAGAAAGGAGATACATATATATATAATCTCTAGAAAAGAAACATTTCTACAGTTTATTCTACAAAATATATATATATATGTAATAGTTTGGGACAACCAATCAGAGATCAACTGGTTAGGTTTGCAGGGAAATGTCATACAGAGATAAATATTCTATAACTGGATACAGCAGGCCTTGAAGACAGCAATTAGTATTGTTTACCATAGGAGATCATAAATATGGACTCATCTATGAATAATAACTAGGACTGCTGATAATGTAGTAACTTTTCCCCTTACTTATACCCTCAGACTGTAAGTGATAACGTCTTTGAACATAAGGGACAATGAATCTATGCAAGAGATTTAGTTGAAAGGACTGGTTTGTTTCACACCAGCTGTCAGATAGGCCTCTCAAAACTCCTGTAAGTATTGGAAATAGTGACCTGAGGGGGAAAGGCTCATAGCCCAGGAACTGATCCCTTGAGCCATCCAGATCTCAATCCCTGACGATTTTGATTAATCCATGCTGACAAACCAGATTTGGATCAATAGAAATTATCTGTAACAAGAAACTAATTGTGTATTTAGTAAGTTTAGTGCCATTTTTGGTGGCTTCAAATTTATATGGAAAAGACCTTATTGACTTTTGAAATCAAAATTCATACCGTTTTAAGGTAATATTGCCTTGGGTTATAATAAATTACAGTGTTCTACTTTCTCTCTTGGGTAATGTATGGTCTGAAGGCATCTAATCTGTTTACTCTTAGCCTATGAATATTCTTTAATTGTTATTTATGGAGACTTCGGATCTATTTACATAATGTAAAAAGCACAGAACATGTACCTCTTATGCTACTTTCATACACCATCCCTGTTTAAATGAAGCAGCAAATCACAGCCAATTTCAAGCCACGTTACAATCTCAGCTCAAATTATGCCATGGCTTAATAGTAAAAAGATGTCCCTAAAGTTGCATCATCTTCGGGATACAGGAGACCTCAGGTGTTAGAGAGCTACTGTGAGGCAAAGTAGATGAACCAATGAACCAGTGTTGAATTTATATTGTACTTTTCACACAGGAAGATTATCTAGGCCTTCAGTACACCTATACGTGAAGCCATGTGTGACGTCTAACTCTTTTCACTTGATTTCCTTATGGACCATTTTCCTGGAGAGGAAGATGGGAAATTTCAGCCAGCCACAAATGGACTGAGACCCGCCAGTCTCATTTCACATGGAGCAGGTGTCCCAGACAGGGTTTGACGCCAAGCCACAAAAGTGAAACAAAGAAAATGCTGTTAGGGCTAAACAGATGGCCCTTCATGGGAGCTGTGTCATCAGCTTAAACTGGGTTTGTCTTGGTATCTAGGGGCAAGCCTTGCCTCATAATTCTTTGCAATTTAATGTTATTAAAATCATCTTTTGGGGCGCCAGGGTGACTCAGTCAGTAGAGCGTCTGACTCTTGACTTCAGCTCAGGTCATGATCTCACAGTTTGTGATTTCGAGCCCCACACAGGGCTCTGCACTGTCAGTGCTTGGGATCCTCTCTCTTTCGCTCTCTGCCCCTCCCCCACACTCACTCACTCTCTCTCTCAAAATAAGTAAAGTTTAAAAAAAAAATCATCTTTTTAGCAGAAACTGCTAACATATCTAATAAAAGGAACTGACTAATCATTCTACCTTCATGGGCAAAAAAAGTTAAGAGGCCAGGGCGTGAGGTCACAGGTCTATGAGGGAACACTGCAAGGTCTGTACTTTATCAAATGCAGAAACTCCAAGAAAGCTTCACCTCTTAACCAGGTTGCTCTTTTTGAGGCCAAAAACAGAATTGCTCAAGCCATTCTCTGCCTTAAATGGATAAAAAACACTTCTGAATATTCACTAGTATCCTCTAGCGTACCTGCATTTGTTATATTAAGGATTTCCAGCAGACTATTAGTGTTTGTTCTGAATAGCGGTACCACTGTACCAAGCACATGTAGGGCAAGAGGTGAAAGGGTAAAAAGCCCTTGTTTAATAGAATTTACATGCTGTGTGACTCTAAATTGTTTAGCTGCCTGATAGAATTTTTATAAAGCCTAAAATAAATATCCATAAACTTAACAGATATGCAGGAGAACTAAGAAGCTGCTGCTTGTTTTATTTCTTCAAAGGTCACACTTTTTTTCCTATGACATAACAGTAAATAGCATGATAAAATACCTCCAATATATCATAAATTATGGAAAATAACCATTGACTTTTCAGGATAGTTTGGGGTATAAATACTTTGAGATTAATGTTATAAGTGCTTTTCAAATACAAACAAGAAATATTGCCAAACTCATAATTGTTCAAATAAATCATAAATATGATATAAATTAAAAATTAGATGGATGTTAGTCACACTTAGAAAAATGGCTCTAGAATAGTCCAATTTACTCATAAAATACATTGGGTTGAAATTATATAAATTTGAAAACCATTGACGGTGGACTCAGGACTACTATTCATAATCTGAAAATCTGTTTGATTTTGTCCTCTGTATGTGTCCAGATTATAAATCGTCTGGTTCAAGGGCCCCACCTTATAAATTCAAATAATTCTTCAGCCCACTAATATATTGACCAACTATCCTACTGTCATTTAAAAGAAATTATGAAGTAGAAGCAACTTTAAAAAGATACAATAGGGGCACCTGGGTGGCGCAGTCGGTTAAGCGTCCGACTTCAGCCAGGTCACGATCTCGCGGTCCGTGAGTTCGAGCCCCGCGTCAGGCTCTGGGCTGATGGCTCAGAGCCTGGAGCCTGTTTCCGATTCTGTGTCTCCCTCTCTCTCTGCCCCTCCCCCGTTCATGCTCTGTCTCTCTCTGTCCCAAAAATAAATAAAACGTTGAAAAAAATAAATAAATAAATAAATAAATAAATAAATAAATAAATAAAAAGATACAATAGCCGTATCCTAGGCCCTCTTCAGAATATTTATTCTCCAATCTAAGTCTCAATTCCTGTGTGTCATCCACATTTAGCATATCTCTAGTTAAATTTTCCTTAATATCTGAAGCATTATACACCAGGAGCAAGCAGTCTATGATCCACAACCAATTCTGGGCCATCTGCTTGTTTTTTTTGTAAATAAAGTTTTATTGAAACTCACCTACACGTATTGTCTATGACCTTTTTTGCCCTACAATGATGCCGTTGAATAGTAGCAGCAGAGACCATATAGCCCACAAAGCAAAAGGTATTTACTATCTGGCCCTTTACAGGTTTACAAAAAAATTGTCTACCTGTTATAAACACAAAAGAGAACTTAGGACCATTTCCCCCCCAAAATGGGGCCTCCTCACAGTTCCTACTATTTGGGGACACAACATGATATGTTCACATTCTTGGATACCCTCCATTCTAGTTACATATTACTGCATAACACAATACTCCAAAACATAATGACTTAAAACAACCACCATTGTATTATATCTCGTGATTCTGTGGATCAAAAACTTGGGCAAGTCTCAACTGAGCAATTGTTCTGCTTCGTGTGGCACTAATTAGAGTCACTCATTAGAATTTAACTGGCAGCTGGCTTGTCTGGAGGGCTCAGTGGTGTCAGGACCTCTCTGCATGACCACTTTGGTAGGGTGGTTGAACTTCTTACATTGCAATTCAGGGTTCCAAGGTACCAGTCTGCCAGTCTTTTCTTAAAGGCTAGTCCCAGAACTGGTACAGCATCAATTCATCTACAGGCCAGCCCAGATCCAAGGGGAAAAGAAATATACCCCACCTCTCAAGGAGAGGAATGTCAAAGAGTTTGTGGCCACCTTTAATCTCCTACCTCCTAACTTGTTTCTTTGCCTCAAATCTTTTTCCAAACTCTGGCCAGATATTCCTAAAATGCCAATTTCATTATGTCTCTTTCCTTCCCCAAAACCTCAAATGACTAACTCTTGCCTGTTTGGTTTAAACTCCTCTCCTTAGGTTTTAAAAACCTATTATATAATAAGAATCTAACATTATTTTGTATTAGTCTCTTTGCTGATATTAGCTGGTTTTCTCTTATAAATATTCCTTCCTTCACCTACTCTGTTCTGTATTATACAGATTGACTCCTGCAGAGAATTTTTTTTCCCTAGGCTTCTTGTCAGCTTCTGTCTGGACTTAGCCCATGGGAGATACTCCCAGGTGATGGGGGAGGAGAGGCAGGCAGAAAGAAGCCAGGTTTCAAGAGTTCTCCTCTTCTCTCAGCTTCATGTAGATCTCTAGTACTAACTGCATTTGTATTTCTCCATTGTTCTAGCACCCACTGGCCACGCCTTCTCTAGTTCCATCCTCCACTGGGTGGTCCTGGTCTCTGAGCTCCCGAGACCCTACCTTCACCCTTGTTCTTTCAACCCAAGTGTTATTGGCAGTTACCTGAAGTTGCCAATATTTCATTGCCACACTGTCTCCTGTTGGTCATCTCAGGTCATCACCTGTAAAATCAGTTCCTAGTTTTAAATTTTTTCTATGTTAAATACCTAAAGTGGTTTCTAGTCTCCCGATCAGACCCCAAGAGATACACTCTTCAACACAAAGCATCCACTCAAGGCAGGATAATTTCCTACCTCATCTTCCACCCTCCATGTTCCTGCCACTGTGCTTTAGGCTCGGACATCTGGCCTCATTCTTCAAAGCCAGCTCAAGCTCTGTCTTCCTCAGAAAGCCTTCCAATATCACTCTAGTGTTTGGTCCTCCAACTCCACCATTCCTTGGTGACTTCCAATGTGTGCATCTTCCCAGTTTGTAGTTTGTTGAGGATGTTTCTGCTGTTTCCTGGTCCCCGGAGTTCCCAGCACAATGTCAGTGCACAGTAAGCACTCAATACCTGTTGCCCCAATTAATTGGCTTTCACTTATAACTTATTTGTTGAAAATAATATCTTACAGGTCTGACTAATTTCTATCAAAGCTAAGATAGTCTGCACTCTTGAATAGCATCCTAACTAAATTTAGGAGTGCTTTTCTGTTTAGTGCTACTATTGCCTTTCACCAGTCTGGATGAACATGGTAGAATGGATAGAGACAAGCATATGGGGGTGGGGGTAAGACATGGGGTATAACTCAACATCCTATATGAAGTAGATACCAAATAAATATTAAATGAAAAGGATAAGCCCATGACTGATGGATTTGTGTGGAGGAACCAATGAATGAAAATTTTAAACATGGCACAGTCCTTTGGGCCCTTTTATAAAGTACAATTAATTTTGGTATTAAAGGGCATGTATAATTTAATTTATAGCTCTTTAAATAAAATCATATTAGAGAGGAGGAAGTGCCATAAGAAGTAGGTATAATTCGTTAATTTAAGATTCAGTCTCTAAACTACGTCCCACATTTCTTATACCCTAAATCCATATTTTGTTTATTTTGTTTCTCTGGCTCCGTAACAGTGGTGGAAATATAAAGGGTATTCAATAAATACCTTAATTGTTTGAAACTATTTCCTTGCTATGATAGTATTCTATATGCTCTAAAGCCAAATTAAATAGATGACGTTCCTACCTTCTAGGTGCACAATCGCCTTATGAAAGGGACTATTTTAGGCAAAACTGTTCCACCGGGGCATTCTATTTTGCCAAATAAATTACAAATGCAAGTGTGCTCTAGAATTTACTGCTTTAGGGCCAAAAACAGTGTATCTATTTTAGACCAGAACATGGCCCAGTTTGAGTTCTTAAGATTTGGCATGACCTAACTCAGCTTCTGGTACTCCAAGATGACATCAAAAGGAGCCCCACTTTCTCCTGCAAAAAAAGTCTAATGTCTGGCTAATTTTGAAAATGAATTTCTCCCCCACTGCTGTTCGTACCCACAGAGACAGCCATTTGAATGCTTTACAAAAAAAAAAAAAAAAAAAAGGCCTCAAGCCTCCTCATGTTTCACCTTTTCATTGCACTGACGATCATTTAGAGGGCAGACTTGTTCCAGACAGCTTTAATTAAACTGTACCAAGGACGCAGATAGATGTCAATGGAAATGATCCATAACATGAGGCTAAGCATGTATTTAACAGTGTTCCATCCAGTTCAATCACCTTCTAGCATTTCAGTGGCTTTATATTCATGTAGCAAAGACTGAACGTGTGTATGTGTTTTTTTTAATCCATCCCATTAGTGACCATATGCTTGGGCTTCGATGGATACGAGAACTGTCTGCAATCTGCCAGGGATTTAGGGACATCAATAATTTGTGAATAGTCATGTTGGTACTGGTCGAAGGGTTAAGTGCTCTGCACACCAGGGGCACCTCTTTTGGGATTTGAACTCTTAGTTGACTGTTAGGAACCTTATCCCCTGTGAGGTTCCTACTACATGCTGCTTGTCAGATGCATCCAGCTGTATGTAACTGGGAAGCATTATTAGCTCTGGGATTTAAAGATCTGTGTTAATACTGATAGAATGGTGTCTTTGAGTTAAGAAGCATTGAGAGTATATTGTAGCAAACTCAAAGAGGTTTTCATGTTCCTTATTAAGCTTATGGTCTTTCTTTTTTCTTATTCTTTCATACATTCCTTGTGAATAGATAACAAGGCATCCTTTTGAGAAAGAGTTCATAATTGAAATTTGTTCCTACAATTTGCTGGTAAATTAGATTGCATCAGTCTAAGTGGAAAGATAAATGTCTCCTTAAAATAAGAGAAATTTTGTCATGAAAAGCTTTGCTTCCCATTCCCATACCCAGAGGGTGAGAAACAGGTAATGTGAATGATTTTTGAAACTTAACTCATTTTAATGGTCTTGCATGAAGATTTCTCAAATACAGTTGCTTTAATACCGACAGCAACAGAGATCATATCAAATCTTTTGCATTATGTGCTAGCCTGTAACTTCATGTATAACTAAGCCTTGTTGGACTGGCTCACTATTGTAGCCCCTGAACTTGACACAGTGCCTCACAGACAGTATTTAATAAATATTTGTTGTATGAAAGGATGGATGGATGGATGGATGGATGGATGGATGGATGGATGGATGGAAGAGAGCAAGGCAGAAGGGAAGGAAACACTTGGGAAAACAGTTTGTCAGCCTGACCTGCATGTAAGTAGTTGCTCTCTAACATTTTCTAGAAGCTGTCTTGGATCTGGGAGTGATGTTTAACAATAAAACATGTTTCAACAGTTTTAATGGATATGGGTTTCAGAGCTAACTTACATTATTATGACCTCTTAATAATAGTAGCACTTAGTTTCCTTGTTGGGTAAACGGTAAGAATAATTATGTTGTGATGACAGATTTCCATGAGATTATGCTTTTTCTACCACATATCTAGACATGGTTTTGTTTTAATATAACTGAATACTCCCGTAGTGTCTTGTGGTTTCATTAAGGAGGATAATGATTATTAAGCAAAAGTATCTTTAGTCTTTCTCTCCTTAAATATCTCACTGATCTTAAAGGTAAAGATAGTTTGTCTGTTTGTAGTTGATATTCTATGTGTGTTTGTTTCCAGTAATTTCAGCCTTCTTACCCTGGAGTAGTTTTACCCATCCCTTAATTGTCCCTAGCTGATGTCTAGAAGGTCTTTTTAAACTTCTTAACTGCACAATGAGGCCTCAGTGGACACCTAGATTGTGTCTGCTTGGGAAAATGCCAAGCACTAATGAGTATTTTGTTTAATGTAATGGAAACTGAAAGTGCACGGCTTCTTCCTTGACTGATCAATGCCCACTTCTGTTGTTTGAATGTATCTATACATTCTAAATTCTAGAAGAAAGGTCACAGAGGGCAGAGCACTTAGTGTCTGCCCAGGAAGGACTTGAAGATTCAGAATTGTGTTTATATGGGGCTCAAGAGGGAGAAAGTACTTGAGTTAGCACTCAGCTCCTCTTCTCTGTTCAGATAGCCATCCTTTCTCTCAAGCCCATAATCTTAAACTTTTTCATGTTAGTTTTAAAGTTTTACATTAACTTAAGAAAATAACAATAAGGGATTTATTTCTATGTAATTATCTTTTTATTTCATCATCGTTTTGTTATTATTAAAAAATTGGCATATATTTACTTTATTGTTCGCCTTTTCCCAAGTTCAATACTAATGTGTCCAACACAAATTTTGAAATAAATACTTAAAAACTATTTCTTAGTTACATTAAAAGTCAGATTTGCTGGAAAACCAAACCTTAACAATTCAGTAGGCCAATATGATCGAGTATGTTTGAGTGAAGCTTAATGATTTCCATGTGGTACTAATGTTCTACACACAACTGAGTGGAAAGTGTAGAGGTTGTTTCTGAGATTTCATTGAACCATATCTGGCTGAATAGATACAGAGCTCCCTTTGGTAGTATTTGTAATTCGTAGCCTACTTGAATGTGCTAGATAATTTTCAAAAAAGTCAAGATTCCATTTAAAACTTAAAAGAGATTTACCTCTCGTCTAAAGCTTCTAGGTTTAGAGATTTCATAAACGTTCTATGGGGATGGTAAGAAAAGATAGGATTTGAATGTGGAGAGTGGAGATAATCTAATTCCTCAACTTTGAGTGTAATGACGCACAAGCCATCGTCTTGCTTCAATCATACTATCTCATGCCTTTGGAGACTCTGGAACTATGCAAGCGTCCCCAAATTAGAGTTTATAAAAGAAACCTTGCCTGACCCTTAATAATTGTTACTTTACCGAAACACTGTAATACCCAAACTAAGTTGCTTATTACACTAAACATGAAGTCCTTTGACCCTTAAGGTTCAATATTGATCAGCCCTACTTCTGTCAATACTTGCCTCTAGTGTCAACAATTTTCAGTGTGGAAGAAATTCAGGAATGGATAGTCCTCTTAATCCACAAACACTCCAAATATTTAATTCCTATGCATTACACTTTCTGTCCAGTTAAATAATTTGCTTATTTCTTCTGTACTCCTAATTAATAATTAGAGACTGGGTATCATTGTCAGTATATCGTGAAATGTCATTACAATAAGAAGTTAGCTATAAATGATCCCTATATTAAGTACAGGATTCATGTAACAATCCTAACTAATAAAATGTTACTCTAAAGGAGACTTAAAGCAAATGCACCACAAATTCAACAAAAGTGGCTGAGCTATTTTTTAATCCTGAGATCTTGGGGGAAAAGGCTTTTAAAAGGAATATTCAAGTGCTTTGCCCTTGGATAATGTATGAGCAGGTTCATTTTTTTTCTTGAGCTGTGGTATTTTTCAGATTGTCAAATGTGTATCAAAGAGTTATTCTCTTGGCAAGTTTTATGAATTTTAGTTCCGTTTTCTTGACAATTTAAAATTCAATTATCCAATTATAACTAAAGGTCATTAGTCTAATGTGGTAACTTCATGACAGTTTCAGTTACAAGAGGATTTCTTAGCTTAGAGAAGAAATTCTCCCATATGAGAAATTTTTATTGTACTTACAAGTTGAATGATACTTGAAAATATTTTTGTTTTCTTCTTGTGCTTGTATTACTTAATCAAAACATATACTTAATATTTTTTCTAATTCCATATTTATAATATACAGTATCCCGTGCTTCATTTCTATATTAACATTATCAAATTAACAGCAAATAACAATGCTGATTTTTATCATCATTAGATTTTGTCTTAAATATTTCTTTAGGGTTGCTTTCCTGTTGTATTTTAAATAACTTTAACCCGAACATCACTTCCAGGTCTGGGGAAAGGCATTTTCATTTCAATCATATTACAAGTAGAATTTCTGCTAAGATTACAAACCAGAAAAGTTAGAGACCTAATATTTTAACATTAGTTCCATTTGGTATGATAATGGAGAACTCCTCAGGCAAAACATACCACAGAACCAGAAACAATGGATGCTTGCTGGCTGTCAGACCTGTACAAGATACGAGAGTCTTTATTCCTATCCTACCCCCAAGAAACTGACTTTGCAGTGGTAGATAAATGTATTCAACAGCTATTGATCGTGCACCTGCTGTGTACAAGGTCAACAGTGAAAATGCATCATTTTTCCGTTTTTGCATTTTAGAGTTCAAGACATTGCTGGAAGCAGAGATGGATAAGATGTTACCCACACTGGTTCTGGACCCTGTGATCCATTTACCCTGAGGAGAAATTATCCAGGTAGGATGCTGGCTTAGCACCTAGACCAAACAAAGGCCAAACAAAGATCCTACCACTCAGCGTGAAGAGTAAGCTTTTACACTAACTGTCCTCTGCACCATTCTGATGAGATCGGGCACATTCAGGGTGGTATGGCCATAGACCTCAGCACTATTCTGAAATGTCTTTATCTTACCGGTGCAAAGCTGGCCTAAGGATTTTAATACCAAAGTTCACAGTTAGGCAATAAGACCCAAAGTAAACTTTTCTATCTAGGTATAAACATGTGTTTTGCTTCAAGGGTTCAAAAATACTTCCTAGTAACACAAACTCCCTTGAACTGTTAGCTCCCTGCTACAGCTATGTAAGTCAGATTCTTCTGAGCTACTTGAAATGTAAATGGACTGATTTTTCTGGTTGTGGTTTACCAGTTATGTCAGCACCATCATTTCTTGTCCGCCGACCAGAGAAATTGTAGCTGTAGATGAGAATGGTATCTGACATTCTATATGGCTTCCCTTATCAACTTACTTTTAGGGCCCCACATTTAGCAGAGAAAGCTCTTTTCTATATAGCAGGTTGTTATATTTATTCACCATTGTGCTAAACACCCATTTCACCCAGACCATCTCATTCAATCCTCACAGTGATCCTCAAAGTTACAAAGAGGCTCAAATGACTCAGACAGGTCATTACAAACTAAAGAAACAGCACTTGATCCAGGGTCATCTGACACCAGAGCTCTTATTGTTAATCACTTCATTTATCCTCCTTCTCTAAGAATTGTCTTTCCATAATTAAAATTAGATAACAAATGTTTAAAACTCTTTTACAAGAGTGAACTCTGAGAACTTAAAAACTAACTCTTGATCAAAATGGAAGCTTTTTATTAGTGTCCTAAAGATAGAGCTAGAGATCAGAGGCATGTACATTTACTTCCAATTTACAAGTTGGTATGTAGGAACAGAAAACATGGTGACAAAAGACTATTTCTGCCTTTTTACACATTAGGCCATTCTTCCACCATCTAATTGTTCAGATGCATATTCTGCAGTGTCCTTCAGCTTCCCCACCATAGTCAAAAGGTTCTGGACAGCTATTTGAGTATATATGATGAGGTCTACTTGGAATAAAGAGTGAATGTGATTTTTCTTTTTTCCCTGTGATATATAAGCATGAATCAATAAAGGATACTCTTGAAATTTCTCCAAGGAATGGCATGCATTTCCAATTAATCTCATAACTTGTCTTTAACTGTTTGGCTATGTTCCATAATTGGTAGGTGTTATTTTAATTCAGATACAAAAAAAGAGAGAGGGAAAGGGAGAATGGCCAGGCCAAAGAATGGGGTATACATGAGCTTTTAGACACATTCTACTCACCCAGTCAATCAATGTTTTTTGAGACCCCGATACATTTGGCTGATCTCTGTGAGTGAACCCTATTGTCAGTTCTTAACAAAATTATAAAAATGACTTGCCTTATAAGATTTATCAAATTGGTGGCAAAACTTGCTCAGGGTCCAGGACATCAGGATTACTGCTTACCTTTCAAGGGTGAGTGTCAGTGGAAAATCACTTAACCCTCTAGAAAAGATGGCTTTTAAGGAAAAAATTTGGCTCACAGAACCCTGGTAGACAGGGAGAGAGGAGGACTTGAAGTTTGGGTGAAGGTTCACAATGAATGCAAGGAAAACGGATCAGAGCAGAAAGTAAAGAAATGTTGAGAGAATAAAACCAATGCATCTTCCTTCACTATTGCCTCCGTGAGAGCACCCAAATCCCTTCACACAGCACTCAAGGCCCTCTACAAGCTGATGCCAACCTTCTCCGCAAGTCTGAGAGCACTTCACCTGTGTTTTCTGTCCCGCCATCTCACCGCGGGCTTTCTCCCAGCGACATGGAGCACTTTCACATGTAGGTGCCCTGGAATGTGCTTCCTACTCAGCCCCCACCTCATCTGCCTGGCAAAGTCTTACTCAGTTTTTGAGTCTGTATATGCCACTGTCTTTTCGTGAATACATTGTAAACTCTCCTCTCCCCCACCTCCACTCCCCACACCCAACAAGCAGAAGTAATTGCCTTCTCCCTAAGTTTCTCTAGCTCTTTCATTATCTGCCATATCATGTTGCCATCTGCTAGGGATCAAAAAGCCTATCTTATTCACCTTACTATACCAAGCACATAGTCAGCATTGAATACATTTTTATTGACATGTGTTGCTTTTGGGTGTCCAGGCTGGCTTCCACTTCCCAGCTCCTCCATGATACCCCCCTTAATAATAATGATGATAACTAGCATTTTTAAAGTACTCCATAAATCACCAAGCAAATTCAAACCCGTGTTCTAAATACTGCAGACTTGGTGCCTTAAATAGCAGAAATTTGTTTTCTTACAGTTCTGGAGGCTAGGAATCCAAGATCAAGTTGTCAGTAGATAGGTTTCTTCTGAGGTCTCTCTCCTTGGCTTGCAGATGGCCACCTTCTCACCTCCTCACATAATGGCCCCTCAATCTGGGTTGTCTGGGTCCTAATCTCCTCTTTTTATAAATGCACCAGTCATACTGGATTAAGGCCCACCCATTTGACTCCATTTTGCCTTAATTATCTCTTTAAAGGCCCTATCTCCAAATCTAGTCAAATTCTAAGGTACTGGAGGTTAAGACTTCAGCATATGAAAGGGGAATTGGGGCAGGCGGTGGGGGACACAATTCGCCCAGACCAATATCCATTATTTCATTTATTCCCTCCAGCACTAGCTATAGCCATGTCTCCCTCTGCACCATTTCATGGTGAGCTCTTCTGTGCCTCACTTAACTCCTTCATTGCTTCCCCAGTCTAGCCCTAAGTCTCTTTATTATGGAAAGGGCCTTTGTTCCTTAATAAGTGAATAAAAAACAGTACTTTGAAATTCTAGGGTTTCTTACAGAATTTAAATTGTCAAAAACCCAGTGCTAATGTCAGTATAGGAAGAAAATAGAAAAACTGCCTCCTTTCTAGCACTGAGAAGACAGGAAAACAATGTAATACGTTTCTTTGGGTTTTGTAGTTACTAAAAATCTGAGTAAAGGATTTAAAGTTGCATGTATTAGCCACTTCAATGAACAAATGCTGGCCTAGTTAAGAAGGGAGTCAGGTGATTGCTACCTACTATATCAGCCTACCTTCTGACCCAGGGAAACACCCACCACAAGAATGTTCCTTTCATAAGAAGAAAAGTGCTTCTTTCCAAAGGGGTCTTAATCCCAGGCTAAAGTTGGGAGCATTGTGTGTTCTACAGTGTGTTGACTAAGAGCCTCTTGAGAACTCTGCAGATTTCCCTTGTTTCCATGTTAGTCAGGGGTGAACAGGGAATTCTTAGGCGGTACGAAGACATCGTGTTTTGCAGGTCTTAGCCATTTCTGTCTCCTCCCTCATAAATCACTCTCACACTGTGCCCAGAAAAAAAGCAGTCACGTGCAGCCCAATGCATTTCAGTACTGCATCTGAGCTCCAGGTGGAAGACACAGTGCATGTGACGTTGACCATGACCTGGATGTGGAGCTGGTCCAAACTCAGACCTACCTGTCTCAAAAGGGGTGTCACTATCTCTGTCCTCTTTTCATTCGTGTGTTGAAAATTGGGGAAATAATGCAGAGGTTCAAGACATGGTCATAAGATAACTCCTCTCCAGTCAAGAAGTACCTCCCTTCCTTTTACAAGGTAGAAAAACGTGAAGTCATCCCTGTGAGAAAAATGGTTTTTGAAATGTTTTCGGGAGGGTGAGAGGCAGCCGTTTCTCCTCTTCCTAAGTCAGTGGCTCTTTTTTTCTCTCCTCTCTTCTCCCTTTCACATCCTCAGGCTTTTAACAGAAACATTTTATATCCATATAGTGATGTGACTTATGTGTGTAAATAGATGCAAATAGCTATTAAATGTTCGGGAAGTAGCATAACCATCTTTTTACACAATTTGTGCTGGTGAGTGTTTCTCATTATAATTTCCCCTATCCCCTGCCGAAAAGCACTTCCCAGAGATCTTTGTGGCAATATATGTACCCAGATTATGATTTCAAGAAACCCAGGACACTGTATGGAGGAGAATGTCTTTAAGATTTGAATGTTTTAAAAAATCATTTTAGAGAGAGGGCGAGCAGGGAAGAGGGCAGAAGGGGAGAGAGAGAGAGAGAGAGAGAGAGAGAGAGAGAGAGAGAGAGAGAGAATCTTAAGCAGGCTCCATGCTCAGTGCAGAGCCCAACACAGGGTTTGATCCCATGACCCTGGGATCATGACCTAAGCCCAAATAATGAGTCAGACACTCAACTAACTGAGCAACACAGGTGCCCCTAAGATTTGAAATTTAAGAAATTTTTTGTCATTAGGTGATCAATATTTAACTAGCAAGGTTTTGATTTTAGGATACACAAATATGTATTTGATTTTTGTTTCTAGAATATTTTTAAGAATATATGTAGGCTAATTTTATTCTGTTTCCTTGACTTTATTAACCATGCCCTCTTGCCAGAAGAATTTAGGATTTAGTGATTGTGTCAAAATTAGTCTATGCTGATGAGTATTCCAGCACCCAAAACACAAAGGTGTGTTAGAAGACCCTGTCAGTGCACAAGGAAAACTGTAAGCAGTTATGGGAAAACGAGCATTTTTCAAATGAGCCTTGATTTCCCTCTTCCTTATGCACATCAGGCTATGAAAATACCTCTTAATATTTTTCCTCCGGATCTGTGTCGTGTATGTGTACGTCTGCCTACTAGGTCTTGTCCTCTCTCCCCTCTCTCTCAAGGGCTCTCCCTGTTCTTCCTCTAATTGTTGGGCAGTGGGACAGAAAGATGGATCTGCTAAGTGAGTAGAGCTTGCAGAGAGCAGAAACAGATTTACTAACTTTGATGATGGCTTCTACTGAGTCCTTACCATACACATGGCTGAGTTGCCATAAAGCTAGCTAAGCCAATCGCCCTTAATAGGTTAAAAGATGACATCGAGAAATTTTAAGCAGGAATGATTTCATTCTTTCCTCGCACCAGTTATATGGTTAGCTGGTTCATGCACTGATTTGTTATACCACATAGGGCTGGCTCACGGTCCCTGGCAGATTTCTGAAGTTTTGATGGAGTCAGAAACTGACTGTCTCCTGGGAATGTGTAAAGAAAGGAGGTTGGAGCTCTTCTCCTTCAAGGACACTCTCTTCAATCCATTATCTCCTACCCGTGCACAATAGTCTAGTCTATCAAAATACAGTGATTGAACAAAATTTGATTTCACATAATGAATGCATTGATTTAATAAAGGGTTTGTAGTACATGGTATTATAGTTCCCTAAATGAACACTGAAATCCTAAAGTGAGAAAACTTATCATTGGTCCCAGTTAAATCATAGCCACTTTTTTTAACCTGCATACCCTAATAAGATACTAACCCATTTGATACTTAAAAAAAAAAATTCTGTTATCTTATATAAGTGCTTAACATTTTCCAGCTATTTTAAAGCCACCTGTTTTTCCTATCATAAGTACATCTGGCATCAGGCAAACAGATTATAGCCATGGACAACTGACTAATTTATGATGTTTTTATATTTTCATATTTTTGGCAGACTAATCCAGTTTGATATATTAACCCAGCTTTCAGAGATGAATCTTGAAATCTTGCACTCTTGCAACCCTTTTACTTTGTTCTCTTCCAAACTCTAGAATATTTTTTCCATGTCCTAAAATTTAATTAGAAAACAGACAGGGAGAGCAAACTGAATCCTTATGTTCTGCCCATCTAGTGCCCTATCTAGCTGGCTTCCTAGAAGAAATTATGTATCTGTCTACCCAGTGTTAGTTGTGAAAGATCTTTGTACTTTTGATCATTCTCTCTTCCTAAGTTCATTGGGCACACTGGCACTTGTGTTTGTATCCTAGTTTGACAACTGCATTTTTGCCTACATGTAATGGGAGTTTGGTAGGTCAAACAAAGTAGAAGAATCAGTTGCCTGTCTTTGCGGAAAAAAAAAAAATTGAACTTTTGAGCAACAGGGAATGGAGGCAAGACTATTTTCTGTAGTTAGAGAAGCCAAGTCCACTCAGCTTCTCAGAGCATCTTTTTGATTAGACCTCCCCTGATGGGTCGTCCCTTGGCTATTTATGGGAATTTTAACTGCTGGGTTGAATATGCCATAGTCCTCCTTTAAATATCTACCCAAGGCCCCAAAGTAATGGATGTGTTTTTAATAAATCTAACGTATAAAGCATTCATCAGACATACTTCAAAACAGAGAAACTATCAGAACACCCTGAAAGATTCATTAGAACATTTTTATTTTTTGCAGACACTGTCACCAAGTTAAATAAATGTGTGTCAACTCAAAACTGAGATGAGAAATGGCAGAGTGTTTTATGGATTGAGAGTCAAGAAGATAAGAACTCTAGTCTTATCTCTATTGCTGACTTGTTTAATGACTGTAGTATGTTTATCACTTATTCCTAACCACTCTTCCCTCTGGCCAAAAACCAGAACAAATGTCTACAGAGGATTTTGAGCTCCTAATAGAATAGCTCTCAGTAAGTTCAGCTGAAGTAATAAAGCCTTCCATCTATAAGCATACAGTTAGCTTGCCAGGACTCAAGGCCCAGTTCCACTATTACTTGGTACTTGACTCTGAGTTAACCCCTACTGAAGAGTATTAGGAGGCCTATTGTTATTGTACATAATACTGCAATGAACATCTTTTAACAAATAGATGTGTTTGTGCATTTATATGTTTATGTCTGTAGGGAGAATTCCTAAAAGTGAACTTCTTCACTCTAAGGTTAGGTAAATTTAAAATGTTCATGTGTATTAAAAAATAATAATTAAATAAAAATAAATAAATAAAATATTCATGTATATTGCTAACTCGACCCTCAAAAAAGTCATACCAAATTTGTACTCCCGAATACATGTACGTTCCTATTTCCTCACACCCTTGCTCACACTATTCACTGACAATCTTAACTTTTTAATCATTAGCAGTATCAAAAGTCAAAGAGAGAATTTCACTGTAATTTGCACTTCTTTGAGTAAATATGTGCATCTTTTCATATTTTAGTAGTCTCATTAGTTCATGCATACCCCATTCCCAATTTCCTAGTGTGTATTTGGTGTTTGTCTTTTTGCTTTGTAATGCTCTTGGTATATTAATGTCTTTGTAAAACCAGAAAAGTTGGGAGGAAATTCTAGTTAATTTCATTCATGAAGGATACTTATAAATTTGAAAACTTTATGGTGATCAGCATTCCTACCTGAAAAAGCGCAAGACCTCCCCAGGTATGAGCAGTGAGATGCCCTAGCTGTGTATCACCTGCATTGTTACCATACTCATCTTTGAAATAATCCATATTACATGTAAAGCAAAATGCAGAGAAGTCCAAGATGTGATCTCTACCCTTAAGTAAGACGGGAAAGCTCATCTTCAGTAAGAGTAGTTAAAGGATATAAAGAATATTGCTTCAAAGAAAACACATACTTGAATAGACAGAGAAAGATTCAAAAGTACAAGAGTGAGAATTAAATGTGAGGAAACAATAGTAGACAAGGGTGAATAGAAGAGAGGTTTGGATGAGGGGACAGGGGGAAAGTTCACATATGGAAAGATAGGTTGGAGTCAAATTATTGAAGGCCTTGGCTACCTGGTTTATGCCTGGATTTTATGCCATAGGAGCAAGTGAAATTTTTGACACCAGTATGAAATAATGAAAATAATTTTTAGAAAGATCATTGTGACCTGTGAATAATGAATGAACGAATGAATAATTAATTAATTAATAGAAAATGTCACATTGGAAGAGAGGATGACAACCATATTAATACTTTCTGTGGGAGAGAATCAACTAGTTTAAAGGAAAAGTGGTTAGCATTTTCGTCAATTTATAATGCATAAAACAGCTATAGAACTAATGCTACCTAATGTTACCTAAGAAAAGAAAACTGATCCAAACCCAGAATTCTCTGTGTGTAGATTGAACATTCCAATGCAGTGCCTTTTTCTAAATCTGTGATTCAGCTTTCGTACCCCTCCACTCGCTCACTCTGATGATGGTAAGCCTTTCCCTGTTGGGTCTGGAATTCATACCAGCTTTCTAACAGACCAAGAAATTCCAAACATGCTATTGTCATTACACCTCATCAGTCATCCTAAGGAATGGCTTTATTTATTCTTGTGATTTGGAGAAATGAGGTGATGGTAGAAAGGGCTCAGAATAATGGGAGGAAGGTGTTGGCTTCACAGAAGCAGCAATTCCTTTCTTACTTCGTTTCCTTTACGTGTTCCTAAAGGTTAGGTAATTGAGCTGAGCCCCCTGCACTATTACTGCACTGCAGTATCCGTTCAATAAACATTTATTGAGCACCTACAATAAATGTCAGGTACTGTGTAAAGTACTGGGAACAGCATTAAAATATAGACCCAGTCCTTCCTCCAAGAGGCTTACAGACTGGCGGGAAGCATATAAACAAGTTCACATTCTACTGTGCTCTTCACACAGGACAAGGGGTTTGACTCTTCCCTTGAAATGTTCTGCATGTAACGACCCTACAGTACCCCGTCTCCAGTTCACTTCATGTTGTCCTCCACTTACATTCCTTTGTGTACTAGGTATAGAATCCATTTCTGAGGGGTATAGAGGATAAAAGGAATTCAAACAACATATATCTGGTAAACTTGCTGCAAAATGCCAGATGCGATAGTGGTTATGGAGATCACCAAACAGTCCAACGTGAAACCAATCCATGGAATTGGAGAGATGCAGTAAATGCATTTGCAAAGGTAAACTTCCTAATGCGGGTAATAAGTATTAAATAGATGGCACAGATAGTAAGTGCTGTAGGAACTTAGAAAACGAGGCATAACTTCCAGAAGAGGTGAGCTTTGCACTCTGTCCTGAGGGATGGATCTAACTGGAATAGGTGGAGGAGACCAGAGGTGTCTTGTGGAAGCCTAATTAGCGGTGTGGCTCTTTCAGTTCCCAAGGACAGAAGGCCAGTACAACTGACTCATGCAGAAGGAGTGGTCATGGGGCTTCCACATGGCTGGAGTCATGGGGTTCTATGATTTGAATTAGTTTGTCTGCCCCTCTTGGCTCTGCTTTCCTCCGCGCTGGCTTTTGTCTCAGACTGACTGACTCCACCTAGTTGCTGCCAGGTTTATAGTTTGGTCCATTAACCACTCAACACAAAAGACAATGGTTGGGTCTCATCGCAGTGGCTTCCTCCATGAGCTCATTTTTTTGTCCTACACGTACAGAGGGGTAATGGTCTTACCCACTTCTCTTCTCTAATAGTTCCAAACAAACTCCTATGATTTACTCTGATTGGACCCACTTATATCAGTTTCCCATCCTTGAGTCAATCATGGTAGCAAGGAGACTGGACTTAACTGATTGGCCAGGTCTGGATTATGTCTCCAGCTTTGGAACAGAAGCAAGTGGGGATAGCACCATCTGAGCCATATCAAAACAAGATTAGGGAAGAGAGGTGGCTCCCCAGAGGAAAAAAAACTGTAATGCTGTCACCAGAAAAATAATAATAATCGCCATCACTTATGATAAAGAATTTACAGCAAGTACTAAAAACTTATTCCCTGGGTACTAGTCTAAACAACTTTCATATATTATTTATTTATTCCTCCTAACATCCTGTGAAGAAAGTAATCTTATCCCCATTTTTAGGTGAGGAAACTAAGGCATGGAGATGTACAGAAATTTATCTCCTGGCTAGTAAATGTCACACCAGGGAGTTGAACCCAGGCTATCAGATTGCAGAGTTCATGGTCTTACCCACTATATTTTACTAAAATTGACTTCCTTACACACAGAAATCTAGCTAAGGCTCAGACTCAGAAATGAGCAAGTGCATCTGAAGAAAGGTGAGAAGACCAGCAATCCAGAAAGATGGTAATTTTCGTCTTTTCTCACAGCTATGGTAACAATATCCAGAAAGCTTGTAGGCAGTGCTATCCTCACCAAGAGGTCAAGTTCTGACCAGACCCAAGCAACCATCAACTGAACGTCCAAGGGGAATGAAATGATCACTACAGAAAACTGAATTTTGCCCCAGAAGCTACCCCAGCCCAATCCACTCGGCAACTTGTAGTTCACACTTTTACACAATTTACCAAGCGCTGATTTCATATCTATATGTGATTCAAATTCCCCCCCCCCTCTCTCTTTCTCTCTCCTGCTTTGAAACAGTATTCACAGGGCATATATAGATCTTAGTTAAAACTAACAATGCATTTAAAAACACACACAAAATCAAACAGTTGCCATTTTGGCCTTGAGAAATAGCAGAGCCGGGCTTGAGTCTGTTTACCATGCATTTCCTGATGCAAAGCAAAAGCAAGCACAGTTGAGAAAACACCACAAAGCATTATATGGCGACAGCTTGTGTACTTCAGAAGAGAAATGGATACATTAGGAAAAGTTTTTCTCCCTTTGATGTAGAATATGTGCTCTTTTTTTGTATTAAAATGGGAGTTAACTTTAAATAAATAAAATTCAGCCTGTAGGCTTCAGAAAACTAATGTTGTATTTTGACAATGTCATTTCTCTGATCCTTGGAAGCATTATGGGAGTTAACTTGGGCCTTCGTCATGATTTTCCTTTATGGCATGGAGAGCACATTATTTTTTCATCTCTGTATTATTGATTTCCCCTCACTTCCTCCCACATTTTCTCTTTGCCAGCTGTTACCTCTGCCCCTTCTGCTGCCCCACTCACTGACTCGTGCAAAGGAGTGGTCATGGGGCAGGTGAAGAGCCTTTCTGCTGTGTCTTTGGCTGCACGCCATCCAGGCACGGCTGCCTCAGTGCTCCCTCCTCAGGTGCAAACCTGTCCTCTGCGTGGTTTCAAAACCTGGACAGATCTGCCTTTAAGTGAGTGAGCCTTGTGTTCACCTGATAATGCGGCGGAAGACACACAATTTGTACTTAGCATGGCTTTCATTGGATTTGAAGATGTCCCCCTCCGTTTAGGACAGAGAATACAGGAGCCTGATACGCTGATGAGACTTGTTTTCTTTTGTGTTTCTATTTCTCCGAAAGAGTACTGAATAGTCAAATATCACTCGATCTGAGCTCCCGTAGAATTTGGTAATAAAGCCTTTTTTCTTCTAAACAAAATTACTTTCAGGTAAACGAATATGTAGACACCTCAAATAAGGTGTGCTTTGCTACATGAGGAAAAGGAAGTGTTTTTATCCTATTAATTGTCCATTTTGATCACTCTTTCTATTCAAGGAACTGCTTCTAAAACAATGCATTTGAAACATACAGAGCTACAATTAGAAAAAGAAAATTCTTTAATATGAAAAAAGTTGCCACGATTGAAGAATTTTCAGAATTTCTTGGTTATTATTTGGAAATTTATAGCTTCTAGAGTTGAAGTCTTTCAAACAAAAGGTGTATTTGTGTGTAAGGAAGAGTCTGAAATTATATGCAAAACTGTGTGCATATGCATGTTTGTGTTCTGAAGAAAGGCTTCATGGCTTTAATCAATGCTCAGGAGGGCTGATGACAGAAAGAATTCCCAGTTCACCTGTCTCACTCTCCTCCCTTCCCTTGCTTCTCTGAAGTCAACAGCTCTCTGTCTCTGCCTCTCTCTCTCTCTCTCTCTCTCTCTCTCTCTCTCTCTCTCTCTCTTCCTCTCTCACCAGCTTCCTGTTAATCCCTTCTCAGATGAACTGTTCTTTTGTTTTCTGACCCAGTGAGGCTGAGCCAGGGTGGTGATGGTGGTAAATGGCAAGACCGCAGTGAGCGCCCTGGGGGTGGGCTGTTAGGAAGATGGACGGTGCCTCCTAGACCTGCCCTGAGGAGCATCCCCTGGGAGGGAAATGGTGCATCCAAGATGCCACCGTGTCAAACCTCCATTACACTGAAGATACACAGACCGAGAGCATCCAGGGGAGAGACTGAAGTGGGTAGTAGCTTTCCCTGAATGCTTCCCTGTCATCCATTTTTTTCCCATTTGGTTTTATTTCTTATTTGATGTTTCAGGGCATCTTTTCCCCCACTTTCCTTGGCTTCGGTATCCATTACAACATCCTAACACTCTAATTGGCTTTCTGTGGGGGCAAACAGGAGGCATTGCTTCCGGCAGGATAGGATTTTCTGTCCTGTTGATTGATGGGTTAATTTTTATTGGACACCGTGTGCCACCAGCAGAACCAAAAATCCAAAACACGCTTCTAGCTTTAGGAGTTTATGTTCTGATGAAAGTAAGACAACACATTCCAACCTCCCAGTTTCTTTCTCTTACCAGTAGTATTCCCTTCCATTTCTTTCCTTTAAGACAAGTCCCCATAAGCAATGAGTGGATACTGAGGTACCCAGACACATAATTTAGGGCCCAGAAACATGCTATTAAAAAAAAAAGCTGAGGTGCCTGGGAGGCTCAGTTAAGCATCCCACTCCAGCTCAGGTCATGATCTCACGGATTGTGAGTTTGAGCCCCACGTCAGGCTCTGTGCTGACAGCTTAGAGCCTGGAGCCTGCTTCAGATTCTGTGTCTCCCTCTCTCTCTCTCTGCTCCTCCCCTGTTCACGTGCTCGCTCACTCTCTTTCTCTCTCAAAAATAAATAAACGTTAAAAAAATAGAAATTAAATAAATAAATACATACATACATAAGCCAATTGGATCAGGCAGCCTGATGGGGGGAGTGGGTTCATTGGAAGAGTCTGAGTAATCATATTCATTGACTGGTTGTTCAATGCTGGACTTTAAAACAGTCAAACATTTCTCCAGATTCTTTTGGTTCTATCCTATGTCATTAGATTACATTATGTCAAATTTTAAGTAGTCATTTGAAGAATGTTTCATTGTGCCTCCATGTCCATGCTATAAAAATCCATATGATTATTCCTCCATAAATTAACGGCCCCCCTTTCCAGACATTTCACTTTCCTTTCACCAAGTGCTCACAGCTGAGTAACCCGGAGTGTTTCCCAGTTTGCTCAGAGGAAATTTAGTGCTCAAATAAGCTAATTGTTTCATCTCTGAATCAGTCACAATATTTCTGAACCACCATTTCCTCCTCTGTAAAATTATGGTATATTGGAGATGGTGATCTTTAAGATTCTTCCAGCTCTGCATCACCTCCCAACACACACACACACACACACACACACACACACACACACACACACTTTCTTGTATGATTTCTGATCTCATTCATACCCTTGTTTAATTACAAAAGAAGCTGCATACCAGTATGACCCATGTCTGCCTTGTTCACCTATATACCCCTGGTTTCCATATAAATGGAGTGCACTCAATATATACTGAAGGAATAAATTACTCTGCATGCATCGTGATGTGCGCCTCAAAGTCTTCTTTAGAAGGAAACGGTCCATAATATAAATTCTCACATTTCATTTGCATACAATTCTTACATCATGTGTAAAAATCTTATGTTCACTCTGCCTGTGCAGCTACAGGTAAAATGTTAACACTCCTTTCTCTTCTTTTTTTCCCTTGTTGATCTAATTCTCCTGCATAGTTTTCATAAAAGTCCCCAATTTGAAAAGAAAGCTAAAATGTAGAACAAGAAACCTGCCAGCTGGTGGCCAGATCTGGGGCTGCTCAGAAAGAAAGGAGCAAGGTCCCTAAGCCCAAGGAGGCCACTACACCTACCAGCTGACCACCAATCTAACAATACACAGAAGGAACAAAGCTCCTTGTTCCCTAGGCTAAAAATGCTAAACTGTCCCAGCAAACAATGGGTCTGATGCTTCAGAACTGGGCAGAATGAGCCAACCACTGCCCAGAGGCCCTGGAGACTCCCATTGTTGCCCAGAAAGAGTCTACCCTGAAACTAGGATCAAAACAACTTCAACCATGTTAAATGTGCTGCTTTTATCTTTCCCTGTGAGTCAGAGGTTTTTCTCTCAACATAAAGCTTAGCCAGAACAATGAGATGGTGTTCTTGGAGAGGGGGATGGCAGGAAGTTAAAGGATGGATTATGGGGAAGATCAGTTAAAAACGGGAAACCGAGATGGGAGAAGAGATGTACTTGTGGGATTGATTTTCTCCCTCTAAACGGCAGTCTGAAAGCGACTTCCTTCCTATACATTTGATGGGCAATGCTGCTCTCTAGTGGCCAAGTGAGATGAGCACATGTTCCAATTAAATTCCCATAATATTTAGGGGCATGTTTTGTTGTTGGGGGATTTCATTGTTTTTGTTTTTGTTTTTGTTTTAAGTTTCTTTATTTACTTTGAGTGAGAGAGAGCACACGTGCAGGAGGGGCACAGAGAGAGAGAGAGAGAGAGAGAGAGAATCCCAAGCAGGCTCCTGGCTGTCAGCACAGAGCCTGATGTGGGGACTCACCAGCCAGGGAGATCTCGACCTGGGCTGAAACCGAGTTGGTGGGTCCAGTTGCTTCACCAACTGAGCCACCCAGGCGCCCCTCATTTTTAAGATTATTTTGGTTTTATGTCTTAAAATGAAAAGATAGACATTTTACCAAAACACGTAATTCCTTCTAAAAGAACTCAGGTAACTCTCCTCCTCTTTGTTTCTTCACTCATTTTTCCATGATGTTCCTACATATGTGGGCAATTGTGGGCCTTCCCAGCAAACCATGTGGCCCGGGTATTTGAAGAGGCCTAGGGAGGCCTGGCACCTCTCTTCCACCTCAGGCTCTGGCCACTAGAGGACCTCTGGGAGACGCACCGGGTGGACATTTTCTGTCGCTGCTCCCTTCAGTTGGAAGGCTCTGTCCTTATTTCCTCACATGGATGGTTCCTTCCCATCACTCAGCTCAGCTCAGAGGCCACTTGGCTCCGGCAGTCCCACTGCACCCCCACCCTCCCAGAATGCCAATCCCCAGCACATTATCATTTTTCTGGCTTCATACAGCTCATTGCTTTTCAAAATTATGTTGTTTATTTGTTTCCTTATTTACTGTCTCTCTCCTCCATCACAATATAAGCTTTATAACAGCAGGGGCCTTATTTTTTTGTTCCATTCATATATCTCCAAACACTAGAAAATGTTGCAGGTGCTTGGCACATAGCAGACTCTCAAAAAATATTTTTGAATGAATGATAGAAAAATATTTGTCTCCTAAAACTTCTCTCACAGCAGTAATAGTTTTGTCTAACATGTTGCCATCTCCAATGTTAGGAAAGTGGGACATGAAGATATGGGCAGAATTTCACTAGGGAAATATAATGTATAAAATCCCTGTCCAAGCATCAGCAGAAGTAGCAGATTAGTATTGCAAATTACTAGTACTAGGTTTAATTTAATTTTTAAAAGTCTGATTGTCTAGGTTTCTCCTTGTCTGCTCAGCAAAAAGTCCTACTGTATTCAGGTACAGATTTCTAAAACAATAGAAATACCCAGAAGGGAACGTAGGTAAAGAAAATTCTCAGTCTTGTTAATAATCAGATGTCAGTTGGTAGTATGATTTAATTTAATTGATTTAAGAGACATAAAGCTATGGATATACAACCCGATCATATCAGGAGAGTTTTTAAGAGGACAATATACCCTTTCTTGGTAATACCAGTATATCCTGTGCTGTAGTGACCACAATATCTGCCTTCATTATACCTTTTATTTTTTTAATGTTTATTTATTTTTGAGACAGAAAGAGAGTGTGAGCAGGGGAGAGGCAGGGAGAGGCTGGGATAAACGATCCAAAGTGGGCGCTGTGCTGACAGCAGCGAGCCCAATGTGAGACTCGAATTCATGAACCATAAGATCATGACCCAAGCCGAAGTTGGATGTTCAACTGACTGAGCCACCCAGGCACTCCTGCCTTTATTATATCTTTTAAAGCAAATGTTTAATGGTTTCCTTATGTAACTATAGAACCATCTTTAAAATAAGACATGTTTTGATAGTCTACTTATAGCAAGGTTTTGGTTTCATTTTTTCCTTCCTCCCCCCCCCATATAAAATATAATATGCCACCCCAGTGCATAAAACAAAAAAAATTCTGAGCTTCCCTGGTTAAAGCCATGTAGGGACCCAGAGTTCTGCCCAATGAGTCTCTCTCACCATTCTGTCCTCCCTCCCTCCCCTCCTTCCATTTTGAAAGCCACTAAGTTCCCCCAGTGGGGCTACAGGGCTCCTAAATACAGACAGAAAACAATGGTGTAGATCATACCCATGGTAATCCCAACACTTTAAAAATTCTAATGTTCTATTATGAATTCTGGCTAAAGAGAAGCACTTATTAAACAAGCTAATGTGTGATTTCCATACATTTGCTTATTCAATAAATAATGTGGATTGCGTTCTTACTGTGTGCCGGGCTCTGCTAAGAACAGGGAATACCTGTGAAACAAACAAGACCTCTGCTTTCACAGAGTTTATTGTAGTGGGAGATACTGATAAATAGACAGTTATAATGCAGCAAATGTAGCAAATGTGATGATCGGGTAAATACAGAGCAGAGCATACAGGGAGTACACTTAGCAGGAGCTTTATAGATCAGATATAGATGTAAATGAGTGAAAAGTGTGGGAAGTGCTTTTCCAGCTAAGAGGATCACAAGTGCACATGGGCCCAGGGTGAGAAAGGGCATGGCCCACCTGAGGACCTGGAAGAAGCTCTGTTTCAATGGAGCATCAAGTGTATGGGAAACACAACAGGGAGAGGGAAGGGTGAGGCTGGAGAAGTGAGCAGAGTCCACATCACAAAAGGTCATTGTAAATAGCTTGAACTTGAGCTAGAGGACAGTGTAAACCTATTGAAAGATTATAGTCAAGCAAATGATGTGATCAGTTCAGTTGTAGTTGAAGAATGCTAACAAGCCTAATCAATGAGGTTGATGAGGAGAATGTTGTAGTAATTGAGATGAGAGATGACGGTGGTCTAATTTAAAAATGGCCATTGACATGGAGAAGAAAGGTATTTAAGAAATACTCAACAAGACGTGGTTGGTTGACTATGAGAGATGAGGGTAAAGGAAAGGGAAAGGATCATGTCCAGGTTTCTGGCTTGAGCTCCTGAGTGGATGGAGATTCCATCATTAATACAGAAGAACTAATATGGGCAGAAGGATAATGAGTTTTATTGGACATGTTGTGGGATATGCTTGTCAGACAACAAGTGGAAATAATTGGGATACGGTTGTGTATGTGGATTTGAATCTCAGAAGAAGTACGGCCTAAAGATAAACATAGAGGATTCATCAGCATATGTGGTTGGTGGTACTTGAAAATATGAAAATATATAAGATATACAAAAGATTTGTAGAGAAAGAAAGAGAGGCTCTAGAATAGAACCTTGTGGGACAACACATGCAAAGGGCAAGGGGAAGAAGGGCTCCACAGGAAACAGAGAATGAAGCAACAAGAAGGTAGAAGGCAAATTTTTGGAAACTAAAGGAAAAAAGTGTTTGGGGCACCTGAGTGGCTCAGTCGGTTAAGCATCCAACTTCATCTCAGGTCATGATCTGACGATTTGTGGGTTTGAGCCCTGTGCCGAAGCACAGAGCCTGGAGCCTGCTTCAGATTCTGTGTCTCCCTCTCTCTCTGCCCCTCCCCCCTCACACTCCATCTCTCTCTCAAAAATGAATAAATGTTAAAGGAAAAGAGTGTTTCAAGGAGAAAGTGATTGACAACGTTGGATTTTGCTGAGAGATAACTGAGAAATGTTCTTTGGTTTTATCCAGAAGGCACTCATTGGTAACCTTAGTGAAAATAATATCCATGGAAGTCATAAGAATAGAAGTCACACTGTTATAGGGTCAAGGGAAGATGGAAAAGTAGAGACAACAGTGAGACAATTCTTAGGAAGTTTCGCTATGAAAGAAAAGTGGGACACAGGGTGATAACAGAATAGAAATGTAAGGTCAGAGGAGGTTTTTGTTTGATTTTATGCAGAAATACTGATGGAAAGGAAAGTATTGTCATTTCTATTTTATAGAGAATCAAAGAGGTTAAGCAATTTACCCAAACTCGACCAACGTAGAGGTGGTCAACCTTTTTTGTAACACAAAACTCCTATCTGTGTACACATCAGATTTAATTCAGTGGCATGATGGTTTAAAACATGAAAATTAATAAGCGGGTAAGAGGTGCCATCCAGACAAGTTTACCTTTTGGTGTGTACCCAAATACCTCCTAGGCACACCCACAAATTCAGCTTCCAGGAGACGTAAACTAAAACACTACTCATGCAGAGCATGTATTCTGGAATCAGACTGCTTAGTTCAAATGCTAGTCACATGTGTACTAATTTAATGACCTTAAGCAAGTCACTTACCCTCCCTAAGTCTCAGACTCATTAGTGTAATATGAGGATGTTCACAGTGTCTATTTTTGGTACATGAGTTCTCCATAAGTCTCTCGTATTGCTACATATCTTATGGAGACACTGACTGCCCTCTGTTCTAGGCTACCTTCTTGAGGATTTTGTATAGCAAACAGCCTTGGGACACAGAAATAGTGTCTCCCTCAAAGCAAAGGGCAGGCATACTTACTGTCTATGATAAAAGATTTAAGTTTACTAAGCTTAGGGCTCCTCTTAGGGCTCCTACAACACAGACCACTGTGTATGCTGGCATCTCCATGGAACTGCGGGGCCAGAAGAACTATACAAATATGCGGAAACTCCTGCTTTAGCCTGAGTCGTGAGTGATAAAGTCCTTTGTCTCGTTCTCAGGAGGCTTATGTCTTCTGCCAGGCCTCAGAAGTTTGCCAATAAAGCAAAATCTCAGATCCCTTGCAGTTCTTCACATCTTATAGAATTTAAAGATGAAATGAGTTTGTTCATTGAAAATGTTTAACACATTCCTTGGTACTTAGTAAGCACTCCATAAATGCTAACTCTATATTATACCCATCACAATAAGGGTACCCCATGGGAGTACCACATAAATGAAAGCATGTATGCCTGAAGCCCCACTTGAAGAAATCGGCCCTGTGTGTTAAAGCTTTGTGTAATTCTAGGAGTATACTTTTATATATTCCAAATACAAATGCCAACAGGAAGGTGACTTACATAACTGTCCTTTCCCATCAATATCTCAGTGACTACCAACACTCAATTCTCATAGCAGAATTTGGCAGAGGAAGACTTAAGAAGTGTATGTTTTATGTGTTTGGGAGAGAGCTTTGAACATAAGGTATTGCCCAGATAAACAGACTTGAGTAGGAGCTAAAGGTATCATTATGAGGATGAGGTTGGTATCTATCTTGTTCAGTACTGTATTTCCAACACAAGACCTAGGATACAGAGGCCCAAAGCAATCTTTCTTAAATAGATGACATCTCAGAGAGAAGTTCAGGGAGCCTTTCTTTGTCATCCAGAAGTAGATATCTAAGTCACTGAAGTGTCCCTGTCCTCAAATTATCTCCACCAAACTTGACAACCATTTTACCTACTAAAAGGAAACTCCATCAAAAGTCTAAGATAAAAAGAAACAATAAAATAACAAAACAAACTTTTGACCTACTTTGTTATGCACTGAAAGGCACACTTTGGCAGACAAAAAGGCTTGTGCTATGTAATTGTCATCAATGTTTCACTTAATATTTTAATGAGCTGAGCAACTGACATCCTGGCTGAACACATGCCTTTTGTGGGTCTTGTTGCTAAGCAAAAGAAGTGTATAAAAAAACGTGTTGTCCTTTTTTTTTTTTTTTCAAAAAAACAAAAGTCACTAATTCCTGAAAACATAAATACATCTCAACTGCCACTTGGATTTATACAAAGATGATTCCTGTCATCCTCCTTCCATCTCAAGCCAGCTCTTCTCATATTTTCCTTTTCCCTCAGAGCTGCTGTGTTGGGTTCCAGACCCCTATGCTGGTTCCTGGATGCAGAGCAGATGCTTCTGAGCCAGGACATGTCTGCCAGGACAGGCGGTGTCATTTTTAGCTATTTTTCTCTTCTACTTTCCCCAACCCTTCCCAGAACTACACTGATACATTTATTTTAATATTCTTTCTTTCCCTTCAGCTGGCAACGTTTTCTCCATATCTGATGTTTTTCTCTATTTACTCTATACTCTTCTCTCTTCCCTGCCCCCCTGCCCTCAGTTCTCTCCATTTCCCTCTCTCCGTGGATGGGTGATATTTTGGAAACTCCAGAATGATCAAGAAGCAGTTTTAGAGAGGGGTGCCTGGGTGGCTCAGTGGGTTAAGCATCAGACTTCAGCTCAGGTAATGATCTCACACTCTGTGAGTTCGAGCCCCACGTCAGGCTCTGTGCTGACAGCCCAGAACCCGGAACCTGCTTCAAATTCTGTGTCTCCCCCTCTCTCTGCCCCTCCCCTGCTCATGCTCTGTCTCTCTCAGTCTCAAAAATAAATAAAAACATTAAGAAAAAAATTTTTTTTTAAAAAAGAAGCAATTTTAGAGAAGCAGGGGACATTGGTAATATGATTCTAAATTTGGGGCACCTGAGTGCCTCAGTTGATTAAGCGTCTGACTCTTGATTTCGGCTGAGGTCATGATCTCATGGTTCATGAGTTCGAGCACTGAGTCAGGCTCTGTGCTGACAGCATGGTGCCTGCTTGGGATTCTGTCTGTCTGTCTGTCTCTCTCTCTCTCTTTCTACCCCTCCCCAGCCTTTATGCTCAAAATAAATAAATAAACTTTAATAAATAAATAAATAAATAGATAGATAGATAGATAAAATTGGAGGGTGGGGGAGCAGTAGCAAACTGAATACTCTCTAAGCAGTGTGGTATTTACATTCCTTATTTGCCAGCCCTTGAAGATAATCATTAAAAATTTCCCCATCATATAGATGGAAAAACTAAGGACTGAGAGGTTAAGCTACCACACCAGGTTTAACAGCGAGTAAATGGCACCACCAAAATTTGCACCTAGACAGTGTGATTCCACGGCTGACTCAGCCTTGTGCTCTCATGTCTTGAGCTCAGATTTGGGGGGGGGGGGGCGGATAAACAGGAGTTATCTAAACAATTTAATAAAGGAGAGGTCAAGTTCTTCTAGGCAGAGGGCATGGCAATGTATAGAGGCCTAAAGATGTGAACCAGCTTAACAAATTTGGGGAACCACAATATCCACAGGGGAGTAACCAGGAAACAAACAAAAAACCTAGGAAACTTTGGAGACTCATTTATGACATACTTAGGAGTGGAAAGACATGGAGGGTCATATTTAAGAGACTTGGGCTCAAATAACATCTAACATAATGGTCAATGCCTTATTTAACCTCGGTCAGCCCCTAGTTCCTCATCTCTAAAATTGGGATGACACATATTTCAGGGTTTAATGGCAAAGATTTTTAAAAGATAACATATGAAATAGGTTTGTAAACTGTGGCATTTTATGCAAATATCTTTCACCCTCTTAGCTTCTCCCTCTCTGTCACGGAAAGTAGGTTCATAATTGAGACTGAGGAAGCAACTATAAAATAAAGGACATTCCAGAGGCCTGGGGAAATCTTGCAGGCAGCCTGCAGTCTGGAAGTTATTCTTTTTGAGCCTGAAGTCTGGGAGGTTTATGAGACCCATCCTAACCCAGCGGCACAGAGAAAACGGTTTTGTCAAAGACATTAGTCAAGCATTTTTCTACTTGAGAGAAGTTGCACCTTTGAACTCTGGCATTTTATGGATTTTTTGAAATATGATAAGAACAGAAGTGACTAAAACAAAGGAATGCTAGACTCTATATCTTAAAAACTGAACTTTGAGAAAATATGGAGAACCCGCAGAATTTGTATACCTGCTCCAATCCAGTGAGCTGGTATGCAGGTCAGTGCAGGTCAGCTCAGAACCTGGACGGGGGTGGAAGACAGGCTCATCAGCAGATGAAAATGTGGCCCGTCACAGAAGATCCCAAGCCCAACACAAGAGCCACCTCCCCAAGCCACCACTCGGTTTCAGTACATGGAATGATTTGGAGCCATTTGCAACTTGGGCAATACTAGTCAGCAGAAAATTCTGTCACATTTTGAGGGCTCCTCTCTGTCCCTAAGCACCATTCTAAGAGCTAAAGGTAGAGCCATGGACAGGACAAGCAATGTCCCTTCTCTCTTGGAACTTACATTCTAGGCCCAGTTGGGTAGGTGGAGAGTACAAATGAACCAGGTGATTTCAAAAAAGTGCTCAGTGACATATAAGAAGTACTCACCTGTATTTGTTAACTGTATAGATAGATTAATGAGGCCTAGCATTCTCTCAAAAGGCCCTCTTTTTGCCACAAGGCAGTCAAGCCAACTGTCTTCATTGGCAATGCCATTGAAAGCAGTCATTCAAATTCATTCAGCCATTTGGCAAACTGTTCTTAAGTATCTATTCCATGCCAGGCACTATGCTAGGCGCTAGGGATATAAAGACAAAACATATCCCACTCAGTAACCCTTTTCTTGAGGAATCAGCTTCTGTGGACTTTGTTCTTCTACTGATTTGGCCCACTTGCAGATTCAGCCTGAATGTACCTGCTACCAGGAGGACACAGAAGGCTTGGTGTCAAAAGGCTTGCAAGAGCCTGGATGGCCCAGGCTTCCCATGTAGAAGTAAGGAGTGACATTTTCACAAGGCAAGTGGCTCCCTCCTGGAGGTTCCCATTGTTCTCAGAAACTCATGTAAATCTAGTAAAGAAAATGAAAGTTAAGCATTTGGCAGTGTGGCAACCAATTCTCTCCCAAGCATGAGCATACATGGTATTTAATTTATAGAATGGTAACCCAACCACAGAATGTTCTAGAAGTCTCCAATATTCTAGAAGTCTAAAAGCCTAGAAGTTTACCTCCTGTAAAGAGGAGTGGGAAATCATTACATAGGAAGAGTATTACTGGCAGCTGCATTCACACAGCAGAGCAGAGTCCTGTGAACTATAGTGCAAGGTCCTCTAACTACTAGCTCTCTCTGGGCCCACAAACATGCATGGACACATACAAATAATTAGGGTGGCTTTGGCCATCTCATTATTAATATTTGGCCAGTTCTATAGCATCTTTTCTTCACTAAATCCCATGATGCCTTTGAGAAAAGCCTAATCTTTTCTTGCCAAGATATAAAGCTCTCTTCCAGGTGCCTGTTAATCCTTTTTTATTTTTACTTTTTTTTTTTAAAGTGAAGAGAGTTTATTGAGCTAACAGACCCATTTAATTTGTGATTTCAAAATTGTGACCAGAGAAGTTTGAATTTGTGAGTTGTTTAAACGTTTGCAAGGTGGAAAACAGCCCAGATGAGCAGCCAGAAAGGCCGAGAAGGAAACACAGGTGATGAGAAAGGAAAATAATCTTCCCCAAGAGGCGGAGCAGGGAGCAAATGGAAAAACACATTACAGAGCAAGAAAGAACACATTGTGTCCACCAGAAAATTGTTGTCAATCTCTTCTCAATTTTCGTCCAAAAAACATGCATGAATATGCAACAATAAATGTACGTGCCAAATGGGGTTACAAATGCCATCATTACACACAGCAGGACAACAAGGCTCTCTTTTGAGGTAGGAGACTTGACAGGAAGAAGAAATCTAAACTATGTTCAAATTTAGCAGCGAGCCCTTCTGGAGGAAAGTTGATCCATAAATCCAAGATATAAATAAACAAGCCACCAACTTAGACAATGTTCTTGAAAAACTGACAAGGCAAATCTCTTAAGTTGGAAACATGGCCCCGAATTCCGTTGGGTTTCCCCTGACTTGATGAAGGACTATAATTGCTGCTCTCCCTAACCCGCAGTCCCACCCTGCTTCCATCCATACACAGGCGCCCCTCCCAGATATTAATGTGACTTTCTTTTTAGCAGGCTGAGATATCACACTGACCTCTTTGACTCCATGTCAGTTGTGGATCCTAAGAGTCACCAGGTAGGCTTTTCCAGATATGCTTTGGTTTGATTTCTTACTATGCCTTTACTTTAAGTGGCAGGAAACTTTTTTTTTTAATTTATATATAAACTTCATAGGCCATGAGTGAGAACGGTAATTTGACTAATATAGATTTTATATTCTGTAGTACTATTATCAAAGTACTTTGATAACTTTATAGGTTGATTTTAATTTTGTTTTGTTTTAACCACAGAGGAGACCTGATTAAGATTTAAGCTCTTCTTCAGGATAGAAAATTCCATCATGAACCCTAGACTTAGTACTCTGAACAGGAGCCTCAGTCATATTTTTGGATACTTGGTGAAGCAGATGTATTCCTGGATAGATGGTTGAGGCAGGGTACCCTCAGAGCTATTCGTAGCTCTGTATCAGGCCATAAGTGACAGCACATAACTCAAGGGTAAAAGGCTTGTTCTGAAAAATACAACTGACTATTGTCCTAAAGAATGAATCCTGGAGAGAATAAAACAGACCACGAAGGCGAGGGCTCTCTCCTCTTCAGTGCTGAGCACAGTGCCTGGCATGGACGAGTTGTTCTATGAATAATATTTTGAATAAGTGGATGTTCCCTTATCCTCATTGGTATATTCACTAAGTACCTGACAAAACCCCAAAACCTGAAATCATACTTCAAATTTGGAAATTCAAATTTTTCAACTTCTCTTACTAATGAGTATTTTGCCACCGTTCCCAATGGATGGCAGAATGAACTGACTAGACTCTTCTATACTCAACTTCTCATCTTTTAAAGCTCAAGGATCCTTCACCTATAAGACCTGTAAGACCTGTACTGGCCTTAACTCGGATAGATCATTTTCTGTTCCACAGCCCATCGCAACAAAGATTTGGGAAATTCATAAACCACCTAATTGTCCCCTGAATCACAAAATATCCAATTCAAAGCAAAGTATGGGTCAAGGGACAAAGACGGTTTTCTAATGGTTTGTGCTTCACTATGTTTGTTATTATTTTTTAATTTCTTTAGAACGCTTTGTTTGGAATGTGAGTGCTGTATTTTTATCCTACCAAGAAAAGAAGGTTTTGTGCCTGAAAATATTTTTTAAATTGATAGAAGCCATGAAAAGGACAAAACCACTGATAGCTTATGTTCACTTATGGTCTTCCTAACCCTCTCTTCTTGGTTTCTTTACAGCTGTTAAGTATGTTTTGCCTGAATGCCACCAAGACAGTGAGTACACCTCTGCCCCTCTGCACCCACCTTGAGGTCAGACTTGATACTTGACTGCATTTAAAAAAAAATTTTTTTAAAGACAAATTCACATTTCCCAAGCATTAAGGATTAGTTTAGATTTTCTGAAGAATGTTCCAAGAAGACAGAGTCCTGCTGGCAGGTGGCAATATATCCTCTTTGCAACCATCCAGGAGAAGAGATTTTACATTCCTTCAGCAAACTCTGATAGCGTTGAACAAAAATATCTGCAAAAATGTCAGTTTACTTGGTCTGAGAGGAGATAAGCCATTGCCTCAGATTCCTTCTTTGCATTCCCTTTCTCTTTGTTATCTTGCTCCTGAATTAACTGCTATATTTCTATGCTTAGGAAATATAATAAACTGTAGTAGAAAGCACAAAGGGCCAGCGTGGGATTGTAAAATGGCAAGGAACAGAATCCTACTTTATGCTACTTCAGGACGCTCAACTGTCGCACAGCAGAATCACAAGGGGAGCTCTACAAAAATTGCTGGCAATTTTCATTAGTGGGTCTGGGCAGGAGATTCGTGCATCTGGAGTTGTAAATCCTGCACGTAAACCTTTCCCTCAGCAGCCTCTGGTCTCTCCTCCTCTCTGCATATGATTTGTTCCTGCCTAACAAAGCTAATTCTTTCGCTGATTCCTACACCATGATGCCAGAGGTCCTGTGGCTTTGGTTTGCCCGAGCACCAGTTCTGGCTCCCACCCTGCAGAACCTTTCAGAGAACCATCTGTCAGTTCAAATTACAGAGCAGATAGAAGAACCTCAGTTCTTCTTTGTTCAAATATTGGTCCCACCACTTCTAGATGTGTGACTTTGACCATGATACTTAGAACTCTAATTTCTTCTGTAAGACAGAGATACGAATTTCTACTTCACTGGGCTGTTGTGAGGATTAAGTACAAATGTATATATTGCAACTGTCCCAGTGCCTGGCCCCTACCAAGTCGGTCCCCATCCCCCTTCAGGCAAAGGTAAGGCTAAGAGCCCAATTTGCAATTTTTCTCTCACCCTGAGCTGATGTCACCCCCACTTTCCACAGGTATCTACAGTGTGGTCAGATGAGTCTTGTTGCCTCTCCCTTTGCTCACGTTTTTCAATAGCCATTTTCATAACTCCCTATGACAGAGATAGAAAAGAAAGTTTCTGAAATTCAGAGTGGTTTGTCTTACTTGTGTTAGAGTCTCTGGCTGAGAAGAAAATTAAAACTAAAAGCCAAAATTCAATGTTTGTTGTGGGTGTCGGTGGATTTAATTCATCTGTGCCGTCTTAGTTTGGGCTACTCTAACAAATTACTACAGACTGGGTGGCTGGAACAGCAAACACTTCTCAGTTCTGGAGGCTAGAAGTCAAAGATCAGGTGCCAGCAAATCCAGTATCTGGTGAGAACCTTCGTCCTGGGTTGCAGGTGACTTGTCTTCTTGCTGTTGTGCCCTCATATGGTGGGGAGGAGAGGAGAGGAAGCAAGCTCTCATGTCTCATCTTAATAAGGTCACTAATGAGGGACGCCTGGGTGGCTCAGTTGGTTAAGTGTCCAACTTCAGCTCAGGTCATGGTCTCACAGTTTGTAGGTTCCAGCCCCACGTCGGGGTCTGTGCTGACAGCTCAGAGCCCAGAGCCTGCTTCGGATTCTGTGTCTCCCTCTTTCTCTGCCCCTCCCCTGCTCACAGTCTGTCTCTCTCTCTCAAAAATAAATAAACATTTTAAAAAATTATTTTAAATAAGGGCACTAATGCCATCCATGATGGTTCCACCTTCAGTACTTAATTACCGCCCTGAAGCCCCACCTCCTAATACAATCACATAGGGGATTAGGATGTTAGCATATGATCTTTGCGGGGGGGGGGGGCGGGGGGGAGGGATATAACATTCAGTCTGTAACAGTACCATCTGTCACTCCTGTGGCCCTGAGAAATAGAGGCTTTGCACTAAGTTGGCACACAGTAACCACATACTAATTTGTTTTCATTAAAATGTGTTCTATATTGTCATTTTTTAAATTTCATAAGTCTTCCGAACATAGGCAGAATTGAACATGGGTAATAAGTCTTAAATCATTGTTCCTCTTCCCCCCCCCGACTCCTGAAATGTTTCCAGTTTCTTTGTTGGGTAGAATCAGCATCTTCTCTTAGTTTTTAATAGCTCCGTAAACTCTCAGGCCTACCCACTCTGTTTGGAGTTAGTTGGCCTTGTTGCGTTTTGGTTTCGATCAGTGGAGAGACCCTACAAGATGTGCCTCTGTGGGATGGGAACTAGGGAGAAAATTCTGACAAGCCGAGTTTTTATCTGACAAGCTTTCTCATATGATGTTAAGCCCTCTCTGCACCTTACCAGGACACGTGGCGGAGAAGCTTTTTAGATCTTTTTTTCTTCTAGTAAACCTTGTCCATTTGGAGCAAAAGCTTCCTTTTCTATCTTTTGCCACATTGTTCAAAGCTTAAAGGAAAAAAAAAAAGGCATCACAGAGAAAGTCTGTTTGCATCCAGAGATGGCTCTTTTGGAAGCCCTGGACTGTAAGAGAGATATCAAGGGGACAGGAGGTCATCTTCCTTTGAGGTCAGACAGGTGTCCCTTTGTCATATTGATAACTTCTGGCTGGGAAGGACATCTGAAAAACGTGTTCCAAACATGAAAGTTGAGGCAGCTCTTTACCCTGCCACTTGCCACCCGCGTCTCCACAGGAGTCCCTCCAAACAAACCTCCCGTCACAGGAGAGGCGGGCCCGCTCCTTCAGCCTCGCCCTGCTCAGGAGCCTTTGCCAGGAGCACACCCATCCTCCCACGTCTCCCAGCCACTTCTGTGGATGTTTTGAAGTTTATACTTTCGAGATGAGAGAGAAGTCTAACATCTCAGTGACAACATTCAAATGTATTTTGTCCCCTGCAGAAATGAATAAATCATCAGAGCCACTTTGAAATTGGGAACTGAGGCGGAGCTAGACCACATGAACTTTGGAGGCCTCACCAGGGACCCTCAGTGAGGTTCTGAGTGAAGCTTTTGGAGGGCAATTTATGTAGACATGCCATGGTCCTTCCTGTGACCTTGAAAGGGCATAGGTTCACCATTTCCACTAGTCAGAAGGCCCAGGGATGAACCTCTCTGAGAGAAGGAAAAATAATTTATGAAATCCATATTTAAATAATTATGACAGACAATTTTACTGAACATTTGCTCTGTACCAGGTACTATATTAAGTGCTCTTATAAGCATTATCTCATTGAATCCCCCTCCCCCCCACCAATCCTACGATTTCTTCATTTACAGATGGGGTAAACTAGAATGTGTATGCATATGCGTTGTTTGTAGTGGTCATAGACTAGAAACATCATGACTCTCCATTAATAGAGAAATAATTAAATATGCTGTCTAGTAAGAAAGCAGTTTACAGTATAATACTGATTTCCAAAACTACCTTTTTTAGCCAGAAGGAAAGAAAAAAGGATCAAAAGAAATTTGGATACAATTAAAACTGAACACATAGTAGGACCTAGGAAGCCCGCTTCCTCTCACGGAAAGCTCTTGACCTGTCTAGACCAGCTTCTTGGTCCTTTCGAAGCTCTATGTTTATGTTTTACTGCACTGACAAGCATAGTACCCTCTTAGAAATGCTGACACAATATCTAGGGAGGTGAACAGGCAGGGTGACAATGTAATTTAGCATCCAAATAGGGACTCTTTTGAGAGTAAAAGGGGGTGCTATGGATAACTGCCCCCGAGCAACAGGCATAACCCAGGAGCATCCTGAGCAGACACTAGCCTACACACAGGACACCTATGGAGAGCAAGCCCCAGCCAAGCCCACCAAAGGCTGTGACCTTGAGTCCAGGTTCTGCCCCTCCCTTGGCTCCAGAGCTACAACCGGACCTAACATCCTCTTATTCATCACATTTGCAAGCATTACGTCTCTTTCCCTCTCATCCCCTGACTGACTTCAGGTACCTTAGCCCCAACATACCCTGTGGGGTTAACAGCTTCCACTCATGTCTCCAAGCAGATGAGATCATCCTCCACCGAAGGCAAGTGGACCCACAGATTCTGTCTCACTCTCCTCTGCGAATCCCTCCGTACTCACCACTGTGCACAGAGACCGACAGCAGGGAGGACAGAGCAGATGCCTGGGACTCCATGAGGAAAGGAGCCCAGCTCACAATCCCCTCAGGGTTGCTTGAGAAGACCAGGCAGTCCAACGCTCCAGGAGACTGAAGAGAAGACAGAAAGAGGCCGAGGAAATCCAGAAAGTAAAATGCCAAACTCAGTTCCACTCAAATTGTCTCAATCATTTGTCAATGGAAAGCACAGGGCCCTGACCCTAGAATAAAGCAAATCTTCATTTCGTCTTCTTCAAAATGAAATAAAATGCAGATGGGAGATCCATCCCTTCCTCTCCTTGCTCACCCACCACTGCCCCATATTGCGTTAGTCACTAGAAACCTCTTATGCCACATAAAACACAGCCCAGGAAAGGCCAGGCCCATTAAACCAGGAACATGTATTTATGTCCATTTCATGGGGTCCTAAGGAATCCTATTTTCATGGAGTACAAAATGTCATTTCAAAATAATCGTGCAAATGATTTCCTAAATCCTCTCTCCCTCACCTTTCAATGGTTATTTCTTGTGCTGTGAGTTGCGTGGCTGAGTTGAAACAAATGCTAAATGTTTTGTCCCAAACAGGGAGACGTGGCAGAAGCCCTTCCTTACTCAGCTGGTGTTACCTGAATCAACATGCAAGTCAAATCCTGTCCGTTGCAAGAGAACAGCTTCCTGTGGTCAATGCCACACATGACAGCTTTAAACAGGAGCTGGGGGAACATCAGAAGGGCACCAAGAACTTGGCTGCTCCACCCCAAGTCCTGTGCTCTGAGTTACACTCCCACTCTAAGGCTGAGAGTGGATGCAGGACAAAGGGATTTGAGGAAAGTCTCATTGCACCCTGGAGTGGGGGACAGAGGAAGTTAAGTGGACAGACAGAGTGACCAGTGCTCTCCTTCCTCAGGCACTAACCTCTGTGCTTTATGAATAATCATTAACACAAATGGCTGAGCTGTCTTCTGTACCTTTAGTCATAGCTGGGTACAGAGGAAGACTCACAGAGACATCTACAGGTCATAGTTGGAACTGGATTAAAATAAAAAATAACATCTTGTCAATATTTTAACGTGTATGATTCCATCAAACGCTAAGATCAATTTATTGGTAGTTAATTGGAGTCAATTCACTAGGAAACAGTTTGTCAATGTGCAAATTTTTCAGTGTGGGAAGAAAAGAAAATTGACATTTGTCGAGCATTTACCGCATGACAAGCCTGCGTGGGGCAACTCTACATTCAGACACCACTTGATTTCAGACCAAGAGTCTAGTCAGCAGTATTAAATCCATTTTACAGACAACCGTGACTCAGAGATGTTAAGTGACTTGCTCAAGTTCCCACAGGGAGGGAGCAGAATGCAAGAGCCAGGATCAAACCTAGATCTATGTGAGGCTACAGCCCACCATCTTCCCACCGTCCCAAAACGGCCAGAAGTTTTCAAATATAACTAACTATATAGAGGGTTATTGACAATCATATTTTGAGGTTGTAATTTACTCACTTTTATTATCAGATGAGTAAAAAGAAAATTGGTATTTGTAAACAAACATCTTTGGTCAACTTTCAACTGCTGCGTAGCAAGGAGAAAAATAACTAAAAGTCCAATCTGGTCTAAACCGTGGCCCAATGCAACCATTTAGAGTCCCCTGGTTTAATGCTCTACCTTTCTAGATAAAGGTACTTGGTGATTCCTTCGTCTTCCACCTCACTTCCTGGCTCCTCCCCAAGATGGCATCTGAATACATGAATATACATGGGGTTGGGCTGTCATTCCAAAACTTTGCATCCTCATGGTAGGACGGGTCAAAAGTCCCAAGCACGACATCCCCTAGCTCCCTGGTCTGCAGGACCTTGTCACTGTGCACCTAGTTGCTGTTTCCTAAGGTCTGCTGTTTCTGCTGCTTGTAACTTGTCCTCTGGCTTGTCTTCAAGGTTGGCCAGAGCCCAGCGGTGCCTCCTGGCTACCTAGCGGTCTCATCTTCACTCTTCCTGGGGGTCTTGCTGGAGAACCTGGGGAGCTCTTCCTACAAATCTCATTTGGGCTCCAGACCAGTGCTGCCCTGAACTAAAAGGTGATTTTTTCAGGGTGCCTGGGTGGCTCCGTGGGGTAAGCATCTGACTTCGGCTTAGGTCATGATCTCACAGTTTGTGAGTTCGAGGCCCACATAGGACTCTGTGCTGTCAGCTCAGAGTCTGGAACTTACTTTGGATTCTGTGTCTCCCTCTCTCTCTGCCCCTCCCCTGCTTTCTCTCTCTCTCTCTCTCTCTCTCTCTCTCTTTCTCTCTCTCTTTCTCTGTCTCTCTCAAAAATAAGTAAACATCAAAAGAATAAATAAATAAAAAGCAGTTTCTCTTCTCTCCCCATCCCACCTCCCAGATTTATACACTAACACACATAGACGCAGACATGCCAGGGACCTCACTGAGCCCTCTGCAAGCTGTCAGCCTTAGTATTCTTCCTGGATACATGGGCACCCCCAGATACCTTCAGGGTATCATGGAATCTGGGTGAGACCTCTGAAGGACTGAATTCAGGCCGTTCCTCAATTTCCCCTTATGTGGGAGTGGAGAGTGACCTTGAAAATGGCAATGTCTGGGTTCAAAGATTACTGGGAGGGTAGACTCGGGATTTTGCCTTGAGGAGAGATTAACAAGTGGCTGGAGGGAGGGCAGGGGCATGTGCTGTTTCTGTTTATGTACTAGAGTGGCTTTGCTTTTATACTTGAATTCATATCTTTGTCTTAGGCCAACTAAAATAACCATGTCTTTCTATGAGTCCTATGATAGTGTGCTTACTGCAAGCCAACTGGGCCGACATAAAATAAGCCTTATTGTAGGGCTGGCCGCCCCTCTCGCCACAGCCTTCCCCTCCCCCCCCCCAGAAGAGGCCAAGGCACCTGCTGTGCCCCTCCCCGGCTCACCCCACCCCCACCCCACAGCTTCAACACTGGAGGTTGTGTTTTGTGCCTGGCAGGTCTGCGATAGAGAGCTTTGATTGTCTTTGACTGTCCGGTTTAAGCTGCCCGGTGTCTGATTTCAAACAGGTAAACCTTTTTCTGAGAAACAAACTGCAAAAATACCAGATATATAAATGTCCAGTATGAGAAAATGTCTCTTTTCTCAAAATGTCACTTCACATTTTATTAAAGTAACCAGATGCTTCCAAATATATCCAAATTTTCATGACTGCCTTTACTTAAGTATCCAAATAAAAGAGTTCAGGCTATTGTGGAATGGTCAGAAAGGCCCTTCCCAGGGCTTCAAGTTCCATGGTCACCTCTCACTTGAAATGTCTTGTTCCCACTAAGCTCTTGGTGATACCAGCTCAGCACCTCAGTGCTTGAAGCCACTGCCCTGTCCCCTCTGCTCTTAGCCACTTTGCCTCATCCCCCAAAGCTCTACTCACATAAGAATGTTGTACATGCCAGATTTTCTTAGTTTGGGAAATTCATTCATTCACAAATATTTATTGAGCCTCTACTATAGACTACACCCTGTTTAGGTTCTGGGGATTCAGTAGCAAACAAAAGAGATAGAAATCTCTGCCTGTGTGGAGCTTATACCAGAGGAAACACTCAGAGAATAGACACAATAAATAGGACACTATAGAGTGTGTGTGGTACTAATAAACACACAGAGAAAAGTAAAGTAGAGAAAAGGGAAGCAGAGTGCTGGGGTTGGGGGACGGGGCGGGGCGGGGAGTTGATTTTTCAAATGCATGACCCAAGCAGGCTCCAGCAAGGAGCGTTTGCATTGAGTAGAGGAGGTGCTGGAGAAAGCCATGCCCATATGTGGGGGAAGGATGTCCCAGGCGGAGGGAGCAGCAAGCGCACAGCCCCCGAAGGAGGAACAGTCTGAGGCCAGTTTGGCTGCAGTGGGAATAAATGAGGAAAGAGCCAAAATGTGGTCAGAGGGGTTGCGAATGTGTTGTGAAGGCCAGGAGGTCGGTGTGATGGCTGACTTTCACTCACAGTGAGTTGGGAAGCAGTTGCGGGCTTTGGAGTAGAGGAGTGTCAGAACCTGACTGTACTTCAAAAGGATCATCTATCTGGCTTCTGGGGTGGGAGGAGACTGAGAGTGGCAAAGGTAGAAGCTGGATGATGAATTTGGAGGCCATTTCAACTGCACACGTTAGAGCTGGTGACGGGAACCACTGTCCAGCAGTGTGCTGGTAAGGAGTGGACATAGGTTGTAGATATATACTGAAGGTCTGCCAACAGGGTTTGCAGATGGATCAAATGCAGATGCAAAAGAATGAGAGGAAGCGAGGATGAGACCCAAGTGTTTGTTCTGCGCCAGAGGAAAGATGGGCCTGTGATTTGCCGAGACGGGAGGACAGTAGAAATAACACAGCTCAGGAAAGAACGTCAAGTTGAATGTTAGGCATAAGAATTTCACCCCGGCTGTGTCCCTCCAGAGTCTCCGCCTCTGGCCTTGCTGTTGGGCTCCTCTCCCTCCATATTCTTTTTTTTTTTTTTTAGTTTATTTATTTATTTTGAGAGAGTGTGTGCACACAAGTGGAGAAGGGGAAGACCAAGAGAGGGAGAGAGAAAATCCCAAGCAGGCTCGCACCACCAGTGCAGAGCCCAACGTGGGGCTTGAACTCAGGCATCATGAGATCATGACCTGAGCTGAAGTCAGACACTTAACCGACTGAACCACCCAGGCGCCCCCCACTCCATATTTTTTTTCTCTACCCACTCCTTTCAAGGTTCCAACTACATACCTTGAGCTGCTGAACCCTGAAACTCCAAAATTCCTGGTATTTTATATGTGCCAATGAACAACTGAGTTCTTTTTATGTGATGAAAAAACTGAAGAAAGTAAATTCTCAGACAAATCGTAAGAAACATTGGAGTTTTTGTTCAAGCTCACTGCAAGCCAAGCCAAAGGATTCTCTCTTGGGAGAAATATGTATGGAAAAGAAAGAAAAAGAGTACTCAAAGGAGGAAGAAGAAGTTACAAGAAAGAAGACACAGAGGAAGGCAAATAAACGAAAGCCTGGTTGAAGATGGCCTGCTCCACACTGTCAACAGGTGGATGGCCAACCCACTTCCCAGAAGAGGCCCTCAACTCAGTAACACATGCAGTGTCCAGCATTTGATTAGGAATGCTAATTACTTCCCATAACAGGCCTAAGACCTTTTAAAGTAAGTAAGAACATATCTGTCCCCAGGCCATGTTCTCTCTCACTTGTTTTTCTTCTCTTTACTCACAACTAATAAACCCCATCAAGTTTTTAAATTAAAAAAAAAAAAACAGGAAATAGGTATTTAGGCAATACCAAAGAGACAAGGGCACTACCCCTTCGCTACAATGCACTCAGTGGCAAGCCTTTCTGTGTGTCTAGCCATCATTTCATTCTTCTAGTACATTGTGCCCCAATGGAAAGGTTTTCACTGACAATTACGGTCTGACTTCTATCTGCTTACTGTAATGCCATTGCTGCCCCTCCAATCTGCTTTTTTGTGCAAAGGGCTCTACTGGCTGTGGGCTCTAGAATAGCAGTTTGACCAGGCAAGCAATGAGAACACCAACAGCTTAGAGAATCAATCCTGTTGGCGTCGTTTTATTTAAATCTTCTATTAAAGAGAGTTCCTGGGGTACCTAGGTTGCTCAGTCAACTTAAGCATCCGACTTCGGCTCAGGTCATGATCTCACAGTTCATGGGTTCAAGCCCCTCATTGGGCTTGTGCTGTGCTGACAGCTGTGCTGACAGCTCAGAGCCTGGAACCTGCTTCAGATTCTGTCTTTCCCTCTCTCTGCCCTCCCCCACTCAGGCACTCTCTCTCTCTCTCTTTCTCTCTCAAAAATAAATCAACATTAAAAAAAATTTCAAGAGCATTTGTAACATATGCCAAAAGTAGGCAGAGGACGACAAACTTTTGTATACCCATCACCTAGCTTCAATAATTGCCAACTCAGGCTTATCATATTTCATCTCTCCTCACCCACTTCTCTTCCTCTTGTATTATTTTGAAGCAAATCCCAGACATATCCTTTGGTCTGCAAACTTTTCACTGTGTATTTCTACACCATAAAGTTGATTCTATATAAACTCATTACCATTGTCACAATTTAAAGATTAGCAATAATCCCTTAATATCATTATATTTCCAGTAAGAGTTCAAATTTTCAACTGCTTCTTGAATGTCATAATTTTATTTTGCAGTGTGTTGGAATCAGGATGCAAATAAGGTCTACATGCTGTGATTGATTGGTAAGTCTTTTAAGTGTTTTTTATAGGTTCCCTTTCTTCTCTCTCTCTCTCTCTCTGCCCCTAGTCCCTGCAAGGTGTTTACCGAAGAAACCATTTGGAGTCTTATAGAATTTCTCAAGGTCTGGACATTAACATGCCTTTGTGGTATAGTTTTTCGTGTACTTCTTGGAAGTTGGTAGGTAGAGCTAGACACTGCTGGCTTGTTTTTAAATTACATTTGTAGCTTACTTTAGCACTATTTCTGTTATGAAATGTTACTATTTCTCCAAATAAGTTGCACTTGTCCAATTTTCATGTGTTTCAAAGGGTACAACATTCTTCTAAGGTAAGAAATAGCTTTATTCCAAAAGGGCTTACCACCTTAAATCAAATTTTAAGGAAAAAAAATTATTATTTTAGAACAAAAAAACCAATGATAATGTTTTGGCACAAAAGTTATATTCACAGTGAGAATAAAATTGTCCCAAACCTGGTCTAGGGCAGAACTTTTTTGCATGATATAATTCACAACCTCCTCTGGGATGTAATTGGTGTTGCTGTTAAAATGCTTGAGCAATTTTCTGATAGACCTAAATAAGATTAAGGACTTCTGGGAAGCCAGGGTTACCCACCCAGCTGACTGGCCAGCCTAATAATCTTTAACCAGACATGATTTTTTCTTGTATCCAGTTTAACAATGATTAACCATTCACTTTTTTTTATAGAATCCCTAAAGAGAATATTGAATCAGCACACTTAAAGGTTTCATCCCTTGTGGCCAGCTTGAAACAAAATTTTGGCCCAAACTTATAATCCATTTGTCTAAGAAGGTGTTTTAACAACATTTAGGAAGAAATATTGTAAATTTTTTTACTGCGTTGTGTGGGTAAGAAATTTCATTGAAAGGTATTAAATGTATATACAAGAGTCCTTAAATATACGGAAAATTGGTTTCTTTGAAAGCTGTGGGCACTTTGACTAATGGAGAGAAATTTCTTCTTTGGATAACATAATTCAAACTTAGCTGTTGTCATGCAGTAAAAGATCTTCCTTCAGATTCTTTCTATGAGCAAACTGGTGCCTTGAACATGGGATCCAAGTGCCCTGAGGAAACAACATCTCTTCATAGGTGGAAACAGGATTAACATCATGATTTAATTATTATACCAAATACATCATGGATAATCTATGGCCTTTAATAAACCTAACAGTTAAAGGCTGAACTGGTAAGAAATGAACTTCATTTCTGCATTTAAAAAATACATTTAATCCAATGGGAAATAAAAATGAATGCTGGGATAAAAATTTAAACTTGATTGTAAATAAATAAAAATTGAATGAAATATAATAAAAGAATAGGTTGTGTATTTTATGTATTGTGTATTAATATATATTTTAGAAAATTATTTTTTATCATGCCTGTACAACAACTTTGTTGACATTATCTGGAAACTGTTTTAGTTACCAAGGAAAGATAAATGAGCCTTTAAATGTACATAATACCATAGAGTGAAACCCATATTCCTATACCTTTTGGGATGCTAGATTGTGCCAAATGGCTCAAGGTGGCTCTAAATTAGGCTCTAAATTAGACCTCAAGGTTTGAGCAGAGCCACCAATGGCAGGTTGGGCCTCACCCTATCCAAGGGTTGACCGGCTAGTAGTTTTCACACAGGATTTGTGTTAATAAGCAAAATAGCAGACCAGCCCGGGTAAATTATACTGGCTTATCTGCTTTCATCAGCCCTGAGTCTACACCAAAAGAGAATGAACTCTTGTATTAAGGAAATTGCATAACTATTTCACAGAATTTTTAGACGGATTAAAAGCAATGATGTATATAATGTACTTAGCACAATGTTCAGTGGAAACAGGAGGTACTTAATATTTATTATTTTTAATATATTAAATTGTTAATAAGCGTATTAGATTATTATTTAATATACTAAATTAATCGTATTTATTAGCTCCTTCTCTCTCCCAAAGTCGAGATTCACATGTACGCAGGGTCAGGGACTGTCAGTGAGGAAAGCATGATATAACCAAAAGAATTATGTCTGAATAGTGCTTTATACACTACAAAATGCTTTAATATGCATTATTACACTTGGACCTTAGCTCACCAGCAACCACCCAAAGTGCTCTGTGGGACAAAAGTAAGTACATGCAGTTTATGGGTCACTGGGAACCTGGTAAAGAAGGATGTTATATTGTAGCCACACTCCTAGAGGAGGTCTGATGTCTGAGGGTTCTGACTCTCAGGTAACACCCACAGTCCAGGCCTCACCCCACGTCTCACAGTCACAAGACTCCAATCTGGGCAAACAAGTGGAGGGATTTCGGGAACAGCAGACTTCCAGCGCTAAAACTGGGAAAGTCTCTAGCAAACCATGATGGTCAGTCACCCTAAGTCTAAGAGAAATCAACACCAACCCCCACAGGCCGAGAGTACAAGAAAGGCAGCTATCAGAGCTGTAGGAAACGTGCTGCTTAGCACACGCTGTAGGGCACCAAGGTTTCATGGTGTGAGAACCTTACATGTTGTTTGATCTGGGAACACAGCTTCTCAAAGCTCTCAGCTTCCCAAATGAAGACAGGAACGGGTTACAAAGCATTTCTCACCAAAGCCCTGTCAGGGGTTCAGTGTTGGTGCCCTTCGCCCTCTATGGTTCAGTCCTACTCTCCGAAACTTGTAGGTGTGTCCCCGCCTGCACTGGGTGACCACCCACCTCAGGTTTCCCTTCCCAGAAGCAGATGTCTGTAGGAGGGCCAAGCAGCTTCACTATAGCAACTTTACAGCTGTGGCAAGAAACTGTCGCAATGTAAAGTAGAGGGCACCATCTCCAAGCCTCTCCTTTAGAAAAGTCTAAAAACTCCCACTTGACACAGAATTAAAGAACTTTAGGGGTGCCTGGTGACTCAGTAGGTTGAGCATCTGACTCTCGATTTCAGCTCAGGTCATCATCCCAGGGTCACGGGATCAGGCCCCGCCTCAGGCTCCACACTGAACATGCAGCCTACTTAGAAGTCTCTCTCTCTCTCTCTCTTTCCCTCTGCCCCTCTCCCACCCTCCTCTAAAATTTAAAACAAAAACAAAAACAAAAAAACTTCAGGCCCTAAAAAATCATGACATCTTTTGCTTTCAGTTTTGTTCCTCACCCTTGCGTTAGTTTCAGAGCCTGATTCTGGAGCTCACAGCACATTGCTCTGCCGATTTTGGATCTAGTGTATAGGAGTTCACTGAATTATCTCCAGAAGAAATGCTGAGTCATAAGGCTGTGCAAGCTCAGAAGAGGCTATATTTAGGTGGGTATCTTGCCATCCAACTCAGCAACGTCTCAGTTCCCATCCAGAGAATCCGTTCCTCTCTCCAAAGATCAAGACTCTGCTTTTTCAAATTCTCCACAAGTGTGTGTGTGTGTGTGTGTGTGTGTGTGTGTGTGTGTGTGTATTAAGGTGGGAGAAGAGGGAAAAAATCCTCTATGGCTTCCAACACTTATCAGACATGTCTCATAAAGAAGGTGAGTCTCTAGTGAAAGAGAGGAGAGGAGTTTGGTTTGTGGTTTGATACCCATCCCCGAAAGGAATACAGCTGAAATGGGGCATCAAACAAAACTGCAGTTTTGCCATCAATGCAGCTATCATGGCAGCAGCTTCCACAAGATCAAGATGTTGGAGGCTGAAGGGCTCTGAGACAAATCTGTAAGCCAGAGAGAGCCAGGGAGTAAGGCTGTAGGGAATCCTCTACTTACCATATTATTGAAATAGTTTAGAAAAAAAAAATCTTTCATAGAAAAACATGGCTATATAAGCTTCTAAGAGGCTTCAAAGACGTGCCACTCGCTGCATCAAAATATCCTTATCATTTAAGGAGGCAACCTCAAGCTGAAGATCAATTACTAGATGTGCTGAATATCTTCAGCATCAGCCCTCCAGATGCTCTTTCCAGCCTCCTGATCTGCTCCTTCCCAAGACAGGCCGACCTGTACTTTGCATCATCTCAGGTCCCATCCCCTGCCTTCTGGTTGGATTCCACTAATGGGAGGTAGTAGCAAGAGGTAGGTAGGAGACGTGAGGATGGGAGCAGAATGAAGCAGAGTGAGGTCAGAGGTCCCTCCCTGTATGACCAAGGCTTGGCAGTAGCTCCTTCCCTCTGGAAAGGGCCACACAGCCCCCATTATGCTATAGCTACAGCTCTCTCTCTCTCTCAGGGCTCTGGTAGCTTTTCCCTTCTCTATCCCTTTAAGCCAATGGCTGGTAAGGATCCCCACTGTTACTAGCCCTGGGGAGACTTTACCATCCTTTGTTGGTTTCCCTTGAACCTATCTACACCCTTGTAAGTAGCCTCTTGGTTAAACCCCCTGAATAAGGCCCAATCAAGTATGCCTTCTGTTTCTTGTTGGGACCTTGACTGACCCCTTCAGCATATCAAGGGTCTCCTTGGGGTGAAGCAGAAAAGTACAAAGGCCAATGGGGAGTAAGTTAGAGACAATGCAGAGGTAAAGCTCGTCCTTTTTCCCACTTTCACCTATCAGCCAAGGAATGCATACATTTAAGGGAGAATGGTAATAAACAAGGGCTATAAGGAATCCTTCTGAGATTTTGTCCCAGGTCATAAGTTCCTGGCCTTAATGATCTCTGGATGAAATGATCCAGAGAGCTTTCTTCATGCTCATCAGAGTACAAGTGGTTCTTGCATAAGTCATCATTTTGCTGACACTAAGAAAGCTAGGTAACTATCTCTTTTCCAACAGAGGAATACATCTGAGTTTCTCTTATTGTCCTAAACAAAACTAAGTAGGGACATCCAGACAAACTGAGAAGGCTGAACCATTTGGGGAAAAAAATGAGATGTTCAGGATCTGTGGAGAGTCAGAGTTCCGCATAGGAGGTCATCATGGCCAGAAGATGATTGTTGTATGAAAGAAGATGTTGAATCTAGGACGTGGGACTAAAACAAAACACCAGCCCAAAGGAGGAAGGACAAGGAACACACAGTGGACTCCTGAGACCTGGGGAGCAAGGAGTTATGGCAGGCAGGCCCGGAGCAAGCAGCAGAGATCCTTACTAGAGGCAACTGGTGGGATGGATATAGGCACATGGTCAACATTATAGAAGGGTCAGCAGCTGATGTCATTTTCCAGTCCGTGGAAAACAAGTGAAAAATGACTAAGCTCATCCTAGTAGAGCCAACAAAGAAGACCCACTCAGAGAGGGCATGGGGCTCCTTATTGACCCCACAACTAAGGCCCACATTAGATCCGCCTTTCTGAATAAGAAAGCCCATCAGTGCAGGTTAGGAGCCCATGGGCCAGAAACAGAGGAACAGAAATAAAGCAAACATTGCAACTAAACTGATCTATTATAAATAAAGCTAGTGTTGAAATGCATTCTTCTACTAAGATAAAAAGCCATACAATGAGAGCTCTTCAGGCAGCTCCTTCACAAAAAGGAATAGCATCCTCATCTTGCTATCAACATTTGTTTAAGTAAAACTACATAAAGCCCAACATTCCTCCAAAGATCAAAGATCAAAGATCAAAGATCAAAAGAAAGGAGTGAGTCCCTGTTAGAAACTTGACTGAGTATTTTCTGTGCAACTTACAGGTGAAAAAGCAAGCTTTTGAGTTCATCTTTTCTTCCTTATGTCAAATAGCTCTTCCATTGTCCCTCCCAAATTCACAATCGAGTCTAGTTAGGATGGTGATCAGCAAGCACCTAAAGTTGAAGCAGTGAGCAGTTGAAGAAAATACACATAAAATGGGAATGAAGCACACAGTAAGTCAGAAGTATTCACTAATTGAAGATGGAGGACAACATACACTCCTTAATGAGGCATGAATTGTAGTCATGTTGGAAAGGAAGAGCAAGAGGGAGAGAAAGGCTGGAAGGCTCTCACTCCTTAAAGTGAAAGGAAATTTGGGAATTCGATCTTTCTTAGAAGGCTGACCTTGACCATCACAGTTACATCATCAGAATTTGAAAACATATTAATATGGAACCTATTTTATACAGAGTCTGTAGTAACACAAAGATAGTACTTTTCTTGGCCAAAAAACAATTCTTTTCCCATGTTGCATAAAAGATCCTCTTTCCTGGAATTATTAATTTAAACATATATACGTTAGATATCTATCATATATAATGATGCATAATTATTATATATACATGTGATATATAATAATATATACATGTATGTGTTTATATATATAACATGAATCAATGTATAGTATCTATACAGTTATATATACATTTATAATATATAAAATGAATGTCCATACAGCTGTATTTCTATGTATAGATACCACCCATTTTATTCCTCCATTCATTGAAGAGTAACCAGTTATCATGTTCAAGGCCCTGTGTCTGATGATGAGAAGGCAGAGGTGCATAAGATGTCTTCTTTATCACAACTTAGTGGGAGAAGCTGTTACTATGTATTGAATTAAAATACAATATGACAAATGCCATCAGAGAAAAATATAATTAATAGTTGCCCAGTGTTCATTTAGTACCTTGTATATACAATTATTAAAATCCATAATACATTAGTCTGTCTGGAATTATTACATGTGCCCCCATAATCTCTCCCCCAGCTTCTCAAAGAGGATCTGTGGAACCTTTTCATCTGGACCACAATACTTATCACAGTGTCCAGCAAGTGTTTGGTGTTTTAATGAGGATTAAATAGATAATTCTATGAAAGTTCTCTGAAAAATATAAAATGTGACACACATACAGACAGCCATAATTGTTTATTCTGTGGAGTTAAAAATAGAAAAACCCATTTAAAATAACCCCTTTAAAAGATAAAAGAATGCCACTATTTTTCTTTACTAATTAGAACATTGAGAAGAAGGTAGATAGGTAGGCAAAAGGTAGGCAAAATACACTGAAAAGGAGACCTAGTGGTCAGATTCTACGTGTTTATTTCCTGGAAAATTGTGAAATTTTCATCATCCTAATAATTGTGTTGTGACTTAAAAAATTAAAGAAATCACCACATTCCAGCTTGTTTAATATTTCCACAGTGGAAATAAATGATAATACAGGTTTTACTGAGAGTTTCCATTTGTTGAACACAGCGGGTAAGTTGGTGGCAGCTGAGCTCTGTCGATGAGAAATCAATTTGGGTTAGACTGATAAGGAAATTAAACCGCTGTAGTGTATCAGAATGTGGTAACGTACCTTTAAATCTTGGCCTTCGTGATTTATTGAAAAGAAGGAAGTGACTTATTGGAAAGGAGGAAGTAAAGAAGAAGACAGCAGCGAGAGGAGTTAATGATGATGAAAGATGGAAGACATGGTCGTGAAACCAGCCGGTTCCTTCCTTCAGTTTTTGCACCTGTGTTTTATTGCACTTAAAGGGAGAACACCAAGGTTTGTTTTGTCTTATTTTTTCTCTTCTTTAGGCATGGGGGAAAAACTAGGGAAAGAATGATGGTAAGATAGAAATAAGAAGAGAGAGTTGTGAGTAAAAATGAAAGAATTAATGAAGAGCAAAGACACAGACACCTGAGAACTTAAAAAAAAAAAAAAAGGAAGGAAAAAAGAAAATGGGGCAGAAAACAGGCAGAATTGGTCCTTTTGTGTAAAGTACCTTTGCCCCAAATCACAGGACAAATACCTTGATAATGGTTTAATACTATGGTTTTCCTTCTACTACATTCTGTCCATCATTCTACTTCCTGTTCTAAAATGCTAAACACCAAGCACCATCATTCCCTCCTTCCTCCTCTAACCTTTAGTGTTTTCACGGTTTTCTTTAGGCAAGAATTTCAAGACCAGGTATCTTCAAGTTTGGAGCAAATGGGTGGGATTATTTTTTCCAGAACAAGAACAAGCAATTCTATGTGGGAAAACAGATGATCAAAAATTAAGAGTGGTCTAAACTGTTGGAGTCCCAGACACTCTGAGATTTTAGAAATGGCTGACTCATAGGCATCACCCCTAAAACTGGGATAAATATCTCTGCAGGTTACAGAGTCGTAAAAATGCAATGAGTTAATGTTCCTAAAGCCACCAGGGACAAGGCACATAGCAAGAGGTCAGCAGTTGTATTTTGAATGAAGATTTGTGCTTGAATTGTTTTAATAACTGAAGCATTAAAAACTTAAATTCTGTGGGGCGCCTGGCTGACTCAGCCAGTGACTCTTGATCTCAGGGTCATGAGTTTGAGCCTCCTGGTGGGTGTAAAGATTATAAATAAATAGACTTTTGATTATAAATTAACTTTTTTTTAAAACTTAAATTTTGTTTAATTTGGGGAAATGCTTATTCTTTTTTTTAACCTTCTTATTCTTTAAAACCTTTGAGATGTAAAATCCACAAAACCAAAGCTATTCCAATAGAGATGTTCAAAAGAGTACTGAAAACGTCCCTCCTAATGAAAACCCGATCCAAGATATCCCCCTTTTTCAAAGGAAAATCTGACCTTGCACTCTTTTCTAGCATCATGACCTTATGATATTTCCTGTCAAGAAAGATCTCCAACCTTCTACTTTGTAACATTCATTTAAACAGCACAAGGCATGAAGGCATCTCTCCAACTTTCTCCTTCAGCCTTTTTCTTTCAGGCTTCCGATAAGGAGATAAAATGGAGATAGAGTAGGTAAATGCTTGTACATCTAGCTGTCTTGATAGTGAAGTATTGTAGAAATAAATTCACGATGGCAATTTCCTCAAAGGGTCAAAAACGAGCCAAGTAATTTAATTTTAAAAGTGACTTTAAGACAGGAAATCAGGAGTTGGTTTGTGAGTAACCCTGGGAAGGCTGAGGATTGCGGTGAAGGCACAGATCGTGCACCACCCCAAACTTAGTGAGGTCAAGCCTCGCAAAGGAAAGCTCGTAAGCCCTTTGTAGAACAATATCTTACTTTCAGGCCTCTGCCTGTCAGTCCTCTGCTCTGGTTAATATCATCAAGGGAATCCTTGCCTGACAGAATGTAATTTAGGATCTATTAAATATGATTACTTGGCCTTGAAAATGATGGATATTGGACAGAATTATAGAATCACTTTACAAAAGAAAGGTCTCTTTTACATCCTTTCTTGTGGAGCCTAAAATGAAGCCTGGGGAAATCCCTCAGAGGGGTTGTGGCATTTATAGGTTAGGTTTATGAAAAAGGGAATTGATATTCATATTAAAAACTGTGAAAATTGAGCAAGGTGAAGATAGTGAGCATGCAGACAGCTGTGACGTGTGTCTGAAGGGTGAGTGGCTTGTTGCCCAACTGATTTACTTGCTTTAATTATATTAGTAACGTGAAAGTCGACATGATTCGAAACAAGCTCTTTGGGTTTTTCATTCAAATACTGGCCCCCAGTGACCGCTTTTTATGGTCCTCCCAATTTCCAATTACTTAAAATGTTCATAGCTGAAATACTTCAGAGTTCACTGCTGGGTTTGCTTTGGAGGTGGCCTCGGTTTGGGTTTTGATTTAATTACATTTTGTTCCTGGTTATAAAAGTAATATATGGTCATTGAAAAAACTACAAAACATAAAAAATTGCAAAGAAGAAATTAAAATCACTAATAATTCTGCCACCCAGAGATTGTCATTAACATTTTCTGTATACCTACTAGGATTTATATATATATATAACATAATTATGTATATAATTTGTATTACTTAATTGATGTAATATCATAATATTGTTTACTAAAATTGTTTTAACTTAATACTGTAGTGTGACCATACCCCCATATTTTAAGTATCATTCCATAAGGAGATATTTAGTGGTTATATGCTATTCATTGTATGTATATGCCATCAATTCTTTTTAAGTTTATTTGAGAGAGAGAGAGAGAGAGAGAGAGAGAGAGGAGCATGAGAAGGGGAGGGGCAGGGAGAGAGGGAGACACCTGCTGCCAGCACAGAGCTCGATGTGGGGCTCGATCCAAGGAACCATGAGATCATGACCTGAGCGGAAATCAAGAGTTAGATGCTTAACCAACTGAGCCACCCAACCCCTTATGCCATCAATTTTTAAATTGCAATTGGTGAGAATTTAGAAGGTCTACTTATATTTTTTCCCACTATCAGATAACTCTGTATACCTCCCCTGTTATTTCCTTAGGATACATTTTCAGAAGAGTTACTATGTCCAGCCTTTTTACATGTGGCAAATTTCTCCTATCATGCAAGGTCTATATTACAGTAGACTACATCTTCTGACTATTTTTCTTACCAGGACCAAAACAATGAAGGTAGTAGATAAAATTGAGATTATCACCATTGTATTTCTAATTGGTAATGAATTTTGTGTTAGGGATAAGGTGGGAGCAGCATTAGAACTTTAAATTACCTCAAAAAAAAAAAAAACTAACACAACAAGGAAGCAGGAAGTGGGGAATGCAGAATTATTGTTTAATTGGTTATAGAGTTTCAATTTTGTAAAATAAAAGAATTCTGGTAATGGATGGTGGTAATGGTTGCACAACAATATTAATGTACATAATACCATTAAACTATACATTTAAAAATGGTTAAGTTAGTAAATTTTACATTATATGTCTTTTACCACAAAAAAAGAAATTGGGGGGAGAAAATGACTAAGCAAATGAAAAAGATCACCACTACTTGTGTTGCAGAGGAGCTCATTTGGAAAAAGGATATAGGCCCTCCATATTCCATGACATGGTTCTGATATTATGGTAGATGAGGCTATAATCATAATTAACATTTATATGGTACTTTACAGTTTACAGGTGCTTTTGTACACATAATTTCATTGACATAACAGCCTCATGAAGTAGTTGATTATCATCATTTTGTATATGAGAACTCTGAGACAGCTCAAATAACTGCCCAAGGTGATATAGCTGGCAAAGAGCAGAAGCAAGACATCATTCCAGGACCACACCCCCTTGTTTAAACTGTCTCCCGTGAAATACACTACCAAGATGGCGGCAAGGCTATTGTGCTGGCAAAACTATCAAGTGTTTTCATTTGACAAGTCAAATGTGTCATTTGTAACTGAAAAGAGCAAACCTTTAAATAGCACTTAAAAGACTTAGCTTAGAAACACTTCTTTCTGTAACAGCTTTGGGTAAGTAATAAAACAGTAATTTTACTAATATTCATAACAAATAATACTCCCCACTGTTGAACCCTTATTTCATGTTTTTGGCACTTTTGGATATTGAGTTAAGTTTTTAAATTCTCCCTCTCTAATATATTTATCATCCTAAAGGGGAACACATGCAACATCACCAGGTATCAGTGTGGCCAGGCAAGGTCATAGGGAGAGGAACTGAGCCCACAATAATTTAGAGTCAACAGTTTCTCTCTTCACTATCGCCCATCCAATTAAATACAAAAAGAAATGTTACATTTTTCCAAGTTAAATATTAGCATAAACATAGATTTTTTTAAATGTAGATATTCCCTTGCTCCCTAAATTTTCTTTGCCTATTTTTTGGGTGCAGGATCTGATCAAAGATTAACAAGCTGTTATTGGCTCTTATATCTATCCAATATCATCTTCAATTTTGATAGATGATTCCTCCAACTTTTCAAGATTTCTTAGAGTTTTTTCTTTGATGATTCCTGAATAATTTAATCTAACAAGCAGTAGTTTTGGTAAACAGAAATCTGATCTGTGAGATTTATTTTGCCTGTGAGCCCATTTGTCTTTGGAATTAAAAGTATCAATAGATATCATGAACATTTCTTGTTCTCATATATTGACTAACCTCATGCCTTTAATACACTTTTTATGGACCTGCTCTGTGCCTAGTTCTACAAAACTAAATAAGACACGGTTCCATGGAACTCTCATTATATTAATAAATAGAAAAACTAACAATACTATTAATTAAAATGAAATAGAGTAAGTGCAATACTATAAGTATATGCACATACTCTGGGGTCACAGAAGTATTATATTTGCTCCTATGAGTAAGAGAAAGCTTCACAAAGGAAGAATCATCAGAGTTGGGACTAAAAGGATGAAAAATTTTTCTTAAAGAAAGGGATGGGAAGGTTTATGCACATATATTATTTTGTCCCTTGTTTTATGATTAGATATTTTTCTTTGATTATAGTATGAAATCACACAATATCATATACTCTGACTGTAACATTACAAACATCTTTAGGGGCACCTGGATGGCTCAGTCAGTTGAGTCCAACTTTCGCTCAGGTCATGATCTCGCAGTTTGTGAGTTCAAATCCCCTGGCAGGCTTTGCTGTCAGAGCAGAGCCCGCTTTGGATCCTCTGTCTCCCTGTCTCTCTCTGCCCCTCCCTTGCTCTCTCTCTCTCAAAAATCAATAAGCATTAAAAACATCTTTAGATTTCATAGCATCCTCTGTAAATTCACCAAACTATCATCGTTCACTGCACCTGCCATTGAGTAGAATTCATTGTTGATCAATAAACATTAAGCTTAATTGTGAAGCTCCTTGATTAATTTACCACTGCACTGGTAGTGTGAGGATGCCCAGCTGCAGGGGACACCATTTATATGAACACTTCCTTTGGGGTCCCTAGGCAGTCTTCTGCATACTTATGGATTTATGGTATTTATCTCCCTCTACTTTGTACACAATTCTATTTTAATACTGCATTTTCCTTTCCAGTTGAACTATACTTAACGCAGTAGAATTTTAAGAAAAAAAAATTCTTCCTAGTATTTATGATAGCTACTGCTCCAGTTAATTTGGTTAAATAGAATTTCTGGAACAGTAGTTATGATTTTCTAAGATACTGTATCATCACCTTTCTTAATTTCTTATGCTACTTATATAATATGGATCACCGCACAATGTAAATCCCCATTATATACTTGATGTTGATGGTTTCTGGTCAGTTGATATATGCCAGGTTTTTTCAGAAATCATACCAGCTTTGAGATTCCTGAGCAACTATGCTGTATATTCTTCTTTAGCCATTAATTGAATTTTGAAAAGGAATTTGATATATTTCTAATTTCTTTTTTCATGGTAAATCAGGGCATAAATCATCTATTCTCTACAATCCTGAATGGTATCAACTGTGCTTGTTCTTTGTTAATAAATATTTCAAGTTATCTTAAACTATGCTTAGATATTTTTACATATCTCAAACAAATGGATAATAGACCAATAGTTAGATGGTTCTCCTCTACAATCTTACTTCTTGTTTTTTCCAGAGTTTTATATTGGATCTCCTCTACCCCATTAGATTCCTTTAACTTTGATCTGTCTGCCTAGCAAGGACTCTCAACAATAGTATTCTCCTTGATTTAGCTTTTAGCCCATCAGAGGCTGTGTACTTTTTGAAGAAAAGGAAATTCACTTAAACAGAGTGGTTTGCACATTAAATATTAGCTCATAAGAATGAGTTCTGCAGGACTTTCCAGCTCTAGGATTCCGTGTGTATAATGGCAGAATGAAAACAACAGATTGTAATTGTATGAATGTCATCTGTGTTATGTCAAAGAGAAAAACAACTTCGTCCTGAATCAGATCAAATAGAACAGTCCAAAAAATTTTAATAGAGGTGAAAACTTAGCCAATTAATTGATTTGGTTAGATATTATTTTTCAGTGGTTAGATAACACATACTGAAATTAAATTTTCTAAAAAAATATTAATTAGTACCTTCCCAAGGGCTTTTTTTTTAAACGTTTACTTATTATTTTTAAGAGACAGAAGGAGACAGAGCATGAGCAGGGGAGGGGGAGAGAGAGGGAGGGAGACACAGAATCTGAAACAGGCTCCCGGCTCTGAGCTGTCAGGACAGAGCCCAAAGTGGGGCTCAAACCCATGAATTGTAAGATCATGACCTGAGCCTATCAGACGCTTAACTGACTGAGCCACCCAGGCGCCCCATTCCCAAGGGCTTTTGAATCCCATCAGGTTTATTTTATTTTTTGGAGTCTTTTGCAATATGGCACATCTGTGCTGAGGGGTCTGCACAGAGTCATGTGTGATCTCCCCACTATAATATTTCTGTGTGGGGTTTCTCACATATTGACCTGCCCCCTGACAAAACAGGAGGTCATGGTAACTAAGAAACCAGTGATTTTGCCCTGAACACAGATAGAGGAAAGCAGATTTTTCCATCAGGGGAACAGCCTTTTTCCAATTTTTAGTGGAGAACTTCTCTGTAAATTATTCAGGAACAAACTGAGCCTTGCAAAACCAAAAATATCAATGAATTATATTTTAAAACTTGAAAAGAGCGGTCGCTTTCCTGCATTCAGGAAAATATGTCCATCTTCTTGTAATTTATATGCAGTTGCAGGGAATTGCCTAGAGTGTTTCATTAGCAACATGTTGTCCCCTGCAGGGGCAATAATTCACCTAGTACACTCATATTCTCTACCTAAGCAAATCTGGGGATGAATAACAATAATGATTTTTATTTTCATTTCAGTCTTTAGAAATCCTCCTTTATTCCTACTCTGCTCTAGTTCTCTGGAATGATGAATGATGACCATTTATAACCTAGCATACTGAAAGTGTCATGATCTCTCATCGTTCGTGGGTTTGAATCCTGCGCCAGGCTCGGTGCTGGCAGTGTGGAGCCTGCTTGGGATTTTCTCTCTCCCTCTGTCTCTCTGCCCCTGGCCCACTCACTCATGCGTTCTCAGTCTCTCAAAAAAAAAAAAAAAAAAAAAAAAAGATTAAAGAAAAAGAAACGCAAATTCCCAGGCACTATCCTAGTCCTGCTGAGTAAGAAACTCCAGGCCTTTCTGAGTTTTATAAGCCCTCCAACTGATTTTGATAATAGTTTACGTAAGAACCACAATTCTTGCTCTGCAGTACTGATACACCTTCACTTCCTGTTCACTCTTCCTCCCACAGGCCCTTCAGCCTCATTTCTTCCTCAGAGCTTGGTCCTGGCTCCTTCAACCTCCCTCTTTGCATTCTTCCCCCGAGGAGAGCTCACTCATCCCTTAGTGGGATCTCACCCATTTCTAAAAGAAAAAATCTATTGACATGGAGTGATCATTACCTAATAGCAATAGCCTCTTCTGGACTTCTCAGTAAATGCCAAATCTCACCTCAGTGGCCTGTTCTTTTCAGAAGTTTCTCTAATGCTGAATGGACTCATATTAAACCTCTTATCTGATGGTAATAAAACTTAACCCTTGTTGAGCAATTAATATGTACTGTCCCAAACATATGTGTATATTATGTCATTTAATCCTCACTACAACTCTATGAGGCAAGTAACATTAATAATCCATTTTCCAGGTAAGCAAATTGAGGCACAAAGTAGCTAAGTGAGAGCTCAAGGTCATACAGGCAAGAAGTAGTAGAGAGTATATTAAAAGCCAAATGGTCTAAGAGATGATTGTTACTCAGCAAGTAAGAAAAACCTAGTCTTATAAAGCAAACAGGAAATTAAGCACTTTTCCTTCTGCCATATGAAGACCATAATGGAATTTTTCCTAAAAGATTGTCTTAAAAAGCAGGAGATGCACCTTAAAATTTATGTATTCTAAATTGGGGGTGGGGGGGGAGAATTCCCCCAGGCAGTGACCTTTATTACTAAGATTTGATTTGGAAGCCAATTTTTATAGCTCAGTTAAAAACTGCTAAACCCAGTCACTTATATAATAGAAATGCTGACGTGACCTTAATTCTAGAGGTGCAAAGGGTATAATTGAATTTAAGAACAATGTACCTCATCCATTAAGTCATTAAATAGATCGTAATAATCTGACACATTTGGTAAGTACTACATGAAAGTGGTTAACAATGGTATGCAAATAAAATGAGCTTACACGATTAGCTGCTGTATTTTCGGTTGTGTTTGCCAAATATAACATTAAATTACAATACAGTCATTTAGAAAATGTTATGGCAATATATTTTAAATGTTCCTGAACATGATGCCAACATAAAGAAAGGGAATGTTAGAATCTCCAGAATATTGCCAAGTGCCTGTGTGTAATTCAGATAGCTTTATATTTACAGTTAATAGAATTAAACTTAATCAGGAATGCATCCTTTTGAACCAAACTTCTGGAGTTGCCCTGGTGAGATAGCGCATCTGATTGAAAAGTATATATAAAGATGCCAACTAAATGCTAAAGTCAGATCATTCCTCCCCATAGATGAATATTTGGCACTGCTGACAAAAAACATCCAGATGTTTGGCATCATATAGCCAAATACCTAAATCCAAGTGAAATCATGAGTTAAACACACACTTAGGGAATTGAATCAATGGAGACATCCAGTGAGGCTCGTTTTAGCTCAAACAAAATAAAACAAAGCCAAAACAAAATTTCTTGAGGGCAGGGCTAGAAATCTGAATTTTCAATTCATATTGTCTCAATTCTTCATTTAATCTGACTATTTATAGGACCAGTAATGAAGCGTACTAATCATTTCAGTGTAATAGAGAATCCAGTAGAGCAAAACACTGGGCTTCAGAACTCTGACAATTATTTTAATCAGATCTTCTGTTTTATTTCCTTATGCAAATGCTAATATAACAAATAAGAGTTAGTAAATAATAGTATATCTAATAAATTATCCAGGTTCTTACCTGCTGGTCACAATAATTGCTAATATATTCAAATGCCTTATGTTATATTTATGCATGGGCAACAAGCCATGGAAATGAATATACGCATTTATATAAGAGATATATAACATGGTGACATAAAAATCAAAAAGGTCAAAAATCGCTGTCCTAGTAAAAGAAATAAAAATAATTAAGGGTTTAAATTGAATATAAGTGACTCAATTAGTAGGATAGATCAATTGCAAAAATGACTCCTATTTTCCCCCTTCTTACTACATGTCTGTACATCTCTTCCCATCATGATGTGGCATTTATTTGTCCCACCTCTTGAACTGAACTGTCCTGCAACTTGACCTCTAGAGTGTGGTTGATATGAGGGGGTGTCACAGTTAACGGAGGCCTCAAGAGACATTATGCACCCTCACTTACTCTCTTGTTCCTGTTCCTTTGCCCTGAGAATAACTCTGAGCTAGCCTGCTGAAGAATGAGAGATCCTGTGAAAAAGAGCCAAATCGTCCCCACTGGAGACATCCTAACCCACCAGTTTAGCACAGATGCATAAGCAAGACCAAGAAGAGCTGAGCCTGGCACAGACCAGCACAATCCACCCCGCTGATCGGTAAGGCTTACGGCAAATAATAAATGGCTGTTTAAGCCAATGGCTGTTTTAAGCCAATGCATATTTCTTATGCAGCAATAGATAACTGATACAATTAGTGTCAGACAATATTTCTGTAGCAAAATAATGCAAATATGGTTATCTCTAAATATTAATGATTCTTGAATTTACATACATTTGTGATATTTTTAGTGCACTGTCACAGTCTTGCTTGTGTAATAAAGAGGACAAATGTGATTATCCCAATTTTAAAGATAAGACAATTAGACAGGAAAATGAAATCACACAGCCAGCTATTACTGAGGTGAGGAGTAGGGGTAAGGATAGAGTAAAGTGTAGAATCCAGTTCTCTCTAAATCCACATCAATTTCGAATAATCCTTATGATCTTAGCTGGCTTCACTGTGAATTTGACTTAAGGATAAAAATATCAGCATCATGGTACCCCAGCTAACATGGCAGGTTCCATCTTCACCATTAGAAAAACTAGGGTATCACTGCCTCCAAAAAAATCTACTAAAACAGAAAATGAAAATATCCCCAAAAACCCACAGGAAATTTAATATTAATTGTTGTTCTTGTTATTATTTTGTTGTTGAATGTCTTAGGCTTCTGTGTTTATCCTTCATAGAAATAAAAAGGGAGCAGGAGGAAAATTCACCTCTCTTACTTTAATGTCAAACTTTGAACTACTTAATAAACCAATTAAATGAAAGATTCAGAAAGTACCAATCTTTACATTGAGATAACCACTGAGCAATCAATGATAATTAAAAAAATCAATTGGTCTTCTGTAGTAATTAAATTTGTCCACTTAGATATAATTGATATTGTTCGCAACTAATTATCCAAGTAAAGGCTCTGAGGGACTCTTAGAGACTAAAAGATTGAGCCAAAGAGTCTTCCTAATTTGAAATTGGACCGAATGCCATGTTTTCTCAAAAACCGATTAAGTCTTCCCTAGAAACATAGTATTGAACAAACTCAAATACAGTCAGGAAATCAGTATTAAATTAGAGGCAGTTTAGCATACTATCTTGTACTCTCTGTGTGACTGAGGGCTAATCACTTAACGCCTGTGTTTCAGCCCCTTCATCCATAAAATGGAGATAATACCAATGTCTACCTCATGGAGTTGCTATAAGCATAAGTTATTAGTAGTAAAATATTTAGAACAGTAAGATGTGTGTTCATGTCATTATTAGTTGTCCCTTGGTACCCTTCGGAAAGAATGGACAGATAGTCACCCATCACAAGTTTATTCCCAGGTTTTATTCTCACTTGTGTCTAATTCCTGTGGGCAGTTTACATTCAAGGATTACTTCCACCCTTCCCATCTTTGAGAATCAATTGTTCTTCTTGAGATAAAAGGTGGCTAAAATAGGGGAAAAGGAAGTTCACATGTGCCGTGTGGCATATCTGATTACAAGTTATTAAGCCAATCCTTCCCTCTCTCTCATAAGCAATTCATTTCCCAGAACCATAGGGGAGGAATAATAAAATAAAATACAGGATGATCTCATCACTGATGCTTAGCATTTGTATATTCACTTAAAAATGTGGCAGAGCAATTTACTACAGCCCTCAGGCGGCCTAAATGACATGTTAGCAAGTTATATAGATACGCTATTACCTATTTATTCTGAGATTCAATGCAAAAATGTCAAGGAGATCCCTACTTAAGTACACTAAATTACTCACTCCTGGGGCTAGAAAGTACTGGGAGAAGCTATTAGCTATTGAACCCATCTCCTGGATAAGAATCTATGGCGCGTATAGATGCGAACCTTTCCGAAATCTAGAGAAAGCTATTAAACTATCTTCTACGTTAAGATCCTCACTCTTCCAAGAAATTCTTTTCAAGGTGTTCTGGCATCAGCATAAGTACATGTGCATTTGTTCTCTCATTTGATGGTATGAAAACAGCTGGTGAGACTTCTGACCCATGCAGCATTTCTTTGAATTCTCTCCTTCATCCCAAACCTGTATTTCCCAGTACCAATAGTGATGTGGAGAAGAAAGGCAAAAGAAATGTAGATAAAATTAAATTTCCTTATAACCTGCAGCCCACTGACAAATACTGGAGACAAGCACATTCCTCCAGGAACTCCCAACTGTCTTAATGTTAATGCTTTGCTAGAGGGAGAAACAACCTTAGCTTGACAATAGCCAGGCCTCCAGGATCCTGTAAGTCTTCTTTAACATATGAAAGTCCTTTTAGAAACTTCCCCATCTTTACCTCCCCCAACTCCCAAGTGTATAATCAGTTGCTCTTCACAATCCCAGTGCAGGGTCCTGTCCCTGTGCTTTAATAAACACCATTTTCACATCAAAAATGTCTCAAGAATTCTTCCTTGGCCATTAGCTCAGAACCTTAACACTTCAAACCACATCGATAGCACAGCTTCATCTGAATAACATCCCCTTATCCTATAAGGATTATTGTCTTCTATCCTATAAGGTTACTGTCTTCTAATATGAGATTAAATTAAAAATATCCTATACACTCTGATTCTGAAAATGCAGGAATCATCACTTGAGCTTTGCAATCCAACTATGCCTTCTCTAACCTTCTAAAATATCCACCGGTCAAATAAGCATTAATCAAAAAAAGTGTATCTGAGGTCAGATACATCTCTATTATTACTTCCAATAGTGAGTGAGTTAAGCTATCTGGCCAAGAATCAGAACTCAAGCAGAAGGCCAGCAACAGATGAAAAGAGCACAGTTCATGGTGTTGCCAACCATAAGGCAAGCTGAGGGCAAAGCACAAGCTAGCACTCCTCCCCAGGTGGGACATGTGTGATATTCCTCAGGCACTCCCGGGTGCCCAAGAACAAAGGAAAGGAAAGAAAACAAATGGTTAACTGATAGAGATCATAGTAATGCAGGACATGAGTCTTCATCAGTGTACATATGTCTTAGTAAATTACAAGAAAAAGGCAATCTTATCAAGAGCCTAATCTCCAGAAACCTATACACTCAGTTTCCTGGAGTCCTAATATCACTCTCCGCTCACTAGTGATGTGGGGGAACAAAGGCAAGAAAGAAATGGCAGGTAAAATTAAATTTCCTTATAACCTGCACCCCGTTGACAAATACTTAAGGCAAATACAGAGTATAATATTTCTCCAGGAACCCCCTACTGTCATAATATTAATGACTTACTAGAAGAAAAACAACTTTAGCTTGACAATAGCAAGGCGTCAGCTATCTACTGAATCCTTTTTAGCATATCAACTCCTTCTGAAGACCTCCCTTTTGTCTTTACCTCACCCAATTCCATAGTATATAACCATTTACTCTTCAAAACCCCAGTGCAGATCTTTCTGCGGTCCTGTCCCCATGCTTTAATAAAGTCACCTTTTTTGCACCAAAGATGTCTTCAAGAATTCTTCCTTGGCCATCAGCTCCTAAACCCCATAACTCCAAAACCCCATCAATGGCACTTTGGAGTTCCTAAGTAAATGCAAAATTGAATACAAGTAGATGTATGACTAAAATTAACCAAAAACAAACTGTCAAGTTTTGGGGTTTTTTTTTTTAGATTTTATTTTTTTACTGAAAAACAATATTTTTTCAGTGTATATTAATAAATATGAATTTTAATGACATTGGGAAGAAATGGAGGTAGATGCATGTGCTCAAGCTGCCATTTTGAAACCATCCTCTTAATACCATAATTAAATAATTAATAATTAATTAAAAATTCATAATTATTAATATAGCCAGACAACAAGAAAAGGAGCTAGTATCAGACCAGAAAGTTGCAAGAACTATTAGACAGAAAAGCAGGATAAAAACTAAAAGAGAAAACAGAATAGGGAAATCTGCAGCCCAAATAATCAAAAGGTAAGAAAAGTCTTTCTCTAGGAAGCCATGGTCCTGGGGTAGCTCTTTCTGCCCATGAGGCCTGTCCCCATGCTTTAATAAAATCACCTTTTGGCACCAAAGATAGCTCAAGAATTCTTTCTTGGCCATTGGCTCCGGACCCTGAGGACCCCACTATCACCCCAAAAATTTCATCATGTAGCGCCCACCTCTGACAGGCAATCTCCACCTCAAAGTCTGTTTCCAGGGGACTGACCTATGATACTGACTTAGCCTTATGAAATATACCTCAAGGAAACAAAAGAATTGATGATTATTTCTCAATAATAAATAGAAAAAGAATAATGTAGTAAAACAAACACCATTTTGCAGACTTCTAATTAAATAATGGATGTAGGTAGGGGAGCCTGGGTGGCACAGTCGGTAAGGCATGATCTCGGCTCAGGTCATGATCTCACAGATTGTGCATTCGAGTCCCACATCAGGCTCTGCACTGATAGTGTGGAGCCTGCTTGGGATTCTGTCTGTCCTTCTCTCTGCCCCTCCCCTGCTTGTGCATGCATGCTCTCTCTCTCTCTCTCTCTCTCTCTCTCTCTCTCTCAAAATAAATAAGTAAACTTAAAATTTTTTTTTAAAAATTAAATAATGGATCTAAGCAATGATCATCAAAGCATTTTTTTTTTAAATTAAATAATGGATCTAAACAATGATCATCTGGTATCACAAAAAGAGACAACTGGATATTATATACCACATATTACCCACCACCATCTACGAAGAACTCTTGTAAAAAAAATTTAACCTGAATTAGATTACATCTCCATATCTAACTACCAGTTTATAAGTACAGGGACAGAAAGCCATGTTAAATAATACTATAGAGATACAATTTTTAAAATCTGGAATGTAGAAGCCTCAACCAGATAACCAAATTTCCTCAATAAATAAGGGAGGGAGAAACCTATCAATATCCTATCTAGTATCTGATCCAAAACAATACACACATATAAAAAAATCATGAGACAATCAGAGAAATCTGAACCCTTATTAGATAGTTAATAATATTAAAGAGATGCTATTAATTGTTTTAGGTATAATTATAGTATTGCACATACATTTTCTGGATCTTTATCTTTTTACAGATATATACCAAATATTTACCAATGAAATGTTTTGATGTCTGAGATTTGCTCTAAAATCATTGAAGAAGTGGAGGTGAGGCAGAATGGGTAAAGGTGCAGATAAAATAATACTGGCCATGAGATGATAACTGTTGAAGCTGACTGATGATACATGGAAGTTCATAAAAATACTCCTATTTTTTGTATACAGTTGAAACTTTCAATAAAAAATAAAATAACATAGGGGCACATGGTGGTTCAGTCAGTTGAGTGTCCGACTCTTGATTTTGGCTCAGGTCATGATCCCAGGGTTGTGGGATCAAGCCCCGCATTGGACTCTGTGCCGATCGTTGAACCTGCTTAAGATTCTCTCTCCCCCTCTGCCCCTCTCCCCTACTTGCATGCTCTCTCTCTCTCTCTCAAAATAATAATAATATAAAAACAATCGCACTGAACGCAGAGCAGAATGAATGAAATGCAGTGCTCATGATTTTCCACTATGTAAATTTGCAATTTATTTGCCTTCAAATAAAACATACTAATAAATGGTACTGAACTATATAATACAATAAAATGACCAAACTGATCAAAATCCTTATTGATTTAAGGTTAAGACACAGAGAGCCCAAAAAATACATGAAATAATTGAATAGATATGTTAAACCTTAATCTCCTAGATGAAATTATGAGTAAAAAAGAATGGCTATTTTGAAGGAAAATGTAATTCTAAAGACACAAAATGATAGCATTCAACTCACATAATCAATGATAATACAGAACGAATATTTTTAAGAACATTTAATTTTTCACTATGGAATAATTAGAACAGAACTTAGGGAAAAAGGAGATGCTTTCTATTAAAAGTTGCCTGATAACATATAGGACACCAAGTTAAATTTGTATTTCAGATATAAATAATAAATAATTTCTTAATATATGTCCCAAATAATTTTATTTGCTATATCTGGCAATCCTAATTCTTTACTTTTTTTCCCAGTTTTATTGAGATGTAATCGACATATAACTTTGAGTAAGTTTAAGGTGTACAATGTGATGATTTGGTATATGTATGTATTGTGAAATGCTTTGGCTTGTTTTTTTAAGTTGATTTTTTTTTCTTCCACCATTTGACTACCTGTGCTAAAATGTTATCCATATGGTGCTTCGTTAAGGCAACTATTATTTAAAACTTCTCCTGTTAAGAAGCCAATGGAGATTTCTAGCACTGTCACCTTGGAGATGGCAGTCCTAGTACAGGTATTTAATTTTGAGATCTCAAAATACCAGCAAAAAAAAATTATCCCCTAGAGAATGAGGAATCTGGAAAGTGTTTTTGACAGATCCACCACATTCTTACCCCAGCAAACGCTGCTACTTTGTTCTCTCTCCTCCTCCCCTTTCCCTTGCAATAACACACCAACAGTATTAATCAACCAGATAATGGTGGTGGTGAGTGGGGGTTGATGAGGGCTCCACTGTACTGACTGTGCTGACTTGACCAGACATATGGCTTGAGGTGGGAAAAATAGGAAACAGAATATGTCCCCTTAGTCCCAACCACAGCCCTGTAGAGATGACCCCATACGTTCTATGTCTCCACAACTGTGCACTCACATTGTTTTTAAAGTACTTTCCTGCACTTTCCTTTGCTACTCAGAAAAGCTCTGAGAGATAGATAGGCATCAAGCAACTGGCCAAAAGTCACACACCTTGTACTCTTGATTCTCATCTCGGGATTCTTGGCATCATCATCTGCATAAAGTAAGTTGGGCTTTGGTAAAGTTAGGGATTCTATCCACTGGATTTCCTGTGAACTGATCACAATTCCAGTCCCAACCTTTGATTGTTCTAAGTGAGGGGCTCACTATGCACACAACCTCACATCCTCAGCTCTTTCGATCTCATACATATATATTTTTAAATGTTTGTTTATTTATTTATTTTGAGGGAGGGGGAGCGTGTGAGCAGAGTAGGGTCAGAGAGAGAGGGAGAGAGACAAAATCCCAAGGAGGATCCACGCTGTCGCTGCAGAGCCCAACACGGGGCTTCATCTCACAACCATGAGATCATGACCTGAGCAGAAATCAAGAGTTGGACACACAACCGACTGAGCCACCCAGGTGCCCTAATCCCCATACATATTTAACAAACCTTGGATTCCTGTAAGGAAACAGTGAGGGACAAGACAGAAAAGGTCCTTGTCTTCCTTGAGCTCACACTTTAGGGGGAAACAGGCAAATCGATATGTAGTAACAATAAAATGTGATGAGTGCTACAACAGAGAACTGTCAGGACATGCACTAAGAGTCTGTAACCTCCATGTTGAGGAAGCCTCCCAAGAAAGGAATGCTTAAGCTGAGACCTGCAAGACTAATAAGATAGATGAGGGGAAAGAGGATCAGAGAGAGCAGAAGAGTATTCCAAGCAATGGGGTTACATGTGCAAAGATTTGGAGGAGAAGAAAGGTGATGTGGGCATAGTGCAAGAGATAGGGCAGACCCAAAACATGGGGATGCGTGAAGCAGGTCAATGATTTGTGCCTCTTTAAACAAGTATACTTAATATATCTGCTAAATATTTACTTAAAGGAGAAGTTGATTCACCTGGAGAAAAATCGGCAGAGAGGACACTGGTGGCCCCTCAGTTACTCCTCTGTAGTCCTAAACAGGGATGTCCTTTGGCCCCTAAACTTCAAAGTCTCTCAGCCTAATAAACGATCTGCACTTAGCAGGACCTGCTCCTTAGAACCAGTTTAATGACTGTCTTTATTACTGATCTATACTCCTGAGGAGCAGGGTGGGGGGAGGTTCATGTCCTCCTTCCCATTCACTACCCCAAAGTCTCCTTCTTTTCAACTATAAAGCCAGTCCAGTTCTTGCTGAAAACAGTTCCCTCTACCTTGGTACATTCACATGTTTTGCTTTAGCACCCTTCCCAGTTGGCCAGCTTTGCCACCACGTGAGAGAGGCAGATGAGCCTGGAGAATCTACAGGGGCCAAGAGGGGGGCATTTTGTGCGGACTGTGAAGTCACAGGTAGGTCCTCCAGTGTCTCCAGGCCCCTGAACCAGAACGTGTCCAGCCCCACTGTTGATTTAGGAAAGGCACTAGGGGATGAAGCAGCAGCCCTCGAACCACCCCAACAGCAAATCAACAAGGCTTTTTAAAATTACAGGTGCCTTGGTCCTATTCCTAAGCTACTAAATCGGAATTTCCAGGGATGGAATTTAGGAATTTGTATTTTCAACATTCTTCTTGAGTGAGTCTGATGTTAAAAAATTCTGGGACTCATTGGACTTTATGGTAAAAAAGCACAAATTTCAGAGCCAGTAAAACCTAAATTCAAACTGTAGCTCCAGAATTTATTAGCTGTGTGATCTTAGATTGAGAGGGTTTTTTTTCCCCCTCTCTCTCTGAGCTTCAGTTTCTCAGGTTTAAAAAAAAAAAAAAAAAAAAGAGGAAGGAGGAGGAGGTGGAGGAGGAAGAGGAGAAGAAAGAAATAACATTACTTATCATATTATTAGAGGATTAAATGAGAGCATGACTAGCAAGTACTGGACACAATAGTCTGTAGATGAAAGTAGTCACCTATCTTACCTGGTTTTACCTTACTGGGAATGCCACTCTCATTCCGCTACAAGCCCCATCTGCAGCCCTACTTACTGCCTTTTTATTACCCAAGAACCTATCTTAACCCTCCTCTAACTTACTAGCAACTTGCATGGGGAATGACAAGAGAGTGGTCATTGCCCACGAGAAAGGGGCTGAAATTAAAGCTCTAGAAAAAGCAGTCTGTCTATACACCCCTCCACCCCTACTTGAGGCCCCACCTCCGGCACAAAGACTTTCCCAAAAAACTGGCCATCCCTCCTGATGACTGGATCGAGGTCGATTTGACTTTTTCTTACACATCGGGGTTAGCATATACAAAGAGTTCTGAAGTGGTAGTGGCATATATACTGTGCTCTTTTAATGACTGAAAGTGACTTTTAATTATTTACAGGCATTTCTGTTTATTATTAAGAAAAAAGTTGCACATGGAGACATATATCAATTTTTTTCCTTTAACATAAATACTTAGATTATTTAGCACATTTGTCAGGATTCAGTTTGAAACTTATTTCCATTTTCCTTACAACATCCTGATGAATTAGGCTAGAGTACATTGTTTCTATGAAAAACATCTTTTCCTAATGGCAAAATTAATATACTGTACAAACCAAGAAACAGACTCTTAACTATAGGGAACAAACTGATGGTTACCAGAGGGAGAAGAGTAGAGTGATGGGTTAAATAGGTGATGGGGATTAAGAAATGCACTTGTGATGAGCACTGGGCACTGTATGGGAGTGCTAAATCACCTGAAACTAATATAACACTGCTTGTTAACTGGAATTAAAATAAAAACTTAAAAAAAATTACTATACTATATGTTCATTAGACATAACTTGGAAAATAGTGAAAATACCACATAAAGAAAATTAAAAACTTGTCTCTAATAACCACCTAGAGATAAGAAAATTAACATGTTGATGTACTTGTCTCAAGTAGTTTATAATCATATATTTTATAAAATTGGCATAATTCAGTAGATATAGTTTCTGAATCATACTTTTTCCCTTAACCTTATATTGTAGCTTGTTAGTATATTGCTGATCATTTTCAAAACTATAATTTCTAATGTTGATAGTACTGTAGTATATAAATATTCCATAATCTATTTCCCTGTTACTGAACACTTGGGTTTTCTCCCCCTATTTTTGGTTGCCATAAATATTAAGAGCTAGACTTCCTATTTTCTGTATACCTTGGGGAAAACAGAACTGCAGAGGTTAAATGGTTTGCTTCAAGGCTAGGACTGGAATATAAATTCTGGACTCCAGCCTAATTCTCTTTTTCATGGACCAAACTTTAATTTGTCTTAAAACTATTAATCAATACTTAGATCATACTTGGCACTTCAATACATTTTATTTACTGGTCTTCATACTTAAAGTAAATATTACTGACAATTTAGGAGGGTATGAATTGAATTATATATATAGTCCCAAAGTGGGGGTTAATGAGGGTGAAGGGGTAATTCAGAGTCCCTACAGCCCCCTTCTTTGTTTCTACCTTTCCTCATTACACCAACTTCCCCAAATGGATCACCCAGTAGGGATAACATCACTTTCAGGTTTTGATTCATAAGAAAAGATAAAGTTTCTCTGCTACTCAGCATCACTACCAAGACATCGGCCCTTACATACTTCCCCTCTTTCTTCACCTGATTTCCCAGTTCAGTTGTCTCTCTCTCTCTCTCTTTCTCTCTCTCTCTCTCTCTCTCTCCCTCTCTCTCTCTCTCTTTCAAAGTCTAACTAGTCTTTGGTTTCTGTAGAAACCACTGCTATTTGCTGTTCTGTCACATCATTAAAGATATACTTACAGTAGAAGAGCTATTCTGTGTCCATTCTTCTTCCACGTTGCTTAGAGTTATACTTTAATGGTGTTCAGCACCAGGTCATGGAAAAAATCCAGTCCTAAGAACGTGGAAGCACAATTCACAAGTGTTCAGCTCAGCTCCATTACAACTTGTGGTCTAACCTTGGGCAAGTTACTTGTCTCTGTGGTGTCTATTCCATCTTTATTAGACGATCTTGAAGATTTCTTCCAGTTTGACATGACATACTTTGGAACAGTGTGGTTCTTTTAGAACATCTCTTGAAACTTGCCTGTTTAAAAAATAACTTGTTTGAAGTGACTTCCTTCTGGCTATTAAACATCTTTGCTTCCATTTCTTGTATAGGTCCTACACAAGAGACAATGCCTGTATGAGGGTTCTGCCCAAGAGTTTTCTTATTGGTAGTACTGCTCTTGATCTAATTAACCAAGGCTTCTTTCCTGGGTTCTATGCTTTAGGTCCTATTCTAGCCCTCCTCTGCCTTCCTCCTCCCCACAAGGTGACAGGTTTGTCAGGATTTGCCCTCCTGGAACCTGCTCTCCTTCTTCTAGACCAAGCTCTCCCTACCCAGGAAACCTTAAATTCCTTGATCATGAAGCCCTGAGCCTCCTTCTGGTACTTCCTTGGGATTCTGCTCTTCTCTATCCTCTTTTTTTTTTTTTTAATTTCTAAAAAATTTTTGTTTATATTTGAGAGAGAGAGCGAGCATGAGTGGGGAGAGGCAGAGAAAAGAGACAGAATCCAAAGCAGGCTCCAGGCTCTGAGCTATCAGCACAGAGCCCAATATGGGGCTCAAACCCATGAGCTATGAGATCATGACCTGAGCTGAAGTCCAACACTTAACTGACTGAGTCACTCAGGTGCCCCACCTGTCTGTCTTCTTAATGGCAGGCTGTGTTACCCAAAGTAAGGCCAAGAGGTGACTATTTGTGCAATTTGTTTTCGGACTTGCAGACAGAGCTTGGATACATAGGGTGAAGTCTACACACTTATACACAAGTTTCTTTGAGGTCAGTATGAATGGAAGGGTATGTGGCCCATTGAGATAAGGGGAAGGTTGGAAACAACCAACCATTTGCACATTTGCCTCAGACTCACAAATGTTAAGGATGGGCCAGCTTGTGAGACACGCTGTCTTGCACAGAGTAGGATAGTGGAGCAAAGAAGAGTGGCTCTTCAAAGACTCTATGAGTTACTTGTGGCCATACTGGAGAACTCACTAACTGGAATGAGTGGACAATAGAAAGAGCATGGAGAAGCCTCAGACTTTTCTTCTTTGGCTGTAGCCAGATGCAAGTTTTAGACACAAAGATAATTTAAAATCTCTTGTCTGGTCTTCATATTGCCAAACTAGAGTTATGCTCTTACAGGCATAATGTGTGATATTTTATTGACAGTAATGACAATAGATTATTGAGCCTAAACTGATGCCCATGTTGACATTATTTCCTCTCTACATGTGTTGGTCCATTTACCCTCAACTCCCTCCCCAACAAAATAAAATCTTTTATAAATGTTTATTATTATTTTTTGACAGAGAGTGAGTGAGCACAAATGGGGGATGGGCAGAGACAGAGGGGAACAGAGGATCGAAGTGGGCTCTGTGCTAAGAACAGCAAGCCTGATGCAGGGCTTGAACCCACAAACCAAGAGATTATGACCTGAGCCAAAGTTGGACACTCAACTGACTGAGCCACCTATACCCCCCCAAAATAAAATCTTAGGTAAAGCTAAACGTTAAAAAAAAATAAAAAATAAAAAAAGAGGGGTGCCTGGGTTGCTCAGTCGGTTGAGTGTCCGCCTTCGGTTCAGTTCGTGATCTCACGGTCCGTGAGTTCAAGCCCCGCATTGGGCCCTGTGCTGACAGCTCAGAGCCTGGAGCCTGTTTCAGATTCTGTGTCTCCCTCTCTTTCTCTGCCCCTCCCCTGTTCATGCTCTGTCTCTCTCTGTCTCAAAAATAAATAAACGTTAAAAAAAAAAAAAAACTTAGGTAAAGCAAAACAATCTCCTTGAGCCTAGCCAACCCTCAAGTAACTACCACATCTGACACCATAGTTATAATAAATGATCTATTAAGAAACATGGTAATTCCAAACTTCATTTCACTATTTCTCACATCACAGTGTTTTGTTAGGATTAGGAGTCATGATTTTGTAAATTTGGTTCTATAAATTATATTCACATGACAGCTGAGAAGGATCAAGATGGAAAAGTAAAATGGTTTAAAATGGTTTAAAATGCCCTTTAAAATGCCCCCTTTAAAATGGTTTTAGTTGTAGTTCTACCCAATTCAAAAAGTTAGCTTCAGGAAAATTCTACCCAGTTTAAAAATTAACTGGATGACATCGAACAAGTTATTCACCCTCTTGGGGACTCAATTTCTTTAACTGTAAAATGAAGAGGTTGGATTAAATGATCTCTAAATTTCCTTAAAACTCTAAGGTTTTATGATTGCCTATGATTTTCTAAGCAGTTATGCCTAGAGCTATTTAGCAGAGAAAATTGCGGAATGTGAAAACCTGTAGGACTCAGGGAAAAAATGAAAAGCCCATTCATCAGGAAATGGGGTCAAGTTAGAGAGCAAAAAGTGTAGTTGCCTGAGCAACTTGAGTCTGAAAAGAAATTATCACAGAGTTAAGCACAGGCCTGAGCCGGCCATGGAGAAAGAAAAGAATGAGAACTCCATCTTTTCCTAATGCTGTCCTGGAAGAGGAATCACAGGAGCACTGTTTGACTTCTGGGAACAAGGTGAGGTATACAAAAACCAAACACATAGATACCCAATTATAAGCTGATTACAGCTGTATCTGCTACAGCTTCCTCCCTAGTGTTTTCATCAAAGTCTGAAAGCTTGATTGCCAAATCTCCACCGGTACTTCAGGGACTACCCACAGCATGCAAATTGTCCCTCCCTCTTTCAGTATTAGAAATCCCACCCACAGTCCTACAAGTATAATGCTGTGCTGAAGCTGGGGTTTAAAGCTGGCACCAAGCCCCCGAATCCTGCTAGTGATAATATGAGGAAGTAAGACATTCAACTTTGTTGGGAAACCAAATCATGATACGGCAGACAAAAATATGAAACTGCTTGGTCACAGTGTTCAACCCAAAGCTACAAACTACTACAGAGAATACGGAAGCTCCCCAGAAGGTGTGGCCCTTTCCTCCTGTATATATGACTAATTATATTAAGGGAAACGAATTTCACACCTGACTTTACATGCTTTGTAATTGATCAAAATGCAGAAAATGGCAGGTTTGGGATGGGAAGGAAACAGTAACAAAAAACTTGTAAAATGTCAGATTTGGCTAATCTAGCTCTTATAGAAATAAAAATCGAATGTATCTCTGATAGTTGTCATATTAAAATCTGAAAATGTGAGGTATAAATATTTATTGTCAGTGAATTTCATATAAATTTCTTACGTTCTGACAGTCACAGATTTCCTGTGAATCCAGACAATTTTCACTGTATTTATGTTTCTGAAATCTAACTCAATTTCTTCTATGATGTGTTTTTGCAAAGCTCCTCTTCTTATAAGAATTTTTTGTTTGAACACAAAGAATACTCTAACAACTGTCTAGAAAGCAGACACCCAATATCAGCCCATCTTCTTTTTAACCTAAAAAAGGTATCATTTCTCATTAGAGGTTTGGACATCCAGAACAGACCACTGAAATACAGGACTTTTGTGAGCACTAAATAGAGAAAGAGAAACCTCTACCGTGAAGGGGCTGATGAATAGGAGAAGGAAGATTTTTCATACCATATTTTGGGCAACTTCAGTTATATTTGAGCTTTGGGAAAGTTTCACGAGCTGCTTCTTTAGGAAACTAAAAACAACCAGAGTGCCTTTAACACTGTGCCATTCTTATTTAACAAATACCTATATAGAACTTATTATGTGCCAGGCCCTGTAAGTGCTTTACAAATACTAATCTTTGATTTTTTTTTATAGCAACTCTACAGAGTAGGTGATATCGTCATCACTATCTCTGTCCCTATTTTAACAGATGAAGAAACTGAGGCACGGAAAGGTAAGTCATTTGCTCAAGCCCCAGAGCTAATAAGAGGCGGAACCTGGGGAGTATGACTTCAGAGCCCATGGTACCAGCTAACACACCCTCCTCTTTCCAGAGTAGGTCATTATTCGAGGCAGAGGTGGAGGCAAAGAATTAGAAAATGTCCTGGGGCCATGGCCGTGTAGCAGGTCACTTCTCTGGTGTGGAAACACTGCTTTTAAATTCTAGCAACTTCCACCTCTTTAACCTGGATGGTTTTTCTCAGATCTGTGCTTCTTAGATGGTCCTACAATAAAAGATATGATGAAGCGAACACCAAGGAAAAAATTTTAAGAGTAATCTCCAGAATGATCTTGCTTAAGAAGATGAGATTGGTGAACTAAAGGGGTCAATAACAAGATATTAATGGCCCTCTTAGTTACCTTTATAACTCTCATAAAAAAATCAACAAAATGCTTTTTGTTGCTGTATTTACAGGTTAACACGAATGATTTCTCTTTGGTTTAAGAGAAAAGAAGGTATCAATTCCTACAAAATATATACTTTAGCCAAGGACATTGGAGAGCAAGGCCCTTTAAGTATGATTAAGAAGTAGTACAGGGATGTTAATCTGAAAGATTATTTAATAAAAACATAAAAAGAACCTATCTACCCATCAATAGGAAAATGGTTAAATTAAAGAACATCCAGGGGTGCCTGGGTGGCTAGTTCATTCGGTTAAGGGGCTGACTCTTGATCTTGGCTCAGGTCATGATCTCCTGGTCATGATCTCCTGGTCATGAGATGGAGCTCCACGTCAGGCTCGGCTGGGAGCCTGTTTGGGATTCTCTTTCTCCCTTTCTCTCTCTGCCACTCCCCTGCTCATTATCTGTCTCTCTCTCTCTCTCTCTCTCTCTCTCTCTCTCTCTCTCTCAATAAATAAACTTAGGATGTGAAGGTGATCTGGCTGCAACATCTGTCACCCCATTGATCACCAGGGTTGATTCCGGTGATCTGGCTGGCTAGGTGTCCCCTTCCTTCCTCACTGCTCCATGTGTGTCCCTCCCAAAGCTGCGTGCTCGGTGGAAGAGGACGACCTTCCCCAATAGAGGAAGACCGTTCTTCGGTCAAGGGTATACAAGTAGCTGTGCTCCCCTGCCAGAACCTCCAAAGAAGTTCTCAAGGTCCATTTGTAGGAGAACATAGGGTAGTCAAGCTTCCAAGACTCCAGACATATCCAAATGAGGCACTGCACGTGGCAGACTGCCTTTCTTAAAAATAATAATAATAATAAATAAACTTAGAAAAATTAAAGAACATCCATATGCAATAGAACATGAGTCAATCACTAAAAATAATCAGGTTGATCTATACATATTTCCATGAAAAGATATGTGTAACCCATTAAGTGAAGAGGGCAAACTGCAGAATGCTTTCACAGTATCATGCCATTTTTGTGAGAGAATGACACAAGAAACAATATTTGTTCTTGAATATCTGTGGCCTAAGGCATGTCTGCCTACAAATAGAAATGGTCTGAAAGAATACATACGAACCTCTCAAGAGTGGTTACTTCTGGGGGTGCCTGGGTGGCTCAGTCAGTTAAGTGTCAGACTCAGTTTTGGCTCAGGTCATGATCTCACGGTTTCGTGAGTTCAAGCCTGGTGTTGGGCTCCACACTGATGACCCGGAGCCTGCTTGCCATTCTCTCTCTCCCCATCTCTCTCTGCCCCTCCCCCACTCACTCCTCTCTCTGTCTTTCTCTCTCTCAAAATAAATACACTTTAATAAAAATAAATGGTTACCTCTGGAATATGTGCAGAAGGGGGAGGGGATAGTGGTGAAAAGGAGATAATCTTTTTTACTTTATAGACTTCTACTTGCTTGTGGTAGGTAAGATTCGCCAAATGCACATGAGTTAAAGCACAAGCAATCATAAGGAAACCACTCACCAACTGGAGAAAGATTAAGAAATAGTCAATTATAAATAAGCTGTGTATCAATTTAACAAACTGCCTCCTGAGATATGTCAAATAACCACTTTAGGCACTAGTCCTTCCATAATTATGCATGAATTACTGTGTTATCTTTACTAGACTCCTATTTTGCTAATGCTATGAATTTTGAGGTTTTATTTTTATCAAAACTTAAGAAAAAAAATAATAGTTTCTGAAAGACTGATAAATAAATAGTTAATGCACTGGTCTTTTATGATTTTTTCTTTTAGAACTCAAATACACATTATGTGAACTATAACCATATTTTAGACTGATAGGATGTCAGTGTAGTATGAAAAAAACAATCTGAACTCATTTGACAAATGCAGCACACCAGTGAGTTCAGACTGAATCTGGTTTTCTTGCCCAATGCTTTCAGCTCTTAGAACTTTTTGGAATTCAGAATTACATCTAAGAGATTGTGACTCATACACGCTACTGTTCCTTTTTTCTTTTCTTTTTTTTTTTATTTTTCTTTTTTCTGTTTAACATATACTGCCCCTTCTATCTGGAATTCCCTTTTCTCCCTGTCCAACTGGCTAACTTCAATTTAGTCTTTAAATACCATCTGTCCAGTGAACTTCAAGGTTGAAGTGTCCACTGACCAATCCCCTGTAGACAGCCCCCATCCCACAGACCTGGACACCCATAAAGTCCCTGGAACAGCCTTGGAAGACTTGGGTAAGAATGGGGCTTAAGGGAAGCCCTATCTGGGGAAGTGATGGAGTCACAAGTATGCTTAATGTTACATATGTCAAATATATGTTGAATGAAATGTTTAAAATTTCTTAATATTGCTGCATGATTCAAGAGACAATGGGTGAGTGTACTCCTACATGACTAAAATTTTGTGGGTTTTAAACCTCTTTTGATCACCCTCTTGCACCAAAGACTCACAGACGAAACATAAACAAAAATTTTTGAAAAATACTCATCTTTAATATGTGAAATGTATTCTGGCATTGTCTAGCTTATTGTAGTCAATACCACTTTTTAAAAATACTGATCAAACCCTAGAAATGTATCATCTTATACATAGTTTGAAAGACCCCAAACTGAACAATATTTGTTGACAAATGCTTGCAAACATCGTCAAACAAAGAATCAAAATGTTAACCAAAACTGCACCCAAAGTTTAGTTAGTTTTTTGGCCATTTCCACTTTCATGTTCTTTCTCTCCATTTTCAGTAACTTATTTGCCCAAGTAGGGGCAGAAATTCCTGTCTGAAAGTAGGATGACATCAGGTCAAAACCACAGGATGTGTGCTGAGACAGAAACCAGAACAGCCAGCCATCCGGGAGTTGGGACTGTCTTAGCCAATTTTAGATATTTGGTCACCTTATCTGAGACTACGTGTAAACTCACCTATTTCAGTTTCTCAGAAGGCAGCTCTTACTGTGTAATTCAAAAAGAGTTTTTTCTGCATTCTTTAATGGTTTGGGTTAATTTTAAACAAGGGTTTATGAAATGTGAGCTGATGCCAGAAAAATGTGGATTAATTTTTGCTGCTTCCCTAGAGAAAGTAGTGGTGTTGTTAATAATAGATTCTAGTAAAGTGTCTATATATTTTTTTGAGGACTTAAAAGACAAAGCAAAATATGGGTTGAATAGAGGTTTTTCAGTGTGTGTGTAGACTAAATTGCACATGGCCTGAATGAGAAAAAAATGTTAGTAGAGACTTTTTTTGCAACAGTTCACTATTTAGGTGACCTCAAAAGAAAAGGAATTGATTATATGGATATTGTATCATTGAGGATTAATGCTATCTGCATATGACAGAAATCCAAAATAGTGGGGAATAATGGTCTTATCTCAACTAAGATAGTATTTAGCTCTCTTGTAAAAGAGGTAGATAGTCCAGAACCGGCATGGCTCCATGATGACAAAGGACCAGGATGCCTATTGTTGCTTACTACTGGTGTTTCTGTCGATGCATTCAAATTCTAGAAATCTGAAAGTAGAAGGGAGGAGACATTGCATGACCCCTCTCTTTAAGGATATGTCCAGCAAATTGCATACACTACATCCCCTTATAGGCTATTAAACAGAATATAATCATATGACTGTAATTAGCTCCATGGAAGGTTGGGAAATGTAATCTTTAGACCAGGAAACCATGTACTCAGCTAAACAGTGGAAGGTCTGTTACATGGGAAGATGGCAAGGATAGATACTAGGAAAACAAGCGGTTTCTCCCACAAGTATCCATGGCCTTGGATAAAAATAAAAAATAATAACAATAATAAAAAAACACTTTAAGCTCCATTTCTGCAGCCTTTGCCTCTCCTTCTCAATAGTCAGACTTCTCCTTGTTCTTTAATCTGTGGTTAAAGGAAATTACAAAGACCTCTAGTCAACTCAGGTTAGTTGATTACTTTGCCCCTACATGGCAGAGCCTGCCATGCTTGGACAGCATGTGGATGGCTGGAACTAGAGCCAATCAAACCCTAACCACAAGGCCAGGAAACACGGTCCAGCCAGAAATCAGAAAGAGGGAAATGAATGCTGGGGAAGTAATCAATAAATAGCTTATCACAATGTCTAAAAGGCAGATCTAAGTTAACATGATCAAATCAAAATTCTTGATTTCTCTCCCAAATTCCACCTCCAGATGCACTACCATCCATAGTATTGTTTAATCCTTGAGCTTCTTTTTCCTTCACTTTTCATGGACGATCAGGATTTGCTACACATTATGTGGGGCCCAATAAAAAATAAATTTTCAGGGACCCACATTGAAAAATTATCAAGAATTTCAAGATGGCAACAGCAGAGCATTAAACCAACTGTGGAGTCCTTCCAAGGGTGGGGCTTGATACAAGTACACATGAAGGTACCCAATATATATCTATCATGAGATAATATAAAAAAACGTATATTGGTCTCTGTCTCCAGTTCCTGGCACACAGCTCCCAAAACTCATATAAATTCCTAAGAGATAGGAGTACTACAAGCATCTTTTGTTCTAACGAGGTGACTCTGAGTGTGTTTCTGGATGGCTCTTGGATGAGGACTGGTCACTGGAAAGACCAAGTCATGATTAGAAGCTTGGGATTTTCAGCCCTAGTACTGAGGGCTGAGAGGCAAAAGGGCTGAAAGTAGAATTAATGATTGATCAGTCATGCCAACATGATAAAGCCTCTCTAAAATCCAGAAGTATGGGGTTTAGAGAGCTGCCAAGTGGGTGTACACATCCATATCGGGAGGGTTACATACTCCAGCTCCATGAAGACAGAAGCTCCTTCACTAAGGGACCTCCCAGACTTTGCCCCAGATAGCTCTTGATCTGATTGTTCATTTTCTCATTTATCATATCCACTAATAAACCGCTAAATGTATATAAGCATTTCCCTGAGTTCTGTGAGCCACCCAGGTGCCCTGAAAACATTTCTTAATTGGTAAACTTCTCTCCATCTCCATGATGACATCCTATATCTTTGGTCCTGGACTAAATGGTATCGGTCTCTTAACAAGTGTACCAGCTTTCACTTTTGTCCCTGCTTCAGTGGTGTTCAATCAGGGAAGCAGAACCATGAGGAAGGATACGCACACACACACACACACACACACACACACACACACACTACATATATAACACACATCAAAATATATTTAAAATATACTTAAATATATAAAATGTATTTATATAAATATATTAAAATACATAAGCATTTGACTCCAAGTAAAAAAAATAAGAACAAAAAGTACAATATATTGAGCACCAAATATACTGTAGACATTGTATTACATATTTTATATTATGGCACAATAGAAAAAATATAGGTTTTGGAGTCAAGACAAATCTGGATTTGAAACCTACTCCCACACTCACTAGCTGCATGACTTTGACAAGTCAACTAAACTCTAAGTCTTTATGTTTCCTAATGCATAAATAGGGACAAAAATATTTCCTTTCAAAGTTCTTGAGAAGATTAAGAAATTAGAAAGGAATCACAAGGATACTTACTGGGTTTGAGAAAAGAATAGAAGACATCAGTGAGACCCTTACCACAGAGATAAAAGACTTAAAGAAGAATCAATCAGAGATGAAGAGTACAATAAATGAGATTGGAAACAGGCTTGATGCAATGAATAGCAGGCTGGAAGAAGCAGAGGAATGAATGAACCTAGAAGACAAAACCTAGAAGACAAAATAATGGAAAATAATAAAGAACAAAAGAGAGAAGAATTATGCAACATGAGAATAGACTTAGAGACCTCAGTCACTCCATCAAATGTAATAATGTTTGTATTATAGGAGTCCAAAAAGAAGAGAGAGAAAAGAAGGCATAAAATTTCTTTCAAGTAATAATAGCTGAAAATTTCCCTAGGAGACACGGAGAACTACCATCAAAATAACACAACAGGCCAACACCAACACAAAAACAAGAAAAAAAATCTTAAAAGCAGCAAAACAAAAGAAGTCCTTAACCTACAAGGGAAAATCCATAAAGCTAGCTAGAGATCTCTGAACAGAAATTTGTCAAGCTAGAAGACAGTGGCATTATATATCCAAAGTGCTAAATGGGAAAAATCTGCAGCCAAGAATACTCTACCCAATGATAGCAAGGCTATCATTCAGAATAGGAGAGATAAAGACTGTCCCAGACAAACACAAACTAAAGGAGTTCATGACCACTACACCAGCCCTGCAAGAAATATTTTTTTTTTAATTTTTCTTAATGTTTACTTATTTTAGAGAGAGACAGAGTGGGAGCAGGGGAGGGAAGAGAAAGAGGGGAGACATAGAATCCAAAGCAGGCACCAGGCTCTGAACTGTCAGCACAGAGTCCAACGTGGGACTCAAACCCATGATTGGTGAGATTATGAACTGACATTTAACTGACTGAGCCACCCAGGCACCCCAGCCCTGCAAGAAATATTAAAGGGGGCTCTTTGAGTGCAAAGGAGAGACCAAAAGTGACAAAGACAAGAAAGGATCAGAGAAAATCTCCAGAAACAATTACAAAACAAGTAATAAAAATGGCACTAAATACATATCTATCAATAATTACTTGGAATGTAAAGGTACTAACTGCTCCAATCAAAAGACATAGGGTGTCAGAATGCATAGAAAAAACAAGACCCATCTAAATGCTATCTACAAAAGACTGTAGACCTAAAGACACATACAGATTGAAAGTGAAGGGTGGAGAAACATTTATGATGCAAATGGATGTCAAAAGAAAGCCAGAGTAGCAACACTCATATGGGACAAACTAGACGTTTTCATTCTTGTATTGTTTTTTTATCATGATTTGGTTTCAGGGTAGTACTGGCTTTATAGAATGATTTTGAATGTGCTCCCTCTATTCTATTATTTGTAAAGTTTTGATCAATATTATCATTAATTATTTTTTGAAATGTTTGGTGGAATTCACCACTGAAATCATGTAGTCTCGGGCTTTGCTGTGCTGGGAGATTTTTTATTCCTAATTCAACTTTCATTCTTGTTATTGGTCTAAGAAGATTCCCTATTTCTTGGATTCAAAATTCATGATTGAATCTTGGTAACTTATATGACTTTAGCAATTATCTGGATTTTTTCCCAAAGTTATCTGATTTGTTAGTACATAACTTTATAGTAATTTATTATCAAACTATGTATTTTTGTGGTATCTATTGTATTGTTTTCTATTTCCTATTTTAGTTTTTGAGTCTTCTTGTTTTGTCTTAGTTAATGTAGTTAAAGTATTGCCAATTTTGTTTATTTTTTTGGAAAAAAACAGTCATTTCTTTCTTTCAATGTTAGGTTATTGTTTATCCTGGTTTCTATTTTATTTATTTCTGATTTTTCTTTGTAATTTCCTTCCTATACTAAATTTCAGATAAGTTTCTTCTTTTTCTAGTTTCTTGTGGTGTAATGTTTATTTGAACTTTTTTCTTAATACAGAATTTATAGCATAAAAAATTAAAATAGAATTATGATATGATCTAGTAATTCCACTACTAGGTATTTACCCAAAGAAAATAAAAATACTAACTCAAAAAGGTATATGCACCCTTATATTTACTACAGCATTATTTACAATAGCCAAGATATGGAAGCAACCCAAGTGTCCATCAATAGATGAATAGATAAAGAAGTTGTGGTATATGTAAAAATATGGAATATTACTCAGCCATAAAGAAGAATGAGATCTTGCCATTTGCAACAATATGAAGGGATCTATAGGGTATAATGCCAAGTGCAGTAAGTCAGTCAGAGAAAGACAAATACCATATCATTTCACTCATATATGGAATTTTAAGAAACAAAATAAATGAACAAACAAAAAAAAGAGACAAACAGGGCATTGTGGGTGGCTCAGTCGGTTAGGCATCCGACTTTGGCTCAGGTCATGATTTCATGGTTCATGGGTTCGAGCCCTGCATTAGGCTCTGGGCTGACAGCTCAGAGCTTGGAGCCTGCTTCAGATTCTGTGTCTCCCTCTCTCTCTCTCTGCCCCTCTCCCACTCACGCTCTTTCTTTCAAAAATAAATAAATATTTTTTTAAAAATGAGAGACAAAAAATCAGACTCTTAAACACAGAGAAGAAATGATGATTACCAGAGGGGGGTGGGGGGAATGAGTGAACTAGGTAAAGGGGATTAAGGGTACACTTACCTAATGAGCACTGAGTAATGTATAGAGTTGATGAATCACTATACTGCATACCTAAAACTAACATAACACTGTGTGTTAACTATACTGGAATTAAAAAAGCAAAGGCTTTGAAGAAAAGTTAGGATATTTGAGTTTTCTTCCACAAAAAAATGGGTAACTCGAGATATTTTTAAATAGAGGATTGACACAATTTAATTGGGGTGTAGTAAGACCACTCTAGTTTCTGAGTAAAACATGGAGGGAAGAGAAAAAAATTTGGATTTGGCAAATTCCAAATGAGGCTTTGTTGGAAAAATCCAGGACACAGAAAGAGAAAATGATGATCATATTTTAATGTGAAAGATGTGAATGAATTTAAAGGATATTCAGAGGACATAATCAATAATAAATGAATTTTGGTTCATGTTGATTGTGAAGTTTCAGTGGGATAGCCAGGAGGAGTTACCAAATACAGAGTAGGCTATGTGGGACAGAGAAAGAATTGGGAGTAGAGCTTCAGATGTGAGAATCTCGGGCATACAGATGTTTTTCAAATTTATGAGCTTACTGTGTGCTAAACAAACCTAATAAAGTTCTGTTCTTTAAAAAATATACATATATATAATAAATATTTATATAAAATAACACATTTCAAATATAAAATATAATTTAAATATACAAAAGATATATCACATATTAAATACATAAAATGTATTTATATAAATATATTAAAATATATACACATTATATAACTATATAAATATTTACATATAGATACATAATAAATATAAAGTATATAAATAAATTCCTATATATGTATATATTATATATACATGAGTTTGTTATAGGGCTTTGGCCTCACATAACTATAGAAGCTGATAAAACAGTGTATGTGCCCCCCCCCCCCAGGCTCTGGCACTTAAAAGGGACAATGAATATGAAGGAGGAGAAGGAGATGTGAGAATCAACTGGAATCTGGAGGGTAAGCTTCTACACAGCTACAAGGATGGACTGGAATCGGAAAGACTGTCAGTCTCTCATCACTTCCAATCCTCCAACTTGGATGAGGGCATGTGTCCCACAGGAGAAGCTGATGCCCTTAGTCATGGGACTGAATATGTTCTTGGCCCAGGACTTCGAGAAGCTGAAGGATAAAATTTGGCAGGAGCTGAAGGAGCTGTGGGCCAGATGTTGCCCCAGGCCAGGAGGGTGAGTCAGCAGATTACAACAATGTAAATCTACTGCAAGAGTGCATGTGCTCTGCTCCCATCTTCCAAGTGTAAAAACAATAGGCTACTGCTTCTTTCTATCTTCCAAATAGTGTACAGAATTGTACTTGTGGCTCCCTGGGTGGTTCAGCCGGTTAAGCATCAGACTTGGTTTCAGCTCAGGTCGTGATCTCACAACTCATTGGTTCAAGCCCTGCCATCGGGCTCTGGGCTGACAGTGTGCAGACTACTTTGATTCTGTCTCTCTCCTCTCTCTCTGCCACTCCCCGACTAATGCTCTCTGTCTCAAAAATAAACATTAAAGGGGCGCCTGGGTGGCGCAGTCGGTTAAGCGTCCGACTTCAGCCAGGTCACGATCTCGCGGTCCGTGAGTTCGAGCCCCGCGTCAGGCTCTGGGCTGATGGCTCAGAGCCTGGAGCCTGTTTCCGATTCTGTATCTCCCTCTCTCTGCCCCTCCCCCGTTCATGCTCTGTCTCTCTCTATCTCAAAAATAAATAAACGTTGAAAAAAATAAATAAATAAACATTAAAAAAAAACAAAAAACAAAAAACTCAGGCAACAACAGATGTTGGCAAGGATGCAGAGAAAGAGTATCTCTTTTGTACTGCTGGTGGGAATGCAAACTGGTGCAGCCGCTCTGGAAAACAGTACGGAAGTTCCTCAAAAAATTAAAAATAGAACTACCCTACAACCCAGCAATTGCACTATGAGGTATTTATCCAAAAGATACAGGTATGCTGTTTTGAAGGGGCACAAGCACCCCAATGTTTATAGTAGTGCTATCAACAACAAAGTATGGAAAGAGCCCAAATGTCCATCGATGGATGAATGGGTAAAGAAGATGTGGTACACACACACACACACACACACACACACACGTATATACAACGGAGCATTACCCGGCAATCAAAAAGAATGAAATCTTGCCATTTGCAACTACATGGATAGAACTAGAGGGTATTATGCTAAGCAAAAATAGAGAAAGACAAATATCATATGACTTCATTCACATGAGAACTTTAAGATACAAAACAGATGAATGTAAGGGAAGGGAAGCAAAAATAATATAAAAACAGGGAGGCGAACAAAACAAAAGATTCTTAAGAAGAACAAACAGAGGGTTACTGGAGAGGTTGTGGGAGGGGGGATGGGCTAAATGGGTAAGGGCATTAAGGAATCTACTCCTGAAATCATTGTTGCACTATATGCTAACTAACTTGAATGTAAATTAAAAACAAAAAGCAAACAAAAAAATCTTTTTGTGAGGCTTGACAACTCTGAGCCATGCAGGGAAGGGAATTCTGGGAAACTTAATTCCAGCTTAGCTAAATTGACACAATGCAATCTCTCCATACTCCTTCAATTAACTTGCTGTAGGTATCATTTAAAAATTCAAATCAGACCTTCTTAAACCCTTCCAAGTGCTTTCCCTTGCATCTGGAATAAAACCCAAACCCTTTACCGTGGTCTACAAGGCTACACAAGATCTGACTCCTCTGTTCTCTGAGCTCATTTAATTTTGTAACACTTCCTCCTTGAATGTCATTTCAGAGCCCCTGGCCTCCTACCAGTTCCTGAATCACAGCGAGATCATGCCTGTCTGAGGACCTTGCACCAGCTGGATCAATTGCTTGCAACACCCTTCCCATTGATGGATCTTCATATCACTAGCTCTTTCTTATTATTCAGGTTTCAGCTCGATGTCATCTCTTTGATGCAATTTTGGAGTGGTGGGGCTCTAGAGCCGATGGCCAAGAAAGAATTCTTGAGACATCTTTGGAGCAAAAAGGTGATTTTATTAAAGCATGGGGACAGGACCATGGGCAGAAAGAGCTGCACTGGGGTTGTGAGGAGTGACTGATTATATACTGTGGAGTTGGGGCAAGTAAAGGCGAAGGAGAAGTTTCTGAAAGGACTTTCATATGTTAAAGAAGATACTGGAAGTCAAGTTAAGGTTATTTTTTTCTCTAGTAAGGCATTAACATTAAGATTATAGGGAGCTCCTAGAGAAGTGTTATACTCTGCCTATCTCAAATATTTGTCAATGAGCTGCAGGTTATAAGGAAATTTAATTTTATCTATCATTTTCTTCTTGCCTTTGTTCCTCACATCTCTATGGAGGGGAGGGTGATATTAAGGCTCCTGGAAACCGAGTATATAGGTTTCTGGAGATTAGGCTATCGATAAATTGCCTTTTTCTTGTAATTTACTAAGACATCTGTAAACTGATGGAGACTCATGTCCCGCATGACTGTGATAATTTATTTGTGTTATTTGTTTTTCCCTTTCCTTTGTTCTTGGGCAGCCAGGAGTGCCTGAGGAATATCACACATATCCCACCCGGGGACGGGAAGTTGTGGGGTGTTAGCTTTGTTATGCCCAGAATTCGTGATCCCCAAAGACCACTAGGGAGCCGAGTCCGATGCAAAAGCAAAGAGCCTTTATTCGAGCTAGCTCGAGCTCAATCCCCTACCTGCACCGACGCAGTGGTGAGATACCAGGGAAAGAGCGCGAGTTTCAAAAGGACAAAGGTTTTATTGGGGCCTGGGGGCAGTTGGTGAGGTAATGGCTATGGCCTCAGCCGATTGGCTGGGGAGGGGTCCTGGGGAAGGGTCCGGCAGGTGAGGCATGGTTTACTGGAGGGGAGGAGGTGTGGTCAAGGTGAAGGACACAGAACAAGATGGAGTCAAGGGGAGGAGGTGTGGTCAAGGTGAAGGACACAGAACAAGATGGAGTCAAGGGGAGGAGGTGTGGTCAAGGTGAAGGACACAGAACAAGATGGAGTCGGCTGGCGTAGGCCCACCCTTTCAGCTTCTGCCTTGGCCTCAGCTTGCCTTTGGCTCCCTCATCATCCTCAGAGACTTTCCCTGACTACTTAATCTAAAGAAGTCCTCATGATGTAGTTTTGGGGTGATGGGGGAGTCCGGAGCCAATGGCCAAGAAAGAATTCTTGAAGATGTCTTTGGTGCAAAAAGGTGATTTTATTACAGCATTGGGACAGGAAGAGCTGCACTGGGGTTGTGACAGGTAATTCACTATATACCCTCAGGTTGGAAGGGGATCAGGGATAGAGTAAGTCTCTAAGGTATTTTGGAAGCAAAGTTTTCAGGACATTGAGGGGCTAGCTGTTGGTAGGGAAACACCCTTTAATACTGTTTAATAAAACCTCAGTCATGAGACCCTTCAGATATATATGGGGGGGGGGGGATAAGCATGGAATATGACTGTCAGCATATATCTTGGGGCAGTTGAGATAAAGGGAGTAGACTTACAGGATCCTCAAGGTTGGGATAATGTTAAGCTAGGGTTCTCTTTTGCCCCTAGCAAAGTGTCATATTCGAGGCAGCTGAGCTCCTAGAGGGAGGTCACTCTGCCATTCTCAAGGACTTGTCAGTGGGCTGTAGTCAGTAAGGGAATTTAACTTTCCATTTGCCTTAGTTTCCCACATCATCATGGCAAGCACTTAAACCCCTTTCCTTTGTTCTTGGGTAGCCAGGGGTGTCCGAGGAATATCATACATATTCCATCGGGGTGGGGGTGGGGTGCCAGCCTGTATTTTGCCCTCAGCTTGCCCCACACTCTCTCATCACTCAGACACCTCAATTTTCTCTTTGTCACAATAATCCTTTTATCCATCAGAAATTATCTTGTTTATTTATTGTTTCTTTATTTCCTATCTTTCCCATCACCATCACTATCAGAATGTAGGCTGTGCGTAAGAGCAAGGACTTTGCCTGTCTTGTTTCTCTGCCTGGCGCATAAGTGTGCTCAATAAATGTCAAGGGAATAAATAAAAATATTTGGACTTACATCAGTTTTCAGGGCTCCAGGCCCCATGAACTCCACGATCACCCCAAAAGCCTCATCATTCATATGGCCGTAACAAAGGGCCACAAAGTGCATGGTTTACAGAAATCTATTCTCATGTTCTGCAGGCTAGAAGACTGAAATCAAGGTTTCGGCAGGTCCAAGGTCCCTCTGGGGATCTGGGGGTGAATGCTTCTTTGCCCCTCCTAGCTTGCAGTAGCCTGGAGGCTCCTTGGCCTCTGACTGTGTCACTCCAGCTTCTTGTCTCCAGGATAAGGGAGCATAAGGCAAGCTGACGGGCCTTAAACCACCCCCCCAACACCCCACCCCCACCCCCAGGTGGGATGTGTGTGATATTCCTCTGGTTCTCCTGGCTACCCCAGATCAAAGGAAAGGGGAAAAACTAAAGGACCTGAGTCTCCATCAGTTTACAAAAATCTTAGCCAATTACAAGAAAAAGGCAGTCTTATCAAGCTCAGTTTCCTAGAGCCCCAACATCACCCCTCCATAGTGATGTGGGAAACACAGGCAGAAGGAAATGGCAGATAGAACTAAATTTCCTTATAACCTGCAGCCCATTGACAAATACTTGAGGCTAGCAGAGTAAAACTTTCTCCAGGAACTCCCTACTGTCTCAATGCTAATACTTTGCTAGATGGAAAACCACCTTAGCTTGACAATAGCTAGGCCTCCACTATCCTGGGAGTCTTCTTTAGCATATGAAAATCTCACTAGAAACTTCCCCTGGACTTTACCTCCCCCAACTCCCAAATATATAACCAGTCTCTCCACAGGATTCCAGGGCAGTTCTTTGTCCCCATGGGTCCTGTCCCCATGCCTTAATAAAGTCATCTTTTTGCACCAAAGATGTCTTCAAGAATTCTTTCTTGGCCATCAGCTCTGGACCCCACAAACCTCACCCACTATTACCCCAAAGCCTCATTATTCGCATGGCCTTCTCCTCTGCATGTCTGTGTGTGTCTCTGTGTCCTTTTCTTTTTTAAAATGTTTTATTTATTTTTGAGAAAGCGCAAGTGGGAGATGGGCAGAGAGGGACAGAGGATCTGAAGCCGGCTCTATGCTGACAGCGCCAGGGAGATGGATGTGGGGCTTGAACTCATGAACCATGAGATCCTGACCTGAGCTGAAGTTGGACACTCAACCGACTGAGCCACCCAGGTGCCCCTCCTCTTCTTATAAGGCAAATCATCATTGGATTTACGGCTTACCTCAAACCAAGGATCACTTACTATCAAAATCCTTAATTCCATCTGCAAAGACCCTATTTCCAAATAAAGTCACATTTTCAGGTTCTTGGGCTTAGGACTTGAACACATCTTTTTGGGGGGACACAATGCAACTCAGTACAGGGCTGATGAAAGATTCCTTCTATGACTGCTACTTCTACTGAGTCAGGGTCTCTCATAGATCTGAACTGGGGACCGCCTCTTAGGACCCTCAGTGGGTGTCACGTACCACAAGAAATAAAGACATTTGGGGGTAATGCAGGAAAAAAAGGGTTTTCATATTCCCTGAAATAGAGGAATGACAGCTGGAATGTAGACAATGATTAATTAAAAGTTTGTAGAATCCAGGAGAGTCTGGGTGGCTCATTTGGTTAAGTGTCCCTACTTCAGCTCAGGTCTTCATCTCGCAGTTGGGTGAGTTAGAGCCCCATGTGGGGCTCCGTGCTGACAGCTCAGAGCCTGGAGCCTGCTTCGGATTCTGTGTCTCCCTCTCTCTCTGCCTCTTCCCTGCTCACACTCTGTCTCTCTCTCTGTCTCAAAAATAAACATTAAAAAATAAATAAAAACAAAAAAAGCCTCAGCTCAAAGACAGTCTCCACCTGAAGCCCCAGATAGCTTTAGACATTCCTCCTCCTCCCTCCTGCCCTCTACATATCTTCTCTTATCACATTGTACTTCCTTGTACGTTGTTCTAAGCTGAAAACTACATTGACGTCAAGGACTTCATATACTAAGAAATGAATCTTTCGCACTTTGTACAGGATGTGTCATTGGTTGATTGATTCATTCATATGCCAATGAATGATTAATTATATCCCCATTTTACAGATGAGGGAACTGAGATTCAGAAAGGTAAAGTAACTTTTTTTAAAAATGTTTTTTATTTATTTTTCAGAGTGAGAGTGCGAGCATAAGGGCAGAGAGAGGGGGGACAGAGGATCTGAAGTAGGCTCTGTGCTGACAGCAGTGAGCCTAACGTGGGGCTCGAACTCAAGGACCCTGAGATCATGACCTGAGCCAAAGTCAGATGCTCAACCAACTGAGCCACCCTGGTGCCCCAAGGTTAAGTAACTTTTGAGGACATATACTAGTAAGTTGCAGAGGTAAGATACTAACTCAAAGGTATGTCTTGCCATTTTTCCTTGTCACTACTACCATCCCTCCCTACAATGTTCTATCCTGCCCTTACAGTTTCTGTTTATCCATATTGTACCCATTGCTGAGTCCCCATTCAAATCTTACCTAATCAGTGAAATCTTTCTGATGACCTATTTGTGATAGCTTCTCCTTTTCCCCCAGAAGGCTCCTGAGATGGCTTTCAGAGTGAATGGGGGAAAGTTATGATGTAGGGTATGTGGCCTTGGAGAATTGCTTATTCATGTCTCATCTGTGTTCCACACTCCAAATTCAGGCTCTTGGTGCAAAGGCATATGTATTTTGCAGGCAATGCATCCTCCATTGGTTCCAAATCTCACGTAATATTCTCTCACAGTCTGCATATCTTTCCTGAGGATTTATGTGGCTGGTGATGGATGCAATTGTTTGCATGGTTTAGTCAGCTGAACTTCCAGGAGAAGCTGCAGAATGGAGCAAGTCCCCAAGGGTTACCTGAACACATACAGTCCCCATACTGGGGTTAGTACTTAGGACACCTAAAGGTTTTCCCCTCCTCTCTCTGTCTCTGCTTCTGTTGAAAGTAAGGGCTTCAACCTTTTCCAAATGTGACTCCTCCAAGGTTGCTATATAAAAAGCAAAAGCTTATTTTCTATTAGACATTTCCTCATGTTACCACACGGAAAATAGACACTTACTTTTCACTGGCCCAACTTTTTCCTTTTTAAATAGAGGAACGTATATCGACATTAGAAATAATCATTTTTGTTGTCAGTGGTCCTTGAAAAGTAATGCAGGAAGTTACAAACAGTTGAAAGAAAATGTGCTTGTTACCTGTCCTCATGACCTCAACTCTGAAGCTGAGACAGTTACAGTCTGAACCTGCAAAAATCCACAATAATTTTCCAATGTCTTTTGTACTTAAAATTTCGGGTAGATCTTATTCACATCTTAAACATCTTATTCAATAATAATGTGCCACCCAAGTCTGTAACTTAACTACAACATTTAACCCTTACTTGTGTCCACATACAATACAGAGATGATCTATAATTTGGGAAGAAGTAGTGAATTAAAAGTGCAGGTCTAGTACTAGCCTCAAATTCCATCTCTACCATCTATCAGCTGTGTGACATGGTGTGTTTCTTATCGCCTCAGCCTCATTTTGCTCATTTTTAAAATGAGATCCTATCACTTTATAAAGTTGTGTTTAATATAAAAAGTAATACATGATAAAGCTATTTAAGGGCTTACTAGGCTCTAGGCACTATGTTGAGCACTTTACATCCATCTGCTCGAATTGTCAGAGCCATCTCAGCAAACGCCCTTCTCCACTTGTCTATTCTCTTCCGCCCGCTAGTGCACTGCGGCGTGGGCGGCGCTGGGGGTAGGGACCCACCTCTGGAGCCCCCACCCACCACCACCCAGCCCCCTGGCAGACCACGCCTAAGGAAGGGCGGCCCTGGGGTGGGGGGAGCCGGTTTCCAGCCGGACCGCGTCCCTGGGCGCTCCCGAGCGCCGCGCCTGCGCGCTCAGTCCGTCGCCGCGCCAGCCCTGCGGACGTGCGCCCGTAGCCTTCGCGGCGTCTGGGCCCTGAGATGCGCGCCTACCCGGTCCGTGCCAGCTCCAGGTGCGTGAGGAGGACTTGAGGAGTCCGTGTGTGAGGTGGAGCGATCCTCGGGAAGGGTCGGGCCTGCCTCGATCCCTCCAAGGTGTCCGGGGACCCATAGCGGGGGCGCCAAGACCTCAGCCCCTTTTCCTTTTCCACTTCCCCGCCTCCCGACTGCGTCTCATGGGGGACGGCAGTCTGTCTCCTAGAGGAAGGCGCAGAAAGGATGCTTTTCCCCTGCTGTGGGTCGAGTCGCCTGTGGCATTTTCCCCCTGGCTGCGGCCAAAGCAGTTTTCACCCTTCCTTTCCTAGTGTGGGATTTTGCAGTCTCTGGATTCGGCTGGACCCCCTAGGTGCTTATTGGTTGTGGACGATTAGGGCGACGGCCAGATGTCAGGGTCCTCTGTCCATTTCAGCCCCTCGGGGACGGGAGGTGAGAGTTCAAGGCCACGAGAGTGGCCCAGGGGAAGTGGGGCAGAAGCGGCCACAAAGGAGGAAAGGTTGTGATCAATGTCGCCAGAGATTATTCCCCAGCTGGAAGTGATCCAAGTTTCTCTCCGGTCTTTTTTTGTTCACTTGCTTTTTGTGAGATCCTTATTTCGCTTTGATGGTGTTAGGTAAGGGTAAAAAACCAACAGGCTTTCAGTCGGGAAGCGTCTTGGAATTTTTTAAATCGGTTTTTACAGTCTTCCAACAGAGTGTTGTCTTGCAGTTGTCATAATAATCTTCAGGTTGAACCTCTGAGGTTTACTTTTTTTTAATTTTCAATTTAACATAGAAAAAAGAACATGGTGTTGGCTTGGTTTTGTTTGTTTGTTTGTTTCTTCTTTGGGATTACCAACAACAAAAATATCAATTGAGAGCACAGAGAATCAGTTGAAGTGGGATTTGGAGCTTTATCAAATTAATATGCACCCTGTGTAAGTACACAGGGTACTTCACTTGGAGCATTGGGGATCCCGAAGCTATGGCTTATAAATAGCAGATGAGATCACTGGTTGCCACCAATGGTTCCAACAGTACAGGGCTCCCAGTAAGTGCTTTCCCACATGGTGTGAAGGCAAGTGACGACAGAATATAGTTTAAGTGCTAGTGGTAGGTGATCAGCCATAGACACTTTCTGGCATAGGAACCCTGTTAGAATCGGAGGTGGTTGTTGTATGTGGTGCAAGTGTGGGATTTTTTCAAGAGTATTCCATGGAAACTATTAAAGAGGAAAACTATACAGTAGGAATCGAGGAGGTCGGCTGTAGGCCAGAATCCTTTGTGTGATCTTTCAGGCCCGACTGTAGACAATTGCATGGTTTTGGCTGGCTGGCCTTCTGGAGAAAACTGCCCTCTTCACACCAGACTTGTGCATGGCCAGTTTCTGGGGGGAGTTGCAGTCAAGGACTCACTCCTTCCCTCCTGCTACGCAGGCTTATACTAGATTGCATTGTTGGCTCAGGTACCTCCATTCTGAAGATCTTGGCTGAGATATTTCCCAGGTGCCTCCGTGCCCACCAAGACCTCTTTGGGTAGGTGGGGGGAGGGACTTGCTTGAGGTACTTTTCTCCATTTTGACTCAGGACCTTTCCACCCCTTCGTCTTCCCTTCCTTCGTCTTCCCCTGGCCCACAGATCCATGAGGAGGCAGAAGCCTTTTTGTTCTGGCCTCCTCTGCAGAGAGATGATTGTGTGCACTGCATCCATCTGATCCTCACCTTGTGTAGTTCTGTTTAATGGGCCCTGGGGAACCAGTACTTGTTTTGCCTTTTGCTTGCACTGTTGGCAGTAAGTGAATAAAGGCTTGATTATTACTTTCATTTTGGCTCATTGTCCTAATTGACCACCTCGACACCTGATAGCTTGACAGGAATGAAAGAAATTGCCAAGTTTTTGGCAATTTACTGGATTCATGACTTAATTTTAATATCCCAAACTGTTGCTGTGTTAGCATGTTTAGGGATTTGGAGGTTGTTCACCAGTAACTCCGTGTAGTGAAAGTGCATATTAATAGCACCAACAGCTGATTGTCGCTAACATGGATATCTGCGTTATATAGTACATTTTGTAAATTAATATAGTGGCTTGTAGTCAGAGTCTTTTATTTTGCATAGACTAGTGTGGCATATTCCATTTGGCCTCTAATTAAATGTTTTGATAAATTTGGGGGGTTATATGGGCCAAGTGAAGAAAATCAGATACTGTTGCTTTCCTTAGTAATCCTGTCTCATCCTGTGGGCCCCAATCTTACCTAATAGATTATTTGGTTACTTTGAATAAAGTAATTGATTTGTTGTGGGTTCCTCTGTCTAGTGTTGTCTGAAGAGATAATACCAGGAACAGCTTTCACAAATTTTCTTAATCTTTATACAGAAGTTTCACAAAACCGTATTTATCTTTACTATTTGTAATACAATCTGATATATTCTACTTTTTATTAAACAAAATTGCTGATCATAACCCACTATATTGATTTCATAATCCATTAGCGGGTAGCGATGCACACTTTGAAAACCAGAGATAAAGCAACTGGTAGAAGATACTTGCTCAGTAAATGAATTTTTTGCATGTTTCTAATTCACATTGCTGAAGAGAACCACAGTGGGTGTGTTTGTGCCTTTGTGTTTAAGGTGTCTTCTAGAAGGCAGTTAATAGCAAATAGCATATATGTTGAATATTCGCCAGATCAGCTGACAGAAAGAAGAACGCGGAGTATCTGGTAGATTGATCAACTTTCTGATCTCAAGGAGAAAATACATTAGATGAGAAAGCTAGAGTAGTTTTTTTTTGTTGTTGTTGTTGTTTTTTTTAAATCTCTGATCCCCTTATTTAAGGTAGTAAAAGGATTAGAAGAAAATTGGTTTCTGATAAAAGGGAAGATAGGTTTTTGTGAAAATACCTGGTAAACTTTTGCATGTGTCCTACAGGGGGATATTGGAGAAAGCATTTTTATCTTCATATTAACTTCAAGACCAAAATGATCCTTTTATTCTATTGTCTGAAAAGTGAACCACACTCAACTTTCAAATTACTTAGCCATTGATAAATATAGAAGTAGCCAATTTGCCTCATTGCTTTTGTACATGTCTTTTGAGAGCTGAACAACAAAATGCAAAGAAGACATAACTACAAATTTAGTTAATGTATTTATTTCTTAGGTAGAAACCCTAAAAAATTATGCAGACAAGGATAAAGCTTTAAAATTTGATTAGTGTTGAGCTAAGTAATACCTTACATTTGTGTATTGCTTCACAGTTTTCCAGCACAGTCAGATGCATTATCTCCATGATTCTCACAACTTGATATCGTAGGCAGGCCAGGAGGCATTTTCCCCATTTTAGAGATGAAGAATCTGTATTTCTTTCTTTCTGCCACTGAGGTCATATGGTGACAAATCTAGGACTAGAACCCCAGTTATCTGGGCCATTTTCTCCCAGCTGTCCATGTTGTCTTTGTTGGTCCAAAGAAGTAATTAAAAGTAAATACTGTTATGGGCGCCTGGATGACTCAGTCAGTTGAGCAGCTGACTCCATTTAGGCTCAGGCGTTGATCCCAGGGTCATGGGATCAAGCCCTGCATCAGGCTCTGAGCTGAGCATGGAGCCTACTTGGGATTCTGTCTCTCTCTCCCTCTGCCCCTTTGCCCCGTTCACACTCTCTATATATAAAAATAAAAATAAAAAAATACTGTTAATGAGGTGGCTAACAAATCCAACTTTGGTATCTGAAACATTGCCTTCTCAGATTGTGCCCATGGTATGCTATAATTAAATGCAAATACATCTTATTTTTAGTATTATATTTTAATTGTTACACTTCTTACCTGTCTAGATTAATTTTTTTTAATGACAAAACACTGACAAAGCTACTTACTAGAGAACTAGGAAAATTGGAATTAAAAGGTCTATTTAATGTTAAGAAATTCATTTCAGTCCCCTTTTAATGCATTATCTCAATTAGAAATCTAACTTTAAATTATATTGATTTTTAGATATTTATTTTTTAATTTATTTTTTTAATTTCCCTCTCTTAATGTTTATTTATTTTTGACAGAGAGAGAGCATGAATGAGGTGGAGGAGGGGCAGAGAGAGGGAGATGGGATCCAAAGTGGGCTCTGTGCTGACAGCAGAAAGCCCATTGTGGGGCTTAAACTTAGGAACTGCAAGATTATGACCTGAGTCGAAGTCAGACGCTGAACCAACTGAACCACCCAGGCGCCCCTAATTTTATTTTTTTTAAGTAAACTCTATACCCAACTTGGGTGTTGAACTCACAACCCTGAGATCAAGAGTCCTATGCTCTATCTCCTGAGTCAGCTAGACGCCCCTAGAGATTTCTTTAATATAAAGAGTCATCATTTCTATGTATGAAGTTAGTTTTATGATTCTAAAGTATTCATCTAAAATAGTTATTAACTTACTTACAAACATAGAAAAAGTCCAGGTTCCTCTCTACCCTTAATATCTTTAGCCAAAAGACAAATTATTTCTTTTCATATGAATAAATTTTAAATTAATACGTTTTTATTTTTAATTTTTAGACATCTGTGGAGTTTAAGAACATGGAGTTCATCAGAGTATATCACTGAAGAATATGATGGCTGAAAACAATTTAAAAATGCTAAAGATTCAACAGTGTGTAGTAGCCAACAAACTACCTAGAAACAGGCCATATATTTGCAATATTTGCTTCAAGCACTTTGAAACGCCATCAAAATTAGCTAGGCATTATCTCATTCATACTGGTCAAAAGCCATTTGAATGTGATGTGTGTCATAAAACTTTTAGACAACTGGTTCATCTGGAGAGACATCAACTAACTCATAATCTGCCTTTTAAATGTAGCATTTGTCAACGCCACTTTAAAAATCTGAAGACGTTTGTGAAGCACCAACAACTTCACAATGAAACCTACCAGAATGACGTTAAACAGGTCAGAAGATTGCTGGAGGCCAAGCAAGAAAAGCCGGTATATGGGATGTATCATACTTTTACCACAGAGGAAAGATGGGCATTACACCCTTGCTCCAAATCTGATCCTGCATACAGCCCTACAAAGAAAAGAAAGAATATTCATGCATGTACGATCTGCGGCAAGATGTTTCCATCACAATCAAAACTTGATAGGCATGCACTTATTCATACTGGTCAGAGGCCTTTTAAGTGTGTCCTGTGCAGTAAGTCTTTCCGACAGTCAACTCATTTAAAAATTCATCAACTCACGCATTCAGAAGAAAGACCTTTTCAATGTTGTTTTTGTCAAAAAGGATTTAAGATTCAAAGCAAACTTCTGAAGCATAAACAAATCCATACCAGGAATAAGACCTTTCAGACTCTTTCATTAAAGGTGAAGAGTCCAGAATCATGCCCGCTGCCTAATAAATTAAATGCAAAGCAGGATAGTTTGGAAAATGGTGATTTAGGTGAATCTGAGGAGAATAATCCACTTGATGTCCACTCTATTTATATCGTCCCTTTTCAGTGTCCAGAGTGTGAAGAGTGTTTTGAATCAGAGCAGATTCTCAATGGACATAAGTGTTTTCCTGCCAGAGGTGGCAAAATGCCAAGCAGGCTCAAAAGAAGCTACAACTATAAAACCGTTGTTAAAAAAATCTTGGCTAAACTTAAACGTGCTGGGGGTAAGAAATTAGATAATCTTCGATCTGAGAAAAAAGTATTTAAAAACAATTTCTTGGAAAATTGTGATCTTATTTCCGGTGAGCAGAGCCCTGAACAAACCCAGAGAACATTTATGGGCCCTCTTGGCAAGCATGGAACATACAAGACAGTTGGCAATAAAAAGAAGAAAACATTGACTTTGCCATTTTCTTGGCAAAAACACTTCCAGAACCAAAATGTGGGTAAAAACTTGAAAGGTATCCTTACGACAGAAAACATGTTAACTATAGATAATTCAGCGAATAATAAAGACGTATCTATCTACGGTTCATCAGGTGAGGAATTCTTTAATAACTGTGAAGTGCTTCAGTGTGGTTTTTCAGTTCCAAGTGAAAACCTACATACTGGACATAAGATGTGTCCTTGTGACAAATGTGAGAAAGTGTTCCCTTCTATATCCAAACTACAAAGACACTATTTAATTCATACTGGACAGAGGCCTTTTGGCTGTAATGTTTGTGGGAAATCTTTTAGACAGTCAGCTCATTTAAAAAGACACAAATTAACTCATATTGATAAGATTCCTTATAGACGATCTCTTTGCCAAGTAGAATTTGAAAATTTGAACCAACTTCTCATTCACCCAGGTGATAATGTTAACTATAATGCTTCCCAACAATGTCAGACTCCCGGTTTCCAAAAATATGAGGCCTCAGAGTCAGATCAAATATCAGAAATAAAAGTTAAGGCAGAATCGGAGGATTTCATTCTTAGTCCCCCCTATAGGAACAGGCAGCCCTATCACTCCAGTGTACTTTTGCAGTCAGAGCAGAGCCATCACGGTCACTGTTGTGGTTATTCAGGGCGGGCGGAGAGGAATGATGGCCTTCTCTACCAATGCAGCGTTTGTTCCAAGAGTTTTAGATCTCCATCTAAACTGGAAAGACACTATCTAATTCACGCAGGGCAGAAGCCATTTGAATGCTCAGTCTGTGGCAAAACATTCAGACAGGCTCCTCATTGGAAGAGACATCAACTTACTCACTTTAAGGAGTGACTAACCACAAGAGAAAGTGGTTCTCAAAGTCAGTTATGTAACTGACAGAACCAGTAACACATTCGTAGTCTCTGATAATCTTGGTCTCAAAGTTTGTATCATTTAAAATGTATTTTTACCAAAAGGCCTTCACTAGGTTGGGTGATTTCATAGGCAGTTGCTTGTTCTGCATAGTAGGAAGCAAGATACAGTACGTAGAAAATTAATAGGATGTTTTAGGAACAGCCAAATTAAATTTAGGGGGAAGAACATGGTTTGATGCCACACAGTAAGCATTTATTTTATTTTAATATATACTTTGGCTGTACTGAAAATATAAATCCAAGATGTGGTACAATAACTCAGTTCATTCATTTTTTTTTAAAGGACTTATTCCTTAAGGCATGCCATCTCCTTAAGACTGAGAGGTAAAAATTGGTTTTTAGCTGCAGCAAATAGCCCCACTACATTTTACTTGTTTTATATTTCACACGAAAGCATAATTTTGTCCACCTATGGCTCAAATTCCATTGCAAAATTTTTTTCTCTTGTAAGTAAAAAATACAAAAGCAGTAAGAGTGAAGATGGATGAGAAAATCACAGTATTATTTTCATTGGTCTTTTGCAAGCTATTCTTAGGATTCTGGTAGCTTCACCTCCTTTTCCACAAGTGATTAGAATTGGTTTTTTGCCCAGCTTGCTGTTTTTCCCAAATTTAAAAGTAGGAGAGAAGTTAGTATGGCCCTGTATACATTTACCATGTTTACTTATCAGGAATATTGTCCAAGTGCCATAATCTCTTTGATGTTCTGTATGCAGTGTTATCTTTTCAGAGGAATAAATGCAATTCATCTATTTACTTGGTGATTGACATCAGTAGCTATAGACTTAAGACTCCCCTCTAGATCTGCATCTCCCTAAGACTTTGATTTACTTTAGTAAAACTTTGTTTTAATGCCTCATGCATTGGGTGGTCATATGACTTAAGCAAATCTGTTAAGTTTGATCAAATGGCAATGACTAGGTCTAGTTCTAGTTTATTTTCTTTTTAATTTTTTTTAATGTTTATTTATTTTTGAGAGAGAGTGAGAGCATGAGTGGGGGAGGGGCAGAGAGAGAGATGGAGACACAGAATCTGAAGCAGGCTCCAGGCTCTGAGCTGTCAGCACAGAGCCCAACGCAGGACTCGAAACTATGAACCGTGAGATCATGACCTGAGCCAAAGTCAGAGGCTTAACCAGCTAAGCCACCCAGATGCCCCAGGTCTAGTTCTAGTTTTTAAGTCTATGTTTCTTGCAAGAGTCTAATGCTAAAGAACATTATTTTGATAATTCATAAATTGTTTTGATAAGTAAGGTAATTATTCCCATATAAGAATAAAGTGCTTGCAGAATTGAGGGTATCCTTTTTCTAAACAGCACTGTCATTATTTGGGAAATATTGAATCTTAAGCTATAAAAGACTTACACAATCACAAATTGTCCTTCATATTTGCCATTTTTTAGTAAAATCTTTAAGAATGAGATTTCTTAGTAATTAAAGAAAATAACCATTAGCTTTCTAAAAGAACAGGTGGCTTTGTCCTATCACAAATATAGTGGCAAGCCCTCTATTGAGAATGGATAAATGAACATTCTTTGTAAGCTCTGTGTCATACTCTAAAAATTGTCTTTGTGTAGCAGGAGAGAGGAGGGGACATCGGTATCTTCTTTTCCAAATGCATTTTGAGAACCTTGGGTTTAATACACAGAGATAAAACAACAGTACAGAGAATGCTCAGTGATGTATAAATGTGCAGGAGAATCATGTTTTAAAGAATAATTTATCTTAGATTTCCTTCAGATATGTTCCTCCAGTGCAGGCAACATGATGGTTTACAGAATTTGCTGTACACACAACTTTTCAAGAACATACCTATTGCATAAAAACAAGGAATAACTAGTTCCTGTTTTCCAAGAATATAGGTTCAAGGGGTTTTCGTCTGAAGTTATGTATTTTGGGATTTTCCAAAACTATTTATGTAATTTTATTTGAAGTAAATGTCTCATTTAGTCCTTTCCCAACCCAAACAGGGAGAGTTCTAATAGTGTTGTGCTTGTATGATTATTAGACTTTCTTTACTTAAGTGATAACTACTATACTTTTTTTTGGCCCATGCCTTTTTAAGCTGTTTCATATTGAAAGTTGGAATATTGTACAAATTTTGTCAAAGATGTACTGTAGTGCTATTTGAAGTACCTGTAACAAAATACTTATTTACCTTTATCATTGCAAGCTTCTTGTGGAAACTTTATAGGAATGAAAGTAAACTTATACATCCATAAGAAGATTAAACATTAGATGTTACATGATTTGCTGCATGCTAGAACTGTTGGTATTGTTGAGTCAATCACTTTGGTTTTCTGAAAAAATAAACTTTATAAATATCTTTAAGGAGATTTATTAAAATTTTTTTGTTTCGGTGATTCCAGGCTATAGCATGATTACTTCCTGAAGTAGTTTGATTGGCTGAGTTAGTGGAATTATTGTTTCTTGTTTTGTACTGCAGTAGGGCCAACAATTTTAGGACAAAATGTGTGTGTTGAAGGAAAGTAGATGGTGATTAAGAGTCTTGGAGAATTCAAATTTCAGAATATTTTAAAAATAAACTTTCAAATTATACAGTTTGGACTTTTTTTTTTTCTTTAAAAAGGAAAAATCACATAATACTGGCATAAGGTACCAATTGCCAAACACTTTCCTGGGGCCACTCTAATCCACCTTCTACACTGAATTTCCTAACATGGATATTTAATCATTTCCATTTTTTACCTATTTTTTAAAGTTTATTTATTTATTTTGAGAGAGAGGGGGAGAGAGAGAACCCCAAGCAGGCTCCACACTAACAGCATGGGGCTTGAACCCCAGAACCATGAGATCGTGACCTGAGCCAAAAGGAGTGTGGGACGCTCATTTGACTGAGCCACCCAGGTGCCCCAACTTATTTTTTACTTTTCCTTTTTATTACATTTCTTTGATAGCTTCTTTTTTTTTTTTTAATGTTTATTTATTTTAGAGAGATTGAGCAGGGGAGGGGCAGAGAGAGAAGGAGATACAGAATCTGAAGCAGGCTCCAGACTCAGCTGTCTACACAGAGTCCGATGCGGGGCTCAAACTAATGAACCAAGAGATCATGACCTGAGCTGAAGTCGGATGCTTAACCGACTGAGCCAGTCAGGAGCCCCTGATACCTTCTTATCACCTACAAAAGGATATGTTAACTCCATTTCATGTCACATGATCTACCTGCTTAACCATTTATCCTCTGCCCTTCCTTTCCAGATTTGTACTAAAGAAATACAGAATTAGTTCCTCCCATGTATATTCTTGTCTCCATCTGGTTTACCTACTATTATTTTAAATTAGATACAGACTTTCACGCTCTACTCAAAGATTAAATTTACTTGAGCCGGATTTTTTTTGGTTTTCCATAATTATGGGGAAAACTAAAGTTTAAAACTGGCTTGCAGAAAACTTTTTTTGAAATGATGAACTGATTTATTATTATTATTTTTTATTTCTAAGTAATCTCTATCCCAACATGGGGCTTGAACTCACAACCCTGACATCAAGAGTCACATGTTCTGGCTGAGCCAGCCAGGCACCCTGAAAATATTTCAATTTACATGTTACAGAAGACAACCTATTAGAACTACAGTTTTAAGACATAGCAACAATTTCGAAGTCTAGGTAACTTATGAGAATTTTTTGTTAGAAACAAACATTTTCAAGGACTACTGTTTGTTTAGTAATCTCTACACTGAATACAGGAGCTCAAACTCAAAGCTCTGAAATCAAGAATCCATGCTCCACCTACTGAGGCAGCCAAGCGCCCCAAGGTCTGTTTGATGGTACAGAATATCTGCTCTTTACAATCAGGCAAAGAACATGTAATTCCTATCTTGTCGAGCTTTCTGTTGCTGATTAGAAGAGCTTAAGTTTCAGGGCTAACTGCTGGAGTTCTCTTAGCATTAGGAGGGGGAAAGAACTGAAAAGAAAAATGGCGCCATGGTATTATTAAACGAATATGGAACACATAATATTTTGCATATACATTGGCAAGTTTCTACTCATGCTTTGAGTTTGAACTTAAATGTTACAACTTCCTTCGGAAGCTTTTCTGATTTGCCTTAAACACTCCATCCCCTATGCTCGCACTGCTTTTCGTTCATAACTCTCTTGTCACTGTTGATCAGTGGTTTTTAAACTTTAGTGTGCACTGGAATCATGTAGAGGGTTTGTTAAAAGCATAGATTGCTAAACCGCACCCTCAGAGTTTCTGATGTCTGGTGTTGGGCCCAGGAATTTGCACTTACGCAGGTTAGCTGTTATTGCTATATTGAGACTACTACCCTTTGAGAATCACTGAACAAAACTACATGCTTCTGGAAAGCAAGGGAATGCATCTTTTTATGTTTTCTATTTTACATATACAATATAAAACAGTATGGATATGGATAATGGTCAAATTTGAAGTTGTGTTTGGAAAGAAGGGAGGATAGGCAATCAAAAATTTCCACTGCACTTAGCATAAAAAGAGATAGCCCTTAAGACAAACAACGTCAGTCTTATCTGTTCTCAGGTTATTGTTATATTTTTTTCCTTTATGCTGAAAATGCATTTTACACCTACTTCCTCCATTGCCTCTTCAGTCACTAACCTCTTAGCCCCTTTTTATCTGGGCGACAGGGATGGATTGCAAAAGTCATGAGGAAACTTTGAGGGGTGTTGAATATGCGTATTATCCTGATTTTGGTGATGGTTTCACGGACGTATGACTGAAAATGGATCAAATTTTACACTCTAAATCTGTGCATGCAGTTCATTGTATGTCAACTTATACCTCCATGAATCTGTTAAAAACAGTTACAACTGAGCCCTGCATACCAGGCTGGCTTTTTTTTTTTTTTCACTACTGCTTTTGCCTTTTTTTTTTTTTTTTTTTTTTAGGGTGGAGAGAACCCCCTCGTCAAGTCTCCCCCCTTCCTCTGCAACTAACTCTACCACGAAAAACCCTCACAACACCACCTACCTGAGATTTATCACTGAGACCCGGTCCAGACTGCTGGGTGTGTTCTCTCAACTGTCCGCTAGGGGGAGCATGCGGAGGAGGCCGAAGCCCCTGCTTTCTCTAGCTCAGACCCAACGCCTACACGAACTTCCGGCCCTGTTCAGTTCCGCTTCCGGGGAAATGTACGGGCTGTTGTACGCGTTTCTTGTGGGACTGTGAAGGCTGAGGACCTACCGGCTGGCTGGCCCTTGTTTCGCGGAATTAGGCAGCCGTGGCTGCCTGTTAGGGGAAGTGTATCGGGTTCACCGTTCCTCCTACGGACCTTTCCTTGCCACTGGAGCGGAGTAAGAGTGCTGCCATGGCGGCCCCTGCTCAGCCCAAGAAAATCGTGGCTCCTACTGTGTCCCAGATCAACGCGGAGTTCGTAACCCAGGTGCGCTTGGGCGAATCTGGTGTGTGTGAAGGGAGGCGATGTCGAGGCCCCAAGGCCTGGGGGTGGGATTTTCCTTGGGACTGGGAGCACCCAGGAGGCATTCGTTCGTCGCTTCATTCACTCGTTTCTTCGCAGAAGAAACAGCACCCTAGCCTATTTGAGACTGGCAAAGTTTCGTAGCAGAGATGATGGCTAACAGAGGGCGGAATAGGGTTTTTCTTAGCCGTAGAATAACCTAGGCTTTGAGTGGAGTGATGAGAGCCTGACAAGACACCTGTTCCAAGTAGATGCATCTGTGACGAGAGCAATCGTTTTATCCGAGAACGTGCATTTACAACCTGTTTACTGTGTTGCATTGTGAACCGCGGTTGGCTGTAATTAGGGAAACAGCCCTAGCTCAGCAGCATAACTAATCTTTACATTTACGTGTAAAGATTACTTTACATCTGTTAGCTCAGCAGCATAACTAATCCTTAGATTTTACATGTTTCTATTCTAAGTATCTTTTAAATCTGTCTGCTTCTCTGTAGACTAAGTCAGGTCGCCCTTGTTTTCTCTCTGGACTTAGGCATCCAAATCTTTTGTCTTTCCTCTTGCTCTCCTCCAGCCCATTCTTCATATTGCTCATATTGCTGTGAGTGATTTTACGCAAATGCAAATCTGATCATATCACTTACCTTCTTAAAATCTTTAAAGAGTCCTAATTTTCCTTAGGGTAATGACTAGGATCCTTCAAAGTATTGGCCTGTGCTTACATCCATTTTTCTCTCTCTTTCTAACTCTGCTTCAGCCACACTGAACTGCCTGTATTTGAATTTGCCATGCTTTTACCTCCTGGTCTTTCAGCATTGTTCCTTCTGCTCAGAATCCTCATCTTCTCCCACCTTCCTTTATATGGTTAATTCATTGTCATCCACCTACGTTACTTTGGAGTAGCTTTCCTGACAACTTTAACTAGATTAGATCTCCCTTTTCCCATTTACCTGCATTTTGTGGTTAAAGCTGTTTATTTCCTCATCTTAAGAAGTTTGCATTTTACAGAGGTGAGTCAGACAAAGGTGCAGTATAGTTTCAAACAGTAATAAGTGCTGTCAGGAAAATGAAACGGTGTTGTGACAGTGATGGGGGTGGGGTGTATGAAAGGCAGTCAGGAAAGTACTAGCTGAGGTGACATTTGAGCTAAGACCTAACTGCAAAGTAGGAGCCAGTTTGGGGAAGAACAGGAAAACAGTCCAGGGAATAGCAAGTGCAAATGCCCTGTGGTGTGAATATCAAGAAGGCCAGGATAGCAAACATAAGAGACAGGAGAGAGGGGCACCTGGGTGGCTCAGTTAGTTAAGCGTCCCACTCTTGGTTTCTGCTCAGGTCATGGTCTCCCAGTTTAGTGGGTTCGAGCCCCACTTCAGGCTCTGTGCTGACAGTGCAGGGTCTGCTTGGGATTCTCTTTCTCCTCTCTCTTCGCCTCTCCGATTCATGCTGTCTCTGTCTCTCTCAAAATAAATAAATAAACTTTAAAATTTTTTTTAAAAAGAGAATGGTATGAAATGAGAGTATGTAGGGATCAGATCATATACACTTGGAAGCTGAGATAAGTTTGGATTTCATTCTCAATACAGTAGTTTGGGTATTTTTTAATTAATTTTTTTTAATGTTTATTTATTTTTGAGAGGAGAGAGGGGCTATGCTAAGTGGGAATTGGGAAGAGTTTGTATTTTGCGTGAGGCTGGAGAGTGTTGGGGAGGGCAGTATATTCCTGGAGGTGGTAGTGTCGGAGAGGTCACAGGTTACACCCTAAGGGAAAAGCTGTATCATATATTTACAGTAAGCAGTTTAGATCAGAAGATAGAATTTACATAGTTGTTTGGAAGACCCTGAATCATAAAAACAGAGCAGATTCAGTTCTCTTAATGGTATGAGGTAAAGAAAAGATGGCTAGATGTCATAGGCAGTGGAATAAGGAAATGAGACTAGCATAGAATAACTGAGGGTGAAGTATTTTCTCTCAGGTTGGAGGGCGATTGATAGTTTAGTAAGGTATCACGTAAGCGGGCCATTATTTTACTGGTTTGGAGAGACTTCGTCAAGACCAGTGTCCTCACTGCTTGAAAGGCCCTTTGAGTGTGTTTACTGTGATAAGTGCTTAGCTATAGAAGCAAAGAAGACACGGGTCCCATCTCATAAGTGTTCCAGTTAAGTGGGCAGGAAAGCTAGATAAGCAATCAAATAATAATACAGAAACACAAGACCATTCAGTAGAGTTCAGAAGTAATTATCACCATCAGGTAGGGTTGAGGACAGCTTCACAGAAGAGGTAACCATTTCAGATTTTATTTTATTTGTTCATTCATCCATGCACACATGCCTACATGCATACATCAGTCCATCAGCTATTATTTGAGTTCCTCCAATACACTAGACCCTGTGCAGATTCACTTTTTTATGAATATATTGAGTCTTTGTGCTTGCTAGAGTTTTCATTTTTCAAGAGATTGTAGTTGAGTTTCTTTAAAAAAAATTTTTTTAACGTTTATTTATTTTTGAGACAGAGAGAGACAGAGCATGAATGGGGGAGGGGCAGAGAGAGAGGGAGACACAGAATCGGAAACAGGCTCCAGGCTCCGAGCCATCAGCCCAGAGCCCGACGCGGGGCTCGAACTCTCGGACCGCGAGATTGTGACCTGGCTGAAGCCGGACGCTTAACCGACTGAGCCACCCAGGCACCCCTGTAGTTGAGTTTCTTTAAAAAACATACATTGATAAAACCATTTTTTTCTTGACTATAATATGCAATCTAGCTAAATGTCTGGAAATATTGAATGTATGTGTTTAGAATTCACAATTTCCAAGTGAAACCAAATCTGCTAAAGTATACCAGCTCTTTTATTCTCTGTAATAATCCGCTTATAGATAACTTTTTAGGTTTTGTTACATGTGTCCACTAATCACTTAAAGGTTATTGTTTTATACATATAACTGAAGATTTTGAATCTGTTTTTCTAATACTGGCTCAACTCTTAACTAATTGTAATCTTGGGTAGCTCACTTAATCTGTAGGTTCTAGGGTGTTCTTTCTAGGAGGTTCCTGGGTTTTCTTATCTCTAGCTGAAGATATTTGACTGTGGTTATTAATTGGGTCCTACCGTTTCTTTAGCGGTGATTAGAAAAGTATATTTTGTTTTTTAAAATTATAATGACAGAGTGCAGTGCAGGGCCTTACTGGCATTTAGTGGGCTGGGGCCAAGGATGCTAACTGGCCTGCTTGCCCATATAGTCCTCTTAGAAAGTAGAATTACTCTGTCCCCCAGTGCCTGTAGTGTTTGTTAAAAAATAGCTTATTGATATATGATCTCAGTCTTTGTGCTCGACGATGATACGAACCTGTGACTTATTGTTTATACTGTTTACTTTTGCAGTTAGCATGTAAATACTGGGCTCCGCATATCAAGAAAAAATCACCTTTTGATATAAAGGTAAGTATTTTTGGTTTACAACATTCTTTTTGAATAGGTACGTTCTTTGTATCTCTTTTTTTAAGGGCTAATTCAACAGAAGCATTCCATGATTTCTTTTTAAGTTCAAATTACACTTTTCTAATTATAAGACTAACAGTTACTCATGCTAGAATATTTGGAAAATGTAGAAGTTACACATTAGAAAATAAAAATCACTACCCAGAGATCACCTCTACTGTCATTTTACTGTGTTAAGCTTTTCAAAAATTGTGTGTATAATTTAATTGTTTTCCTGTTTATAGATTCTTAGATTATTTTAAATTTATCATTATTATAATGACCATGTAATGAATATCTTTGTAAATATACAGGAATTTTTGTACAATTTTTGACAGTACATGTAGAAGATATATTTTTTTTAATTTTTAGGTTGATGAACTGAGATAAAAATTTGTAAAAATGGTGGAAGCAGTGGGAGTTGTTTAGGGTAGAGGATTAGATAACTAAAGACCAGTAATATTTAAATAAGGGAATGGACTTATGGTTCAACTGGAACAATTTAGGATAAATGAAAACAAAAATTCCTAAATGTAGGATTCATTCTCATTGAAATGTTTTGTTTTCTTTTGTTTGTTTTGTTAATTTATTTTTGCTTATTTTTGAGAGAGAGCATATGCATGCTTGTGTGGAGCTGAGGAGGGTCAGAGAGAAAGAATCCCAATCAGGCTCTGTACTGTCAGCACTGAGCTGAATGCAGGGCTTGATCTCACCAACCATGAGATCATGACCTGAGCCAAAAATCAAGAGTCAGACACATAACTGACTGAGCCACCCAGGAGCCCCTGAAATAGATTCTTAAAAGAGAGATCTTTAAATGAAACAGAGATAACATTGCATGCCATTTAACAAGTATTGACCCTTGATCAACGTAAGTTTGAACTACATGGGTCTGTGTATACATGTATGTATATATACATACACACACAGTATGGTACTATAAATGTATCTTCTCTTCCTTATTTTTTTTTTTTAATGTTTATTTATTTTTGAGAGAGAGAGAGAGAAACACAGAGTGCAAGCAGGGGATGGGCAGAGAGGGAGGGAGACACAGAATCTGAGGCAGGCTCCATTTTCTGAGCTGTCAGCACAGAGCCTGATGCAGGGCTCAAACTCACGAACCGCAAGATCATGACCCAGCCGAAGTCGGATGCTTAACCAACTGAGCCACCAGGCTCCCCCTTTATGGTTTTCTTAGTAGCGTTTTCTTTTTTCTAGCAATGTGTAATACAGTATATGCAGTAAGCATACTGTATATACTATATATATAGATATATATACTGTATATAACATACAGTATATGATACAGTAAGAGTACAGTATATAATATATATAGCATATGAAATGTGTTGTTTATGTTATCTGTAAGTCTTTTGTTCAACAGTGGACTGTTGGTAGTTAAATTCGGGGAAAGTCCGAAGTTATACATGAATTTTTGAGTGTGTGGGGGATTGGCACCATTGTTCAAGGGTCAGCTAATGAAGACTCCCTTTAGGTTCTGCCATTGTAAATTGAGTTGTGATGCTTTAGGCACACTTGGTAAAACTGAACTTAACCGAAAAGTTCTTTTTTTTTTTTTAATTTTTAACACTTTATTTTTGAGAGAGAGAGAGAGAGAGAGAGACAGGAGGGGCAGAAAGAGAGAGAGGGGGAAAGAGGATCCAAAGTGGGCTCTGCACTGACAACAGAGAGCCCAGTGTGGAGCTTGATCTCACTAACCATCATGACCTGACCCAAAGTTGGACGCTTAACCGACTGAGCCACCCAGATGCCCCTTAACCAGAAATTTCTTACATTATTTGAGCTTAAATGTTTCATTTGTAAATATATTTTTGTTTTGCCTGCAATCCCTGTATTCGTCAGGAGGTATTCATAAACATGTATGTGTTATTCACTCTAATTACTACCAGAATTGCTTTATTTTATATGCTGTTTGTATGTGTTTGTGTTTGTATATGTTGTCTGGGGGTTCCTAGGGTCATTTTTCACTAATAATGAGAATATTTTAATGATTAAACTAGATTGAGTTGAACCTAGTTGTTAAGATTTTCATATATTTTTATTTTTTTAATTTTTAAAAAATGTTTTTATTTATTTTTGAGAGAGAGAGAGAGCACGAGCAGGGGAAGGGCAGAGAGAGAAGAAGACACAGAATCTGAAGCAGGCTCCAGGCTCTGAGCTGTCAGCACAGAGCCCAGCACGGGACTCAAACCCGTGAACCGTGAGGTCATGACCTGAGCTGAAGTCAGATGCTTAACTGACTGAGCCACCCGGGCTCAGCTCTATATTTAGATTTTCAAAGATTATATCCAGATCATTTTAGTTAACACTAGTTATAATACTGAATGAAGTTATGTATATCTGTTTAGAAGAACTTTATTGTAGGTTGGTATTAAAGATTGTGCCTTTCATTTTATTTAATTTGAATTTTTATAAAAAGAAAAGCAATAACAGAAATTTTTTTCTAAATTGAATGACTTGTTTGTCTCACTGTCTTCCTCCCTCTATCACCCACATTTACGTGACAAATAACTTGGAGCAGTTAAAAGATATAGCTACAGTAAAATATATGACCATGTTAAAGGACTTCATAATTTTACAGTAGGATTTTTTTTTTAACTATTATTAGTAGCATTTCTGTTACTTCTGGTAACTGTTGTTAAAGACTCACCATATGTCAACATTTGCACTAAATTCTTTACATGTGGTATCTTATTTATAGCAATCCTGTGGGATACTTTGTGTAGATACTTTTGTGTAGCAACCCTGTGGGATACTTTGTATAGATCCTTTTTGTAGATAGGGAAAGTGAGCCTTAGAGCTGTCCTAGGCAAGGTTTCTATATATCTGCGATGAAAATGGGTGATTTTAACCAGGCTTCCAACATCAATACTGAATTCTGAAGTATCACAGCATCCTGGCCTCACTAACCCAAAAGAATTGAAATTCTGAGGCTTTATTGTGTGTATTTGGGAAATCAACTTGTAATCTGCTTCTTTTATGTCTTCACACTTCTAGTTTACTGTCTGGCTTTTGAAAGTACATTGTTATGATTCTTAGATGGAGTCTGATAACATACACTTTTAAGTTTTTTTTAAATATTCTTATTTGTTAATTTTTATTTTTCCTAGAAATATTATGAATAAGTCATCTTAGACGTTCACAATAGAGCCGCCTTGAATATATTGTTTAATGATTGTTTATAGGAATCTTTTTATGTAGACATATTTTATTATTTATCTTCTACAACTTTGCTTTCTGTTATTTTACATTTTGAGGAATGTGATGAGATTATAAAGATCTCTTAATTATTATTTCAGTAGTATTTGATATCCTAAACCAACTTATTTTGTGTAATCTCAGTAACTCAGTAATAGAAAACTATCAATTTAGGATAAAAAAATGTTTGAAATATTAAACATTTTTATATTTTTGATAACAGGTCATTGAAGATATATATGAAAAAGAGATTGTCAAATCGAGGTAAGAATGAGTTTACTTCTCATACATAGGGATTAGGTGGGATCAAATTGGATCTCTTCTGTATTTCTAAACTAAATGGGATCATAACTTGGACCTTTTTTTTTTTCTGTTAGATTTTGTCATCAGGGAGATGGTGGCTAGAAAAACTTTATATGTAGCTGCTGAAGAGCCATACATTATTTTCTTGCTTCCTAATTTTTGACTTCGTTTAGAGGGATTAAATCCCATCAGGTTTATTTTGTTTCTGATGAAACGTGAGGGACAGTAAACATGGAGATTTTATTTCAATTGAACTAATACTAATTTTCTTTGATAAATCTTTTAAAAATATTATTAAAAATTATAAAAGTAAAACATACATAATAATACTTTATACAAAGTAGTAAAATATACATTTTATAAATGATGTATAGCATATATATAAAATAATAAAAATAAAAAATGAAAATTATATTTGAACAATGTAAAGAAGGAGGTAAGTTTCAAGAAATCTTCCCTATCCTTTAACTCTCAATTTATCTACATATATGTCTGTATCTAGCCCCCTCCCTGATTTTTTTTTAAATACAGAAAGTTTATACTCTACACACCATTCCATACCGTGTCTTTTTTTTTTTTAAATTAATGTATTTGAGGCATATTTTTATATTTGCACCTGCAGACATGGATGCCCAGTGAGTATCGTAGAAGAACAGTTGACTAAATGTGGTTTTTTTTTTTTTTTTGATGTTTGTTTATTTTTGAGAGAGAGAGACAGAAACAGCATGATTGGGGGAGGGGCAGAAAGTGGGAGACACAGAACCCGAAGCAGGCTCCAGGCTCTGAGCTGTCAGCACAGAGCCCTACACGGGGCTGGAAACCGTGAACTGCAAGATCATGACCTGAGCCGAAGACAGACGCTCAACTGACTGAGCCACCCAGGTGCCCCTAAGTGTTTTAATATGAAATGAAAATATTTAGGTTATGAATGTAACAGAACTTTAAAATCTCAGAATTGTTATTTTTCATGTGTTTGATTCCTAGAAGGTTAATTTTACTAAATACCGTGAAGGTAAATCCATGTTATTGTCAAAATAAGAGGCTAATTGTTTTTGCTTTAATGATTGATTTGTGAGCGTGTAAAAAGGAGCATGTAAAAGGAGATTCGTGAGCATGTAAAAGACCATGTTAAAGATTTTGTTTCTTATTTGAAGAATAATGGGAAGCCAGTTAAGAGTTGTAAGCGTGATGATGATCTTTTAAAAAAAGAATTTAGAGTTGATAAGAAGCAGGAAATAAGGGTGAGTATTGTAGTAGTTAGGTTCACGATAATGATGGCTTGAATGACGTTTGAAGGTGGAGAAGAGTGCCAAATTGAGATAGAAGTGAAAAGACGGTTGCTCGTTGGACTTGGTGGGTTAGAGAAAGGGGGGAACCAAGGGTGACTTCTAAGTTTTTGGCTCAGGTTGCCTGGTGATTAGTGAGTGATTCCATTACTGACTTCTGCTATTGTCATTAGGGCTGGGGTTGGGCATAGATCATAGTCCACTTTTGGAAATGTTGAATTCTAGGTACTAAAGAGCCATTTAGATGGAGATGTAGAATAAGCCATTGGGTAGAGCTCAGAAGAGGACAAGGTTGAGCCTACATTGTATCAACCGCCATTTCAATGTTAAGGGTACAACAGTGAACATGACAGATAGTCTCTGTTCACCGAGCTTATGTTCTATTTCTAGTCTAGACAGATAGGAAATATAGAGGTATATAATGTCAGCAGGTAGTAAGTGCTATAAATTAAAATAAAGTGTGTTTAGGGGCTCCTGGGTGGCTCAGTTGGTTAAGTGTCCAACTCTTGATTTTGGCTCAGGTTATGATCCCAGGGTCGTGAGATCAAGCCCTATGTTGGGCTCTATGCTGGACATGGAGCCTGCTTAAGATTCTCTCTCTCCTGGGGTGTGTGGGTGGCTCAGTCAGTTGAGCATCCAACTTCAGCTCAGGTATCATAGTTCATGGGTTCGAGCTCCACGTCCGACTCTGTGCTGACAGCTCAGAGCCTGGAGCCTGCTTTGGATTCTGTGTCTCTCTGTCTTTCTCTACCCCTTCCCCGTTCACACTCTGTCTCCTTCTTTCTCTCAAAAAATGAATAAGTAAACTTAAAAAAAAGAAGTGTGTTTAGGGTAGTGACAAGGGCTTTTTTAGATTGAATGATCAGGGGAATCCTCTGAATATATGAACATTTGAGCAGGTATTTAATTTAACATATGTCTTATTGGTCTGACATTGGGTATGGATGAAATTGCCTGAGAAAACTTAAATGAATGGGTAGATAACTTCTAGGATTCTTTTTTCTTACATATTAAGGATATACCAATCTGAAAATTATCTTGGACCTTCACAACTAGTTTTCTGTCTTTTTCAGAACAGGCTTTTATTCCAGTGGATAGTAATTGCTTGTTTTTTGTTTGTTTCATTTAACTTTAGCTATTAATATTTCTTCCTTAAAGATAGTTTTTATGTAACTAATAACCACTGCCAGTGATTTATAAGTTATATATTTGGCTACATTATTTTTAATTGCTGAAGGAAGTAACTTGTTGGCCAGACTCACTAGGACTTATGGCTCTCTTAATAGCCATTTTCTCATCGTGTATACATTGTTGAATACTTAAATGAAAGTAAGCTGATTACATTCTGCTTCCAAATCTGAAAGTTCAAAAAGTTAAATGCACTTCCATTACACAGAAACTATAATGTATATGTGTTTTTCATCATGATAAGCATAGTCTTTAATCCCTATCCCTAATGTAAATGATGTTTATTTAAATTTTTAAATGACAGTTTTTTAGACTAGTGCCTGAGGAAGCTGTTTTGCTGAGTTATGTGCTGATAGCATCTTCATTACTGGGGAAATGACTTGATGTAAGATTATTAACTTGTTTGTAGGCTATCAAAATAGGCCACTTATAGCCAGCCATAAGGTACTCTTCAGTATTCTACATTAAGGTTCTTGTAATATACATTTTTGCATATCAGCCCTATTTCTGAAGGAGGCATCTGGGAAATAAATCAGTCAGTTCTTAATATTCTCATGGTATAAATGATAACTTTTTTTTTTTTAACATTTATTTATTTTTAAGACAGAGAGAGACAGAGCATGAATGGGGGGAGGGCCAGAGAGAGAGGGAGACACAGAATCTGAAGCAGGCTCCAGGCTCTGAGCTGTCAGCACAGAGCCTGATGCGGGGCTCGAACTCACGGACCGTGAGATTGTGACCTGAGCGAAGTCGGACGCTCAACCGACTGAGCCACCCAGGCGCCCCTAAATGATAACTTTTAGGATCTCAAAAGTAGTAAAATATATTGCCCAATAAGCCATGTGATTGATTCATATTTGCTATCCTTACCATTATCAAATTTGGCAAGTGTGTCTTAACATATTTTCATCTGTTTAATTTTAAAGCCTTCAAAATAATCGTAATTGTTATTTGTTGAGTGCTTACTATGTGCCAGATTCTGCTCTCAGCACCTTGCATATATAGTAGCTCATTTTTCCTCACGACAACCCTGTGCTCCTCACTGTTATTATCCTCATTTTATTGATGAGTAAACTGCAGTACAGAGAGAGGTTAAGTAGCTAGCTCAAAATGTTTCCCAGTTAGAGGAAGAGCCAGGTATTAAATCCTGGTTCTTTGACTCTTTTCCAGTACTATGTTCTTAAGTAGTACAGGGTCTATTGCCTTTTAGAACTCCCCTCACCAGTACACTTTGGTTATGGCTGTTAATTCTGTTATGAATACATCTAAGTGGGTTTTGTGCAGGAAAAAGGTGAGTTATTGTGTAGTTTACTTTTGCCCATGTTTATATTTGTTTTCATTTAAAATATTTAAACCCCAGAGGGCCTGGCTGACTTAATCAGAAGAGCATGCAACTCTTGATTTCGGGGTTATGAGTTTGAGCCCCACGTGGTGCAGAGATTACTTAAATAAAGAAAAAAAAGACTTAAAAAATGTTTAAACTCCTTTGCTATGAGATTTAACACAGAAAAGAGCATAAAACAGAAATGTATGGCCTTCTGAATTATTATCATTCATAACCACCACCAAGGTAGTAAAAGCCGACATTTGTCAGCATCCCAGAGGCCTTTTCATAGCCTTTTGCTTTAACACTGTAAAATGTAAGTATGGAAACATGAACACTGTAGTTTTGGTTGTTTTGAATAAATGGAACCACATGGCATACACTCTTTTGTTCACTATTATTTGTTTTTTTAATCATCTACTTTATTGTTTATTTATTTTTTTTAATGTTTATTTATTTTTGAGACAGAGCGAGACAGAGCATGAACGGGGGAGGGGCAGAGAGAAATGGAGACACAGAATCCGAAGCAGGCTCCAGGCTCTGAGCTGTCAGCACAGAGCCCGACGTGGGGCTCGAACTCACGGACCGTGAGATCATGACCTGAGCCAAAGTTGGACGCTTAACCGACGGAGCCACCCAGGCACCCCTTAATCATCTACTTTATAATAAATCTGGAAATGGGTAGTTCAGAAGTTCACGTGAGGGCCTTCGTCAGCCTTTTCACAGGTGTGGTTTTTTTGGCTTTCGCTGTATGGTTGCAAGGGGGCTGCCACAACCTTAGACTTCATGTTTTCACACAACCATATCCCAAGAGAAGAAGCAGTGGGCAATCACAATAGCAGAACTTATTGGCAGAAGCATAAAACTCCAAATTTAATGAGTATGGCCAAAATTGCTAGAAGAGAAATTGAGTGTTTTTCAGAGTGTTTTTGTTTTATCTTGACCCATGACTTCTTTTTTTCTTGTCTAGTCGTCCAGAAATAAATGGGCCACTTTGCCTCTTTTGAGTATGAGGAAACTGGGTCCCAGAGTGTTTAAAAGATGTTGTCAGGGTAACACTGAATCATGACCAGAATACTGTCTTCTGTCTCATGTGCTGGTATTTTTTCTCTCTTTCATCATGAGGTCCTATTTGGCTGACGAAATGAAGCATGCAGTTTTGTGCATAGTGGGCACTGAGTGAATTCTGTTCTCCAGCATGCTATTAAAGTGAAATGTCTGCAGCTGGAAGGAGACCTAGTGTGTCTGACACACAAGATGTTGTATCCACTCAGTGACCTGGCTGGCTGTAGAGGCCAGTACCTTGCCAGTGTTGTATCTTTGTGCTTTTTTGCACAATAAAAACCTGCATTTTATTCTCACTAAAGTTCTGTGACACTGCTTGCTTAGTGAAACTATTTAAGAGATCAGAAGTCAGTGGAACAGGATTTTGACAGGATAATGGTCTCCTGGCGTATTATAAATTCGCAATGCATAGACATTTAACTTTCTAAGCTGGGGAATATTATCTAGTGGCAGTGTTCTGGTCTGACTGCTTTATTTCCAGTATACAAAATGATAAAACTAAATTAGTGGACATTTGAACCAGACTTTAGAGAGTTACCTGGTAGCTACAGCATCATTTATGCATGAAGTACAATACTTGTATTAAAAATAGACAGTAAAGAGAGCTAATATTCCTTCCACAATTTTCTTTTCTTTTTTTTTTTTTAAATTAAATTCAAGTTAGTTAACGAACAGTGTTGGCTTCAGGAGTAGAACCCAGTGATTCATCTCTTACATATGATACCCAGTGCTCATTCTGAAAAGTGCCCTCCCTAATGCCCATCACCCATTTAACTCGTCCTCCCGCTTACATCCCCTCCAGCAACCCTCAGTTTATTCTCTGTATTTAAGAGTCTCCTATGGTTTGTCTCCCTCTCTGTTTTTATCTTATTTTTCACTTCCCTTCCCCTGTGTTCATCTGTGGAGTTTCTCAAATTCCACATAAGAGTGAAATCATACAATATCTTTCTCTGACTTATTTCACTTAACATAATACCTTCTAGTGTTATCCACGTTGTTGCAAATGGCAAATTTTCATCATTTTTCATTGCTGAGTAATATTCCGTGTTGTGTGTGTGTGTGTGTGTGTGTGTGTGTGTGTGTGTGTGTGTAGCGTGCACGCACGCTACACACACACACACACACACACACACACACACACACGTACCACATCTTTATCCATTGATCAGTCGATGGACATTTGGGCTCTTAACATACTTTGGCTATTGTTGATAGTGCTGCTATAAACATTGGGGTGCATGTGCCCCTTCAAATCAGCATTTTTGTGTCCTTTGGATAAATTCCTAGTAGTGCATTTGCTGCGTTATAATTTTTTGAGGAACCTCCACATTGTTTTCCAGAGTGGCTGCACCACTTTGCATTCCTATCAACAGTGCAGAAGAGTTTCCCTTTCTCCGCATCCTAGCCAAAACCTGTTGTTCCTTCCACAATTTTCTAATTTTGTAGACTTAATGTCAAAACTTATGAAACCTTTGAAAAGTCTGATTCCTGTGTTTGTGATATAGATACATGTGTCTCTTGTACTTTCAGGAGGGCATGACTTTCAGGTAGGATGCCTGGGTGGCTCAGTTGTTTAAGGATCTGACTACGAGTGTGGAGGCTGCTTGGGATTCTCTGTCTCCCTCTCTCTGCCCCTCTCCTGCTCATGCTCTGGCACGCACATGCTCTCTCTTGCTCTCTCTCTCTCTCTCTCTCTCTCTAAATAAGCTTAAAAAAAGAATGTTGGTCAATGCTAAGAAATTAAGATAGGTTAGGTTTTGGCAGTTGTGATCTAGTGTTATGAATAATCATGAACATTTGTGTTTTCATTATAATTATTTGCCTTATTCTGGAGCCTGCTTCTGTGTCTCCCTCTCTCTGTCCCTCCCCCTCTTGCGCTCGCTCTGTCTCTCAAAAATAAACTTTAAAAAAAATTACTTGCCTTTTTAACTTATATGTTATATTTCAGTGTGTTGTGGTGCTTGTTGTGTTTGTTATATGAGTAGGATAAGATTTCACTTAAGTAGGGGCACCTGGGTGGCTCAGTCAGTTGAGCGTCTGACTTTGGCTCAGGTCATGATCTCACAGCTCGTGAGTTCGAGCCCCATGTCAGGCTCTGTGCTGATAGCTCAGAGCCTGAAGCCTGCTTCACATTCTGTATCTCTGTCTCTCTCTGCTCCTAACCCACTCACATTCTGTCTCTGTCTCTCTCAAAAATAAACAAACATTAAAAAAAAAATAAAAAATATTTCACTTAAGTAATTTCTGGTTTTAAAAATAAAATGGGGGGCACCTGGGTGGCTTAGTCAGTTAAGCTTCCAACTTCGGGGCAGGTCATGATCTCACATTTCGTGGGTTCGAGCCCCACATCAGGCTCTGTGCTGACAGCTCAGAGCCTGGAGCCTGCTTTCGATTCTGTATCTCCCTCTCTCTCTGCGCTTCCACTGCTCATACTCTGTCTCTATCTCTCAAAAAGCAATAAACATTAAAGAAAAAAAGTTTTAAAAATAAAATAAACTACCCTGACGAAATACAAAGAAAAAATATAAAAGCAAATTTAGCTTTTCTCAATGCATATTAAAATATGATTATTCTGCTATGTGAGTCAATATTAACACAAGATTCCAAAATGCATCTGCATCAGTAACTCTGAAATGTTTGTATTTTCTGTTTAAACACTTTTATTTTTACTTTTACACTTTTAGGTTTGCCATCAGAAAGATAATGCTCTTGGAATTTAGGTGAGTTTAAAGACGAAGTTAAAGATGGAGTATACCTTTTTTATTATTATTCTACTATAGTTAATATACAGTGTTACATTAGATTCAGGTGTACAATATAGTGATTCATCAATTCCAACTCCGTGCTCATCATGACAAGTGCACTCCTAAATCCCCATCATCTATTTCACCCATCCTCCCACCCACATACCTGTATCATCTTGAGCAAATCATTTACTCTCATAGCCTCGATTCCTCATCTGAAAATGTAAAGAATGGGTTTGGAGTTTGCTGTTAGCTAACTCCCAAAATAAAACATTACTGTTAAAAACTGTGGCAAGCCAGTGATATCTCTGAGGCATGTGGCAGAAACAAATATACACTTATGTATTCTAACTGTATTGCACAAAAATTCCCATAGATAAAACCCTGGTAAAGGTGAGTTCAAACTCCCAATTACAAAGCACATTAGGATAAGAATCAACTATATGCAAGTTGAAACAACAGAATTCGTTCTCCACTCTGCCCACCCAGGACCTGAGATAATTAAATAATTTATATATACCATCAAATAGTATGTTTAAAGTTACTAGAAGTATAAAAGAAGAAATTGAATATGTGAACATGGAACAAGATGCTAAAAATGGGTAGATTTGGAGAAAATGGAAGTAAAAACGTTTGAGATTTAAAAATTCAATGGACAAATTAAATGCAGGCATACCTTGGAGATATTGCAGGGGCATTTCCAGACCACTGCAATAAACAAAGGCAGACGTATTTTTTGGTTTCCTAGTGCATATGAAAGTTATATTTATAGTACCTATATTGTAGTCTATTAAGTGTGCAGTGCCTTTATGTCTAAAAAAATTTACATGCCTTAATTTAAAAATACGTTATTATTAAAAAATGCTAAACATCTGAGTTTTCAACAAGTCATAATTACTAATCATGGATTACCATAACAAATATAACAATAATGAAAAAGTTTGAAATATCCTGTTGCCAATTTTTTGGTAAATCTTACTACCAAAACGTGACAGACACAAAGTGAACAAATACTGTTGGAAAAAATGGTGCTAATAGACTTGCTCAGTGCAGCATTGCCACAAATGTTCAATTTGAAAAATGCGACATCTGCAATGAATAAAGCAACGCACAATAAAACAACATAGGCCTGTGGCAGATTAGACACAGGTAAGAGGGAAATTAGTGAATTAGAATATTATAGGAAATTAATTAGATAATAGCAAAGAGAAATAGGGATGACAATGTAAAAGGAAATTTAGAGATACAAAGGCTAGAATTAGAAAGTCCAATCAATTTCAGAAGAGATTTAGAAAAGAGGAGTAGCAATTTAGAAGAGATGGTGGTTGAGAATTTTCTACAGTTGAAATATGTGAGTCTTAGATTCAGGAAGTACAGTAAATTCTGAATAGAGCAACTGAAGAGTAGCGAAGATGGAATGAAGATCTTACCGTATGCTAGAGGGGAAAAAAAACATAAAGAACGCATAGATTGTAGATTTCTCAGTTGTAGTAATAGAGAATGGAATAGAATGAGACTAATACAAGAAAAATATCACCAACAACCCAGAAACAATTGTATAACCAGCTAAACTATCATGAAATAAAGAAATTTCAGACAGATTAACACTAACAGACTTGTTGACAGACGTTCTGAAGGGTATAATTCAGGAAAAAGGAATTTATACTTGTAAGAGAGGAATGAAATGAAACTTTATGCATATTATTTATGAAAGAGCACTCAGGTATCTAACTTGGAGCCTCTTGACCATTATTTCAGGTAAAATTCCACTTACTCAGTTTTCAAGATTCTTCTAAACTAAGTATTGCTAAAGATAGACCTGTGGAAATACTGATGTAAGCATAAGAGGAAGTAGAAAAATTACAGTGCTATAGAGGAGTATAAACACTTAACTATGGGTGGGTGTGCGTGCGTGGTTGCATGTGTGCATACATACGTACACACATATGTGAGTGATTGCAGCATGCATGCGGAGTGATTTAAAGTGGGAATAAAACACCTTGCTTTTTTTAGTGCTTGAGGGTATTTTAACCCCTGTACAAAAATTGATGTTTATAACTACCCTGAATGATTTAAAAAAAAAAAAAAAAAAAAAAAAGACTTAAGTTGTATTTTAGAAATTAGAAATACTTAAATTTCTTGAGGAATATTTTCACCACGGTCTTAAAATAAGAATTTTGGTATTTTAAGAGGAAAATGCTAGTTACCTTGTAAATTGACTTATGTTGAATATACCTAGTAAATTAAGTATTAAAATTAGCTTCTTTTTGATTGTTAAATCTCTTTAGTTTCTAGAAGTCAGTTGGTCTTCATATGAGGTAGTATTAAGGTCTTAGATACATTTATCTGCTCAACCTGCCCATTATATCATTTTGGCTTTTTACTTCACAAAGAGACTTAGGGAATATCCAGTGTTCTGAGGGTGATAATTACATACGTTAGTAATCTTTGCTGTCTTCCTACCTTGAAAGTGTAAACTCTCATTCTACAAAGCTGCAATTGCTAAATATAAGTTTGTAGCAGGTAGTGACCTAGATTATAGGTAAATTTGTGAAGGATTCTCAAGTTACATAGTTTTTTAAAAAGTTTCAGAAAGTTTTAGATAATTAACACTTTTCCAGGCGAGTGACGTATAGTGAGTGGTGATAACTAATGAAATATTCTGTGCTTTTTTACTCTTCACAGCCAGTATCTTGAAAATTACCTCTGGATGAATTATTCTCCAGAGGTGTCCAGCAAGGCCTACTTAATGTCAATCTGCTGTATGGTGAATGAGAAATTCAGAGAAAATGTCCCTGCATGGGAGGTAACAGATTTAAATTACTTCGTAGCTTTCATACTGTGCTCACTTTAAGCGATTAAAGAGTAGCAGAACTTTTTACTGATAATAAATAATGCTTTTATATATTTATTTTCTAGGTTTATTTATTTTGAGAAAGAGAGAAAGAGAAAGCGAGTGGGGGGAGGACAGAGAGAGAGAGAGAATTCCCAGTTGTCTCTGCACACTATCAGCACAAAGCCCTCCATGGGGCTCGAACTCATGAACCCCGAGATCATGATCAGAGCTGAAATCAAGAGTCAGACACTTAACTGCTGAGCCACCCACATGCCCCCAAATAATACTTTTAGAACAAAACTTCACCCAATAATAAAGTAACGTTGAGAAAAAAATGGATATATGAAAAATGCAATTTTTTTTTTTGGTTTCAGTACATTGTTCAAACTAATTTACTATGAACTGAAAAATTACGAAAGTGAAATTATTTTTGTTTTGTGCTTGATAAGAAGAATGGCATGGATTATAAAGACTTTTGCCTGAGATTAACATGAAGTTTGTATTATTAGCACAAATAGTGCTCAAATAGGATAATATTTTTCAGTGTCCTTTTTCACAACAGGGAGTATATATTTGTAGTTTTACGTAATGTTGCCAATGTAAAGACAGATGTTTATATTGTAATTTCAGTTTTCTCTTTATCCCTGATTTAGAGTCTGCTTTCCCTTTTAGAAATTTATAATAGACATTTTTTCTTTGTGCTAGTGTAATAGAGGCTTGCTCAGTAGAGGTCCAAAGTCTAGGTTTTCTTTGGCTGCCATAAAATGGTCAGCTCATCAACTCTTTTAAATAAAAAAAAAGGCATGGGTGATTGTCATCTTTTTGTGGCAATGGTCTCTGAATTAAGAAAATGTTAGATTCTTTAAGATAAACCCATAGACCCTTCTCTCGAATATTCATTAAATAAGTGCCATCTTGAGGCGCCTGGGTGGCTCAGTCAGTTAAGCGGCTGACTTCGGCTCAGGTCATGATCTCACACTCTGTGAGTTCGAGCCCCGCGTCGGGCTCTGTGCTGACAGCTCAGAGCCTGGAGCCTGTTTCAGATTCTGTGTCTCCCTCTCTCTGACCCTCCCCCATTCATGCTCTGTCTCTCTCTGTCTCAAAAATAAAAGTTAAAAAAAAAAATTAAGGGGCGCCTGGGTGGCGCCGTCGGTTAAGCATCCGACTTCAGCCAGGTCACGATCTCGCGGTCCGGGAGTTCGAGCCCCGCGTCAGGCTCTGGGCTGATGGCTCGGAGCCTGGAGCCTGTTTCCGATTCTGTGTCTCCCTCTCTCTCTGCCCCTCCCCCGTTCATGCTCTGTCTCTCTCTCTCCCAAAAATAAATAAACGTTGAAAAAAAAAATTAAAAAAAAAAGTTTAAAAAAATAAATAAGTGCCATCTTTGGGCAGATGAGAGCCCAAAGTAAACTGTGCTTTGTGTACTATTGAAAGGTCTTGGGTATTTCTTGAAGTTTATTCAAGCTACTATAGGAAGGGAGAAGGAAGATTTTTTTTTTTGAGCTAAACAATGACCTGATCAGTTTGCATGTTAAAATGAGCATTTTGGTGATTAGGGCTTGAAAAAGAGAAATACAGATTAAGAAAAGAGGTTACAGATTTTCTAGAAAGTAGAATTGACTGCATTTCATAGCTGAATAATTAGTATTAGGGAAGGGTGTTATTTTCAATAATTTTCCAGGCTTGGGCAACTGAGTATAATAGATGATTCTGCCATTTACCAAGATAGGTAATCATAAAGGGTTGAGAAATACTCTGAAGGGTACAAAATTGTTAAATTGAGTTTTGGACTTCCTGAATTTAGATTGCCTTTCAGTTATCTAAATGAAATTGTCTAGTAGGCAGAGGAATCTTGGGATCTAGGGTTAATGAGAGTAATCTGGACTGAAGATATATATTTGGAATCATTAGTGTGTGGTCTTTGAAGTCATGGGAGGGAGAACAGAAGAATGGGGTTAGAACCCTAGAATAGTGCTGTGTACGCAGCAAGAGAAGAGGAACCCTCAGCACATTGTAGAGGGCTAGGGTAGGGGGCTGGTAAGATTCCATTGTCTTTGATAGCGATCAAGATTCAGGGGAGTGCTGGGGTGGAAGCTTGTAGAAAAGTACATGAAAACAGCTAGTGTATACCACACATTTGGAGCACTTCTCTATGAAAGAAGAGGGATGTGGAAGTAACTAGATGGGGGGCATAGTTCAGTGAGAAACTTGAATGTATTTACCTAATTTACTTTTTTAAAATATTATTTTCATGTTGAAAATAAAGAGCTAATACAAAGCAGGAGAGGCTGTCGTTGAGAGTCATCAGTGGGAAACTAACTTTTGCCAAAGATGTTGTTTTTCTTGCTTTAAGTCATAAGAATTAAAACATTTCAGATTCTTAGAAAACAAAGACTAAGCTAAATATGAACATAATCCATAAAAGAAAAAAAATAAAGGAATTAAAGCCATTATTTTAGGGGCACCAGGCTGACTCAGGCAGTAGAGCATGTGACTCTTAATCTTGGAGTCCTGAGTTCGATCCCCACGTTTGGTGTGGAGATTCCTTAAAAAAAAAATGAAAAAATAAAAATATTTTTAAAAAACAAGAAAAAAAAAACCATTATTTTATTAGGTGAAATTTTCTGCAACTCTTTCATGATCTTGCCAGAAACCTGTATTTGACTTGCTACTATTTATTATAAATAAGCAAATAGTCTTTTTTGCAATTATTTACTTTTGTTAATAGACTTCTAAAGAATGACCAATTTTTTTTAAGGGAGAAAAGAGAGGGCTTGCAAGCCATTTCAAATTAAATTTTTATTCTTTCTCTTTTCAGACTTTTAAGAAGAAGCCAGATCACTTCCCATTTTTTTTTAAGTGTATCTTGAAAGCAGCATTAGCTGAAACTGATGGTGAATTTTCACTCCATGAACAGACGGTCTTACTGCTTTTTCTTGATCATTGCTTCAATAGTTTGGTAATTTTACTTTATCTTTGGGGGAAACTCAGATTTTCTTGGTGGTGGTGGTGGTTTTATTTTTTATTTTATTATTTTTTTTAAGTTGGACATAAATGAGATTACCTCTGTAGCCAACTCTTCATCTTCAATGGTAGTGGGGAATATGGATAATGCCAAAAGCTTAATTTTAGCCACTTCTCGATAAAAACATTTTAGAAGATCCATTCACTTTTTAAAATAGATTTGTACTGGATCTCTCCTTTTTTCTTAAGAAAAATGGTAATAGGAACGGAAATTCTCCAAAGATAGAGCAGCAAAGAATCTGGTTTTTATGAACTTTGCATAATGAGATCTGTGCCATAAGTTGCACACAAAAACTACCTTTATTGCTTTTTCGTCCTGCTTCGTGGCTGGCAGGCAAGAAGGAGAGTTCTAATTTGAGTTCACTCGATTAGGTGCAGTTTTCATCCTTCTAAAGAATTAAATATTTACAGTATTTAATATTTCATTTGCACTGCTCTGCTGTGGTTATCTGAAGGTCTATACCTATTTATTTAAAAATAAGTACTGCTAGGCTGAGAGTGCACTAGACCCATGCAGGAGAATGCATAGGGTTCTTTCTTATCCTGAAGACTGAATGTTGATAGATGGGTAGTTATTGCTTGTTCTAGGTCCTGCCTCAAATGAATCTTGTAAAGGCATTAAAAAAAAGATTTATGCCCCCAGTGGATGCCACTATTACCTCTAACATTGATTAAACTAAACAACGTCAATGTAAATATAGACATGATTATCAGAAATTAAGCAAAAACAAGATGAAATTAGTATTAGTAGTTTGGTACTTGGTTTAGTTAACTGAAAAACTTGTTTATTATTGAAATACTTTCTTTTTTTCAACATGCCATCAGTACTTATTATTTGTGGTAGTTAGGTCTATGAGGCAGCTGCCGACACTGAATTAGCTAAAATTGAACCATTGCTCCTAGGGAGAATAATGGGTTGGGTGCCTACAAGCCAATGTCACAACATTTCATCATTCCATCAGTACATAATCTTGTTTTATGTGTTTCTGTTTAAAGACACCTTATGTAATATATATTGTTGCTTTATTGACGTGGAACTCATGGCCAGAAACACTATAACTTAAGTATGAATGAACCTTCTGTAATACACTTATTTTCTGTATAAGACACATCACAGCCTTCTTGCACATAGGAACACTAACGAGCACTTCAACCATGTGCTTTACAATAGCAAAATCACCAACAAAAACCATAAAAATGTGAGAAAGGTAGCACTGAACAGACACACAGAAAAGGATGCTTCTTTATAGTATGAGAGCTGAAACAAGAAGACGGATCATTACCTTGTTCACCCCCAGCTGAAAACCTCAAGCCTGTAACCACTGCATGTTGGGCAACTTAGCATTTTTCACTGATCTGTGCCGCCCTTGGACAGCACTAGGCATATTGAATTTGGGGTTACAAATACATATTTGTGAATAGATGAACTCGCAAATAGAGAATCTGTAAATGATGAAGATTGTATCTTTTTTGAAAAGTATTAAGCTTCTTAATATTAAAATATCATTAATTTGAAAGTATTGGTGGCATGTTTTCACCCTGGGACTTAAAAAGACAGTATTTCCTTATGTAAAGATTTAAGTTAAAATACTGATGTGTGTATAAATTTGTTTTCTTTGTGCCTTAAACAGGAAGTAGACTTGATACGGAGTCAAGTACAGCAGCTTATCTCCCTCCCAATGTGGATGGGCTTACAGCCGGTAAGTATCTTCAGAAACTTAGGCGTATGTGTGTTACAAGTGGAAAATGTGGTTTTAGACTTTGTAGCTTTAACATAGGTATAAAATGGTGGCCAAAAACCCCTTTTCCTGTTTACAAAATGTATTTATTATGCATTAATTTGTCATGGATGCAGTTTTTTTCAGTTTTAAAGTTTTTATGTATCTGCAAGCTAGTAGATTTCACCTCATGTCAGTATTGTAAGGGAAAATAAGATAATATCTATGGAGTTCATAAAGAAGGGGGATAAATTTAGCAAACTATGGTGATTATTTCTGCGTGTGCCTTTGGATGAGACTAAATATAGACTAGAATATTTTATTTTCTTAGATTAGAATGTACATATAGCTATAGGAGAAGGTCTGGATTATGTTTAATGACTTCCTTTTTTTCATCAAATCCTTATTGGATAATATGTGCCTGTATCAAAACCCAATTAACTGATCTTGGGGAGTAAAGTTACAACTGTCAAATTTTAGTATAGTACTTTATTCAAAATACCATTTCCTGCATATGGGTTTTTGCATAGAGCCAAATATGCAAGCTCATTCATAGGTACCGGCTGATGGTGATGAAAACAGGCATATATAAATAATTAGTGCTAAGCTAATTATTTAATGCTAAGTTAACTGATAAGTGCCATTAGAAAGAATGTAGTCATATGGACATTTCCTTGTCTGCTTGTGACAGCTGTTTCTATGTTCATTGTTTTAGACTCATTTTTCAAACTTCAGTGATTTTACTAATAAGTGTTAATGCTCATATTTTTCAAATTTAAATCCTTCATTTTAGAAATAAGGAATTTAATTGATTATTGAGCTTATGACCTTCGTAAGAAAAGGCAGTTTCCTTTTTTTTTTTACATTATTAGTAACAATTGTTAGAATTAAATAGTTTTTTTTAAATTAGAGTTGTTAGTTTCTTAGTTTTCAGGTTTTGTCATGTTGCTTTCAGGTTTTATCCCATTGCTTTATATTGTATCCACACATTAGAAAACTAGCTGATAGTTGATCTAATATTTACCTTTGTAAACTTTGAGGTTACTGGTGATTTAATATCACATCATTCTTTCAGGCACGATTGGAATTAGAATTAAAAAAGACCCCTAAGCTAAGAAAATTTTGGAACTTGATTAAAAAGAATGATGAAAAGATGGATCCAGAAGCAAGAGAACAGTATGTTGCCAAAATTTTGTTCCACATTGGTTTATTATTTTGGTCGTAAGTCCTAGACGATGTTGATTGGTTTGTTGTTTCCTTTATATAGGCTGAACTAAATAAATAAGTGCTTTTACTGTAGTAGGAATATTTTTCATAAAGGTCTAAAGGGGGAACCACAACATCACCATGTTTTTCTTCTTTCTCTTCTCTCTGCTCCAGTGATAAGTGTATCATTGATCCTCTCCCTGCCTCTTGACCGTAGTTTGTCTCTCATGAATGTTTTTCAATTTTCTGCACAATCTTCAAGCTATCAATCAACTTTTCTTTCTTTTTCTCACTCCCTTACTCTTAATAGTGACTTTTATACACTCCAGCCATCATTCGTTTGTTCATTCATTTATTCATTCATTCAACAACTAGTGAATGTTTATCATTTTGCCAGGTACTCTTCTAGGTATAGGGGACATAATAGAGAATGAAATGGAAGTAGTTCCTATTCTGTGGAGCTTACATTCTAGTTGGGGGCAGATAGCACCAAAAAAAGATCAATTATATAGTGTATGAGATGGTGATACTTGTTAGGGAGAAAAATAAGTCAAGTATAAGGATTAAAGAAGCAGGTGAGGATTATGGTTTCTTTTAATAGTAGTATTTATTATGAGTTGGGGAAGTCTGATAGCAAGTATTTATTTCACCACACAAAGTGCTATTAGTAGGAAACGGGAAGGATCCACATACTCTTAAGAGGCTTTTCTCTCTCTCTGTCTCTGCGAGACTAACTTGGTAACTAGTGCAGCAATACCCCTTGCGCTGTCTCCATCTTTAAAATCTTTTTTTTTTTTAATGTTTATTTTTGAGAGAGAGAGAGACAGAGCATGAGTGAGGGAGGAGCAGAGGGAGAGGGAGACACAGAATCCAAAGCAGGCTCCAGGCTCTGAGCTGTCAGCACAGAGTCCGACGTGGGGCTCGAACCCACGAGCTCTGAGATCATGACCTGAGCCAAAGTTGGGCACTTAACCAACCGAGCCACCGAGGCACCCCGTGTCTCCATCTTTTATTGCTCTTTTCCATTCACTCCTTTTTTTCTGCATATGTATATATGCTGAAGACTCCCTTCCCTTGGACCTATGATGACTTTCTGGTTTTTTCTTATTGTTTGATCCACTTTGGAGAGTACTTTATACATGTGTAGCTGGTAATTTCATGAGTATGGATGAGGTTATTTAGTGAGATACATAAACCATGAAAAGAGGGTTGAGGACAAAAAGAAATGGAACCTGGAGTTGTGCTGGTGGTTACTGAAAATAGGAAGAACTAAGAAAAGCTACATGTCAGAAAAATGAGTTTGGGTGGGTGGGAGTGAGAGCCACGAGGAGAAAATATTAGGGACAGCGTAGGAAAATTCCTTCTTTAATTTCCAACTCTAGTCTCATTATTCATGGTGTCTTCCCACCCAACAGCCTCTTGATTAGACTAATCACATGGCATCTGCATTACTTGACTATTTTTTCTTAAACCTACTCTTCCTGTTACCTCAACATGATTTAATCATAAATCTCTCTGGCCCTGTCTTTGAATAATTCTTTGCTGTATACAGTTGACCCTTGAACAGGGCAGGGATTAGGGGCACTGGCCACCCTCTCATACAGTCACAAGTCCTCATGTAACTTGTGACTTCCCAAAAACCTAACTGTTAATAGTCCTCTGTTGACCAGAAGCCTTACTGATAACAGTTGGTGAACATGTATTTTGTATATTTTGTATATCATATACTGTACTCTTACAGTAAATTAGGCTTAGAGAATAGAAAATACTATTAAAAAATCATAAGGAAGAGAAGATATATTTCCAGTACTGTGCTGTATTTATTGAAAAAATCTGCATGTGAGTGGACCTATACATTTCAAACCTGTGTTGTTCAAGGGTTAGCTGTACTTCTGTTTGCCATGAACTCCAGTTTGGCTTAAGTAATATTCATTGTTTTCCCTCCTAAACTTAATTTTCTGGCCAGTTTCTCTTAATTCTTTCAGAAATTGGGCTTAGAATATTCCAGTCCTTTGGCCAGCAATTTATATCCAGTCAGCCAATCCTGTTGATCTTTTGTCCTTCCTCTCTTTTGCCTGTTCACACTGCTGTCATCTTAATTCAAGCTTCCAGAGCCTCTTGACTAAAGCATTACAATGAATTCCTATTTGATGTTTCTTCTAGCTTTCCCACAACAATGAGCCTAACTAGCCATCTTCATAGAAAATTTTGTTGTTTTCCTATATTCACAAGCTTTGCCTATTCACAAGCTTAAAGTGGTTTCCTTCTTAGAGGAGAAGCTCTAAACTCCTTGCGGTGGCATTCAGAAACCTCCAGCTGTTTTGTTTGTGACTCCCCCAAATCCCTGGGTATTCATTGTTTCTTCAACATTCCTTCCCTAAGTACCCTTTCCCCTCCACTCCACTTTATTGAAGGCTAACCTTCCAAACACTTCTGGACCAACTACTTCAAGCCACTGTGCTTTCTTCTGAACTTCAAACCACGCTGTGTGTTTTTTATTGAAACTCCAGCTGTTGGTATAATAGTTAAAATATGTGTAGTTGTTGAGGGGCATCAGGTGGCTCAGTTGGTTAAGGTCATCTGAATTCAGGTCATGATCTCGCAGTTGGTGGGTTTGAGCCCCATGTTGGGCCCTGTGCTGACAGCTTAGAGCCTGGGGACTGCTTCAGGTTCTGTGTCTCCCTCTGTCTCTGCCTCTCCCTCACTTGTGCTCTGTTTCTCTCTCTCTCTCTCTCTCTCAAAAATAAAAATTAAAACATTTTTTAAAAAATACATGTGTAGTTGTTGAAAGAATAGGTTCTTCAGTTGGAACCTATTGGAACCGTAGTACCTGTTTAATGGGACTGTTGTCAGCATTTAATGAGATTATTCGAGTGAAGCACTTAACACAGCTCAGATCCTGACACAGTAAGTGCTCATTTAATGTCAGCCAGTTTTAGTAATTACATGTTGGTTTGTGTTACTAATTATCATCATGTTATATGACTTGTTTCCGGTCATGTAGTCATTCCCCTCCTTTGTATTTCCCCCAGGACTGGCATAATCATTTACAGCTGTCCAATACCTGGTGAATGTTTGTTGATTGACTGGTACACAGTGCATCTTAAATTAGTAATGAGTAGAAAGTTGTTCTTTAAACCAGCATTTAAGTTTTAGACATTGTAATACTCTATTATATATAATACTTAAAATATACTGAAGTATAAAATTGCTTGTTTTATTTTAACTATATACTTAAACGTTAAATTTTGAATGTCAAGGGCAGACTGTAAATGAAATTTTGAAAACTCCTTTCAAGTTCTGACCTTTAAATCTCAAGTGAAAACCTTCACAGTAACATGGTAAGATAAAGTGGTGTTTTCTTTGCTGGCTCATTTAAGCCGGTAATGAGGCTCTTCTTTTCTTTACCTAGTCTTGTGTATACATACAAAGAAGCAGGTGTGTGTTCAAATTATGATCCTAATTTCAGAGAGAAGTGGAACATTTGAATAGTGTAAGAAAAGCTTGTTCAGCATTTAAATTTTACTTTTGAAATAATTATTTTTCAAAAACAATTTGGTCAACGTTGTTCTCTGATTTTAGAGCCTACCAAGAAAGAAGATTCCTTTCACAACTCATCCAGAAGTTTATCTCTGTGTTGAAATCAGTGCCACCTTCTGGTAACTATCTTCTTCCTCTCAGCTTATTTGTGAAGTTGTGGTTTAGATGCTCCTATAGTATTGACTAGCCTCTAATCTAAAAACTGCTCCTGGGGCGCCTGGGTGGCACAGTCGGTTAAGCGTCCGACTTCAGCCAGGTCACGATCTCGCGGTCCGTGGGTTCGAGCCCCGCGTCGGGCTCTGGGCTGATGGCTCAGAGCCTGGAGCCTGTTTCCGATTCTGTGTCTCCCTCTCTCTCTGCCCCTCCCCCGTTCATGCTCTGTCTCTCTCTATCCCAAAAATAAATAAACGTTGAAAAAAAAAATTAAAAAAAAAAAAAACTGCTCCTAGAACAGTTTTAAATCATAAAAACAACGTACCTGCCCTCCCCTTTTCATATATATGACCAGTCTGAGTATTATGACTGCGTTAAAAATTCACATATTTTGGGGTGCCTGGGTAAGCTCTGTTGGTTGAGTGTCTGACGCTTGATTTCGGTTCGGTTCATCCATGGGAGTGAGCTCTGCGTTAGGCTCTGTGCTGAATGTGAAGCCTGCTTAAGATTCTTTCTTTCTCTCCCTCCGCCTCTTCCTCTCTCCTCTCTTTTTATATAGTTATTGAAATATTCATTTACTTAGCAAATATTTTTTGAGTTTGCTTGCAAGACCTAGATCCTGAACAAGGTGCTAGGGTACAGTGTTGAACAAGTCAGTCACAGACCCACATGGCATTTATCCTGTGGTACTGAATAGTGTTTTTAGACAGCATCAAATACTTATCGAACAGGAGATAGTGATTTTTGAGATAACAAGCTATAAGGCAAAATGGGAAAGATATTCCCTCCAATGTGGCCCCTATTTGTTGATGAAACAAATACAAATATATGCTCTGTAGACTCTGTACTTAAAAATATGCCATGATTATACTGTATTTGTGTGTGTGTGTGTGTGTGTGTGTGTGTGTGTGTGTGTGTGAGAGAGAGAGAAAGAGAGAGAGAGAGAGACAGACAGACAGACAGACAGAGGGAGGGAGATATGCCTATAGATCCAGAGGGGCTAATTACATTATGTTGGGTTTGCAAGCTCTACATAGAATACTTTTTACTTAATAAAGGTGTGTATATACTATGTAAGGTGTATCATTTGTTAATATTTTATTTCCTAAATGGGATATAATCTAAGAACAGTTCTGTAGATATACCATATTTATATTTTTGCATCAGAGATTGTTGCTTTGTTTACACTACAGTAGAACAGAATTACTTATAAATGCCAACCTTCCAAGTAATATTTTACAACTGAAAATCATAACTACAATTTAGTGAGGAATAGATACTAATGCTATATACATCAGCTATACCTGATTTGAGGCATAATGTTACTTCCAGCCCAAGTGTATAGAAAACTTGTCATATGCTGATAATCTAAGTCACTTACTTAATATTAGTATTTTTATGGTTTTATTTTTTTAAATTTACATCTAAATTAGTTAGCATATAGTGAAACAGTGATTTCAGGAGAAGATTCCTTAATGCCCCTTACCCATTTAGCCCATCCCCCCTCCCACAATCCCTCCAGCAACCCTCAGTTTGTTCTCCACATCTATGAGTTGTTAATGTTAGCCATTCTGACAGGTGTGAGGTGGTATCTCATTGTGGTTTTGATTTGTATTTCCCTGATGATGAGTGATGTTGAGCATTTTTTCGTGTGTCAGTTGGCCATCTGGATGTCTTCTTTGGAGAAGTGTCTGTTCATGTCTTTTGCCCATTTATTCACTGGATTATTTGCTTTTTGGGTGTTGAGTTTGGTAAGTTCTTTGTAGATTCTGAGTAAGGAAATTTTAACATGTTCTGTCTGTTATGTCCAGAACCTGTCACTATGGACAAAGTTCATTACTGTGAAAGATTCATTGAACTTATGATTGATCTGGAGGTAAGAAATTTGCAGTGACTTTCCTGTTACATCATCATTATGGTGGATAAGTTTGAGCATATGACTGTGAAATATATGAAATATTTCTTCATTACCTCAGACAGGCCTTAGATTTTACCTGTTTCTATGTGTAACAGAGAAACAAAAGTAAAATGCAGTTGGCTCTTTAAGTTTTCAAATAACTGTCAGATGGCTGCTATTTGTAGAAAAAAACATGTAGTATAGTTATTAAATATGGGTCCAGCAGTGGCAATTTATTTTCTATCATATTTTAATACCCCATCATGGAGTTTTTAATAGTGGCTGAAGTTGTGGATTTATGGGCATCTGTTTAATAATCTCACTTTTCTAAATGTGCCTAATATTGTTGGTGAAGAAAGATATAGCTGCTATTGTCAATTTTTTAAATTAAGATCCTTGAAGAAGATTTCATAATACTAGGTGCAAGATTTTGACAGAGAGTTCAGATGCAGAGTTGGTATAATTCAGACTGAGTTCATTTCCTTTCCCTCTTTACTGCAGGAAATTGAAAGAAAATCCTTTGTGTTCATTTCTTATCTGGAGAGAGAAGGTAGTTTCTTGACATACGGATTAGAGTATTGGACTTGCAGCCATGCATGAGATCTTCATTCAGATTCTGGTTCTGCCAGTAACTAATTTATAGCCTCTGAGGATCTCAATAACCTCATCTATAAAATGAGGATATTTGATTAGATTAGTGGTTTTCAAACTGATGATCACAGTGTCTCAGCATTGTCTTGCTGACTGTCACAGGACGATGTGGTAAGAGGAAATGGAGGATGAAGTCTCCATATAGGGGTCCCCAGTCCCTTTTCTCTCAGAGTAGCACCATTTTTAAATCTATACCCAAAATATATTGAGATTTCATAGAAGATTTTGTTTGAAAACTACTGGCTTTCCTATCTGTGAAATTTCTTCTAATGTTGTATTTTATTTATAAACATTGCCACTGTGCCTGTTTACACATGGACCAGACCCTTTGCTTTGTGCACAGTGTCTTTTGGGAGACTAGAGGGTATTTTGTACATGATTGACACTTCTGAGTGAAGGATCAGTAGAGTTTACCTCTAGCTGCAGAGAACATGCAGATTTATTGCCATGGTATTTATTTTTTTTAGGCCCTCCTCCCCACAAGGCGCTGGTTTAATACCATTCTGGATGACTCCCACCTTTTGGTTCACTGTTACCTTTCCAATCTTGTTCATAGAGAAGAGGATGGCCATCTTTTTTCCCAGGTGAGCATTGATAATATCTGAACATATTTTCATTTCTAAATTGATTCTTTTTCTGCCATGCAACCAAGAGTGCCAGTGGTGATATAAAGGAAATTTTACTAAATATTGAATTAAGTAATGTAAATTCCCAATTAGTCATTTTAAAGTAAAATCAAATCTTAGTATAGAAAACAAATGAATGAAGAGCTTTGATTAATCATACATGCTTTTATTATTGGACTAAATTAGGATTTTGGCAGTGCAGTCCCACATACTCATATATTTTATGTTAGTAACCACTGTGGAATACAGTAGATGATGAGCATTAATTTCAAGAGAACTATGCCCTCCTCTCATGGCTGTCTTTCCATATGATGGTGGTGACCAAAACCGTTGAGAGCATGGCAGTGCACTTCATTTGCTACCTTGAGTAGAAAGAAGTAATAGTGTTTCACATTTCCTGTTTCGCATCACCTCTTCAGGAAAAAGTCTTCTACCAAACTCCTAATACTTGCCTTTCAATGAGATCATAGTTGGAGATATAATTTTTGTGTGCTTATATATTCTTTTAAGAATTCTTTTATCTTGTATCTATATTTTTTCTCATTTTCTTACTGAATTTCTATCCAGTGATTTGCCACATGCATTAAAACATACTAAAATTCTAGTATCTGTTCTGCCATAGGTTAGAATCAATAATGATGAAGATTTGGGGTAAATGTAGCCAGTAGACTGTGTCTCTGGGGAAAACAGGCCTTCATTATAGCAGCAGGAACTAAGCCAAAGAAAGGGCCTAATAGCTGTGGAGACTGATGAGAGGAATAAATATCTTAGCTTTCCTCACCTTGCTGCATTTCCCTAATAGTAGCAGCACACAGAGAAGAATATCTCCAATTATGAATTCCAAAACCCTCATTCAGAAAATTCTGTATTAAGTGGCCTACCTAAGTAAAGGACCTCAAGAGTTCCCTCTAGTGGTGTAGTTCCATAAATTGGCAGTGGTGTACTTTGTTTTTTTCCATTTAAGTGTTTGGCTTCCTTTGATTAAATCCTTAATGTCCGTTCAGTACTGGGATTTCAATTTAAGTTCCTCTCTGTAGAAGTAGACCGTGTATATGAAGTAGACTCTTAACAATTTATTCACAAGAAACATACTTTTTCCTCACACAAATAAAACATGTTTGGATATGTTCTGAAGTGTTTGTTGCAGTGTTTATATTCCAGTTTTCCAGCACCTCGGAGAAGGTATACAGACTTACTTAATCTTTATAATAAGTAGTTTTTGTTTGTGGTTTCTTGTTCTTATGTTCACACAGTTTATTAATGTAAATGTATCCTTTCAGCTTTTGGACATGCTTAAGTTCTATACTGGGTTTGAGATTAACGACCAGACTGGGAACGCTCTGACAGAGAATGAGATGACTACAATTCACTATGACAGAATCACTTCTCTCCAGGTGACTGAAATGCAGTATAGCCTGTGCTTCTGCTCCCATCAAGTTGGTTCATAAATAATGTAGTTTCATGTAGTACAGGTATAAAAAACTACTAATTTAATAGTGTTTCATCTTGAACTTTTAAAATGTTACTTTAAAAATTTAAATACTTAAAATAATGCTAATTTTTAAATTTTTAAAAAATATTACTTTTAAATATTTTATTTAAATATTTTAATTATTTTTTAAATAAGTTTTTAAAATATTACTTTTAAAATATTACTTAAAATTTTTTTTTAAATATTACTTTTAAAATATTACTATTTCTAATGAATTCATGGGGAAAAAATGGCTTTCTTCATAGTCTTCAATCTTGAGAATCAAGATACTGATATTTGACACTCAGAAATGTTTGATTAATTACTGGGCCAATTTGGTGCATATACTTACCAGTTTTATTTAGGAAAGGGTATTCCCAATGTATCGACAAAGTATGTGTGAGCGTTTTATAAATTTTAAAGATAAACACACGTAATGGGACCGAAATTGTCCAGTACAGCTCAGCTGTGTCAACAGAGTACCTTTGTTTTCTGTTCTTGATTTCCTCTTGCTCTTGCCCTTTCTGGTGGTAGAAAGAAGCTTTTATTTGTCACTTTGGAGAAATTCAGTCCTTTCTGTTTCCGTCTTTTTGGGGAAAGAGTCAAACTTAAGTTCCAAATGTCTTTCATAATCAATTCCACTATCTCTCAGGGACTCTCTGCTCTCCCTCTTCTTTCCCCAAATGGCATCTCGGTATATGGAAGCATTGAGATAGCCTCATTGTTTTGGAAGAAGAGTGACCTGCACAGCTACATGTCTTTTCTTGCTTTGCTCAGAGCATTGGTGTTTTTGTCCTTCTGCTTCTGCCCTTGAAGTAACCACAGCTGGCGCGGCTTGTGGTCTGCTCTTTTGGCAAAGGCATGGCATGATGATTCCCGAGGAGCTTGGCTATCTCCTTGCTGACGAGGCCGCACTCTTGCTCTTGGTGATGCTGGAGTCCTCCGGAGAGCTGACTCCCATTCATTTCCTAGCTTCAACAGTTCACTCTCAGGCTTGGGTTGCAGGGTCATTTCACCATTGCCTGTAGTAACCCTATGGCATGCTCACCAGTAACCTTGGCAGGTTTTTGTGTCATCCCACTGTGGGGCACATGAAAACTTCCGGATTTCTCTGTGCCACGTGGGCATTGAGAAAGACTGGGGATGTTATCACATACACTCTTACATGGTCACTGTTTTCTTGTGGCTTACCCCATGTCGGCTGGGGGTGTTAACCCTGTGAAGTCCTTTCTTTCCAGAGTTCCTAAGTAAAACAAAGCACAAACACACTGTACTTTTGGCTTCTCCCCCAAGTTATCTCTTCAGGTATTTTATTTCTCTCCCTTCCTGTCAGTGAAGGTAGCTTTATTGGCTGTTTCATGTATGTTCAAAATACAACTTAGAAATAAAAAATTGAACATTGACTCTTTGTTTTTGCGTTCCTGCTAGAATAATTCTGGTTTTCCCCCATTGTATTGAATGCTTCTGGCTAAATAAGGCAGAGGTCACATATGAGAAGCATGTAAGAAACAGAAGTGCATTAATATATTTTTTAATATTTTTATTATATAGTACATAAATTGTAGTTTATTGTTAATATGCAGACATTAGTTCTTGAGTTTTGTTTTTGTTTTTCCCGTTTTCTAGAGAGCTGCCTTTGCACATTTTCCTGAACTCTATGATTTTGCACTCTCAAATGTGGCAGAAGTAGATACTCGGGAATCTTTGGTCAAGTTTTTTGGACCACTTAGGTAAGTCAACATGGAAAGAAAACTGAATTTTAATTTTCTTTGTGTTTTTAATCATTTTGCACTACCTTAAGTAATGTAACTTGTTGCACCGCTCACTTTGTTGACAACTAAAACTAATGCTTCTCTCCAGCAGTTAGTATCTTTAAGTCACTTCGCTATAATTATTGATCATCTATTTTGGGAGCAAAATTAATATTTATTAATTTAATGGTTTTTATTTTTGTTTTGGAGAGACAGAGCATGAGCAGGGGAGGGGCAGAGAGAGAGAGAGGGAAGCACAGATTCGGACATGGGGCTTGAACTCATGAGCCATGAAATCATGACCTGAGCCGAAGTTGGACACTTAACCAACTAAGCCACCCAGGTGTCCCAAAATTTATATTTTTCATAACTTAAACATTTTTCCTAGATCATAAAGTTTTCTTAAAGTAGAATATAAAACTGGTATCCCATCAGTCATAATATACAACAGAAATCAGTAAATGTTCATATGTGACATCAAAGGTATGAGTTAGAAACCTTTTTGTGTGTTTAAAATTTATGAAATTAGTAATATTCTTTGGCACTCAGCTAATACACATTTTTGAAAATGTAGTAATACATTTGTACTACGTGGTAGGCACTCTACTAAGTATGTAAATAATCCTCAAGACTTTCATTCGTGTGAGGAGTAGGTACCATTTTAGGTATAAGGTCACTGAGACACAGAATTGTTAAGTCATTTGTCTAGGTCAAATAGTAAGTAAGCAGCAGAGATAGGATTCAAACCTAACTTTTATTTTTTTATTTAAAAAAAATTTTTTTTTAACGTTTATTTATTATTGAGAGACAGAGACAGACCGTGAGCAGGGGAGGGGCAGAGAGAGAGGGAGACACAGAATCTGAAGCAGGCTCCAGGCTCCGAGCTTGTCAGCACAGAGCCCAACACAGGGCTCAAACCCACAAACCAAGCGATCGTGACCTGAGCCGAAGTCAGACGCTTAACCAATTGAGCCATCCAGGCGCCCCTCAAACCTAACTTTTAACTGTGCTCTGTTATCTCCCTATTGTCCTTAACTCTTGGGAGAAATTATGTTTAGCTCATTATGGCTCTCTAAAATGAAATAAACTTGGCTTTAACTTAGAAGTTGATTAACTTGGAAGATTATTGAATCTTCATAAGAAAATTTAATAAGTCTTTTTTTTTTAATGTTTATTTTTGAGAGAGAGATACAGAGCATGAGTGGGAGAAGGGCAGACAGAGAGAGAGGCACAGAATCTGAAGGAGGCGCCAGGCTCTGAGCTGTCAGCACAGAGCCCAGTGCGGGGCTCGAACTCAAAAACTGTGAGATCATGACCTGAGCCAAAGTCGGACGCTTAACCAACCGAGCCACTCAGGCACCCAAATAATAACTCTTATAATAACACATAGAATTATTTCATTCTCTTAATGAACTGCAGAAAGTTCCTTTGAATAACTCTGCCATACTATTTTGTGATCACTCTCCAATTGACAAATCTTTAATTTCTAAATTTTTGGCCATTGTTAATGACTCACTAATGAACAACATCCTTTTTATTTCTATGTGAAAATTTTTGGCCCTGATTCACAGAAGCAGAATGGCTGACTCAAAGGGGTTATGTATTTAAAATTTGTTATATATTGCTAAATTCCCTTCAAAAGTATGTACCAGTTATACCAACAGAATTTGAGGATTTATTTCTTTCCCTACCAGCTAGGTAAATTAGTCTTTAATTTTCGCCAATCCAAAAATAAAAGAACCCTCAGTGTTTTACTTTGCATTTTGTGATTATGTTGGGGAAATTGAGCATCTTTCTATTTTTCTTGGCCATTTGCATTTTGTCTGTAACTTTCTTGTTATCTTTTGCTATGTTGTATTTCATTGCTTGTCATATTGATTTCTTTAAGAACCTGTATTTTGCATACTAATATTTTGTCTAATTTGTGTTGTAATTATTTTCTCCCAGTTTCTCACTTTAGATTTTGTGTTGGTATATTGTGTTATTACAGTGTTTACAATTTTTAAATTATATGTCAAGTCTTCTTAACAACAATAGCAAATGTTTTATGTTAGAAGGCCTTCCTCCCCATAAGATTATAAAGTAGTATGTTTTTAAAACACCTTTATAGATTTTTTTTTTACATTAAACGTAGCTGCATAATCCATATGGGGAATTTATTTTTGCCCGTATTACTTCTTTACAATCTTGTAAATTATAGATGATGTTAAAAACCTTTTTTTTAATGTGGATTATAGCCATTATATTTGCTATAATAGAAATTAAAACTGGAAAAATGTTAAATAATTTATTTAAAAAACTAATTAAAAGCCTATTATGTTAGCATACATATTATTAATGAAAAATATATTCTCCCAAATTAAAAAAAATATAGTGAAAAGTGGCATTGTTTTACACTTTTGCAATCTCTTTAATGTCTGACTTAATCAAAGACAGTTGAATTTGCAGATGTGCTTCTGTATTTCATTTATTGTGAGATTGTTTTGGTTGAAGTAAATGAAGAAAATCAGGCCTTATGCAAAAGGGAAATATATTTCAGTAGCTTTTTCAAATAATTGTGAATATTTTTCTTTGATACAATATAAAAACTTGACAAGTGGTAGTTTCTTAAATGTTAGTTTTAGTGTGGTATCTGAAACCATATTAAGGAACTCTGTGAGTTAAATTAAAGTGAATTAATTTTAGAAATGGCGACATTTGCCTTGCTTATGGATGAGAGGACTTAATTAAGGTATGAATTCTGCCCAAACTGATCCATAGATATAATTCAGTTCCAATCAAAATTCCAGCAGAATATTTTCTAGAAATTAACAGGCTTATTCAGAAATTAATATAGAAAGGCAGAGATGAGAGCAGCCTAAACCATTTTGAAAAAGAACAGAGTTGGAGGATCCTCACTACCGAATTTCAAGATTGCTTGTAAAGCTACAGTAGTCAAGACCCTGTGGTATTGAATAAAAGACAGACAGACATAGACATCACCGGAACAAAATAGAATTCAGAAATAGACCGCACATATATGGTTAGTTGATTTTTGACTAAGATGCCAAAGCAACTCAATGGAGAAAGGATAATCTTTTCAACAATAGTGGAACGGTTGGACATCTCTATGCAGAGTATGAAATTTAACCCATACTTCACATTCTGTACACAGATTAACTCAAAGTGAGTCATAGACCTATTTATCAAAACGGGAACTAATAGGACATACAGGATATCTGTGTGATTATGGTTTGTACAAACATTTCCATAGACACCAAAGCACAGTCCATAAAGAAAAAAAATGGATAAGTTGGACTTTATAAAAATTTAAAACTGTTACTATTTGAAAAGACATTGTTAAGAGAATGAAAATACAACCCCAAAGTGGAAGAAAATATTGGCCAAACACGTATCTGATGATGGGCTGTCTCAGAACTCAGTGATAAGAAAACAATTTAAAAATAGCTCAGGGAGTGCCTGGGTGGCTCAGTCTGTTGAGTGTCCGACTCTTGCTTTCAGCTCAGGTCATGTTCCTGGGGTTGTGGGATCAAGCCCTGGTCAGGCTCCGTGCTGGCTGTGGAGTGTGCTTGGGATTCTCTTTCTCCCACTTGTACTCTCTTTCTCTCAAATATATATAAAAAAAATTTAGCTCAAGATTTGAACAGATACTTCACCAAAGATAATGCATTTCAGTAATGCCACAGAAAGATGCTTAGTATCATTAGTCATTAGAGAAATGCATATTAAAATCATAATGAGATACCATTACATGTCTATTAGAATTGTTTAAAAAAAACATGCAGTGTATTGACTTATGACAAGGATGTGGAGCAGCTGGATTCTCATACATAGCTGATAGGAATTCAAAGTTTGCAAAAATTTGAGTTTCCTGTAAAGTTAAACGTACTTACTGTACAATCTAGTATTCTCACAGATATACCCAAGAGAAATGAAAATTTGTGTTTGCACGAAAATCTGTGTGGAAATGTATATAGTGGCTTTAGTTATAGTTGTCTTTTAAAAACATATCCTTCAACTGGTGAGTGAATACACGTGCTGTGCTACATCCCATATGATGGAATACTACTCAGCAATAAAAAGGAACCGAATACAGACATGCAGTCTGGGTGCATTTTAGTTGCGTTATGCTAAATGAAAGCAACCAGTGTCAAAGGCTACATAATGTATGATTCCATTTATTTGACCTTCTAGAAAAAGCAAAGTCGTGGAGATCAAAAAACAGATTAGTGGTTACCAGGGACTGGGATAGAGTATGTGAGGGAATTTGGGGAGCGTGATGAAACGTATTTAAGTAATGGAAAGCTGTTCAGCTCACGGTGGTGAATGCAAGTTTTCTAGAATTCCAGTTTTTCACTTGGCAGTTCAAATTTTATCTTTGGTAACAAATACTATCAGTTGTTTTCCTTAAAGTTACTGGTTTGTTCAGATTTGAAAATTTTTTCCATTTATTCAGGTCTGAATAACCATAGTTTGTCAGTTCTTTCAAGCAAAAATTGTGTGCAAAATGTGTGCATCCCATTCTGTCACACAGAATTTTTTAAAAGCATAGTCAAGAGTCCAAATTTAATTATATTAATAATTAATTTTAATTACTAATTTAATTTTAGTTAATATATTAATTTTGCTGCTTCATTAATTGCATTCTTAATGTTTTTTACTCTGCCTGGGGTAGTGAGGAATGCTATGGCTACTTACAGTCCTGGTTGGTGCCACCACCTTAGCTTATGTCAGCAGTTTACCCACCATTGCTTTACACTGTGTAGGTAAAGACAGTGGAAAAAAACAAATAATGTCCTAGTATTAATATAAAATAGTATTTTTCTTGCATACTTCCTAGAAGGGTCTCAGGGACCATAGGGGTATGCAGACGATAATTTGAGAGCCTACATTAAGGGGATTAACTTTCATTGGTAATGTTTTTTTTAATTTTCTGCTGTATCGTAGGATTATATTTTCTAGGTAAAATGTTTTAAGCCATCTGTAAAATTAGGTGTTTCAAAAATGAACTAGGGTTAAATTAATAGAATACTCTTGATCTGAATATTCCTTATTTTGCAGTTCAAATACACTCCACCAGGTGGCATCATACCTCTGCTTGTTACCAACTCTTCCTAAAAATGAAGACACAACTTTTGATAAAGAATTTCTTCTAGAATTGCTGGTAAATGTTAATGTTCTTTGAATTTTCCCTATCATTTTGAATCATACCTAAAGACCTGGGTATGTCTTTTTTTCCAGGGTAAAGGGTAAGTAGATCGTTGCTACCTATTTTACAATTACATCATCATTTGGTTTTGTCAGATTTCTTTTCTCATCTGTTAGATTTCTTTTCTCAAGACTTTACCTCTCACAACTGCTTTATGGCATGAATTCATTGCATACAGACATTTATGAGCAGCTTCGTCAGGCTCTGGATTCAGGCAATGGGGAATGCATAGATAATTGACACCATTCCTGCCTTTTAGAGGTCACAGTTACATACACACACACAGGTAATACATATGTATTCATATCTGTCTATCTGTGTATTTTAAAAGTTATTTAAAGTACCTTGAATATTGACGTATACCTTTATCATTAGAAAACTCAGGAATGTTTAAAGAAAATAAGTTATCACTGATGTAGTGGTTTAAGAATTCTAAGGAATTTTTCAGTCATTTTGGAAAGTAGTGGACTTTATCTCTCAAACTAATACTTTTTTTGGTAAGGTTTTTTTTTTAAGGTTTTCTTTTTTTTAAGTGCAGTTTTAAGGCTCACAGAAAAATTTGAGGGAAAGGTGTACACCTTACTTTTAGCTTTAGTAAAATCATTCATAAAATGTATGAGTAATTATGTCTACACTATGAATATTTAAGTTGTTTGCAATGTTCACTTACAAATAATGATGTGATCCTAGCACATGCCTCTTTGTGCCTATGTGGGGACATTTAGGAGAGGTACCTAGAAGTGAAATTATTTGATTAAAACATGTGCTTATTTAAAAGATAGGATGCAGCCAAATTATCCTCAAAAAGGTGCATTTCCCACCAACAGTGTGTTAGAGTGTATCTCCTTAAGCTTGTACCAGCATTGGGTGTTATGACTCATCCCAATTTTTGCTAGTGTCATGAGTAAAAAAAAAAAAAAAAAAAAAAGCTTGTTTTAGTTTTTTGTTTTCTCTTTGCTATTGAAAAGATCCTAAAGGACTTCCTTCCTCTGCTATAGTTTGAGTAGTTTTTAGTAAGTTTTTTATAACTTTACAAACATACACTATGTAAGAGTATATATACATCTTTTAACATAGAGCCATAATGGGCACACAGTTTTGTGACATATATTCCAAGCTAATACTTTTAATATAGGGTATAAAATACAATTCCTTACTGTAGAGAAGAAGATATGCTACTTCGGGAATAGTTACCAGAAACTATTGTAGCAGATGTTTTAAGCCTGGTGACAGGTGCTTCAGTGCCATTTGGAGAGAAATTCCTGGAGTTTTAAATTAATTCATGTGTGGAAAATACTTTTTTATTGATATAATTACTTGTGTGAAATGTATGTCTCGGGTCACCATCTTTGCCTTCTTCGTTATTTCCGAGTGCCAAGTGCTTTCTAAAAATTCCTTGTCCTATTTTCTGACAATGTAAAATCGTTTCTCATAAGTCAGGTTTGGGGATTATTAATAAATCCTTACTATACAAAGAAATGAGGATTTCTTTAGGAATCTTTCTAATGGAAAACAGGCTTAAACATAAGGCTTGATTTTATGCCTTTTACAGTCTTAGAGCTAAGATTTTATTTTTAAAATTGAAATATTTATGCCAAAAAGAAAACGGTTTTAAAAATTTATAGTGCTACAGCATTATCTCTCATTTCCTCTTGTTCCTAAACGATTTCCTCAGGCTTTGGATTCTTCTAATATCTGAATAATGATGAAGAAGTTGAAATATGCATATTGGTTAGATGATATCACACTGTCTTCTTTCCTAAAATAATACTATCTCTACTGAAGAGAACATGACACATTTTTCAAATATATCATTATTTTAACATATTAATTAGGGAACAAGCTTATTTCTGTGTTTGAAATAGAGGACTACTATAATATTAACAATGGAAATCTACATAGAGGCCATCAAGTCCACCTCTCATTTTACAAGGAAGGCTGAGACCAGGTTATTAATAAACAAAATTTTCCATATTTTTTAGTTAGTATAAGAATAAAAACTTTAATTGAGGACTTAGGGCTCCCATTTTTTTCTTACATTGATGAATACTAAGTGCTGGCATGTGCAAGGCACCTTGATGCTATTTTACAGTATTCTATTTCATTTTCATAAGAAACCTGAGAGGTAGGTGGTATTTTATCTGTTTTACTGAAAGATTGTTAAAATCAGGGAAGTTGAGGTATCTTGCCCAGTTTTTATGTAGCTCATACATAGAGAGAGGTTCTGGGAGTTGAACTCAGATCCATCTGATTACAAAGCTCACCGTAATGGGTGCCTCTTTCATATTTGATTTATGGAGAGATTGGAAAAAGGAAAGAAAAACCTCTAAGTACTACCATAACTGAAAGAGATAAAACTTCTCATTTCAAACTTTATGGTGAATTTCTCCATAAATCATTTTAACAAAAGATGCTTCTGACTTTCTACATGAACCTGTTTCTAGGTATCTCGTCACGAACGTCGAATTTCTCAGATTCAGCAGTTGAACCAGATGCCTTTGTATCCAACTGAGAAAATCATTTGGGATGAAAATATTGTCCCAACTGAATACTATTCTGGGGAAGGTAAGCCAGAGAAGCACGGGATTCAGGTGTGCCATGAAATTTAATTTAGAATTTATCATAGGTAACTGAAAGTACTTCTGTCTGTTACATACATTAGGATAATATTCTGGTACCTTCAAGTTCATTTTAAAGCTGGAAACTGTTCAGTATTTGAATGCTTAGCATTAAGGATTTTTATTAAATTTAACCATGTCCTAATGTGTGTATGTGCATGTCGTCAGATGTGCACCTGTATACATATTTTATGTCATGTACATATGTCATCCTTTATAAAATATGACCATAAGCAATAAAAATACTGTAAGGAACCTAATAGTATAGGAAGTGTAGCTTTCATTATGTCACTGTAATGGGTTTTGTTTGGTAGTGTTTTATTTCAAAGCCTTTTTTAGAAGTTCTTCTGAATTCCTTGTTAAGCCAGTTAATGACCACCAAAAATTGTCATTTGTTAATAATAAACCCCTAGTCTGATTGAAAATAGGATTCCCTGGTTTGTTTACCTATTTCAGCAGATTTGTTCCTAAATGCTTTTGTTCATCCTTTAAGGATGAGAATTCGCCAAAATTGAGTATATGCTGAAGTATATTGTGACGTATTTTGAAGGCATATTTCAAAAAAAATTTTAAGGAAATTTTTTGAACAATGGTATCATTATGAGAAGCTTAGCTGTTTTAAAGACCTCACCAGTGGTACATTTATTTAAAATGGATACTTCAGAGTCCTGTCCTAAAGCCATAACTTTAGTATACGCAGTGCACCAAAATTTTTCTAGATTTCAGAATAGGCAGTCTTCATTTTTTATTTTTTTCATTCTTACAATGGCCAGTGCATTGTTTTCTCACTTTTCCAGTTTGTTCATGCTAAAAGCATTTGTGACCATGGATGTATGCCATCTCTTTTCTAATCAGTTCCTACAAAGCAGATACCACTTCATATTTTGTTTGGCAGTAAATAGCTTATATTTTCTTAAACATAGACCTAATCATACATGTACCTTTTGGTGCTACTCAATCACACTGGTCAGCATATAAAACACATTTTGCCAGGTATAGAAAGTATTGCTCTTCTAGGGGCGCCTGGGTGGCGCAGTCGGTTAAGCGTCCGACTTCAGCCAGGTCACGATCTCGCGGTCCGGGAGTTCGAGCCCCGCGTCAGGCTCTGGGCTGATGGCTCGGAGCCTGGAGCCTGTTTCCGATTCTGTGTCTCCCTCTCTCTCTGCCCCTCCCCCGTTCATGCTCTGTCTCTCTCTGTCCCAAAAATAAATAAACGTTGAAAAAAAAATAAAAAAAAAAAAATATTGCTCTTCTTTCGTTCCTGTGAACTTAAAGGAAAAGGGATTTAAATCTTTTCAGCTTTTATAGAAAGAAAGTATTTCAGAACAATATTAGTTGCCAAATGGTTTCACTGTAATTAAGCTGTTTTCAGACAGTTGACTATATCATGCCATTGTTCTTTCGTGACCATGGATGGCCCTGTGTTTTGGGGGCTCAACATCTGCTGATAATAAATAGGCAAAGATCAAAGCTAATACTGCATGATACAGACTGCTTCTAGCTCCCAGGGAGAGGAAGAAATTGGGACAGATATAAAAATAGATATATTGTAAGAATTGTAAAGAAAATTCTTGTAAAATCTTTGGCCCCTTTTTTGGATCTTTTTAATAAACACAGATCTAGAAAGCCACACAGAATAAATATAGAGCTTAACTAAATATCATAAGAGAAATAACCACCTTGTTAGCCATCCCAGAACCCTCCTATAAGCTCCTTCCTAGTTACTGCTTCTGCCTCCACTTGAAAGTAACCATGTCTTCACTTCCATAGTAATCACTATATATTTCTTCATAGTTTTATCACTGAATTGTGCATCCACATATGATAGTTAATCGTGCACATTTTTTAAATGTCTTTTACTTTACAAGTACCTCATATCCCTTCCTTTTGTTTTGAAGAACCTGAGTTGTTTGTTCCACAGTCTAGCTTTTTTTTAGTGACTACTCAGTATACACCCGAGTATGTCCCTCTGCTCTTTATTTTTCTTACAGATTGGTACCTGAATGCAGAAGCTTGATCAGGCTTAAGGTTTTCTCTCTGGCAAGATTCTTGGTAGTGTTGTATTCTTTCATCAGAGGCATATGATGTCTGGTTGTTTTTGTGGGTATGATGTTAGCTGCCATTGCTGCTTAACAGCTAGATTTGTTAATTCAATGACGGCTGCAGAATGGTGACATTTTAATTCTTTTTTTCTTTTTTTTAATAAAATTGTGCTCTCAAAGAGATGCTTTCCCTTAGCCTCTGGCCTGAAAGATACTGAGTCAGATTATAAATCAGAATTTATGAACATAAATGATGTGAAATAAATAAAATTTTTTTATGTTTATTTATTGTTGAGACAGAGAGAGCATGAGCAGGGGAAGAGGAGGGGTAGTGTGAGAGAGACAGAGAGACGGACAGACACAGAATCCAAAGTAGGCTCCAGGCTCTGAGCTGTCAGCACAGAGCCTGATGCAGGGCTCGAACTCACAAACTGTGAGATCATGACCTGAGCCGAAGTTGGTCGCTTAACCAACTGAGCCACTCAGGTGCCCTCCATTTTTTTATTTATGTTTTTTGCTATTAGGTTCATTATTGCTTTGGTACAGTGGGAATGGAAGTAACTCCAGGAATAACAACCAATGCCGTATCCTTAAAGTCTAGCCAAAAGACGAGATTCAGAGCACAGTAATGACCACTGGAGATAGATTTATGCATTGTAGTATACTAATTAGGTTCTGCGATAAACTTGTCATGGGGTTAGTTTATGGTCATTGATTACTTCGAGCTTTGCCAAATAAAAGTTAGTAAAGGAAGAATTTTTAAACTACTTGAGACTATATTAATTTTAAGTATCTTCAAATATTTTTTAGAAGATTGTTTGTATATGAATTATTGATATGTGGTTATATGTATTAATGAGATTTGTTCTTCCTTTCCAGTTCTTAGTAGATAGTTCTTAACCTGGTTTCAGTTCTGTGTGAAAATAAAAATAGGACCTTATCAAATATGCTGTATTTCAGCATATTAAACATTAAATTAGACTTTACCAAATTTGTGGTACATTTCTTTATATATAGTACAGCTGTCTGAGTAAGAGAATAATTTGGATGTGGATGTTGTTTTCTTTTTCAGGTTGTCTTGCTCTTCCCAAGTTGAATTTGCAATTTTTGACTCTCCATGATTACCTTCTAAGGAACTTTAATCTCTTCCGCTTAGAATCAACTTACGAAATTAGGCAGGACATCGAGGATAGTGTCAGCAGAATGAAGCCATGGTTAGTAAATTGGTTCCATTTGTAATGAAGAGATGCAAACCGTGACATACCTCTGTCAGAAACCTCATAAGTGTGTTTAGAAATAGTATACCTGGCTTCTAGATGCCCTCCAAAATATGATATTTATTCTTTGAGAAATTGTCTGATTTCTGTAAATTTACTCTTTGAGAAATTCTCTAAATTCTCTAATGTGGATTAGAGTATATCAAAAGTGCTAAAATATAAAATATGTATCTGGATCCTTGGGGGTGGGGGACTGGAAATAAGATAAGGGGGGAGAGGTCATCATTCTCGGGACAGGGAAGAAGTGTAGAGGAGAGTAGGTTGAACATGAGTAAAAGGGTAATGAGGGAGGGTATGGGCTGACCCAGTGGGCCTATACTAGGGCGGGACGGTTTAAGTCCTGGGAGCTTATAATAAAGGGGTCTCCTGCTACCCCAGCTGCTCTTGTGGCTGTCACCAGTACCTCAGTTAGCCTCTCTAAGGGACCTGGCAGGAGATGAGGAGCATTGCTGAGCATCACATGGAATGGAACGTTGGGAAGTCTTCTTTGGCCCTCCATCCATAGATTACCTTGAAGAGACTAAATCAGGATTTATTTGGGGGCCCGTGAGTAGGGCTCATTATTTGATGAAGTCTTCTGCTTAAACTCCCTGCCTGCTAGCTCATGTTTGGAATTCCGTTAGCTAAGAAAAGACTTTCATTCTAGTTATTGGAAGCAGCTGTGCATTAGGAGATTTGTGGAGGTTAGTTTTCGTTTTAGACATGACTTTATGTCCTTCATTTATTATTTCATTCTAAGTATGAAATTGATGAGGGTAAGTTATATACCACAAGTGACCATAAACTAGTAAAACTAATTCTGTAAAATGAATTTTTATTATAGTCATACCATGCGTGCACATATAATTATGCTGCATTCTGTATGCAAAGCTTAACACTTTTTGAATATGAACTGATGCAGGTATTTTCCAGGCTTCTCTCCTTACTAATTACAGAGAGCTACATGGACACTGTGATTATGATCTATTTTTTTCACTTCCACATTTTATTTCATACACACTTCTATTTTTTAATTAATTATTATGTGAAAAGTTATTCTGGGTGAGACTATAAAACACAACATAAAGTATTTTTGACTTAATAATCAGTTGAGTCAGTAGGCAGGCTAGCACTGTGAGATTTGTATATTCACTGGCTGATCATCCCTGCCCACAGCTTTGCTGAAATTATTGCCTATTGTTTGGACCCCGGGGGGAGTGTTTGATCGGAAGCTTCCTTTCAGTTTATGGTTACCTTGCGTGTATATGCTCAGATTCTGGACCTAACTTTGGCCATTTTGCAAACTAGGGATTTATTAATTAGCAGATTATCAAATAGAATTCACTTATATTTTACTTAAATGTCAAATAAACCAAAAATACTTAGAGTTCTTCTGGTCTATTAACAACGGAAATTTTTTTTAACTTACATTATTTTCTGCTAAGGAGGAAAAATATCATTTTTGAGAGTTTTAACTTGTGATAATAAACTTTTCTAGATTTTCGTAAAAATGATGAGATCTAGGGGCTCCTGGGTGGCTCATTTGTTTGAGTTTTTGATTGTGGCTCAGGTCATGATTCTTGCATTTGTGAGTTCAAGCCCTGCATTGTGCTCGCTGCTGTCAGTATAGAGCCCACTTTGGATCCTCTGTCCCCCTTTCTCGCCACCCCATCTCAAAATAAATAAACATTAAAAGAAAAAGATGAGATCTAAAAGGAGGCCAGACTTCTTTCTGCTCGTGTGTGCTGAAGGTGGAGAAGGGAGGCATTTTTACTCAGTGCATGGTTCTAATGATCATGTTTTCAGGCTGCTAAAACCACTGAGCAACATACAGGCAGAAATCTGTCCTCTTTAATGCTTCATGTTGCAGGTAGATTTTATAAGCAGAAGTTGGGGAGAATAGATTAGTGGTTGCCTGGGTATAGGAACAGGATTGACTGTAGTCAGATGAGAGGGATCTTTTATACATAGGATGGAAATGTTCTCAAATTACATTGTGGTGATGGATGCACAACCCTGCAAATTTACCAAAAATCATTGAAATGTGTGCATGTACAGTGAATGAATTTTATGGTGTATAAACTAATACTGTAGTAAAATTGTAAAAAATGGAGGAGGTGATAGTTATTACCTTTTAGAAATTGTACTAAGCAAGTCACTGGATGCAGAACATTTGTTTTTAATTAGTTTTACTCTTTGATACTACAAAATGTGTAGGTTTTTTCTTATAACACAAAGACTTTAATGGAATATAGCTTTTCTTTATCTGTGTAAGCATGTCATTTTTGGCAGTGCTTTCCAGTTTGGGAGTGTGGCTACAGAATTTCTGTTACAAATTTCCCAGATATACTACTTAATGTAAAATTTAAAGCACTACTTAGACTAAGAAGAAATAATGGGTATTTGAATGTTACTGATTCTGATTATTACAACTAGCTTATTTGTACCCCTAATTCATGGCAGCATCTTTTAAATGATTTAACTATTACGCCCTAAAGCAAGCATTTGCATAGATATTAATCATTTGTTGGTTTGGTTTTAATTTTTAAAATTCTAGCTTGTTCTAAAACAGCTTATAGAAATACGTATACATAAAATGGAAATAGTTGTGACTATCTTGGTGAAAAGAGGAAGAGGATAAGAATATAAACTAAAGCTAACTATGCTAGATTATTATTATAATCTAGGTTATTCTATTATTATAATAGATTATTCTTTGACAACATGGCTCTTCTCTTATGTATGTAGTTACCTTTTTTTCCTGGGTGTGTGTAGGCTACTCCTCCTTTGTCCCTTTCTTTACTGGACCATGTTTGCCAATTCATACTGTTGAATATATTCCTTATATATTGGGACTTGGTTTTTGTTTTTTGTTTTTTTGTTTTTAAGTTTATTAGTAAGAGTTACTAATGTCAGGGCTTAGTTAGGACCTAAACATGTATTCCTCCTTACTAATTGCACTTGTCCCAAAGTTGGGGAAAAGTCCTTTTTTGTTTGAGTAATCATGCACTTCTTTGGTTTTCAGGCAGTCTGAGTATGGTGGTGTAGTGTTTGGTGGCTGGGCACGAATGGCCCAGCCTATTGTCGCTTTCACTGTGGTTGAGGTTGCCAAGCCCAACATAGGTGAAAACTGGCCAACCCGAGTTCGTGCGGATGTTACCATCAATCTGAATGTCAGAGATCATATCAAAGATGAATGGGAAGGTAATTCTCTATTTCAAAAAGTAAAGCTACATTTTGCCTTTATAGTTTATAGATTTTTCACTTAGAAAATTGGCAAAACACTTGTACTAAACATTACCCTTCTAAACATTGTCTTTATATTCATTAGTAGTAAAAATAACAAGGATCATATAAGAATCATTAAATGTCTCAATACTTTAATAAAAAGCATAAAAGAGCATGCATATCACAGTATTTTGAAAATTGCTGTTTGCGAAGCTGAGATGAGAGCTCTTTAAATGTCACATATAGTAAGATGATATTTATGAATTTGTAGGATTGGTATAAAAAGAATTAAAATATTACTGTTTGCTAAAGAAGGGGGGGACAGCCCATGTATAACTTGTACACATGCAGAGTTATTATGGAAAATTGGTATTTTTAAGAGATAAAGCAGCCAGAGTGAAGAGAATAGGGATGCATATGGTTGGTGGAAAATAAAGACACAATATCAAAATTAGACAAACTCAAAAGCAGTTCTAAGGGGATCTGGGAAAATAACTCAGAGAGAAATAATGGTTTATTTGCACCAAAGGGAGGAAGTCAGATAAAGAATTAGTGGTATTAAATGTATTCAAGGATAGATAATAGATGCAGAGAAATTGAATGACTTATTTCCCCTGCTCTTTCCTAGGCAAGATTTTAGGGACAGGACTTCCGTGTCACTGTGAATTTTATGTAGAGGCAAATATGTTCGTAGTTAGTAAGCCAAATAAAGAGTTACAACGTTGATAACACCTGTACCAGAAATGGCACGTGAACTAATTTTTAAGTGGCACTTTTATGTTTTTCCCCCAGCTGTCTATGAGAGCTCTTGCTTGCTGTCCTGTTGTGAGAAACAGTAGCTGGCAGATTTCATCTCCATCCACCTTCTTGGCATGCCAGAAGGAAAAGGATAGTCCCTTAATGGATCAGTTTTCAGAAATTACTACTCCCAACATAGCTGTTTATAACCTTAGGGACTATATGATATGTTTATCCAGCAATTCTGAAGGAATTCAGCAGCAAAGCTGGCCAGATGCTTAACAGATGGCCACTGTAGTGGGTATAGTTGTAACAGATTGTTTTTGTGACTCTTGTATCCTTCAAAAGAGTTCCAATCTAATCTAGTGCATCACACATCTAGAATAATGTACACCTTTATTGTTGCTGAACCTTAAGAAAGGCATTAAGTTGCTGGAGAAGGTTTTATACTTAATACCTTTGACACTTAAGGAGGTATTAAAATAAACACTGTTTTACACAGTTACCTAAACTCCTTTCCTTTATTACTTTGGAGGCTTCTATCAGAAGGACGTTAAATAGTCTTTTTTTTCCTCTTTCAGTCTTTTAAACACAGGCCTCTGATGGAATGAGAAATCTAATGGGTCAATTTTGATGAACAAGATAGGGAACAGTAGGGTACTATAGAACAGTATATTCATTTTCCTATTATGGGGCATGGTGGGAGAAAAGTGTTTCCTGGGAGGCCAGAGCCAAAATTCAGGCCCTGTTTGATCACAGATGGATTAACTAAATAGAAAATGGAGGCAGAAAATCAGAGGGGAGTTCTATAAGTACTAATGAATATTGTTCTGTAGGAACAGGATAGTTTTGAAGAGTTTAAGTTGAATATATAAAGCATTCTTCTTGTGCCTTCAAAAAGGTATGAAGCTCAGGCCCTTAAATACCCCATTTAAAATTAAAGAAACTGAATTATGAAACAGTAATGCTGGATTCTGCTCTAGAGGGCACAGCCAGGACAGAGTAGATACATACAGATGGTTGAAGGAGAAATATAGTTGAGCTGTTATCTAAGTTGTTTTTTGTTTGTTTGTTTTTTATGTAGATATGAGATGTCCCACAGTAAAATGATCTGCTTTAGCAGGGAATAGGCGGTCATCCGTCAGTGGTGCCAAAAAGTGACATTGATGGGAACCTAATTACTTCTTTTTGTTTTTTAATTTTTTTTTTTTAATGTTTGTTTATTTTTGAGAGAGACAGAGACAGAATGCGAGTGGGTTAGGGGCAGAGAGAGAGGGAGACACAGAATCCAAAGCAGGCTCCCAGGCTCCAAGCTGTCATCATAGAGCCCGACACCGGGCTCAAACTCAAGAGCCATGAGATCATGACCTGAGCCAAAGTCAGAAGCTCAACCGACTGAGCCACCCAGGTGCCCCGGACCTAATTACTTCTCAGTGCCACTTTGACTCTAAGACTTAGAAGTTGTAATGAGTTGTGCAGATCAGAAATCCTAAAGGCAGTACAACTCAGATAGTAGAATAGTTCCCCTTCTCATCACTTCTCCTGCTTCTTTACATAGAATTTGTTGGGAAATAAGCAATGAAGCTATTATCAGAATCAGAATTGTTTCTAGCACACGTAAACCCCACTCCATATTAAAACAAACCAGAATGGTCCCAGTACTGTTAACCACACACTGACTGAAATTGCTGATTTGATTTAGTTGTAGATCTTATTACCAAGATTATAAGCAAGCAGACCATTTAAGTTTGCATTTACGTCCTACATTGGCTAACAGAACGAATCAGGAAAGAAATGAAGATTCTTTCATTTCACACCACATCACATAAGTGGTGTGACATTACGTGATATGAGATCTAATTTTGCGTCCCTTGTGTTCCCATGTGTCTACTTTTAATAGAGCGGGGGATCCAGTTGAGTCTAGTATTTGATGTAATGATTAAGAAGCTATGGACTTTGGCACAAGTTTCCTATTTCTTGACATTTACCTTTAAAAATGTTAAGTATTTGCCAAACGAAACTATATATTCAACATGTTCTCAGGATGGTATCTATAAACAATGCTTTTGTGCCTTGTTAAATTATTCTTGAATTGACCTCTTTCGGGGAGTGCAGTTAAACTGTTGTTGGAATGGCAGTGATGGATAGTTTAAACCGATGTTAGAAGCCTGCTGAATATGACATAGATGGACTATATGCCAGCCATATTTTTGGTTACTTATTAAGAATGTTAAAAATAAGAATGATGACGAGCATCCAATTTTGGAGCTGTATCATGACTTGGAGGGCTTATTCGGTAATGTATTCATGGCATAAAAGTTTCTAATTTTAATATAAAGAGAAATTTTCGTTTAATTATTGCTGTCAGACATTGAGTATTAAAGATGATAGGAAAAAACCCGTAATTATATTATAATGCAAATATAATCATCGATCGCATCTGGTATTTTAAATGTTTCTTATATCTCTATTCCAAAGATAAGAGGATGAGAATTTGCCAACAAAAGACTGAAAACAAGAACATTCTAGTAAGTGAAAGCATCTTTATGTTTTACCAGGTCTTCGTAAGCATGATGTCTGTTTTTTAATTACTGTGCGTCCCACAAAACCGTATGGTACCAAGTTTGACCGGAGGAGACCTTTTATTGAGCAGATTGGCCTGGTTTATGTCAGAGGCTGTGAAATCCAGGGCATGCTAGATGATAAAGGGCGTGTCATTGAAGACGGTATGGTGATCTATATTTTTAAAAGAGAGTGTGTACATAATGATAAAATTCTTCACCTTTTTTCCTTTTTGCATCTTAAGTAATATTTTTTAGTTGTTTTACATAATAAGTCATCACAAAAGGATTATGTATAAAATATGTGTAAGTTACCTACTACCCAGTTTTAGAAATAATAATATGGTTTCTAAACTTTTTATTAGATATTGGAAAGGACAGGATCTTTTGAAGTTACCTTTATTTAAAATTTTTGTAATACTTTGCAATATTGCTTTTTAAAATCTCTAAACACCTCTTATGACATATTTGCCTAGTGTTTTAAGTTTTATTTTTTTGATTCATTGTAGCAGTGGCTCTCAGTTGGGATTAATACTACCCTGTATTTTGAAATGTATGGTGCTATTTATATTGTCATATGACTGGGGTAGGGTTGGGGAGGGTGAGCTATTGGCATTTGACAGATGGGGGCTCGGGATGCTAAACATCTAAACAGAACTGCCTTGTCTAAGGAATTGTCATACTTAAGATGCAGACATTACCCATTTAGAAATACCATCTTACAGGGTTAGTCAGCTCTTTGATTTCTTAGATTGATTTTTCTTTGAAATTCTCTCATTGATTATCATTGATTTTTCTTTGAAATTCTTTCTTATGTTGTCTTGACTTGGTACAGCTGTTAGATTATATATGCATCTGTGTCCAGTGCTTACTTTCCAATTTGTTTACTAAACTTCTCTCAGAACTAGAATTAACCTCTACCACCTGTGATTTTAAGATTGCACCATGGCTCAAAAGTGCTGATAATTAAACTAATCTTATTACTAGAATAAAAGAAAATGGGAAAGGTGGAATAAACATAAGGCCACATATCGGGACCGGAGTTAGAGGTCTAAGACAAAAAGAAAGGAAATTTCCTTTCACACTGGTGATATTAGGAATGGTATGTGGATGACAAAAGTGATCAGCCAAGTAAGGCGGTGGTAGGAGCTATGAGTGACTGACAAAGTTGTTTGACTTCTAAGGCTCTTATTTTGTTTGAGGACATAGATAACTGCAGTCCGTGGCATTGCATCATAAACATTACGTGACTATTCTGGGAAAAGAAATAGCAAGAATTTAAGGAAAGGAGGAAATATTTTCAGCTTCGTAGCATCTACTCAGGGGAATGACTGGAGTTAACTCTGGACAGTTTACTCATCATTTCTAGAAAAGGAATACTGCTGACTTATTTTGATACTTGAAAAGTGTGTATTTCGTTTACCAAATCTTTTCAAAATGTCTAGGACCTGAGCCAAGACCCAATCTTAGAGGAGAGTCAAGGACATTTAGAGTGTTTTTGGATCCAAACCAGTATCAACAAGATATGACCAATACTATACAAAATGGAGCAGAAGATGTGTACGAAACTTTCAATATCATAATGAGGAGAAAGCCAAAGGAAAATAACTTTAAGGTAATTTTTAAGTTGTGTGTAACTAAAAGTAGTACTATGTTTAATTTGAATAACTTCTAAAACGTAAATACATAGCTATGAGGTACACTCTTTTGATGAGTGTAGAAACTTAAAATATAAATTAAGCCAGGTCAGACTCCTTCCTTGCTGTTGGTATATTAGATACTCAGTATGGCCAGTATGAGGTAAAGAAACTGCTTGTTTATGTATTTACTGGGAGTTCTTTTTTAAGAAAGAAATCACTTTACAATGATTTGTATCCAAATCACTTTACAAATACAGATGTGATACCTCAGGGCTCTGAATTGCTGTGATAAAACATGTTCATTGTTTACTCATTAGCAGGAAAAGAAAGGTTTAGGGGCTGGAGAGTTTTACTTTCATAACTTAATGGAGACAAGGAGTTTTGATAAAAGAAGATTCTTTATTACTGGAAAGTGTATTACAAAACGTAAACATTGAGCGATTTTTAGCATTTGGTAATGCTAGCTTCGGCACAAGTGCCTTTCTTCATTCTCTCCCCCAAAACAGTGCTTCTACGTTATCGCTTTATCATCTTTTTTTTTTTCCTTTTCTTATGATTATAAAAAGAAGACCTCACATATGAAGGAATCTATTCTCCATTTAGCCCCGTTGTTGAAGACGAAACAGTGGAAGTACTCTTGATTTCTGTCTCCCGCTGCACATCCAGTCCATCAGTCAGTTTGATTAGCTCACCACCTCCACTGATGCCACGTCGAAGATACCTTCATCTCTCACATCCCTGCTTCCATTCTTGACCGCCCCTCCCCTTACGCTATTCTCCACATAGCGACTGAATGCAAATTATGCCCTGGTACCCCTGTTCAGCTCTTTTTAATGGTTTGCCATCACAGTAGAAAGTTACCGCCATAATCCAAGAGGCCCCTTCATTATCTGTCCTCTGGCCACCTCTCCCAACATCATTTTCTAACACCTATCTCTGATTCAGTCCATGCCAGCCTCACTGACCTTTTTGCTATTCTTCAATAACCCATACCTTTTTTACATGGTGTTCCCTCTACCAACACAGTCTTCCTCCCAGGGATTTACGTGCTTTGCTCCCTCACTTTGTGTGGGCAGCTCTGCTTAGATGTTACCTCCTGAAGGAGCTTTTTCGGGAAACCCCCACCGAAAGTGGCATCCCCCCTTCTCATCAGTCTTAATCCAATTATCTGTATCTTTCCTCACAGCTTTTATTATACCTGCTGGTTATATATTTGTTATTTATCTGACTTCACCATTAGAATGCAGGTCTATGAGGGCAGGGTCTCTTTCTCAGTAATGACCGGATTTCAGTCACTCTACTAAAAATGAAAAAAAGTTCCTTGTGTTCATTCATTTGACCGGTTTATTTAATGCCCACTGTGTGTCTGGCATTGTCCTGAGTTATATGGAGTCAGTAAAGACGAGTAAGACACAGCTTATACTTTTAGAGAGTTTAGACTACCAATAAGGGAAGTTAAAAATACAAACAGATAACTAAGTTGAAGTGTTTAAAGGTACCAAAAGTCATAAGAAGGATGCAGGTAAAAGTGTCATGGAAGTAGCACCTGCCTGGCTCAGTTGAAAGAGCACGTGACTCTTGATCTCAGGGTCGTGAGTTTGAGCCCCACATGGAGTGTAGAGATTACTAAAAAAAAATAAATAAATAAACTTCAACAACAACCAGAAAGTATCATGGAAGATCAAAAGGCATTCAGGTTCCTATCCAAGAAATGGGCAGTGATTAACTCAACCTGTGTTTGAGAAAGGACGAATGCTCTTTTGGTGTGTTTGGTGTTTTGTTATATACCTGAGCAGCATCCCTTATTTCCTTCTCTCTTTTCCAGTCCGTACAGCCTGTTCTGACCTGGATATTTTATTTCTTGCCTGAATAGTTGCACTACATAGCTTACTCTGCCCTACCTTTGTTCTCCTCGTCAGTCACCTGTTTTTCATGTGCTTCCGCTGACCATTTCACTCTGCTTCTCAAAACATTTCTGTGACTTTCCATTAATGATGAAATAAACCAAAGCTCCTTCACAGATCCTTGACTTGGAGCTAAATTGAAATGCCACCTTCCTCCATGAAACCTTGCCTAAGGTCAAAAGTCTCCCCTCCATGCATCTCTCACCTACTCGGAACTGTGTTCCCATTGTATTTTGTAATATTCTTTACCATTTGCCATATTCTGCTGTGTTGTGTCATTGCTAAGAACATATTTTATCTCCCTACTAAAATTTTAATTTTCTTAGAGGGTAGAGCTTTCATTTTATCCATCATTATGTGAACATACTCATTCATCTGTCCATCCAGTGTTTTTACCCATCTCATGGTCAAATTTCCTAGATCCCTGATCTCATGGAAATGATATTTCTAGTGGGGATTAGACAGATGACAGATAACTACATACATGAAAAGAGAATTTCAGGTAGTGATTAGTACAAGAAAATAAAACAAGGTGATGTGATGCGAGTGTGATTAACGTATGCCATCCTGTTACTTTGTTATCTGTTGGAGTATTTAGCATTTATGATATAAAAATGGTTGGTTTGGTTATTTTATTCCTTGAAATTAATAGCCTAGCCTTCTGACTTTCATATGTGAGATAGATCGCTGTGTCAAAATAATTATTGGAAAGTCTAAGAGTTTGCCTTGACCATGTATATGTTAACTACTATAATGACTTTTTATTGTAGAATGTTTCTTCCATTTTGAAATTTTGACATTTCATTTTTACCATTTGTCTGCTTTTTATTTCTTATTTCTTCTAACAGTGTTAATTTTAATATATTTAAATTATGGTATGTTTCACAATTGAGGCATATGTTGATATGCTTCTGGTTGTGTGTTGTCTTAGCACTGAGGAACTATGGAATATAAAGAGGAGAAAGCTCCAGGAGTTTCCAAGAGGAAGTGTCCGCTTTAAGGGTTTGTTCTATAATGTTTTCTTGCTGTTGTATAGTCTTGATCAGATTTTCATTATGTCCAGCAGGAGTCAAGTGGTAAACTCATTTATGACATTCTGTCTAAATGAACTCCTAACGGATAAACTGTTCCTGCTAAGTTTGGTCTTTTGTTTAACTCAGTGTATGGTATCAGCTGAAAATATAGCTGTTGATTCAGTCTAGCCAAGCACCTGTCAGCAGAAAATAGCTTCTTGCCTTGAAACACTCAGGAATTCTGGATTAGTGCAGCCGGCTCTGCATTCCACTGAAGTGCAAATGTTTGGGATGTCTTCTTGACACAACTCTTTTCTCTCCTTTCACTGACAGGCTGTGCTGGAGACCATTCGGAACCTGATGAATACTGATTGCGTGGTACCTGACTGGCTGCATGACATCATTTTAGGTTATGGGGATCCAAGTAGTGCACATTATTCAAAAATGCCCAATCAGATTGCCACTCTTGATTTCAATGATACGTTTCTTTCCATTGACCATTTAAAAAGCAGCTTTCCTGGTCATAATGTCAAAGTAACTGTGGATGACCCAGCTCTGCAGATCCCGCCTTTCAGGTAATGTCAGCGCTGGATATATTCCTTTCAGGCTTTCAGTAGCCAACCTCAGATAGGCCATCAGACTGCAGCTAACGTTTTGACTGTCTTGATTTTGTTTGGGCACTCTACCTTCACCATGTAGTGACAGGGATACATTTATTTTATTTGACTTGTTTCTCATTCTTAGTACAGCAACTATTTTAAGCCCATAATAAAAGTAGCCTCACATCTAGTAAGGGATCAGTAAATGCTTGTTGTCTGAAGAGTATTGTATAAACATATTTATAGCATTTGACTGAAGAAACATGGGGCGCCTGGGTGGCTCAGTCAGTTGGGCGTGTGGCTCTTGATTTCAGCTTAGGTCATGATCTCACAGTTCGTGAGATGGAGCCCCGTGTCAGGATCTGTGCTGACAGTGCGGAGCCTGCTTTGGATTCTCTCTCTGATTCTCCCCTACTCACGCCAGTATGTTCCCTCTTTTTCTCTCCCACTCTCTCTCAAAATAAATAAACATTAAAAAAATATATCTTTGCAAATTATGCAGAATCTGGTATGTTTCCTAATTAATGGACATACCCATGGGATATTGAACTTTCTTTTGTTTTTTTAGGGAAAAATTGTTTTTCTTTTAAGCTTTCTTACTCTCACAAAATTTAAATATTCGCAATATAGTTATATGTAATGTTAAAGGAGCTTTGGTTTTAAATTGTGACTAGAAATGGAACAAAGAACCTGATGCAACTCCTCACTCTTCCCTGAATTCTCTTGTGTGGAAAAGGTGCACACAGAGAATTAGTTTTTTTAGTTTAATTTTAAGGTATTTGTTGATTTCCCCAGGTGCCTAGGGAGAGTCACCTCCTGAGGTATCCCTGACCGGAGGCTAAGAACTCTGCCCCGCATGCCCCTCTCCACCCCCAGTCTTCCATGGAAAGCTAAAGCTTTTACTTTGAGATTGAAAGTATTAACCCTTACTGGTATATCTGCCTTAAAGGCTTGATATTCCACAGTGTTATAACAGGGCTCCAACTTGTCTGTCTAGTTTTCTCTATTGTATCCATTCTGGCAAAACTGGCCACTGGTACTTAAACCTGTATATAGTCTTACTTCTTCCTAGACTAGCTTCTCTCCCATGTTTATATGTCTAAGTTGTTTGAAACTCACCTTTGATGCCATCCCTCCCATGAAGACTTTTCTGATTTAAGGAGGGACAATGTGTAAAGCACTTACAGTGCATGGACATAAGTATGTAAATGCTGCTTCTTTGATTCCTCCTTGATCAGCTGACTTTTTCTTATCTGAACTCCATGAACACACATTTTAGTGCTTGTATGTCTGCTCTTTTCAGAATGTGTGTACAGATAGTGAGTTCCGTTAGGCCATAAGTGTTTCTTTCTGATCTGATTATCCTCCATACAATGTCATGCACAAGGTAGGTGCTTGGTAAATTGTTAATTGTAAAAATGAACAAACATTTTGGTCTTGTAGGATAACCTTTCCAGTAAGGAGTGGAAAAGGAAAGAAAAGGAAAGATACAGATGGTGAAGATGAAGACTCCGAAGAGGCAAAAACCTTAATTGTTGAACCTCATGTCATTCCCAATAGGGGCCCTTATCCTTATAACCAACCCAAACGGTAATTTTACTATCTATGTTAATTGTAATAATGAATAATAGTTTGCTATTTTGTATTAGTAATGTTTAAAAGTTTACTTATCCTTTAAAAATCCCAGGAAACTTAGGTTTCTGGACCCTCTTTCCTTGTATTCTGTCAGCTAGATAGCTCAGACATTTTTGGCCGTTCTCTAGTCATATTTCCAAAAGAAACATTTTCAGGTCCTATGAACAATAAGTGTTAGAGGGCTACCTTAATTTGAGCACAGCGTTCTTACTTCATGAGCATGTGCTATATGTAGCAGCTACCCTCATGCATGTTTGCCATGACTATTAAACTGGCATTATATTTGGTATTACATTGGGAATTGGAACTTTGACATTCCAAGTGAGATATTGGTTGGGCTAAGTGTATTGAAAAATAACTGTAGTCTTTTCTTTCTGTAAGATTCACTCAGTTTTAGTTGGTCTGTAGAGGGGTAGGAGTGAAGGAAATCATTTAGAAGAGACTGGTTCAGTCATGTAAGATGTAAAAGTACGAGATTTGCTATCCAACATTGTGCTTGTAGTTACCGATACTGTAGTATGCAGTTAAAATTTGTTAAGAGAGTAGATCTGTTATTTTTTTTTCTTTACCACATACATGCACACCCACCTACCCACCCTACCCCCCTCCAACACACACACACACTCACTTGAAGGGCTGGGGTGAGGAAAAGAAGGGATTGGGAGAACAGGGGCATATATAGAGCAGACGTTTGGACTTCTGGTTATTGTCTGATTTTTACTAAATGTTGTTCATCTGTATTTTTAACCAACTTTTTATTTACTCTTATTTGTAGTAATACAATTCAGTTCACTCACACGCAGATAGAGGCCATCCGTGCTGGAATGCAGCCTGGGCTAACTATGGTAAGAAAGGCATTGTTCCACATGTTTTTACGTGGATTCAGATAAGATAAGCATCAGATGTGTAGAGTGTATTTGAAGCACAAAAACACAACTGAATTTAAGTGTTCATAAGTAATTGTGGCATTGTTTGCATATGGACATTTTGCCTTCTACTTATTTCAGTGTTCATAAATAAAGTTTTATTGGAATATAGCTATGCCTGTTTGGTTACGTATTGCCTCTGTCCAGCTTTGTGCTTTAACGGCAGAGTTTAAATACTTGCAGCAGAGATTGTATGGCCTACAAAGCCTGAAATGTTTACCCGCTGGCCCTTTACAGAAGAAGCCTACTGACAACTGATTTAAAACTATCTTTAATTTCCAAGTATTTAGAGATTTTCCTGTTATGTTCCACTTACTAATTTCTCTTCTGAGTCCTTTATGGTCAGAGAAAATATGTTGTGTGATTTCTATTTTTTGTTTTTTTAATTTGCTCAAGTTTGTTTTGTGGCCCAGGATATGATCTGTCTTGGTGAATATTTCATGTGCACTTGAAATGAGTGTTTATTCTATTGTTTTGGGGGGCAGTGTCCTATATATGTCAGATTCATTTGATTCAGTATTTCTCTGTACTTACTGATATTCCACCTACTATTTCTGTTGATTACTGAAAGAGAATTATTGAAGTCTCCAACTACAATTACATATTTATCCATTTCTCCTTTCAATTCTTTCAGTTTTTGCTTCATGTTTTTTAAAGCTCTATGGATAGGTACATATACATTCAAGGTTATCATATCTTCTTGGTGAATTGATGCATTTCTTATTATGTAATGTCTTTCTTAATCACTGGTAATTTTTTTTGTCCTGAAGTATACTTTGATATTAATATAGCAACTTCAGTTTTTTGATTAGTGTTCACATGATACACCTTTTCTCATATTTTATTTCTAACCTACATATTATATTTGAAGTGAGTTTCTTGTAAACAGCATGTAGTTGAGCTATGTTATTTTCTTCATTCTGATAGTCTCTGTGTTTTAATCAGTGTGTTTAGACCATTTACATTAAATGTAGTTGATATGTTTGGATTTAGACCTACCACTTTATTATTTATTTTATTTCCTTTGTTTTGTGTTCCTGTTCCTCTTTTTTTTTTTTTTTTTTTTTAACTTTCTTTTGGGTTAGATAGTTTTAGTGTTTCATTTTAATTTATCTATTGTGTTCTTTTGTATCTCTTACACAGATTTTTCTTAGTGGCTGCTCTAGAGAATTACAATATAAATACTTAGTTTTTCACAGTCTACTTAGAATCAGTATTTTGTCTCTTAAGTTGAATAGAGGATCTTTACCTCCATGTAGGTCCCTTTCCCTTTTCCCTTTTATGTCAGAGTTGTTATGTGTATTACACGTACATACGTTGAAAATACCGTCAGGCAATGTTAGAAAAGCAAACATGTTTTAAAAACTCTAGAGAAAAATGAATAGGCTGTTATAAATTTGCTGTTTATCCTTCATTCCTGATATTTTTAAGTTTTCTCTGATGTCACTTCCTTTCGGTCTGAAAAACTCTTACCACTTTTAAGAGCAGGTCTGCTGGCAATGAATTATCTTTGTTTTTCTTCATGTGAGAATGTCTTTCATCCTCATTCTTTAAAGATATTTTCACTTGGACATAGATTCTGGAGTTCTTCAAAATGTTATTCCACTTCCTTCTGGCTTCTGCGGTTTGTGAGAGAAACCCATTGTCATTTGAAACATCCTTTTGCTATACATAAATACATCAGTTTTTTCTGGTTGCTATTAAGAATTTTTCTTCAGTTTTCAGCTATTTAATTATGATGTGTCTGGGCTTGGATTTCTTCGGAATTATTCTCTTTGGAGTTTGCTGAGCTTCCTGAGTCTGTAGATTTTGGTCTTTTGCCAGATTTGAGAAGTTTTCAGCCATTGTTTCTTCATATATTTTTTCTGTACTATATATTTTTTACTCTTATTCTAAGACTTAAGTGACATAAATGTAGACCTTTTAGTATTGTGCCATAGATTCATGAGGCTCTGTTTCTTTATTTGTTTTCAGTCTTTTCTTTTGCTTATTTTTTAGGTTGGGTGATTTCTATTGTTGTTTCAGTTTCACTGACTCTCTTGTCCATTCTGTTACTAAACTCATCTGGCAGTTTTTTAAATTTCTCTTTCAGTTTTAGAATGTCTGTTTTCTAACAATATGATAGCTTAGTAGTTTGCTGTGTTTTCATCTCCTTTTTAGGTTGTGGGTCCACCAGGTACTGGAAAAACAGATGTGGCAGTCCAGATCATATCCAACATCTACCATAATTTCCCAGAGCAGAGGACTTTGATTGTTACTCATTCTAATCAGGTAAGTGTATATGTGTCCCTGAGCACACGCGTAGATACGATGGATGGTAGAGGAGGTAAAGAAGGAGTGGGGGGATGAATGAAAGCACAATGGAGATTCCTACTTGTATGATAACCCGATCATAGGGACAACAGTACTGAAATAGTGTTTCCTATTGAGTAACTCTTGGATTGTTACTGGTCGTGACCAGATTATATGAGGAAAATATAAAAACAATCTTTTATTTCTAATAAAGAGGGTCAAAATGTGGGAAGCTAAGAAGAATACTTGGATATATGGTCAAACATTTGGATTAAATTAAGCTGCCTGTGCCCCACACGCCTCCCTTCCCCCCAGTCTTCCATGCAAAGCTAAAGCTTTTACTTTAAGATTAAAAGCATTAATAACCCTTACTGGTAACATTTTTCATCCTTTAGTAGAATGAATATTACCAAAAGACTAAGGCTTAAATGTATCAACACTAGATGAAGTTTTATATCATTATGAAGTCTACATATAAATATCTGTATTACATGGAAGGACTATTTTATGTTGTAGATTCAATACATAAGGCATTTATAAACTGTTAATGTAATAAAAACAAACTTTTTTCACATAAATACTGTCTGAAAAATGATCTTTACATCTGTGTGTGCTGTGGTAGTTTTTTTTAAATCTCAGTGTCACAGAAATGAGTAAGACACCTAGCCTTTACTAGCTTCTCTGTAAAACGTAACAGGAAGCTCTCAGAACATCATGAAACGTGCAGTATAGTCTAACCTCTAAAGGTACTTATGGTTCTCTAAAGGGTGATTTCAGTTGACCACTTCTTTAAGAGTTGGTCTACAAAGAAGCACTGGATTTTTAGAATGCTAAATGTCACTTACTCTATTATTTGTCAACTTTTAGTCTATAGGTTTTTAAAATTAATGCTATCCAATTCATTCACTTGTTTTTATATCTTTGAAGTTTGTAAGTAATGGTGACATTATTGTACAGTATACTAAAATTGTGCAGGGGAGAAAGCTGACTGAAGCTTAATAAAAGAAACAAATTATGTATGCCGTTTTTCTTCTATTTAATGAAATTTAATCTTACCTCTTTCCAGACTCAGAATGAATAAAGAATAATTCATGTGTTGTTGTTTTAACAGTATTTTTAGTAAGTTTTGTCATAACCTGATAATGACTTTCTGTAGACTCTTCTACTCATGATTGACTTGTATAGTACAATTATAGAGAAGGTTGTTTTATAGATGTAGCCAAAGACTTCATTGTTTGCTAATGATCTTTGATAATCATATCATCCTTGATATCAGTTGTTGATTTGTTGCTTTTCATTTGTCAGATCTTCATCTGCATACTTAATGCAAGCAGTTCTTCAGTATTACTTTAATTCATAATGAGATCTTGCAGGGTTTTTTGAGTGCAGTGTGATAGTATTTTTTGTTCTCTAAATCTTTGTGGTTTCTGAGTTTGGCTAGTCAGTGATGAATGCTATGTGGTCTGATCCATTGGATCTCAGGTTTTGGATGGAGAGCATCAAGAGTTTGAATATTGGGGAATTTTTTTCTGAAAATTTATGTTCATTTCTTCAATCTGAGCTCTAATTGTTAGAGTTTTGATAGCAAAAGATATCTGTATTTACATTATGAGACTGGATGTTGGCTTATGGGTAGGGTTAGAGTGATGATAAATTAAGAAAGACATTTGGCTGAGTTTTAAATGATGTCTTTCTTAATGTATCTTTCCATACTATGAAACTTGCCTGTCTATAAAACGTTGTAACTGTAGATGTTCAGGTAATTGATACTAAGATTCGAGGGAACCCTAAACGCGACTATTTTATAGGTAGAAAGGAGTGCTTCTAGATGGCCTCCATCAGCATAGTTTGCAATTAATGAGTGCTCTGTTCATTGTTGTATAGAGAACTTCAGACCTTTGCCCTAAGATTTGAATGATGCAGTTTACCTTCCCCTTATGTGGTCCTCTTGACATATTCTCTCTACACACTCACTGCCTGAGAGTGCTTTTCCAGCTGCAAAAATGTTTCAGTTTTCTACAACCCATGGATATTCCATGGAGTGAAATCTTGGTGTGTTTATTAATTATTTCAGTAATTGTTACTATTTGGGGAGAATAGAAACTGATCCATAGTTTTTCTTTCTTTCATAGATTAGTGGAAGCAGAGATTTAGTGGTTAGATGGTTTTTATGGTTTTCAGTCATTCAGTTGGCCAAGTATGTGTAGGCAGCAATACCAGAAATCAAGAAAAATGCTATTTTGTTTACATTGTAAGTAACCTAATACAAGATTTGTTTTCTTCTGTGTTTTGAATTTGATTCTTATCTGACTAGGCAGTGTTCATTCTTTTCTGTCATTCTAAATGTTGGTTTTTGTTACTTTTATAATTTTTTTTAATGTTTATTTATTTTTGAGAGAGACAGAGACAGAATGTGAGTTGGTTGGAGCAGAGAGAGAGGGAGGCACAGAATCTGAAGCAGGCTCCAGGTTCCGAGCTGTCAGCACAGAGCCTGACGCGGGGCTCGAACGCACAAGCTGTGAGATCGTGGCCTGAGCCGAAGTCGGACACTCAACCGACTGAGCCACCCAGGCACCCCTGGTTTTTGTTATTTTTAAAGGAGGCTGACAGTTCATTAAAATTCACTGTCATCCTTTTTGTTTTATTTTCCAGGCCTTGAACCAGTTGTTTGAGAAGATCATGGCTCTAGACATTGATGAGCGCCACCTGCTGCGTCTTGGTCATGGAGAAGAAGAGCTGGAGACAGAGAAGGATTTCAGCAGGTGAGCAGATGGGGATGAGTTTTGAAATGGTACACAAAACAATTTTTAGCCTTCCCTTCCTCTTCTTTATTGAAGAAACACGAGGGGACAAGAGCCATGAATAATCAAACTTAATTCTGAAAGATTCTAGCATAACTACTTATAGTTGACCTAAACATCATCATCTCCTTCAGCTCCAGTTCTGTTTGTTTATGCCATTTTTTCCCTGAAGAGTACAGTTATTTCAGTAAAGAGAGTTATCTTATTCATCTTTTTAAAATTGCAGATTGCCATTTGTTCTCTGTTTATTGAGGTCATTTTTAATGTTGCCAACTCAAACTGTACAAGTTTCCGTGATTCCTTTTCACATTTCATTCAGACATTTAATTTGCATATATTTTAGGCACCAATTAAGAAGTTGGTTCTTTAACGAAACACAATCGGAGATTAATGATAGTATTAGCTTTGAGGTTTTAAGTATTATCACAGGTACTTAATTGCCATTTAGCTAGACTTTATGTTTAACATTACATATTACAAAGTAACTAAAATTTTACAAATCAAAATTTCTCCTACTGTTAGTATTTTAGATTTCCCCTTCAAAGTTTGTTTATAATAGCTCATTTCATTTATATTGAAATGCATTTTTAAAGCATGATTTCAGACAATAGTCATAACAAACAGCTGCACATATTTAATACAGCCTTTGGCTATTGAACATGACCTTTGACTAAATTGATCATAGACATCAAAAGAGCTAAAGGAGTGTTAAATTATTATGTTGCATCTATTTTGGGTTCTTGTATTACAGAGCTCACCAAACATTTGTTAGCTTCTAAAAAGTCATAGGGCAAAGAACAACACACACTAAGTTATATTTGGGGCTCTAGATTCTTAATTTTGGATTAGCCAAAGTTACTTCTCTGAATTCTTGCCATGGATATTTCCTCATATTAAACTTACAGAAGTGGGCTAGACTGTAAAATGTAATAATCCAGCATTCAGTGAACATAAAGGTGGTATTATAATTATACTGCAGTAGGGTCTATAGTTTTTTTAAAGAATATTAGAACAGAACCGAAGTAAAACTTAAAAAAGGATTTCAGGTAATACCAACTTTCCGAAGAAGATAATAGTTTTTGCTTTCTGATGCACAAGCCAAGCCCCGGCTCTGTTAGTAGGTATGTGCTTGCTGCATTGGGCATGTTCTTTCATTTCTCTCCCTTTTTCATAATTAAAAGGAAAAACAGTATCATTTCATAGTAAAAGTAATATCATTTTGCCTAAAGAAAAATTTTCAAACCTTGTGAGATAGAGGAGGAGTGGTCATACATAATTCCACTACTCCAAAACAACTTTTTGGTATTCACCCTTTTAATAATCAGCTGTGATCATGCTATTATTGACAATTGTATACATTGCTTCTTTAAATTAAGACTTTTTTTTTAGTATAGTTTTAGATTTATGGAATAATAGAATAAGTAGTAGTACATAGAATTCCATTGTCTATTTTACATTTAACCCTATATCACAAGAATTTTGGCATTTTATTACAGACTCCTTTATAAGCATCTTCAGTTTTTTCCTCATTCCTAAAGTGTTTATTATAGAAAATGCTTTAAGGTCTAGAGAAGCAAACTTTCTGAAAAAAGTTACCTGCTATGATGTTTATATCCTTCTGAGTTGGGAAATTCTTTAAACATAGACTGTGTCTTATAGCCCTTTTATTCTCAATCATTCTTGCTTCCTCAGGTGAATTTCAGCTGTGGAGCATTCAGGAACATGACTTCTTCCTTTGACCAGTCTTTAAAAATGAGAACAGCAGTGTTTACACTATGTTAATTTTTTTTTTTTTTTTTTTTTTTTTTTTAATGTTAAAAGGTTATAGAAGGCACTTTGTTATTGTGGAAAGAGTATGTACAGGTTTTGGGATCCAGTTCTGATACGCTGCTTTTTTTTCTTAACTACATACCTCTGGGCCAGGTACTTTTCAAATCAGTTTTCTTACTCATTTAGCAAATATTTATGAACATAGTAGCTTCAGGTGCAATGGTACATGCTGGGACAACAAAGAATGATCAAATATAGTTTTGGGTTTGTTTGTTTTTTGTTTTTAAGTTTTTATTTATTTATTTTGAGAGAGGGGCATGAGTTGAGGAGGGGCAGAGAGAGAATCCCAAGCAGACTCTGAGCTGTCAGCACAGAGCCCAATTCAGGGCTTCATCTCACGAACCATGAGGTCATGACCTGAGCCAAAATCAAGAGTCGAACACACAACCGACTGAGCCACCAAGGCGCCCCACTCACATACATTTTATTTTATTATTTAAAAAAAATTTTTTTTAATGTTTCTTTATTTTTGAGAGAGAGAGAGAGAGAGACAGAACGCTAACGGAGGAGGGGCAGAGAGGGAGACGCAGAATCCGAGGTAGGCTCCGGGCTCTGAGCTGTCAGCACAGAGCCCGATGCAGGGCTCAAATCCATGAACCATGGGATCATGACCTGAGCCGAAGTCAGACACTTAACTGACCGAGCCACCCAGGTGCCCTCAAATACATTTTAAAATTATTTATCAAAGCTTTTAGAACTAATCTATCTCTATGATAGTGTAAAACAGTGCTCTTCAAAGCAGCCATTCCATAAACTATGTATTCTTGGTCTGTGATAAGATGAACTAACACCAGAATACACTGTACTTCTTTGTGAAGGTCTTGTTATGGAGGTGAGGGGAGTAAAAAAGAATGGTGTATTAAATGGTGCATTTAGTGATGTAGTTGATTTTCCTTCCTCACAGACCACTAACATGTTTGCAGATCAGCACTGATCTAAGAACTACCACTTTAATTAAATAAAAACAATGTTTTCTACAGTTTTTTTTTTTTCTATTTGGCCATTTATGGTTTTTACTATGATTTTCTTAAATATTTTTCTGACAGTCTCCTTGAAAGTCTCTTCTTTATATAATTTTGCTTTTTTACTTAATTGAAATTTCTAGGTATGGAAGAGTTAATTATGTCCTGGCTCGAAGAATAGAACTTTTAGAAGAAGTCAAACGCTTGCAAAAGAGTCTAGGGGTTCCAGGAGATGCTTCATATACTTGTGAAACTGCAGGCTATTTCTTCTTATATCAGGTAGGGGATTAAGAGTTTTTAAATCATATGGTCTTCATTTGGAAACTGGGATAGGTTCTTGAGGTCCTTCCTGAAAGCTTATTTTTTTGTTGAGTAGATTAAAATTTATGCTGTTGTCAAAGCTATATTTGTGAATATTAAGTGTTTGTATTTCCTATTAACTTCGATTTTCTTGACTAAATGACTGTTTGATGACGCATTCACTGAAAGGCCAGTGTTCCTACTTTTTAATTTTTTTACTTTTTTCTTTCTTGCTATTGACAAATTTTCTAGTCTCTCTTGTTTTCTTTACTGTGGAAAGACAACTAAATATGCTAACTACCCAGTGGTAACAAAGTACAGTTCTGTAGCCTACTTTTACTCTTCACATTAATCAACTAATGAAGAAAAACACATTCTCCTTTCAAATTTCCAGAAATATATTATATTTTACAGCCAGTTTCAAAAGTAGGGGTTTAAGTTAAAAATTCTTTTGACTTCTGTTTAAAGGTGTGCTTTTTTTTTTTGCTTTTCTTAGGGTTAATTTTTTGGGGTGTGAGAACCATTGAGAAATAGAAAGCTAAATAAGAAATGAACAGAAATAAACCTTAATAATCAGTTGGTTTGCTAATAATTTTAAACAGAGTAAGGCATAATCATATAATGGAGAATTTTGTATAACATTATTTGTTCTTTTTGTATTCATGTTACTCATATATTTTAAGTCTCAACTGTAACATTGAAATTTTAAAATGTATTTGAAAGAATGGGTGTATGTTCGATATAAGTAGACACCCTAACCAGTTCAATCCATTTAAAATGATCAGATTTCATGGTTCCTTGTGACACAGAGAAGATACACATCATCTTGCAAAGTAGTCTGCATTAGACTCAGGCAGTTTAGAACTTTGAATAGTGGAGTAAAGATCATGTCTAAATGTATATTTGGCACAAAATAAAAATCATTGGGCTCTCAGTGAAAACTACCTTTAAAAGTAGGAGAAATAATCTATACATTTGTGGAGGCTTAAGTAATCGACTTGGGAAAAATTAACAGTACAGATTAACAATTGTAAATTTTTTAAAAAATTAACAGTATAGATTAACAATTTTCAACACGTAAGAATCACAGTGGGAAAGTTATTTTAAGATAAAAACAGGGGAGGGCAAACCATAAGAGACTCTTAAATACAGAGAACAAAGTGTATTGCAGGAGGGGAGGTGGATGGGAGGATTGGGAAGTTTGTCTCCAGAGATTCTCTCTCAGTAAGAGGTGGCATCCAGGAATCTACATCTTTGTTTTGCCTCTCAGATGTTCTGGCTAAGAACCACACTTGGAGAAACCCTGAAGTTGTAAACTGTAAAAGGCTAGGAGAATTACCAAAATTGAGATAGAGCGGGAACTGCATGGTAGCGGCATACTACAACATACCAGGATATAATCGAGCTCTATCACAAAGTCATAAAATGAGTTTTCAGATACATACTCAGTTTAACAGAAGTTCATTGTAAATGTACAAAAGAGGATTGGAAAAATTATTAGGGTCTGGGAGAAGGGTTGGAAATGCCAAATTTACTTAAATGGTGCTAAAGTGGGACTTCCCATATATGGAGAGAAACTGAGATGAAAAAATAAAAAATTTCTTTGTTTAGGAGTTGTTAGTTTTGTTTTGTTTTTTAAGCATCAGTAATACTGTTTTGAGTATCCATGGAGTCTGAAATGTCTAAGATCAAAAAGTCCCATGAGATGACCCTGAGGTTCTTTCTAGCTTTTACATTTTTATTAAAGAACCTTTTTCTTAAAGGTCACTTTTATAAAAGAAGGGCAGTCTGTCAGTGACTCAGATAAGAAATAGTCCTGTTGGGTCAAGGACTGCTTTTTTTTTTTTTTTCTTTCCCTTAGCAAGTCTTATTTTTATTAGATATCTCTTTTATTTTTATTAGATATCTCTTTTATTTTATCATTTAAAGTATAATAACCAGCTGAGAAATTTGAAGTCAAGTCCCTTTTTTTTATAGGTCATGTCTCGTTGGGAAGAATATATCAGCAAAGTGAAAAATAAAGGTAATACACTGCCAGATGTCACGGAAGTCTCCACTTTCTTCCCTTTTCATGAATACTTTGCAAATGCCCCTCAACCCATTTTTAAAGGCCGATCTTATGAAGAAGACATGGAAATTGCTGAAGGATGTTTCAGGCACATTAAGAAAATCTTTACTCAGCTTGAGGTAAGGATTCTCAAGTTTTTTTTAACTTTCCTTTTAAGGTTTTGAGTTTAGTTGGGTTTCGGGTTTTGTTTTTTTTTTTTTTTTTTAATTTTTTTTTCAACGTTTTTATTTATTTTTGGGACAGAGAGAGACAGAGCATGAACGGGGGAGGGGCAGAGAGAGAGGGAGACACAGAATCGGAAACAGGCTCCAGGCTCCGAGCCATCAGCCCAGAGCCTGACGCGGGGCTCGAACTCACGGACCGCGAGATCGTGACCTGGCTGAAGTCGGACGCTTAACCGACTGCGCCACCCAGGCGCCCCTCGGGTTTTGTTTTTAATGAAGTAAATGTGGAATATTCACATGTTACAAACCAGATTGTTACTTTTAAGTGAGATTATTGAAAACATTCATAGGGGTGCCTGGGTGGCTCAGTCAGTTAAGTTTCTGACTCTTGATTTCAGCTCAGTTCATGATCTCATGGTTTGTGGGATGAAGCCCGCATCGGGCTCTGTGCTGACAGCACAGAGCCTGCTTGGGATTCTCCCTTTTCCTCCCTCTCTGCCCCTCCCCTGCTTGTGAGCTTGCTCTCTCTCTCTCTCTCTCTCTCTCTCTCAAAATAAATTATCCCTTAAAAAAAAAGAAAAAGAAAACATTTATAGTTTTAGTTCAAGAAGTGAGTAAAAATTAAGATATGAATTGAATCCCCGTTATTTTTACTTTTCTAGTGTAAAAGTCTTCGAATTTAAGAAAGGAATGCTTCCCTCAGGAGATTCAATAGTGTTTCTTTGAATTAGAATCTGAGACTGCCACATGGCCAAAAGGCATGTTCTTTATGCCTTCTGATCAGTGGCAAAAAGTGAGGTTGCTTTGTTAGCCAGGTTGATTTATGTTGAGTATTAAGGTAAAATAAGAGAAAAATATGTCTGGAATCCAGGCACCTATACCAGCCCCCTTGTGCTTCCTACTTTTCTCATTCCCTATGGAAAACATCATTTGAAGACTATAGCATAAAGGGATCACATTCAAGCTCACATTTCTCAGTAGGATGATTCAGGATTATTCCAGGTAAAGGAGCAGTGGCTTTGTTTTATTTGTACCTTTTAGATACAAATACTCTTCTTCCTAGAAGAGTATCTGGCACGTAGTATATGTTTAGTAAATGTGTATGAGTAGGTCGATGGATGGGTGGATGGACAGGAGGTACAAAATAATAAATATACAGTATAATAATAAATAAAATTTTAAGAACCTATGAAACAATATTAGAGTATGCTTATGATTACATAAACAGAAAGTAAAAGGAAAAAATCTACTTAATTCATAATAGTAGGTGTCTTGGGAGAGGGTGGGAGAGATTTAAATAGCATACCTCTCCTGTACCTGTATTGTTTTAATTATTTAAAAAACAAACATGTTCAAAATGTCGGAAGTAAGTATGACATAATGTTCAGATTTAAAAAACTTTGTATTAGGTACTCTGCTTGAGCTTGTTTGCTCCTCACTCAGCATCTGCTGTCCATCCTCTACTCTGCTCTGTGGGGGATCCTCTGCCATGGTCAGAGGTGGGGCTGATCCTGCCCTCCCTTATCAGCTGACTTCTGGCTCGGTTCAGCCAATAAAAATGTGGCAGAAAAAGAGAAGCTAGGATATTTCTCCACCAGCTGCCTTGGATTTCATCTCTTCCATGGCTCCAGTTTCAGTTGGCCTGGCTCACTATGATTGTTCTGAATTATTCTGGTACCCCAGTCCCTGGGCTCTGACAACACTGCCTCCTTCCCTTGTCAATCCTAGCCTAGGAATGGTCAGATTCTACAATGGTTCGTACTATTGCTAATCTCTGGGTTACTTCAACCATTCCCTGACTGGCTTCTCTCACCTGTGAAACCAGACCCCTGCATTCAATTCCCTTTGTTATGAATACTTGAAATAGTTTTCATGGAGGGACCTTGAGTAAAATAAATAATGAGATAGATGTTTTATTCAGTAATCTTATTGATACAGTAAATATTTTACATTATACAAAAACAGCCTAAATTATAGCTTGAATATCAGTTATTATTTGAACACAATTAGTATCTAATTAATAATGAATAAAATTATGATTCATTAGGCTTAGTTTGTGATTTATTTATATTAGCTCATCAAGAATTAATTCTGATAAACTGGGTTGTAGGAATGTATGCATAAAATGTGTTTATCTTCCTAACATAGTCTCTCACTGACTCCCACTCCCATAGGAATTCAGAGCTTCCGAACTGCTTCGAAGTGGACTGGACAGATCTAAATACCTTTTGGTGAAAGAAGCCAAAATCATTGCTATGACCTGTACTCATGCTGCCTTAAAACGACATGATTTAGTCAAGCTAGGTTTCAAGGTAGAGACTTAGTTCCTTAGTTCATCATCTGTTCAGTTGTTAGTGTTTTCTTTCCTCTCCTTTCTTTTCCTTTTTCCCCTTTCCTTTCTTTTACCTACGCCATTTTCCTTGGAGATTGCTTACCTCTGACTGAAGTTCACACTCAAAATTACTTAAAAACGTCTCTTCTGAAAATGATGATAACCTCGGATGTTTACATGATTAGTGTACTCTAAATCTAATTTTTCTAAGTCTACTTACTGGACCTATGGCCACTAAATAACATTATGACCATAATCGTCTCACTAAATTCTAATGTTTGTTAAGGTAAATTCATCTGTTTTCACTATGTTAAAAAATCTCCAAACAGAACTAAAACCTATAAAAATAACATTTGACAATGTTTTTCACCTATTGGACATTTATATGCTTGCATTATTCATGTTTTGAGTACACATTCACTCCCAGTTATTTGTTCATTCAGTAGACGAAAAGCTTTCCATATAAGGATATGGGATCCTCATTTAGACTGTAGGATGAGCTATTAAAATGATTTCATCATATGATAAAAGACAGGAGAGTTAATGGGCACCATAGCCCGATAGCCTATGACTCATTTAAAGTAGAATGTAATAAATGAGCAGTCAATTTGAATCTGCAGGCTCTTTGTGACTTTGCTAGTGATACAGGCCTAAACTCTGATTTTAATGCAAATCATTTCACTTCTCTGAAACTGGTTTATCTGTTGTTTAAAATTAGGGTTTGTGTACTGGTTTGAATTCAAAGTTAGCAAGGCATTTGTTGTTAATGAAAGTAACTGAGAAATTTTAAATGTTGTGAGCTCACTGGAAGGTAAGTGCTAAAAAAATTCAAGGTGATAGAAGAGTTGCTATCTTGGATGAAAAGGTTCCTCAGCTGCAAGGTAACACAAGTACAATAAATTATGAAAAGGTACTGTGAACTTACACGAGTGGTGTGAATTTACCCTTTTGCAAATTATTAGTGAGAATTTTTCACCTAAATATTTTGTTTCTGGGACTGACATTATATACTTGGGGCGCCTGGGTGGCTGTTTGTTGAGTGTCCGACTTTTGCATGATCTCACGGTCAGTGGGTTCAAGCCCGGCATGGGCTGTGCACTGACAGGGCAGAACTTTCTTGAGAGCGCTCTCCCTCTGTCTCTGCCCCTCCTGCACACTCCCTCTCTCTCTCAAAATAAATAAATAATTGTTAAAATAAATAAAATATGCTTTATTTGATATTAAGTACTATCAGTTTAATAACAAGGGAAATGGTGCAAAATCATAAATAACATTTTATGGTGTCTTGCAGCTTTTCATATGCACGTTCTAAAAAGCATTACTTGTAGCTTATCAAATTTTCATTAATCATTTATTTAATTGTGCTATTCGTATGTAGTTAGCATTAGTGCTAATAGTATTCCTTACATTTTTTTTATATTTTCAATGTTGAAGTTTTATTTTTATCAAACTTAAACACCTGCATGTGGTTTAAACATCTAAAAACCTTATAGAGCTACTTAACATTAAGAAAGGTCAGTCGTGGGGCGCCTGGGTGGCGCAGTAGGTTAAGCGTCCGACTTCAGCCAGGTCACGATCTCGCGGTCCGTGAGTTCGAGCCCCGCGTCAGGCTCTGGGCTGATGGCTCAGAGCCTGGAGCCTGTTTCCGATTCTGTGTCTCCCTCTCTCTCTGCCCCTCCCCCGTTCATGCTCTGTCTCTCTCTGTCCCAAAAATAAATAAAAACATTGAAAAAAAAATTTAAAAAAAAAGGTCAGTCCCTTACTCCCCTGATAATCAACCATTCTTTCAACCCTTTTAGGATTTCCTTTGTTCTTTCCCTTTTAGACTTTGTCATTTGACCTTGTGCTGTCCCCACGGGGACATGCATGCACAGTCATATGCTCTCTTCCTGCCTTAATATGCCCAATACGGTTATGTCATAATCTTGCTTGGTGATTAAAATCGTCTTTTACAAAGTAGAATCTATAGATATGTTTTTGGTAAGTTAAATTGCATTAGATTTTCAGTTATTTTTCAGAAAGCAGGCTCTTTAAAACATCTTTGAGCTGCTCCCACTCTTTTTCATATCATGTCTATTATCCTGAGAGTCCATGCAGAGACTTGTGAAAAATGTGGCTCTTGGAACTCCTCCTAAGCTCCTACAGGGATGACCTAATTAATCCTTGTAATAGGGAAATTCAGCATCAGATAGAGCTAGAGAAGACACCTATCTACATGCCTAACCCTTTAGTCATTTTCAGTAGAAAACAGTATATAATTGAACCTTAACTTTCATCATTGGATTTCCAATGGAAATTCATCTTAGCTACTTATCTTGGACAAACAAATAGGGACAAGCAGAGTTTGGTAAAAATTAATAGCACAGAAATTATAGTACTGTATATATAAACAATACAATCCATTTAAAAGCGGAGGGTTAGTTAATCATTAAGAGTAAATATATGCTCCTACCTTCTGCCTCTCTAGAAAACAGACTAAGAGGAGAAAACTTTAAAAACACACAAAAAAAGGAACTCTAATTTGTATTTAGTGAGATTCTCAAAGAAGGTATTTTACCAATAAGACAAGGAAGGGGATGTCACACTAACAATCAGAATTAGAAGTGGAGGGGAAGGAAAGCATGTCGAGAATAGATCTAGCAGATAATTGGGCAGATGGAAGTAATCATGAAAGAAAGAAGGAAAATTCCTTATGTTGGAGAAAGACTTGATTTTTCATTATTTTATGTGTGCAGTACTTGGCGTTACCAGAAACTGGGCTAGTGGAAGGATACAGATACCAAACAAGTAAATATACAGATAGAATTACAAATTGTGATGTGCTGTGAGACAAATGGACAGAGTTCTGTGAAATCAGTTTTAGATTTGGAGGTGAGAGAAGACCTGGATAAAGTGGGTTTTAAGCTGGTACTTTAAGAATAAGAAAAAGCCAAGCAAACAAAAAAATGAGAGAATAGTATTACAGAGGGCCTGAAGTCAGAACATTTTGCCATTTCTAAGAAAATGAAATAGGTCAACATGGTTAAAGTTTAATTAGTAAGGAGAAGGGTAGGAGAGGAAGACAGAGACCAAATTGAATATAGGCCCTTATTAATACATCTCGTGCAGGCCATGTTCAGGGATTTCTTTCCTAAGACAATTAGAAGCCATTGAAGGATTTGGAACCAATTGGTGACATGATCTGATGCCTGTTGTATCAGTGGTTTATGAGAGGCAAGCCAGGAAGGGGAAGGACTAGTAAAGAGATTTCTGGCAATAGAGAAGTGGCTTGGATTTCAGTGGTCGTGGTGGTAGAAATGGAGAGGGAGTTTTGAAGATAAAATTTCATGCTTTGGTGACAAATTGCCAGGGATACAACAGAGGTGGATTATTATGTGCTGGGTAGAATTCATAAGGGAAAAATAAATGCTCCCAAATACTACCTAGGGTAAGAGTATTAATGGAAATGACCTCATATATAATCATAATTTGATTCTTATGTAGAACTTAAAGAACAGAATTGAAAATAACTTAAGTTGATGGGCAATGCAAGAAATGATCTGTGAGATCTCCTCAAGGTAGTTGTTTATTTAGAGGACTTCCCTGAGGTCTAAGACTTGAACTAGAAAAGCAGGGGCATCATGTTTGAATAATTTGTATGATGTTATTTTTGTCTAATATTATTTGGGGTTTTTTGGCTAGTTGTTGCAGTTATGGTGGTAGTTGTTTAGATTTCAAGCTGCCTTTTTGACAAGATTTCTTTTTTTCTCCCTTTCTCAGTATGACAACATTTTAATGGAAGAGGCTGCGCAGATTCTGGAGATAGAAACTTTTATACCTCTTCTTCTACAGGTAGGAGGAGACTGAGGTCAGAAACAAAGAAAATAGAGTTTGAAGAATTCCGGGGGGCAGTGTCAAAAAGCTACACAGTTTTGGGGTGCTAATTGCCATAATTACATATTCTCTTTAACTTCATTATGGTTGCTAATCTATTTTAAGCCTATAAACTTCCTTAATCTGTTCAGTGGTTATTTAGTAGTTTGTTTTGTTTCCGGGAGTACTATTTAAAAATTCATAGTTTATCTTTAAGTTTTGAAAAGGCTTAGTAATTTTAATCAAGAAAATTACATTGTTATGCAGTTTGGAGGGTAGATGAGCTATTTTTTCATTTCTTTTGTTAGAGTTGTTTCTAGAATTGTTTTTGATGTTCACTGAGTACATTGCTTTTCTTTATTTTATGCCTAAATTTTTTTAGCCAACTGATGATGTTTAAGAATGTTTCTTACTGTACCATAGTCTTTACTATGGAAGAATTAAAAACAAAATGTGGAATCCCAATTTAAGAATAAAGACTGCTTTAATTCATAGATAAATTGGGTTCTAAAAGTTGTTTTATAAGCCAAATTATTTTGGACTTGGAATGCATTTTATCAGGGTATGTTTCAAGGAACAAGGAGAGCTATAAAGCAGGAAATGGAAGTAATACTGTGGGAAATATTAAAGACATAATTTTTACTGCTTTGGAGGTTCTCAGAACTGGTTCTCGGCATAATTGTGATATGAGGTGTCTACTCTGACATCCTTCCATTTCCCTGTTTGGGCATCTGTTTCTTTCTGTGTACCCTTTGCTTAATTCTGACCAGAGTCTTCCAGACCTCTTTGGATTGCCCTACCTGGTAAAGCGGAGTTAATTTCATGCTTGCCCTCTCAATCCTTCCACCCTCCCTCACCCACTGTGAGCCACGAGGGTGATGGCACCTGTTTGTGGCTCACAAGTCATTCTGTACATTTGCCAGATGTCTCTCTGTGGAGCTGGTGAATGAGAATTAGTAAGCTAATAAAGCTGTTTTGTAAATAGGACTCTTGTATGATAAATTGGAGACTAATAGGATAATATATTAATCAGAGTATTTTGTCATCTCCTCACTTTTCATTTCTAGAATCCTCAAGATGGTTTTAGCCGACTGAAACGCTGGATTATGATTGGTGATCATCATCAGTTACCTCCAGTCATTAAGAATATGGCCTTTCAGAAGTATTCAAATATGGAGCAGTCTCTGTTCACTCGCTTTGTCCGTGTTGGAGTTCCTACTGTGGACCTTGATGCTCAAGGGCGAGCCAGAGCAAGGTAAAGGAGCCTTAAGTATTCCCTGTTTAAGGACCCCTGTTCCATAATCCAAGTATTTGATAGCATATTCTGTAGAGACTGTAGTATTCCCAGCTGTCTAGGAACTTGGCATCTACAAATCTGAAAGTGCCTGTATTGCCTTTTGCGTGGTATGTGAACTAAGTTATTTCCTGCACTTCGTTCACTAAGATTAATGTATGTGATTTGTGAACTGAGGGCTTCTTTTCTCTGTCACTTTCACTGTCTTTATGCCCCCATTAACTGTATGCCCCATATTAAGTGTAAGATATACAGTTAATATCATTTTGAAATCTAAAGCAAAAGGTAAACAAGGAAAACACACCAGTTCTTATTTGTATTGAGTATATAGGCCCCATCTCATAATTACCTCAATATATTCCTCAAGTTACAGGCTCTTCCCTGATTTTTTTTTTCCTGGTTTTTTAATTTAAGGATTAAAGATAACATTTACCTCAGAGTACACAATAGAGCTTCATCTCTATAGTATCATCAAGTCTTCTGACCTTTGGTTGCTTGAAGCAGGGAGGCAAAGTTGAAAAAGCATTATCGCTAAAACGATGAGAGCAAAATGGTTAACATGAGAATTAAAAGGAAGAGCACAGTTCCTTAGGAACCCCCTTATGTATATTAGAAGAAGATTTTACATTATTAACGTTTCCTGTTTGGGGTGGGATTTGTCTTTCGGAAGCTTGTGTAACCTCTACAACTGGCGATACAAGAATCTTGGAAACTTACCCCACGTACAGCTCTTGCCGGAGTTTAGTACAGCAAATGCCGGCTTGCTTTATGACTTCCAGCTCATCAATGTGGAAGATTTTCAAGGAGTGGGAGAGTCTGAACCTAATCCTTATTTTTATCAGGTAAGAAAAAACATAAAATTTTTAGGTTTATTTTGCATTTGCCTAGCTGAATTACTACCTAAATCAGTGATACTGAACCATTTGGCTAGCCATTGAAAAAAGGAAAACTAGGTCCCTACCTCATACACAACACAAAAATTTCAATTTCAGATAAAGATACATCAAAGAAAAGAAAGTATAAACACACTAGAAAGAAGAAAATACTGATGAATACATAATGTTGGGATGAGAAAGGCCTTAAGCTCGTTACCAAAAGTAGACGTCATAAAGAAAAATATTGGAGACAAAATTTATTTTTAAGATTTAACAAATTGTGGATTTGAATTCTGAACATACATACAGAACTCTTATAAGTCACCTTTTAAAATAATCAACACCCAAACAGACAAAGGCAGTAAGGACAAGAATATTGTGTTTCACACAAAAAAAGAGATTTGTAGCAGCTATAAGTTACCGGACCGTATTTTCACCTCCAATAATACTCAGCATGGAGTTGGTTTGCGGAAATTCTATATTCATGCAATGCTAGTAGGAAAACAGTTTGGTGAACTGTCAGTATGTATTAAAAGCAGTGTTCTCACTCTAAGGAGTTTATCCTAAAAATTATTGGACAAGTTTGCAAAGACTTATATGCTAAAATATCTATCATATCTTTTTTCTTTTACTGCATAGTATTTTAGAAAAGAGAAACAACCTAAATATCAGTGGGGAGTAATTACATTATTACCTATTTCATATAATGAAATAATAAATAGGCATTAAGAATCCTAAGATTATAACTTTGTTCACTGATAGGGAAAATGTTTATGCTATATTAAATGAAAAAAAGTCAGGTTTCAAAATACGTTGTATAGGATCCCATTTTATTTTTATTTTTATTTATTTATTTTTTTTAAGTGATAGTAATTGTTTTTTAATGTTTATTTATTTTTGAGAGAGAGACAGAGCATGAGCAGGGGAGGGGCAGAGAGAGAGAGAGGGAGACGCAGAAACCAAAGCAGGCTCCCAGCTCTGAGCTGCCAGCACAGAGCTTGACCCCGGGCTCCAACCCTTGAACCAATAGATCATGACCTGAGCCGAAGTCAGATGCTCAACCCACTGAGCCACTCAGGCGCCCCCCTGTCCCCATTTTATTTTTAAAGAGGATCAACAAAACATAGGAGTGTATACAGATAATCTATATTAAAGATCCAGCAGCATATACATCAAAAGATTTTACCTATGTTAGAGCTGATTAGATAAATGTATTTACTATCAGTACAGACAACAGATTTACAGTCATGTAGCTTCTCTTCCCTCCTGTCTTCCAAAGAACTAGAAAAGTTAAATGAAAGAGGTAACTCAAGCTGTGAGTGTAACCCAGAATCAGAATATAAATGATTTTTCTGAAGGTCTTCCAGAATTTTCCTTTTGCCTTTACATGAAATCCAGCTTCTTGTCTTCCTCTTTTGATTTTCATGTTGTGTTTTATGTTCTCATTTTACTTTTTTCTGTCTTCTAATGCTTTTGATTTAGTCGCTACTGAACTGTACAAAGCTTTGGGTTCGCTTCCTCGCTTTCGGATTCAGCTTAGCATAAATGTAAGCCAGACTGATCAATTTGAGGCCGCATTCTCTTCTCACTTTAAAGTGGTCTGGTAGAGGTGGCAACCATAAGAAGAGACCAAACATAAAACACACAAGGAAATACTAAGGAAAAAGGAGAAAACCTTGCACCCCAATTGAGAGTCCACCTCAGTACTATTAGATGCATATGCTATTAGACTGGATTTTTCTGCTGGCTTCTTAGATGGTTACCTTGCTCCTTTGTGTTACTATTTCATTCATACCTACAGTTGCAGTGTATTGTAGCAGAATATTATTGATCTTTATTATGATTGTGGTGGTCCCAGAAATATTAAGCCATTAAGTTGGTAACTTATTTTATGATTATTCCATATATCACTGGTATATTCCAAATATCAAAGAGAAACAATTACCATATACTCTTTATTTATCATCATTAATCTAGGATAGAGTTATCCCTCAGTTTTACAGAAGGTGTTCAGTTATCCAAGTTAATGTCACTTCTTGAATTGTAATAAATCAACAGTTGTGCCAGTTTGCCATTCTTTCTGTAAAACTGAAATGAAAGGAAATAAAGACATAATCTGTTTATGTTTACATTACAGAATCTTGGAGAAGCAGAATATGTAGTGGCACTTTTTATGTACATGTGTTTACTTGGTTACCCTGCTGACAAGATCAGTATTCTAACGACATATAATGGGCAAAAGCATCTTATTCGTGACATCATCAATAGACGATGTGGAAGCAATCCATTGATTGGAAGACCAAATAAGGTAATTTTATGAATATTATATGTTCTCTTATTCCTCATGTTGGCAAGTGGAAAAATTTGTATTTATTATGAGTTATTTATATTGTTCTACTTTGTCTCTTTGCTATCTCCTTTCATGATGTGAGAAAATGAAATAATGGGAACTATAAATAATTCTTTGGCAGTCCTAGCTGAGATTGTTGTTGGTTTACTGTGAACTTCTGTCTCAACTATCACATTAAAGATTTTTGTTGGTGATAATCAGAAGTAAATGATCCTAAAACTTTTTGTTGGTAAAATGAAGGGCAATGAAATGACGTTTTTTATGTACCATTATAATAGAAGTAGAAATTATAGAACTTTTTAGCAACGTGGATGGAACTGGAGAGTGTTATGCTAAGTGAAATAAGCCATACAGAGAAAGACAGATACCATATGGTTTCACTCTTATATGGATCGTGAGAAACTTAACAGAAACCCATGGGGGAGGGGAAGGGGGAAAAAAAAAAAAGAGGTTAGAGTGGGAGAGAGCCAAAGCATAAGAGACTCTTAAAAACAGAACAAACTGAGGGTTGATGGGGGGTGGGAGGGAGAGGAGGGTGGGTGATGGGTATTGAAGAGGGCATTTTTCGGGATGAGCACTGGGTGTTGTATGGAAACCAATTTGACAATAAATTTCATAAAAAAAAACATTTTGACAAATTGCATTTCATCAAAATTGAAACCTTCAAAAAGGAAAAAAGAAATTATAGAACTTTTTATTTTGTTATTTTGCAAAGGTATAATTTGTACTGCTTTTTACTGTATGTGTGTGGGAGAGTGTTTTTTCTTGAGAATCAGAGAAGATTGTAAAGTACCATCAGACCTGACGATTATTTTTATACTTTTTAAGTTTTTTATGTGGCATGGAGTAATATCAAATAAATATGAAGACACTTGATTATATCAATAAAGGGCTGAAAGTTAAGGATAACAAATATATTACTAATGATGAAATTCAGAGCTTGGTTGTAAACATGGCTATATCAAAGTGCTCTCACTTTTTCTTGGAAATCATCCAAGAGTAACAGGAAAATGGAAGGAGAAGACAAACTCCATTGTTAGGGAGATGACATAGATCAGGTGACCAAGAACAGAAAGAAAATGTGGGAAGAAGAGAATTTAGGGGACCAGTCTTGAAAGCACTTTCTGAAGGTGAGTGGCACACTCTGAAGTGTAAGAGCCACCTTCTTATTACTCAACAATAGATGTGGAAATTAGAAGTGTTCCTGGTCCCAGATTGGTTCAAAGAAGGCTTCGTGTTCGCCAAAAAGTAGACTTGTCTCTACAGCAGCAGAGGAAATGAGAACCTTCTGTTGTGAAAATGCAGCCTTTAGGAAACTGTCCAGCTCACCCCAGTTTAACCTCTTGCACATAGCTAATCCAAGAAACCCACTTATTCAGTGATGAAAGAGTCAGACAAAGGAACCTAGCACAAAGCATACTGACAAGACGTTTGCTTCAGATAACGCGTTGTCCCTGGAACAGATGAAAACATCAAATACATATTTGGCAGTGGATTTTTTTTTTTCAACGTTTTTATTTATTTTTGGGACAGAGAGAGACAGAGCATGAACGGGGGAGGGGCAGAGAGAGAGGGAGACACAGAATCGGAAACAGGCTCCAGGCTCTGAGCCATCAGCCCAGAGCCTGACGCGGGGCTCGAACTCACGGACTGCGAGATCGTGACCTGGCTGAAGTCGGACGCTTAACCGACTGCGCCACCCAGGCGCCCCGGCAGTGGATTTTAAAGTGCTTAATGAAGTAATCATTTCTGTGAGGGAAGGCTACAAAGCACAGAAATGGAAGAACTCGGGAAGAGATGAAATGTGAGCTGGAAGAAAATAAAACAAAAACCCAGAAATGGAGACAGTTGAAAAGAGTACAAGGACACACCGGCCACTCCATAAGGAATGTGGAGCGTGGAAGTGAGAAACTAATAGCTTTGAAATACAGAGAGTTGAGAAGTAGAACATCGGTATCCTAGTCCTTTTATTATTTATAACACAAAAACTTAACTGAAATAATAGAAGAAAGTTACTCTTTCTCACACAAGAAGACAAAAATGGAATGGCTCCAGGGTTGGGTTACAGAAATGACTCCATCATGTCATCAAAGACCAAGATTCATTCCATCCTTCTGCTCTGCCATTCTCAGTGTGTGAACCCATTTCTCAGACAAGGTCTCCACATGGTCAGGTTGGGAACACATTTCCAGGGCTTATATCCACGTGTAAGAGCAAAGGACTTAAATCCAAAATATAAGAACTCCTGTGACAGTCATTGTTAAATAAAGACAGCCCAATACAAAATTGGCAAATGAATAGGTACTTCATGCAGGAAGACATAGGAATGGCCCATAAGCACATGAAAAATGCTTACCATCATTCATTGTCAGGGAAATACAGATTAAAACTACAATGACACACCAAGTAGATTGGCTAAAATTGACGAGGTTGACAGTATACCAAGTGTCGGCAAGGATGTGGAGAAAATGGAACTCTGAATCTGGAACAGTGCTGGTGGATGTGTAAAGTGGCACAGCACCTTTGGAAAACATTTTGACAGTTTCTCGTGAAGTTAAACATACACTTACCATACAACTCAGCAATTTCACTCCTAGATAGTCATTCAAGAGCAATGAAAACATGTTCACAAATATACTTATACATGAACTGCAGCTTTATTCAAAGTAGCCCCAAACCAAATGCAAACTGCTGCAGCCCCTGTGGAAAACAGTAAGGAGGTTCTTCATAAAATTAAAAATAGATCTACCCTATGATCCAGCAATCGCACTACTGGGTATTTACCCAAAGTATATAAGAACACTATTTCAAAGGAATATACGCACTTAGGTACAATAGCCAAGATACGGAAGCAGCCAAAGTGTCCGTGGATTGATGATAAAGAAGATGTGTACACACACACACACACACTGGAATATTACCCATTAAAGAAATAATGAAATCCTGCCATTTGTAGCAACACGGTTGGAACTAGAGAGTACCATGCTAAGGGAAATAAGTCAGAGAAAGACAGACACCATATGATTTCATTCATGTGGAGTTTAAAAAACAAAACAAATGAGCAAAGGAGGGGGAGAAAAGAGTGACAAATTAAGAAACACTTCTAATTATAGAGAACAAACTAATGGTTACCGGAGGGGAGGAGGGTGAGGGAATGGGTTAAATAGGTGATAGGGATTAAGGAGTACTCTTGGAGTGGTGAGCACTGCGTGATGTGTAGAATTCTGAAATCACTGTGCTGTACACCATTAAATCCTAAGTGAGCATGCTAGGTTATGTTGCTGGGCATCAAACTGGTATACCAGGTAATAAGATAAACAGGACCTGTGTCCATGGACTTGGGTCGTCTAGTGGGGGAAGACTGTTAATTCTACAGATAGTTACTTCGTTGTCAGCAGAGGTAAAGATGAGTGCTGTAAGTGTAAATAACATGGGGACATAGTCTAATCTGATTCCTGAGATTTATTTCGTAGTGTTCATCAACTGTTTTTCTCAATTCCAAGTATATGATCATGTTTCTCTTGGGATTATTCTAATGATAAGATTTTTGTGCTGGCATATGATTTAAATGATCTCTCTAAAGTCTTGTTATGGTGCGTTTGAAAAGATACCATATTTTCCATTTTTTTTCTCCCTAGGTGACAACTGTTGACAGATTTCAAGGTCAACAGAATGATTATATTCTTCTTTCTCTAGTACGAACCAGGGCAGTGGGCCATCTGAGGTACATAAGGAAAAATGTTTATATTATTAAACTTTACTGTCTGCTTCAATTTTGAACTTCTGTAGCTAAGTGGCTTTAAATTTTTTTAAGTTTAAAGTATAATTAATTGGTATGGCAGCTTTTGGTTTGGCAGCTTTTTGTTGGAGTGTAACAATATCAGATTCTTTATATAGTTAACTATTGTCATTGCATCTGAATTTTTTGAATCTTTAATATATTTAGTACATTTACTTTTTAATCTTCAGTAGCAGAGACAGAATTTTATTATAAAATCTTAATATATGATGTTTTTTGGAAACAGTGTCAGAAATTAAAAGAGTTAAGAAGGTGGTAAAAATAGTCTTCAGAGTACATTTCTCATTGCATAGGATTTCTGACTTTTTCCTCACACAGTCTTTCAGCCTCACTGTTAGAGGATAAAGGAACCATTTGTTCTCCCAGGATTAAGAATTGTCAAAACAAACAATAATCTATTTTTATCATTTATTGTGATGTATTTATGTGCTACAGAATTATGGGAATAATACCTTCTTGTTACACAGCAGCCATTTAGTTTTGTGTAAACTTTTATCTCATATGACTTAGTGGCAAAAACTATAATGAGAGTTCATTTTATTATTTTATTTGGTGGATATAAAGAAAAAATTCTCCAAGCTCTCATAATGTTGTCATTTAAGTCAAAATCTGCTTGGAGCTTAGTCCCGCTCATCAGGTTCCATTAGACTGATAACTTTTATGTAAGAGTAAACAAAGATGTAATTTTCAAGAAATTGTTTCAGAATTATTGCATTCTAAAATAGTTTGTTTTTGCTTATTTATAGCTACTGTCAAAATTCGGCATCATCATGATTTACGTAATTAAAATGTCTCCAAAACTCACAGTATGAATACGTGAATACTGCCTCGTTCAGTCTCCACCTTTTTTTTATTACTGTCTAGTGCTTTTGTCTTTTTCACATTCTTAAGACGTGACTTCTTGTACCATAATACTACTATAGCTACTTAGATCTTTTAATCAGTGCATTGGTCATGATACCCCCCTCACAAAAACAAAAACATGGAGGTCAGTGATAAAGCATTAACTTTACTTGGTTTAACTAGTCACACGACACTGATTAACTTAATGTTTATTCTATTAAGTTTTTAAGAAGCTTAACTTTTTATTGCTATAGCTGAACAGAAATAATGAGTGGAATATGTTAAAAAACAAAACAAGAAAACAAGCTGCATACTTATGTTATTAATCTTGAACTATGTTAATTAATTTTGTTTGTTTTCCAAAGGGATGTCCGTCGCTTGGTGGTGGCCATGTCTAGAGCCAGACTTGGACTGTATATCTTCGCAAGAGTATCCCTCTTCCAAAACTGTTTTGAGCTAACGCCAGCTTTTAGCCAGCTCACTGCCCGTCCACTTCATTTGCATATAATTCCAACAGAACCTTTCCCAACCAGTAGAAAGGTAGGACTCTTTCTTCATTGTATAGAGCAGTGCTCTTTTACAGATGATCACAGTAGCTAGGAACATCATCACATAGATCATCCGATCACTGGTTTAGAGCGCTCCTTACACTGTGGAACTGAATTAGATTTTCTGTGCAAAATAACAATACATGCGAACATTGAGTACTCACTAGGTATCAGGCAGTGAGTTCTTTACATGCATGATCTCACTTCATCTAATAGTCCTTTTCAGTAAGGTTTCTTATTAACTCCATTTTACATATGAGGAAGCTAAGGGTTAGCAAAGTTAAGTAGTTTGGTCATGCATCTCATAGATGGAGAATCCAAGATTTGAAAACCCAGGCAGTGTAACTCCAGAATCCTCCTTGTTAATCACTGTACTGTATTGCCTCTCTTCATTTTTTAAGGAGAACTTAACTAATTACTTGATAACAGAGTAGTAAATGGTTTAGCTCTTGGAGAACCCTTTCTTACCTACATTTTTGGAGAATGTCGGAGGGAATAGCACATACACTTAACAAAGGACATGCTCAGAAATGTCATTGCCTCCTCATCGCTGCTACTGTTGTTAAACCCCTCATCTTTGCTCCCCTTTTCCACCCCCACCCCAAAAGGTGACCAGTCCCTTTAATTTCTGGTTTATGCTTCCTACATTCCTTTTGCATAAAGGAGCAAATAACCTGATTATTTTTTTATATTGTTTTCTTTCTTACATAAAGGTTAGCATACTCATTAATCTTTAGGTTGTGACTTTTGAGCTTTGCATTTTTCATTTAATGCAATGTCTTAGAGATCCATTTGGGTTTTAAATAAAGCTGTTTTCAATGTTCACAGTACACTTATTTGCCCCCCCTACTCCCCCTTTTGAAGAAAAGATTAAATGCTGTGTGTTTGTTTTATAATAAGGCTGAGTACTTTTTTTTTTTAACTGCATTTTTTTTTTTAAAGCAATGTTTCTGTAGAGGAATAGAAGGATGAGGGTGGAATGATATGAGGGGGTGGAGTCATGTAAAGCCTTGAATGTCAGCCTCTGAAGTCTGGACACAATCCTATGGCTCTGAACTTCTCATTCTTTTGTGGGCTGATTATTAAACAGGCAGATTCCTAACACAAGGTCTGAGGCAGTCTTTTTATCCAAAGGCTGCAGGGACACACCTGGAGACACGTGGAGGACATCAGGCAGTACCAATGAACAGAAGGCTTAAAAACTAGTGCCTTACCCAACACCATGGAGTCAAGCCCTTGGGGGACTACCTGAGAGCATCTCCCCACCTACTGCTCAAGAGATGAGTGTTGGAGGCAGGCGGGGCTGTGCCACTAGTGCTGCGTCTCAGAAGAGGCAGCTCCCAGCAGAGCCACCAGAAAATAAGCAAACAAACAAAAACAAAACAAACAAAAAGCCTTCCATGTTGTAAAGGTAGTATTTCATAGTTGTAACAGCATGGCGGTCTTGGCACACAGAAGTGGTGACCATTGCAGAAAGTGACCATTATCAAAAGAACACCTACTTACATGTAATACTACCGTCCTGCTTAATTCTGAGAAATACCATTTAATACACTTTGTATTTCTGACATTACATGCCTTAATTTGTTACTTGATGATAAAATTTTTTACCTTTATAGTCTTCTGAATTGCTTCTACAGTGAGAAAGGGTGAGACTTTATAAAATATTTTAGAGTTGACTATAAATAGGAAAGTTGTTCATCTTTATTCTAGGATAGTTTAGGAAGAAATGCACATTTTTTATTGTCTTCATTCATGCTTTACCACTTTAGAGCAGTATTTCTCAGATTTTTGTGGGAAACGACTGCATCAGAATCACCTCATTCTGTGTCAGACCTACTGAATCTGGGATTCCCACAATTTAAGTCTCCCCCAAAGAGTTCTTAGATACCACAAAATTTGCACTTTAGACTAGCATTTGACCATATGCTTTATTAGGGAAAAATTTCTTGAATATTCACCCTTATGACTAACAAGTCTATATATTAAATACCAGTAATATTAGCTTCTTTTTAGAAAAACAAAAATAGGAAAAATAGGTTTAATATTTTCTTTCTGAATAAAATTGAAAATTGCCTTTGTTACATACAAAGTATTAGAGACAATACTTTAGACAATGTTGATTTTTCTTTTTATTCAACTGATCATTTATCTCTTACTCTTCTGCATGAATTAGACCAAAACTCAGAAATTTTACTTACCAACCTGAAATTGTATTATAAGGTAGTAACTCTTAGCTTTCTTCTAGTCTCTTTTACTAAATTTAAATTGAATCACTTTCTCTTTCTGAAGTCCTTATTGGACTCTCACACTTAACATCTTTTTTTTTTTTTTTTAATCTTTATTTTTGAGAGAGAAGGGAGGACAGAAGATCTGAAGCAGGCTATTTGCTGAGAGCAGCAAGCCTGATGTGGGGCTTGAACTCAGAAACTGCAAAACCATGACCTGAGCCAAAGTTGGATGTTCAGTCGACTGAGCCCCAGTCACTCACACTTGTTTCTTAATGTCCTGTGACTTCTTGTCCTTCTTGTCCTTTTTTTTTTTTTTAAATAAGGTAGAGAAAACATGAGCGAGAGGCAAAGGGAGAGAGAGAATCCTAAGCAGGCTCCATAACCAGGGAGGAGCCCAACCTGGGGCTTGATCCCATGACCACAAGATTATGACCTGAATGGAAATCAAGAGTCAGACATTTGGGGCACCTGGGTGGCTCAGTTGGTTAAGCATCTGACTTCAGCTCAGGTTATGATCTCACGATTTGTGAGTTTGAGCCCTGCATTGGGCTCTGTGCTGACAGCTCAGAGCCTCAAGCCTGCTTCAGGTTCTGTTTGTCCCCCTCTCTCTGTCCCTCCCCCTTCATGGTCTGTCTCTCTCTCTCTCAAAAGTAAACATTAAAAAAAAAAAGAAAGAAAAGACAAAGAGTTGGACACTTAACCCATTGAGCCACCCAGGCACCCTGTCCTGTTACTGTTCTTATGTCCTCCAAACCCTAGTGCTTATACATAAGACATGGGCTTCTAGAATGTTCGCTTTTAGCATATTAACTTTCTTACTGTACTTAACTTTCTTTTTGCCTTCTTCTAGAATGGAGAGAGGCCATCTCATGAAGTACAGATAATAAAGAATATGCCCCAGATGGCAAACTTTGTATATAACATGTACATGCATTTGATACAGACCACACATCATTATCATCAGGTGAGTTTTCTCAAAATTCAGTCTTATTTTTTTTGTTGTTGTAGAAAGAATCTTTGCCTTTGTAGATTATACCTTTAAAGTACTTGATTGCTGTGGGAAAACAGCTAAACCAAACAGGGTTGTTGTTATTCATGTAACATCCATTTATTTAAAGTTTATTTATTTTGAGAGAGAGATTTAAAAACACCTTTATGTGGATAGAATTTGGCAAACAATAAGTTCTACATATTTAAGTATATAATTCGGTATGTTCTGACATATGTAAATACCTGTGAACCCATCACTGCAATCAAGATAATGAACATACTAATTATTTCCAGAAGGTTCCTTAGTGCCCCTTGGTAACCCCTCTCATCTTTCACCGGTCCCTTTCCCACCTTCTCCAGGCCCCCAGGGATCGTCCTGTCAATCGGTATACTGTCATATCCTATTTATTGACAAATAATGTTCCATTGTATGGATGTACCAAGTGTACCCGTTGACCTGTTGCTGGACAGTTGGGTTCTTTCCAAGTCTGGCTATTACAAATAAAGCTGCTGTGAACATTCTTATACAAATCTTTGTATTTTCTTTTGGGTAAATTCCTTAGGAGTAGAATGGCTGAATAATGGAGTGAATATGTGTTCAACTTTTTAAAAAAATGTTTAAGTTTATTTGTTTATTTTGAGACAGAGAGCGTGAGTAGGGGAGGGGCAGAGAGAGAGGGAGAGGATCCCAAGCAGGCTCCATGCACAGAGCTTGACGCGAGGCTTGAACTCACCAACTGTGAGATCATGACCTGAGCTGAAATCAAGAGGCCAATGCTTAATCACCTAAGCCACCTATGTGTCCAACTCTTTAAGAAACTGCCAATCTGTTTTTACAAAGTAGTTGCACCAATATTGCCAGCAGCAGCGTGTGAGAGCTGTAGCTGCATATCTTCACCCACACTTGTCATGGTTGTCCTTTTTCATTGTAGCTGTTCTAAAGGGAAGTCTAAGCATGTGGAGCTGCTCCAGTGTTCTGGTAGAGTGAGACAGAAGCTTTGTACCATGCTGTTCCCTCTTGGCCATGGTTTTGTCTGAAGGCTTGGTTCCTCCCCTCACATGGCTCCTTGATTAAAGTTGGCCCTTTCTTGAGCTGTTCTCGGTCAGTCCTAACGAGCCAGTGTTTTTGCAGAAGTGTTATAGCAGATATTTTTGCTTTTTAGCTTTTTTAAGCTTATCAATTTTTATATTATTTTCTTCTCTGAAGATTTAATATGTACTTTGATCTTTGGAGTCCGGAAGACCTAGGCCATTGTCATCAGAGTTGTTACGTTTGTATTATAAAATGGCCAGGAGTGTTTTGGAAAACTCTAGATTGAACGATATCTATTAAGAAAATAACAGTAATGTGAGAGTTTAGCTTTGTAAGCCAGTGTTTTTCTTTCATTTGAGTTCATATTGATGTTTTTTTTTTTTCATTAGACTTTATTACAGCTACCACCTGCTATGGTTGAAGAAGCTGAGGAAGTTCAAAGTCAGGAAACAGAACTAGAAATAGAAGAAGAGGCCAATCCTCCCCAGGCTGATCTGTCCAGTCTCACAGATGCCAGCTCCAGTCAAGAATCCTCAGCCTCTCAGACTGGGACCACCCCCGATCACACAGGAGCTAGTTCCAATCCAGAAGCTGTCCCTCCTGTGTCTGATACCACTGTTTCTATGGCAGGACCTGCAGCTGTACCAGCAGAGGCTAACGCCCCCCAGCATGTCACACCTGCCTCAGAAGAGACCAAGTAGCCCAACTGTAGCCTTTCTTAGGGATGACATTTCATTCATAAAGTCTAAGTAAAGCTGCTTTTTGTATTTTATATTTGCTTCTGCTATTTTAAGGGTACTAATTAATGTTAAGTCCTTATTTTTGTTAATTGATCTCCATGCTTGTCTCCTTGGATATGTTTAAAAGAAAATTGTATGTGTATGAGCAACTTCAGTTTCATTTCTTCAGTCAGAAGGGCAAATAGCCATTCCTTTGATATTTTTATAATTAACCAAATATATCTTATTCATACCTACATTAAAAGAATTTGCTATAGAATATATAAGACATACTTTACATTTTCAGTGAACTTCTCTAAAGAAGGGGATCAAATACACTGAAATCAACCATAAGCACCCTTAAGAAAGTGTTCAAATTGGGGAGGAAGTTGTTTCTTCTGTTATAGTATCAGATAGTCAAATTGTGTTTCCTTTTTTCTTACCTTTCTTGGCTGTCTTCTTGATGTAAAGGCATTAACAGCCATAGATAGGTCTAGATTTCTCTGATCAAGGAGGCTACATGTATTTCCTGCCCCAAAGTCTCATAATGTATTGGAACCACCTAGAGTGTCTGTTCATTCTTGGGGCCACTCTTGACCTGATAAAGCTGAATCTCAGGGTTAGGACTGGGTATTTGTATTTTAGCAAGTGTTCCTAATGTTTGAGTTGCTGGCAGAGTGGCATCAAATCAAGCTGGTAAGGCTGAGCCAGGGTATGTCATTGAGCTGAGCAAGAAGATCCAGCAAATCCGTCTGGGCAGGAAGAAAGATCCAGAGTCTGGGCAGTGAAAGTCAGTGAACCCAATTCCCCTATATAGGATAGAATTCTCACAATGCAGAGGTTCTGAGTCTTCTGCCCTGTTTAGTTTTCTTGGTAGATAACCAGCCACAAGGAGACCTTAAGGTAAAATGTGCTCTAGATTTGGGAGGGCAGAGTAGGACCTTGCTACTCAAGTGTGATTTGCAAACTAGAAGTATCAGCATCCACTGAACCTTGTTAAAATTGCAGCAGTGTGGACTCTACCCCAGATCTATTAAATGTGAATCAGCATTTCAGCAAAGTGTCCAGGGGATTTATATGCGCTTTGTAGTTTGAGAAGCATTGTTCTGAGGTTACTATACTGTCCTCAATGTGAATGAAAAGTAGAGTAGATTCTGTGATGGTAAAATTAATAGTGTGACTGATGTTTTCTGACATGGGACCTCTGCTTATGAAGTTTCCTGGGCGTGGTGGCCAGAAGAGAGATGAATAAGGTAGGGAGAACTTGCCCACTACTTCTCTTCCCCATTTAGATGTCTGCTAGAGTGGCTAATGGGGAGCATTTCCCCCAAAGTATCCCCTCTGGTGCATCTACCTAAAGGTTTGACCATGTACAAAGAACCTTTGAGGAAATAGGCAAGAACCGCACACTGCCACTGAAATGCTTCTAATCCTGACATATTGAAGGAATGAACTCTTATAAAGAAATTAAACCAAGAAAGTCAAGTTAATGATTTTTTGACTGACTAGTGTTTGCTCAACTCTCCCAGGCTGTGGTGGAGATGAGTCAGACTCTCCTACTACACGGTGTCTTCCTTCATCAGAACACAAGAAAAGGAAAGGGAAGGGATGATGATGGGAAGGAAACGCCAAGGAAACTATACTGGAAAATCTTTGTCTATTTGTTATCAGAGTAAGGAATGAGCCAGATAGTCTGTTACATAATTTCTCTGATTATAGGAATTTGGAAGCAGGTGTTGTGGTCATCTGTATGAGGAATAGGACTCACAGAATTACTTTCGTCTGTGAATATCTAGTATCAGGCTAAGCAAGAGAGAAAGAAGCTTTACTGTATTACTGTGTTTCATGGAAAAGATTGATGTTTCTCTCTACCTGTTAGAGGATATGAATCATGATACCTGCAACCAGAATAAGCAAACTGTTGGGCTGCTTTCTCATGAAGTAAACCATTTTGCAAACACTATATATCACTCTGTCTAGCTAGTGACTTACTTTTTTCTCTGCTGCCTGATTTTCAGTCACGCTAAAAAGAAAATTTAACTGGAAGATGGGTGAATCCTTTGCCTTTGTCAAAGGAATTTTAGAAGGGATGATAGTGTTGGTATTTGAATTACTTAAATAAAAATTTTTAACATTCATTTTTGAGAGAGATAGAGCTTGAGCGGGGGAGGGGAAGAGAGAGAGGGAGACACAGAATCTGAAGCAGGCTCGAGACTGCAGGCTGTCAGCACAGAGCCCAATACAGGGCTCGAACCCACAGACTACGAGATCGTGACCTGAGCTGAAGTCAGATGCTTAACCAACTGAGCCACCCAGGTGCCCCAGGATTTGAATTATTTTAAATTGTTTATTCACAGGAACGATCAGTGAGTTGCAGTTGACTATAGAATTTTGGAATTTTTAAACGAACTTAAGAGATCTATTTTTATTTTAATTAATGAGGAAACTGAGTCACATAGTTTTAACTAAGGTGGCAACTATGGAAGAACAGGTTAGAATCCAAGTCTATAGTCCTAGGGCAGTGTTTTGTTCATTGTTTTTTGTTTTGTTTTGTTTTGTTTTTCAGTCAAAAACACAAGCATGATTGCTTCATAAATTCAAGAGTTTTCCATTTGGGATAACAACAGACACAGGTACTCTAGCCACGTGACCATTTCAGACTAGTGTTCTCATTGCCCTCCAATCTGTTTGCCATATCTGAATATGTCATGATTTTGGAAACTATTTTTAAAAGCAGACCAAAAAGATGTGTGCAAGTGAATGAGCATGAAATGAAGCAATTCAAGTATTTAGACTTTTTTCCACAAAATGCTGAGTTAAGAAAGTTCATTACCAGCAGTTGAGAATAAATAGCTCCATTGATTTGGGCAAATGAATGAGAGGATCTAAACATTATCAGGTCTCTTGAAGTTAGTGTCATGATAAAAGTTGAGATGTTCTAGGTACCGAGAAAAATGGCATAAATGGGTCATTTGTGCTCCTATATAAATGGAGGTTTTTTATGATCAGGAAACTGCATGATACTATAAAATAGACTTTGGACTCTTGCAGACCTGGCTCAAGTTTTACCTCATTTGCTTATCAACATTTGGTTTGACCTTGGATACATTTTATAACTTAAGCCCCAGTTTTCTTTATTCTCAAAATTGAAAAAAGGTCCGTTAATGACAACTAATTTGTTAATATTTGTGAAAATATTTGGCACCTGGGTGGGTGTTCAGCAGATACTAGCCCTTCTCTCTCCATTTCCCCCACACACACACATTTTTGAGACAATAGAAGATAATTACCAACCAGTCTTCTGACTTGGGTGCTTAGCTTTGCCCCTATTCTGAGAACATGGAAGATGATGAAGGGGACATGTGGCAGCAGCTGACATTTGAGGATCAAAGATCAAGTCTACTGATTGGGAGTGAGAATCAGTGTACTGAGGATCACAGTACTGAAGATGGTCTCTGCTGAAATGAAAATTCTGACAGAACAGAATAACCAGAGGGATGGTACTAGGTTCCATTATGCTTCTGATGTATTGATCACTTCCGTCAATTCTGAATCCTGTACACCCCACCCCAAATCCTCTAATTGTTGCATTTAGTTAGCTTTGTGCCTCAAATGTCCTTTTTCTTTTTTATCTTGCAGCCACTCAGATGACATTTTTAGAGATGTTTCTTCGGTTAACATAAGATGAGATTTTTTTAAAAAAAGCTGACCCTTTTGCGTGAGCCAGAAGAGCAGTTAAAGATAAGCAGTGCCTTGCTTCCTGTGAAAAAGGCTTGGCAGTTAGCCTTTGTAATTATGAAGCAATCATGTTAATAGATGTTTAAGAATAATGCAACTGGAGCTGTACTGAGCCAAAGATGGAATGAACACATGAGACCATTTTTTCTTCATCCGTTGGTACTCTTTAGTGTCCGAGGAGGGGATTTAATTCAATGGGATCCAGAAGCTTTGCACACTTTGGTTTGCTTCCTAGGGACACAAACCAGAGCTTAGTCCCCCGGAGCAGGACTCAGAATGTAGCATGGTTACTGCTGACTGATACTGTGCCAGTTTTATTCAGTGCTCCCATCTTTTGGCTTATACTTACTTCCGTGGCTGTTCAAACTTCTGCATTACATACAAAGGTGGCTAATCCCATTACTTCTCAACATATGTTACAGGAAAACACTAGTCTTGAAAAACATGCTCCATGGTCAAATAAGGTTGAGGAACACAGTGAATTATTCCCGTTTTGCAGAAACATAGTGCATTGTTAGTTAATTAAAGGTTCTGAGAACTCTTGCTGGAAAAAAAAAAAAAAAACATGTTTAACTCAGCATTTCCCAAATTCTTTGACCATAGAACTGTTTTGTTTCTGTTTTTAAATAAGACATCTTAGGGAACTAACTGCAGAACACGGTTTGGGAAACAATATCTTTGCCAGAGCAGTTGAACTTTGATTTCCCCCTTAGAAAATTAAGGGGATTATAATATGGCACCCTGAAATGTGCCATTTCGGCATAAGGGTTATTTTGAGCTAAAGGCCATTGAGAAGCAGCAGATGCAGGAAGAACTGTCTGTCCTCTGCTTCTGCCAAAACTCAGGGCATAAATATCCCTTCATAAAAGAGACATAAACTTTCATTTGTCAAGGTGTCCCCTCTCTTCTGTACTAGGAAGAGGACAGTAACCTTTATTACTGGAAACAGATGGCACTCAGCTGAGTCCGCATAAACAAACCTTACTAAAATCACCCTTCTCTTCATCCATTTGCACATTTTTTATTTGCCCCCAATTGGCCACTTCTAAAAACCCCAAGCCCCTTTTTGTTTGCCTATTTGCTTCAGCATTTATCCCTCTTTGTTAAGATGGTATATAAACTTCTAAGCCTAACAGCTTCTTTGGGGGTTTTACCCAAAATGGATGTAAAGTTGAAAGTATTAGTTACATTTTTATGCCTCTTCTATTAACCTGTCTTGTTGGTTTAATTCACAGGCCCCAGCCACCAACCCTAAAAAGGTCAAGGTAAAATTTTTCCTCCCCTACAAAAACAACAACAAAAAAAGGCTCTTAACTTTTTTTTTCTAATTAACCAGAGGCTGAAGTAACAGAGCTGAAGAAAAAACTAGAGGTGAAGTGATTTGCACAAAATGTCATATTGTGTAATTTGAGTGTCATGTATTAATAGCAACATCCTGAAAATGCAAATGAATACAAATCTGATCAGTGTACCATGACATTCTTTCATGTAAGCCTCCTAAGAAAAGGTCACTGAGCATTCTCTGTTTAGATTTTAATTTTAGACTCCAGTATTTCACACTAGACCTTTCTCATTTCTTACCAAGCAGTGAAAGAACAGTTCTTATTTCCAATATGTCTTGTTTTCTCAGCCCTTTAAATGCGTGTTTCTTCAAAAAGTTTAAGTTTCAAGAAGGGAAAAGAATGGGCAAGAAGGGTAGGCCAGAAATAATACAAGAAAATAAAGGCAAATACAGGAAATGACAAAACTCCTCCTTCCTGAGAACATTTAACATAAAGGACCCCAAAAGTTAACCTTGCGTTAGACATGTTGAATTCTCTCACTTGATCTCCAGAGATGACTGTGCCCACCATCCCGCTCCTCTCCATCTTTGACTTACAGAATACACTCACGTAACACTTCTTCTTGAAGTACATTTAAATTCAAGAGCCTCAGTGGTAGCTGCTGTTTCTTGGGAGATGCCTGGTTTAGTATAAACAACTGTTTTGAGAAACTGCTTTTACTGACATTTTGAAAAAATTAAAGTTCTGGATAAGAATTGATTGTATCAAATACTATCTTTTTCTACTTTGGTTCATTAGTTCATTTTGGCCATTTGGGAAGGTCTTTTTTTTTTTTTTTCTTTTTAGTTCAGTTGTTCATGAATAAGTGTGCTTACTGTACTACTGTATTCTCATTACCCCTTTGCTTCTGGAGTACCTTCCAGTGTGGGTTTCTAATCCCAGACTGTCCCGAGAATAATAGTGGAATAGGAGTAGGCCTAGTTAATTTGCATTTTGTTTTGCTGGTTTACTACTTTTCACAGAAATTAATTGGGTTAAATATACAAAAAAGCTGGAAGATGTCTTTGAAAGAATTTAATTCTTGTGCATTACTGTTGAGAGCCTACTGTGTGATAGGCACCAATGCCAGAAGGAACCTCGTTAATTTGTAGGTAAGAACACAAAGGCATTGGTGATTTGCCTAGGACACCATAGTTAATTGAACTGGGGCTAGAACCACCTTCCCACTTTCTGGAAAATCCCGTGCCATGCTGTTCTTTAAACTTATTTGCTTGAGGATCACCTAACTAGCTCAGTTGGTTAAGTGTCTGACTCTTGGTTTTAGCTCAGGTCATGATGTCCTGTCTCCCTTCTCTCTCTGCCTCTCTCTCTCAAAAATAAACAAACAAACAAACTTATTTGCTTGAGACAAAGTAGAAAGAGCAATACCTACACCCTGCACATAAGTAAAGCAGGCTTATTAAAGAATTCCTCTCGTGTTAGAACTCCAGAGAGGATATGAGGTTGCCAAAAATCAGGCTAGAAGATGAGAGATCTATAGAAAACATGCTTTGATGTTTATAAGTTTATATTTATGGGTAAAAGCCAAATTAATACTTGTTTTGTTCTGAAAAAGGTATAAGAAACATAAAATGGGAAGGAACTCTAGTACATAATCTGCCTCTGAAATGCTAAAGCTTTTTGATTTTTAAGCACAGTCAGAAGAGGTAAAATAACAGTTTTAAAGTGTAACATACAATAAAGGGAAAGATAAGATTTACCAAAACCTGCACTTTCAATTACCATTATACACCAACTGGCTCAGCCTCCCAATTTAACTGTACCTACTACACCCAGTCTTAGAGCACTTGGGAGCTGTAAGAAAATCTATGTGAATTAAAGTTCCCAGGAGTAAAATTCTATTAAATAATTCAAAGCAAGACGCTCTTATACAATTACAAAATCAATTGTGATGTTTTTAGAAGCTACCTTTGCAACTCTTGATCTAGTTTTATTTATTTTTGAGAGAGCATAAGCAGGGAAGAGCAGAGAGGGACAGAGGATCCAAAGCTGATTTTGCACTGGCAGCCGAGTCTGATGTGGGGCTTGAACTCACGAACTGTGAGATCGTGACCTGAGCCTACTCAGATGCCCAACCAACTGAGCCACCCAAGTGCCCTTCTACTTGGACTCTTAGTAGATGAATGGGCTCATCTGAGCAAGTAGAGAATGTGTCTCCTCTGTAGAAATATAGCCCTCGCTTTGAAGTCATGAATGTCAGCTGTCATCAATACTTAAGGAATTAAATTGGTCACATAGTTCTCTTAAATTGCCATAGTACTATTAATATTGGGCATGTGAAGTGAAACTATTGGTCCTTGTCTAGAATTAAGTTACAAGAATCACCTGACCTTGACTTGGCTAGTCTGAAATGTCAAATGCAGGTCAAATGGATGCAAAGATCTCTGACATCACATTTGGCACTCTCACAACAGATTGAAAGTATCAGTTATGAGGAGTTCCTAAGTTAGTGGGACCTTGCAGAAAGTGCTACATACCAGTAGGCATTTGGGGATCCTAAGGGATACATTTAGAAACATCGTGTGAAATACTGACATTTATTTTTAGGAAAAAATGACAATCGAAGGAGGGTATGTTGTTTGTGAAATGCATAAACTTCTTTGGCTCTGATGCCAGCCATGTACAGACCACTTTTTTTCTGTTTAAGTAAACTTTTTAGTGAGGTATATTACACATATGGAAAAGTACACAAGTCAGGTGAACAAACTCAATACGTTTTCTTTCATAAAGTGAATATAGTCTTGTAATCATAACCCAAATCAAGAAACAGAACATTACCAGCTCCAGAAATTCCCTAGCAAGCCCCCTACCAGTCATTATTCCCTATCCAAAGAAATATTTTGTCTTCTGCCATGATTAGTTTTGGTTTTGAGCTTTATATAAATGGAATCATACAGAATGTACTTTATGTGTCTGCCCTCTCAAATAGGTTTGTCTGTATGATATGACGTAGGGATCAGTTGAGCACTATTTATTAGAAGACCATCTTTTCCCTTGCTACACAGTAATGTCATCTTTGTTGTTAATCAAAAGATAGTTTATGTGTGGGTCTATTTCTAAAATTTCATTTTTACAGTTTTCTTGTGCCAGCATTCTACTGTTTTAATTACTGTAACTTTATAATCTTGATATTTGGTTGTGTATATCCAGCAGCTATAATTCTTCTTCAAGATACTGGCCTTTCTTAATCTTTGTACAAATTTTGGAAGCATCTTGTCAATTCTACAAAAAAACAAACAAACAAACAAACAAAACTTGATGGGATTTTTACTGAGATTACATTGAATCCATAAATCAATGTGGGGGAAAATTGACATCTTTACAATCTAGGAATGTGGTACTACTTTACATTTACTTAAGCTTTTTAATCTCAATAATGTTTTATAATTTTTTATAGAGGGTCTTGGCCATCTTTTATTAAATTTATTCCTAGGTATTTGATTTTTGTATGTTCTTATAAATGGTACTTTTTGATGACATTTTATTACAGTTTTTAATTGTTTGTTACTAATATATAGAAATACCATATTGACCTAGTATGTAGTGAAGTTGTTTAATTCACTGATTATTTCTTAGAGTTTGACTATAGATTCTTTTGGATTTTTTACATACATAATTATGTCACCTCTGAAAATGGTAGTCTGGCTTCTGTTTATAATCTTAAGGCTTTCTTTCCTTTTTAATTATATGCTTTTTATCCCTTTTCTGCCTCATTGGCCTGTTGAAGACCTTCAGCACAATGTTGAATAGAGGTTGTCAGAATGAGTATTTTTGTTTCTTCCCAATCTTAGGAGCCAAGCTTTCAATATTTCACTATTCAGTGTTTGCTATAGGTTTTGTGATACTCTATATCAGATTTCAAGAGTTTCCTTCTATTCCTAGTTTGCCAAGTGTTTTTTTTCAACATGTATGAGTGTTGAATTCTAACAAATTTTTTTTCTGTATTCATCCAAATGATTATAAGCTTTTCTCCTTTGTTCTGTTAATGAGGTGAATTGCATTGATGCATTTTTCTGTTGATTGTTTTTTTTCTCCTGGTTATGGGCCAAAATTGCTACTATTTACATTCCTGGTAAATTTTTATTGGATCTTGGAAGCTACAAATGTTATATTGTTGAATATTTGAATTTTGTTGTCTTCCTTTATTTTTTTAATTAAAAAAATGTTTTAATGTTTATTTTTCAGAGAGAGAGAGAGAGAGAGCAAGCATGAGCGGGGGAGGGGCAGAGAGAGAGAAAGAATCCTAAGCAGGCTCCATGCTCAGCATGGAACCGGATGTGGGGCTCAGTCTCACAAACGCAAGATCATGACCTGAGCCAATATCAAGAGTCGGACACTTAACCAACTGAGCCACCCAGGTGCCAAAAAAAATTCCATTGCTTCGGTGGAACTCTCTGTCTTGTATTTTTCTGGAACATATAAATCATAGTTATCTTAATGTATCTGATACACTAAATTCTTAGTGGTACACACAACTCTCTAATGAGTGCCTGACATTATATTTGAAACATTGCATTGGCTCTGGTTGGTGTTTTCTCCCCCCAGAAAGGGCTTACCCTCTTCTCTCTCAGCCAGGGGACAGATGGCCTCAATCTAGTTGGGGCCACACCTCTCCCAGACTGGCTTGCTGTCTCTGGGAATATCAGAGTAGCTCTGTCTCACCTTCAGTATTAGGATGTAGTCCTCTAGAAGTGGAGGCCTGGGATATTTTTTCAGTCAGTCTTCCCTGGCTAGTTCTGAACTCCATTTTTGTCTCCGTAGCATTATGAAACAACCCCAAATTCTGCTTTGCTATTTTACCCAATTTGTTTGGCTTCCAAGCCTCTTGTCCTGCACGACTTAATCAGTAAATAGCCTGAGGAAAACTGATGCTGGTGGTGGGCTCACATTTTTGCATTCCACTTTTGTCTAGGATCTTGATTCTACAATTGCCTTGGCAGCTTCAGACTTCAGTACTTATCTTCCCAGTCCCATCAAGTTCCTGCTGACTTCTTAGCTGTTTGCCCTGCACCAAGAATTGCCAAATGCCCTATCTTACTGCATTTGGGCTGCTATGACAAAAATAAGATGAGTTGAGTGGCTCAAACAGCACACATTTCTTTCTCACAGTTCTGGGGGCCAGAGAGTCGAAGATCTGTGTGCCAGCACGTTGGGGTCTGGTGAAGACCCAGTCTTTTCACTGTGACCTTACATGTTAGAAGGAGGGCAAGAATGCTTTCTGTGGTCCTTTTGTAAGAGCACTAATCTCATTCATGAGGTCTCCACCCTCATGACCTAATCACCCCCACCTCCAAACACCGTGGCACTGGGGCTTCAGATTTCACCATATGAATTTGGGAAGGACACATTCAGTCCACTGCATGTCCCTAGGAGTAAAATAATGTGCCAAAAGTTGGGATGACCTCAGTAAGCTCTCCTTCCCTCAAATCCTGGGTATCTCAGCAGGTTTCTAATAACTGCTAGCAGATTTTTCTTTAATCTAGCTTTTTCTGTATTGGTCAAGCTGTTGAATCAGAGTCAGCCTGGATCACATTCGAGAAACATTGATTTAAGGCCTTATTGTACCTATTTTTGTAATATCTTATTTCTTTCACTAAACTTTAAGTCTCTCCTGAAAAATTATCCTTAATCCTCAGCTTGGTCACACCCTGCCTCATTCCTGATACTGATGTGGTTTGAAATGTTGGGTTCAGAGCTGATGGCCAAGAAAGAATATTTGAGACATCTTTAGTGCAACAAGGTAGTTTTATTAAAGCACGGGGACAGAACCTGTGGACAGAAAGAGCTGCACTGGGGTTGTGACAGGAGTCAGGTTGGGAGGGAATTAGGGATAGAGTAAGTTTCTAAGGAATTTGGAAACAAGGTTTCCAGGACCTTGAGGGGCTAGCTGCTGTTAGGAAATGGCCATGAATTACCATTTAGCAAAAACTCAGTCATGAGACCCTTCAGATTGGGGGGCATAAGCTTGGAGTATGATTGTCAACGTATATCTTGTGAGGGTAGACATAAAATTTCCAAAGGAATTTTTATATGTTTAAAGTAGACTCACAGTATCCTGGAGAGTTGGGCTAAGATTGCGGTTTGTTCTTACCAGAGTGTCAATATCAAGGTAGCTGAGCTCCCAGAGGAAGATCACTCTGCCTGTTTCAAGGCCTTATCAATGGGATGTAGGCAGTAAGGAAATTTAATTTTTCATTTGCCTTTGTTTCCCACATCAATCTCCCTTGGCTTTTCTCTTCATCAGGGAACCTCTAGACCTCGCCTGCAAGTGTGGCCTTATCCCTGATCTCTGACCAATCCTGGGATTCATTAGCAGAAAGTGAAAGTAGAACACCCAGGGCCAGCCCTGTGATCCACAGCTTTGGGTCAGACCTGCTGCCAGCTGGGCTTAGAGCTTATGCAATAGACAGGAGCACTTCTGAGTTTTGGTGGGCCCAAAGCATATACAATTTTAAGGGCATATTTAAGGAAAAAGATGCAAATTTATGAATACAAAATTAGGTATAAAGTCTTAGAAGGGGCCATCCAAGAGAGGAGTCTTAAAACCTAACCTTTATTTACTTCACACTAACTCTGCCTCTTTTCCTAAATTTGTATCTTGATGAGAAAAACTACTCTAGCTAGATCTGTTTCTTTCACAGAAGGTTCTCCAAGAAGAGAGACCATGGAGCCAGGAAGAGGAGGCCCACAAATCAATGAGAGACACTGAAGGTAGACTTCTAGACAAAATATTAAAGATGTTTACTGGGTATTTACCACATGCCAGATACTGTGCTTTTACATGCTTTCTAATTTGATTTTCTCAATAGCCCTAAGACATAGGTATTTAAGATCCCCATGTACATTTGAGAAAACTTCTCTAACCGTTATTTATCCAAAGTCAGAAATATTTATTTTAAAAAAAATTTTTTAATGTTTATTTTTGAGAGAGAGAGACAGATTATGAGCAGGGGAGGGGCAGAGAGACAGGGAGACACAGAATCTGAAGCAGGCTCCAGGTTCCAAGCTCTCAGCACAGAGCCCGACGTGGGGCTTGAACTCAAGAACCATGAGATCATGACCTGAGCCAAAGTCGGACACTTAACCGACTGAGCTACCCAGGTGTCCTCGAAGTCAGAAAATATGTAAGTGAGAGAACTGGGATTTGAACTTTGACTCCAAAGTGCATCATTCTCTAAACTGCTTCAAAATATAATCATTTTGTTGTATCTATCTACAAGGGCCTGGCTCAGAGGTAGGTTGTACTGTCTGTGGTGATATTAGAAATAATATCATGCTTCACCATGTGCTTCATGGTGTTGAGATCACCATAGATCATAATTATACTGTTCTCCCTATTAGATGGAGATAATAAAATCTACTCAGTGTTTTGCCTATAACAGCCGTAGAGTTTGTTGCTTTCAGGCACTTGATTTTTGGTTCAGTCCCCATGGTTATGAATTTATTTACATCATTCTTATTGAAACATTTTTTAGTTACTTGTGAATGCAATGTCAGAGAGATCTCCATTGGCATTTATTCCTAATTTGTACCATAGTATATTCAGCTTAGAATATCATAGGGACAAGTGCTCATGATCATTTCATGATTTATTACCAGATGAGTTGGTATTCCTCTAGCATAAGAAGAGAAACCAAACAAACACTATCTCATTTTAGCAGGCTCTGGGGTTGTACTGTTGCCTTTTGTCAGCTCTGCTTATGTAATCCAGAAGAAGAGCACTTACCACTATTTAACAGACTTTTTCAGGAGGGCCTGGCTGTACAGCATCCTGCCAAGTTTCCCATTAGCTATGGAGAAAAGCCATTTGTATTCTGAAATTGCAAATCAGCCAGGCAATCACCACACAGAAATAGCCCCCATGAAAATAAAGCAGTGCTATATTTGAAGCCTTAATCATGTGTATTTATAGACCTGAGTTTAGTTCTATTTGGAAATTTTCGCATTATACAGTAACATTGTGCTTACCAACATGCTCAGAGGGTGAGGGGATGGGACTTCTGATCCATTTACATTTTCTGAGTAATGGAGAGTTAGTCACAAAGAATTTGTCTGTCCACCCTTTGCTAAATGCCCTTCACAAACTGCTTTAGTCAGCTCATAAGGAAGGCCACCTATGAGGTATCAGGAGTAGAAGGCGTAGGGGAAATGTGTTCTCACTAGATTTGACAGCAATGCATAAAAATCCACCATTAGAGATTCAGTCTTAGAGCTTAGAACCCTTTCCCACATTCAAATGAAAAAACATTTGAGTTGGCTAACATACTGTACACATTAGTGTTTTAGTACTTAGTATTGCTGAGTTTATCAGGACATTTCCTGAGAGAAGATTGAGATGATGGTGAATACTTGAGGGCCTTGGGTACCTGGGGTGAGAGAGCAATTTTACCTGTTTTCCAGATGCTGCCCTGGTAGTGACTGTCTGCCCTTCCTCAGTGAATATTTGGCACTGGTCTGTGATGACTCAGCATTTTACTGGCCCCTTCAGACTCACATCAGCAGAATGACTCATCAGCTTTTTCACCCTCACACCTGCTTCTGTGACAGTCACTGTCTCCCCATCTCCTAGTCACTCATGCTGGTAAGGGAAGAAGACATTTGGATTCCTGGAGGAAGAATATTCTAGGCAGAGAAGATGGTGAGGTGAGGGTCCAGACCCAGGACATGGCCCAGGGTATTAAGGAGGACGAAGGGGCAGTAGAAGGAGAGGGAGGCCAGAGAGGAACCTGTGTGGGCATTTTCCAAATTAGAAAGCTTAGAGTTGGCTTTGACTTCTTTCTCTGCCTCTATCCTCCATCCAGACCTTCCCCAAGTACTCAGACACATTACTCACACTTGTAACCTCCTCTCCATTACTCACACTTGTAACCTACTGTATGAGATCCATTCCTCCCAGAGCCTCCCTGACTAATGGCTTTACCCTTCCCCGATCTGTCCTCCATTTGCTGTTAGCTAGCTTTTTACAGCACATGTGGTTCCCCTCTTTACCGCCCTCAGTGGCACCTCATTATCTAGGCCAGTACTGTCCAATAGAACTTTCCGCAATGACGGAAATGTCCTATAATCTGCGCTAACGTCCACATGTGCATTTGAAATGTGGTTAGTGAGACTGAGAAATTGAATTTCTAATTTTATTTAATTTTAGATAATTTAAATAGTCATGGGTAGCTACTGGCTACATTATTGAACAGTGCATGATCTTTGGTCTCTGATCTTTTGAGAAAGTATTCCCTTTGGGAATCTAATGAAAGCGTCAATTCCCTTTAATATTTCAGTGACAGTATTTTTCCTAGAATTCTAGTGGTTCATGATTCCATGGATCTGGTCCATGTATCCCACATTAAGAATTCTTGACCTACAGGGTAAAGTCTAAGCCCAGTTCTGGGACTAGGAGGCAGATAGCACATGGATAATGTCCTTCGTCTCAAGCTAGATTGGATGGGTCAATTGTCTTTAATTTCTGGAAGTAGACTTGTTGGAGGGATAATGATGATCAGGAAGGGAAGCTGGGGGGTTCTCAGAAGGGCAGTATTAAGTGTCAGGTGGCACAGCATCAGGAGTTGAGGAAAGCAGAAACAGACTGGAAATGCAGTGTCAGATGGGACAAGGCAGCATGGTCCACAGTGGAGGTCATGAGTGAAGTGAGGCGGTCGTACCAGTGCTGGGACACACTGATCCACTTACAAGGACTGTAGCCCCATTCCATATGCTCAGTGCCACCATCACACTGTGCCAGTCTGTCACAGTTTCCCAAATCCAACATGCTTCCATATCTTTGCTTGTATGGCCTCTTGCTAAAATGCTTTCTTTTTTGTTTTTGTTTTTAATGTTTATTTATTTAATTTGAGAGACAAAGAGGGAACAGAGCACGCAAGAGCAAGGGTGGGGCAGAGAGAGAATCCCAAGCAGGCTCTGCACCGTCAGTGCAAAGCCCAACTGGGGGGTGGCAGGGGGATCCATCTCACAAATCTTGAAATCATGACCTAAGCCAAAATCAAGAGTCAGATCCTTAACCAACTGAGCCACCCAGGCACCCCTAAAATGTTCTTTCTTTCCTGTTCACCCGACTAACTCATTCTAGAAGGTCAAATTTATCTCCTTTGTGATGCTTCACCTCTCTTCCCTGTGAAATCAGTCACTCTTCAGCTACCCTCTTAACAGCTTACCAGCTCTTACTAGCTTACCTTTACCCTCTTACCTCTCCCAGCCTCCTAGCCACCCAGTGTGGATTAGTAGTTTTAAAGTCAGGCAGACCTAAATTAAAAGTTGATAAAACAGCTGTGCCACTTGCTAACTGGGTGACCCTGAACCACACTGCATTAGCTTTCTCATCTACATAATTGGGGTAACAACACCTTTCCTAAAGAGTTGTTATAACGATTAAATGTGTTGAGTTATGGTAACTGACTAGTATAATGCCAGACACACAGTGGGAACCCCATAAACAGTAGCTGTCACTACCATTATTATCACCTATCCAAATGTGGCTTTACCACATGATGTTACCATTACTTGCCTATGGATGTTCTCTTCTCTCCCACATTAGATGGATTCCAGAGGGCCTCTCCTATTTCCAGCAGTTTAGAAGCCACCTGATATGAAGAAGGGGCATATGACTTGATTTGCTAGTCAAAAAAGTTAAGGAATCATTTAGCTAAAAATTTTTAGGACACCCTAATTGTGTATCACACCCTTCCATTAGACAGACTGATAGTATAATAAATATGTACCATCCAAATCTGCTTTATTGCATGGTTTAAAATGTTCAAAAAGATCCAGTCAAGGGACACCTTGACCCATGGCTATTGGTTAAGTGTCGGACTCTTGGTTTCTGCTCAGGTCATAATCTCACAGTTCGTCTGTGGGATGGAGTCCTATGTTAGCCTCAGCGCTGACAGCACAGAGTCTGCTTGGGATTCTCTCTCTCCCTCTCTCTCTGCCCCTTCCCCACTCTCCCTCTCCTCCTCCTCCTCCTTCTCCTTTCTTCTTCTTCTTCTTCTTCTTCTTCTTCTTCTTCTTCTTCTTCTTCTTCTTCTTCTTCTTCTTCTCTCTCTCCTCTCCTCTCCTCTCCTCTCCTCTCCTCTCCTCTCCTCTCCTCTCCTCTCCTCTCCTCTCCTCTCCTCTCCTCTCCTCTCCCCCACTTGTGCTCTCTCTAAACAAAACAAAAGTCCCTTTCTAGCTCTGGTATTGTTGGAATGCTGTTCTTTGGGTATACCTTGGTTTAGCAGACCAGTATCAGCACATGAGATAGGGCTGCTGTTCCCCAGCTCTGTCCCTGCGAGTTGAGGGAGAAAAATACAGAGCAGGCGTAATCTCAGTGGGGAAAAGACCTTAGACCATGATGACGATGACGATGGTGATGATGATGATGATATTTATTGAGCACTTATGCCTCAGATACTGTTTTATGTGTTTTACATAAATGATTAAGTTTGATTCTTACAATGACCTTATGGTACCATAGTTTCTGTTTTGTAAGTGAAGAAGTTGAAGCTTAAATTAAGAAGCACATCCAAAGTTTATACAGCCAGTAAATGATGCAGCCATGATTTGAAACAGGATATTTGAGTACAGAGCATATGCCTGTGACTGGCTCATACATGGAGGTGCTACCCAGAAGGGTGGACCCAGATTTTGCAAAAGGGGAGGAACTGGCTGGTGTGTGCAGTTCTTTGCCACCAAAAACAAGATGGAGGTGCTGGGGGTGTGGAGAGGGGCCTGCCAAGAAATCCATTTTTATCTATTCCCAAAACATGTGTATTGTGTAAACTGGCTCCCTCTGTCCTCTTAAATGAGTGAAAGCCCCACTCAGCTTTCTGAAATGTATTTCTACGGGTAGTGATGCCTTGACGATTGTTTACATGTTGCTGGTGGACCAACCTTACCTATCCTTTGCCAATATTGTCAGCAGCATCACAGATGGACAAAATGTGTTAAAGTAGGATTCATTCCTCAGCCCCACACTGGCTGCTCTTAGATTGTGTTTCCTTTTATTAGTGCAACACATAATGGGGTCATTCGTATCAGTTCTGAAGGAAAAAACACAGCTCCTCCTCATTTTTTTTTTTCTTTTTTCAGAAATGACTAGAGATCTGGCTTCAAAACAGGATGAATGACTGCCCAATGCTGACCCCTTCCTCAGCCGCCACAGCCCTGGCCAACAGGGAGGCCTCTGGCATCTGCACAGTAGCCACCTCCTGTTAAGGTGGTGCCCGCTTGGGTAAGTCTGCTCAGAGACCTCTCTTCTGCTTCTGGCTCATGGCCCACACCCTTCCCTGGGTCCTGTTCTGCTCCTTCTTACCACTGTTCACTGTCATCTCCCAGTGTCCGAGGCCTTGAACTTCTCACTGCCTTCCCCACATCTGTCCCAGTCCCCTGTCCTGACTGGCCTGTTTTCTCCTCGCCCTGAGCCTTGATGCCTGCATTCCTGCATGGGTCAGGAGCCATTGCTCACCTCCTTTTCCTTCCCATTCCCACCTTGGCCCAACTGAAATGTCTTCTCTGTCCTTCATCTGCTGTGATAGAGAAGGTGTCCAGTGTCATTTTAGATTAAGATGTCACCTAGCATAAGCCTGAATCCCAGCAGTCTTGATTTAACCAGACCTTTAAGGCCATTCTAGCCCTGAGCAACCATGATTAAATCCTGCCTGCAGCTTCGAACAAGGAAGACCCTTGCCATTGCAGACTAACTAAAACATCTGAAATTTGACCGCTGGGAGAAAAGAGGTGCATATATTGACAGGTGTTCACATGGGGAGAGGAGCTGAGAGAGAGCTCATCAGCTAAGGTCACCTGCTTGGTATGTGGGCCAAGCTTTGCTAGGATGTTATTGCCTGCATTTCTTTTCAAGCCTGGGAAGCTAGCACAGCCCCATTTAACAACTCAGCAGGGGCAGCTTACCAATCCTGTGCTCATTTGTTTGGAGCATCTGAAGGATGCCAGCTGTCCCACAGCTTTATCTGTTGCTCGGGGTAGGCATCAATCATTACCTAGTAAGCTCCAAATACTCACTCACCTGAATGCAGTGATATGCAAAACAAAATCTCAAAGGTGGGGATTCACAGTTGGATATCTTAGCTTCTCTACAGGCATCTTTTTAAAAAGATTCACTAACTCCCATATCCAGAGAGCCTAAGAGATGCCGTAACATTTCTAGGCCACTGTTATCACCACCATCTTTAGAAGGGGTGAGAGGAAACCAGTCTTGGGTCCCTCTCACAGCCTCCTGCTACTCGAGGCTGCTTGCAGTGTATGTAACCCTCATAATTTTGAAAGAAAATTAATTAAATGGAAGTTCTGTGCAGTAGTTGATTGGAAGAAGCATAAAGGTGTTCCCAAAAGCTTCATCAAGCAGAAAGATATTTTATAAGGAAACTAGATATCCAAGCCTTTCCATATCTGTCCCAGGAAAACAGAATGAAGCCTACCTGGTCATCAGCTCCAAAGGAGAAGGTCCAGCAAACCTGTGTGAGAAACATCAAGCTGCAGGATTTCTCAGGTTAGCAAAATAATAAAGGCTCTATGCTTGAAGGCGATCTATAAATAAAGTACCTCCTGTGAAGACCAAATCTTGAAGCTATGATCTTTGAAGAGAAAGTCAATATCTGCACACAGATCCATACCTGTGTGACAGAAATTACTTGCACCATAAAGATGAGACTGATATGGAGGCCATTCTCCATCCACACTGGTTAAAGTGGATCCAACAGCTTATTAATGAGACAGAACATGAGATTGATACTGGAATCCTCTGTATTCCTTTTATGATATACTAGGGTGTAGATTGCCATTCTCAAGAATACCCTTTGTTGGGGTGCCTGGGTGGTTCAGTCAGTTAAGTGTCCAGCTTCAGCTCAGGTCATGATCTCATAGTTGGTGAGTTTGAGCCCCACGTCGGGCTCTGTGCTGCTGACAGCTCAGAGCCTCGAGCCTGCTTCGGATTCTGTGTCTCCCTCTCTCTCTGTCCTTTCCCCACTCACTCTCTGTCACTCTGTCTCTCTCAAAAATAAATAAACATTAAAAAAAAAACACCCTTTGTCATTATTAAGTTTTGTCAGGTTAAAGCAGCCCCTGTAGGCATAGTTATGTGTAGATATCTGGATCTTTCTGTGTCATTTTTGAAAGAAGATATTCATAAAAGAATGCATACATTATGATTCCATTTATATAAAATTCAAGAACATGGTGATAGGAATCTGTTGTCTGTGGATGTAGAGACTGTCTGGAAGGGGGCCTAAGGGAACATTCTGGGGTGGAGATGTTCTATATCTTGATCGGTTACATGGATATATACATTTTTTAAACTCATCAAGTTACACACTTAAAATATGTGCACATCAGATTTGTAATTCTAAGATAAGATTTATAGAAATTTAATTCAACATAAAAGGAAAAAAATTACTCAAGCTCTCAGGTTACTGCAATGGATAGCTATTTTCTAGAATAGCCCTTTTATCAGAGCATATTCTTTATATATATATATATACACACACACACATACATACACACACATATATACACATATGTACATACATATATATGTACATATATACATACATATGTATGACATATATATGTATATACATATATATATACACACACACACACACACATATATATATATATATATAATATATACAACATACAGTGTTCTATTCATTTCAGGTGTACAATATAGTGATTCAACACTTCCATACATTACTCCGTGCTCATCAAGATAGTGTACTCTGAATCCGCTTCACCTATTTCACCCATCCCCCCACCCACCTCCCCTCTGGTAACCATCTATTTTGCTTAGTATTATATTCTCTAGATCCACCCATGTTGTTGCTAATGGCAGGATTTCATTCTTTTTTTTCTTATGGCTGAGTGATCGTCCTTGTATATGTACACCACATCTTCTGTATCCATTCATCTATCAGTGGACACTTAGGTTGCTTCCATTTCTTGCCTACTGTAAATAATACTGCCATAAACATAGGAGTGTATGTACCCCTTTGAATTAGTATTTTTGTATTCTTTGGGTAAATGTCCAGTAGTGTGATTACTGGATCATAGGGTATTTCTATTTTTAATTTTTTGAGGAACCTCCATACTGTTTTCCAGAGTAACTGCACCACTTTGCATTCCCATTAACAGTGCACCAGGGTTCCTTTTCGTCTACATCCTCACTAACACTTATTGTTTCTTGTGGCTTTGATTTTAGCCGTTCTGACAGGTGTGAGGTGATATCTCATTGTGGTTTTGATCTGTATTTCCCTGATGATGAGTGATGTTGAGCATCTTTTCATGTGTCTGGTGGCCATCTGGATATTTTCTTTGGAGAAATGTCTGTTCATGTCTTCTGCCCATTTTAATAAGATTATTTGTATCAGAACATATTCTTATCTGTCAGGGTTTCAGTTCTCTTTTCATCTTTAGCATCTAAGGATTTCTGTTTCTTACAGAGGCTTCTATACACTTATAAAAAATTACTGCTCTACCTTATCTGGCATTTCTAGCTGCTTTTCATGGGATAGTTTAAGCTTATTCTGGTACATTATCTGCTGGAACCTGAATTCTTTGCTTTCCCTAATGATTTCGTCTAAACCACCTTTTGCCTTATATGTGAAATATATGTAACTATATGTACTTATATGTAAAAAGTCTATCTTGGGTAGCTTTGAGATTCTTATCTGGGGTTAAACCTGTGCTTTAAAGGTTTAACTGTTGTCCCAAATCTGTTAGGACAAACCAGCTTATATATTAGGTATACCTAAAGGCAGTTATCAGTAGTGTCTGTCTGAATCCTATACCTGACAGTTGCTAACTGAGCAGCATGCTGCCCAGTAAAGCATTGAAAAAGAAAACAGAAAAAAGCATCATGAAAACCAACATGTCCTTTGGGAGGCTGACAGATGGCTATGTCATCTTCTGTGCGTGTCTATCTTTTATCCTTTGCCTTATATTTTTCTCCTGTGGTTAGGAGCCATGTTTAACTTTCCCCTCAAAATGTCACATATAACCTCTTTATTGAGTTTTAGAAAATGATTGGCCTTAAATAATTAAAGTTATTTAAATCAACATAAAAATAATGCAGTTTCATTTGTGGTATGATTTAAGTGCCTCTAAACACAATAAAAATCAACGTTAGGATCACCGCTACTGTTTATACCTAGGCATTGTGCATACATGTGATATTTAGAAGTTCTTCACTGTTCCATTTAGAATGTCCTGACTGTTGTAAATTCCCCATGATATTGTCACACTGAAATTATCGTTTGCACTGTAATATTTAAAGAATGGAAAATGGCACCCAGTCTGTGAGATTGTATCACTTATGTGAGAAGTGTGCTTCTCCTGATGGCATGAATGTGAGATCGAAATATATTTACTGTGATGTTGGAGGTTTTCCCACATAGGTGATGTGTGTGTTCATGTGTGTGCGAAAGAGAAAGAGATTAAAATATATATACGTATGCTTATGAGAAAAAAATATGTATGTATGTACATGCATGTTTATGAGAATATTATATTACCTGGATTATAAGGTGTGCCCTTCTCTCTATTGTAACATTTATAATCATTATACGTTTTCTAGAGTGGTTTCTTTTTTCCCAAATATCTGTCGCTGAATCAATGGTGTATTTTTCATGATCATTAGCCTCCTAGACACGGAAGTACTGTGTACACAGAGAACTGAGACTTTTGGTGGAAAGGGTAACATCCTAGTGAGCATTTCATCAGATACCAGATGCTGGTATATACTAACAAGTTGAGAACTTCAAGTTGTCAGGTTGTGCTTTCTGGAGGCTGCTTCAAACTTGTTTTTCAGATATCTTAACACCCCCCCCCCCAAAAAAAAAACACATTGGAGAAATTTTTTTTGTGTTTATTTATTTTTGAGACAGAGACAGAGTGCGAGCCAGGGAGGAGCAGAGAGAGAGGGAGACACAGAATCCGAAGCAGGCTCCAGGCTCTGAACTGTCAGCACAGAGCCCAATGCGGGGTTCGAACCCACGAACTGTGAGATCTTGACCTAAACCGAAGTCAGACACTTAACCGACTGAGCTACCCAGCTGCCCCTGGAGAAATGCTTACTTTAATTTAAAAAAAAGTTTAATTGGTTTGGCCAAAGTTTCAAAGAACTTGTGCTAAATGAACAAAAATGTAGCCATTTTTATGGCATTCTAAAATACATAGATTGGATGCCTCTAAGAAACATTTATAGGTAGAAACAGGAAATACATTTAAAAACTTGGGGGCTTTGGAGAATAAACTTTCCATCTTTCCTTCAGCCTGTTTTATTGTAGCAAGCAGCCACTTACACATAGTTGATATCCAGGTATTTAGTCAATAATTGCAAATATTTATTAAGCAAACTGCAGTTACCCATTAAAAAAAATAGAATAATTTCCATCTTTCAGTGAACAAAAATCAATCTGCAATGCTAATAATTTGCTTGGTGCAGATATGATCTGAGATACTTCTTATAATATCTCCTGTTCGTATCAGTGACTGTTACATTAAAGTGCAGATATAGCTGAAATTCTGGAATGGATGCATGCTGAGTGATGCTTTTGGGTGACCTAAGACTTAGCCCCTTATCTCAAGATTCATTTCTTTCCATCCAGTTAAAGAGGACAGATTACTGAGCTGCTGAAATCAGGAGCAACGATGTTTTTTTCCTTTTTTCTTTCTTTCTTTCTTTCTTTTTTTTTTTTTTTAAATACAAGCTTCCTAGGTTGATTCAGTAAAGTGATAAATAGGACAACAGAAAATAAAAGTTGATTGCAATGAAGTGTGGGCAATTTGAAAACACTAACTCTAAGTGGGAAATATAACTCTTGTAGAATGTAGGTGATGGCTTTTCTTGTTTCAACTTTAGCACTAACTGCCTAAAATATCTACCAAAATTAGCATTTCAGAAATAGGACCATATGCTAAAATGACATAACTTTAGACCTCTGTGCTTTTATATGTAAATGTAAGGACATTTTAAGCTATAATGCTCAATAGAAGGGAAAAAAGATGGGCTGTTAAATCTCCAACAGTGATCCAACTGACTTTTATAAGACTATTATAGAAAAACTCTGCCTAGATCCAGACGTCTTTGCTAGTCTGTTGCTTGCAAAGCTGTGCACTCTCCAATTCAGTTCAATTCAATTCAACTCATTTAGTCCCTCCCATATTTTCAAAACTTTCTAATAAGAATATAACTATTGGGGCACCTGGGTGGCTCAGTCGGTTGAGCATCGGACTTGGGCTCAGGTCATGATCTCTCGATTCGTGAGTTCGAGCCCCGCGTCGGGCTCTCTGCTGTCAGTGCAGTGCCTGGAACCTGCTTCTCATTCTGTCTCCCTCTCTCTGTGCCCCTTCCCCACTTGTGCTTTGTCTCTCTTCCTCTCTCAAAACTAAACAAACATTAAAAAATTAAAAAAAAAAATATAACTATTAACTTTGATTCCTCCCCCCTTCCACACAATCTTTGGGTTTTGTGGTTTTGTTTTATTCCTGAAATATTAGCAAAGCAAAGAGGAAATGCATCTGTTCTCTACTTTGAAGATAATTTAATTTCTAGTAGATATTTCATAGTTACATCTTTTACTAGAATTTGTCTTTTTGACAGTTTTATAACCTATATTATGAAAATACTATGTTTAACCTGGCTTGATGGTCTATAGCATATCTTGCAGAAACAGCATGTGTCTTTCCCTTTCCTTTTATTCCTAGACAGATTTTCCTTGCTGTATGGTTATTCACATTGCCATGAATTTCCATACAATTTAAATATTTTTTAAATGCAGTTCTATGCAAATCAATAGCAAAACAAACAAACAAACAAACAACAACAACAACAACAAATCCGATAAAAAAAAATAGGCAGAGGAACTGAATTGTCAGTTCCCAAAGAATATATACAAATGTCCGATAGGTACATGGAAATGTGCTCAACATCAACAATTATCAAGGAAATACAAATCAAAATCCTGGCACTGTGGGACTTCTCCCCTGGAAATAAGAGGTGTTATTTGCTCAACAGTTGTCATTAGGGAACTCTGACTGCAGAAAGAGGGGACCCAGGCTCAAGGCTAGGACTCAAATGGAGAATTTAAACCTTTGTTTCTAGAGTACTGTCAGATACACAGTAGGTAAATAAATGAATGGGAGGATTCAGAAGAAGAAAGTACGCTGGCTAGCAACTTATGAAGATAAAAACCATTGTTGGATCTGGGTAATGATGGTAACAAAGATCAAGCCAGAACCCAGGCACTATGAATAGAACAAGGATATGAGGTCCTGTTTGATGCTTGGCTACTCTAAATTCTTCATAATTAGAAAATAAATGGGCCCTAAACCACTTTATCTGAGGCTGTGGCTGCCTGGCAAGCAATGTCACAAGCCACAAAGTCTCCACTAGGGCCAGTGCCCACCTGCCTGTAGGAGACTGTTGGGATTGGCTTGTTCATCCTCCAGGGCTCCACCCTCTCTCTCCTCCATATACACCCTTTCTGTCTCCAGAGTCTTCCTGTCCCTCTGGGGCAGCTGCCAGCTCCCCATTTCCCTCAAACTTCTTAAAAGGGCTTCTCCCTCCACTTCCCCTCATTTCTCCCCGAGACCTCTGCTGCCAGCCCCTCCTCCTGCACTTGTCACCATTGCTGTCTTTCCTCTGATAACAAATCCTCTAAACCTGTCTTTTCACTGTTTAAATCCTTTGCTATCTTCTAATATTTTGTAACGATGCTGACCTTTGTCAACAGCGTCAACTGAGGATAAATAAAAATTCCTACTACACATATGGATTTATGTAGTAGAGTTTATCTGTAGCTTAAATGAACATGCTCCCTACCTCCAGGTATAGAGATCTCCACCTCACACTCTTGGGCCATGTACTCATTCATCCAAGAAATATTTTTCAAGGGCTCTCAGTGTCTCTCACAAGACACTGAGGCAAACACTGAGGATGGAGTCGTAAAAAAAAAAAAGAAAAGAAAAGAAAGAAAAGCAGACTAGATCTTTACCCCCTCAAGGAGTTAAGACCCCAGCTCAGTGTTTCTCAAACTTCAGTGTACATCAGAATCACTCTGGGGGCTGGTTAAATCCCAGAATGCCAGGCCCAACCCCCAGAGTTTCAGATTCAGTAGGTCTGGAGTGGGGCTGGAGAGTGAGCATGCCTAACAAATTCCCAGGGGATGCCGATGCTTTTTGGCCTGTGGAGCACACTTTGAGAACTCCTGTTCTAGCAAGGCACACAGGTAAAACACAATTACACAATACATTATTTACTTACAGTAGATGCTGGGGAGAAGCACAGGGTAAGACAGGCTAGGTTAGCAAGGGCTTTCTTGAAAAGTCATCGAGCTGAGCCTGGGGAATGAGCTAGAATAGGATAGATGAAAAAATAGAGGAAGGAAGGGCCTTTGTGAAGGTTTGATGCAATTGGGGAATTGAATGAAGGCCTACTTGGGGAATAGAACAAGATTGAGAGAGACATATCCTTGGATAAAGTTAGACTCTTTTCTCTTCCTTTACCAATCTACTTAACAGGTGATGCTTACCCTTGGTCAACTAACAGAGTGTTTTGTTCACCCTGAATGCACACTGGAATCACCTGGAGAGCTTATAAAAGTACTAATTCCCAGAAATTCTGATTTGATTGGTCAGAGATGGAATCTGAATTGTGGTCATTTTAAAACTTTCCCCGAGTTGTTCTGTGTAGCCAGGGTTGAGAATCTAAGAATACTGCATCCTTTATCCAAAGGACTTGTTTCTTAGTATTTTCTCTTTTTCCAGTTGGTTGATATTTCCTCATAGTAATTCTTCAGTGCCACCCACCTCCACCTTTTTTAATATATCCTCTGAAGTTAATTGTAAGATGAGGGGAAGCAAGACAAAATTCACTAGTAGTATTTTCTTCTTTTTTTTTTTAAGTTGTATTTACTGAAGTAATATCTACACCCCACATGGGGCTCAAACTCATGACTCTGAGATCAAGAGTCACACGCTTTTCTGACTGAGCCAGCCAGGTGCCCCAGTAGTGTTTTCTTTTAAGCAAATATCAGAGTCAAGCAACAGTATCAACAATAGCCAAACTATGGAAAGAGCCCAAGTGTCCATCAATTGATGAACGGATAAAGAAGATGTGGTGTATATATAATCAATGGAATATTACTCAGCCATCAAAAAGAATAAAATCTTGCCATTTGCAATGATGTGGATGGAGCTAGAGTGTATTATGCTAAGCAAAATAAGTCAGGCAGAGAAAGAAAAATGCCATTTAATTTCACTCATATGTGGAATTTAAGAAACAAGACAGATGAACATATGGGAGGAAGGAAAAGAGAAAGGGAAACAAACCACAAGAGACCCTTAACAATGGATGGAGGTGGGTGGGAGATAGGCTATATTAAGGAGGGCACTTGTTACGATGAACACTAGGTGCTGTGTGTAAGTGATGAATCACTGAAGTCTACTCCTGAAACCAATATTGCACTGTATGTCATCTAACTAGAATTTAAATAAAAATTTAAAAAGAAAAATAAAGCAACCATCAAAGTAAAAATTGAAACAACAGAGGAGAAAGGCAAAGGCTTATTATAGTCAGCAGGGGAGTACCCCCAGGAAATCATTCTTATTTTATGTTAGGGCCATTACCTTTCAGACCATAGAATTTCTATTTGAGGTTGAATTTTTCACAATGTAGTCTTACTTAAAGTAAGGTTTGTTCAGATGTGTGGAATCATAAGCATCTAAAGAGAAAGACTATGTCTTATATAACCAGATATTTCCCACGAAGCCTGGTATTTAATGACTGGATGAAGAGCTAATGTAGAACTGGTCATGATTTTGCATTTTCATCCCCTTTTACCTGTAAGTTCATGGTCTTTTCCATAATTCCTTTAAGGCAGACCAACAATATTATTCCATTCTCCCCTCACATTGCCATTTGAATCAATACTTACAATTAATACTTACAAAGGGAAAGGAGAGAAGGAAGGAAGCCTGAGAGGGAGGGAGCAGTGGAGAATGGAGGAGCGAAAAAGCATCAAGAACAAGCTTGGCCTAAGGGTTCCTGCCCATATGGGAGAAAAAGAGAACCAGGGGCGCCTGGGTGGCGCAGTCAGTTAAGCGTCCGACTTCAGCCAGGTCACGATCTCGCGGTCTGTGAGTTCGAGCCCCACGTCAGGCTCTGGGCTGATGGCTTGGAGCCTGGAGCCTGTTTCCGATTCTGTGTCTCCCTCTCTCTCTGCCCCTCCCCCGTTCATGCTCTGTCTCTCTCTGTCCCAAAAATAAATAAACGCTGAAAAAAAAAATAAAAAAAAAATAAAAAAAGAGAACCAAGGGGAGACAGCTGTGGGTTGAGTGTTGATGCACTCCACCCACCTCATTTCCTTCTATTTTCACAAATACCCTGTATGATGGGTACTATTTTTCCTATTTTACCCATGAGGAACAAAGACTCGGAGAGTTTACATAACTTTCTTAAGGTCATACATTTTACTTTATGCTCAACACCATAGGAAGCACTTTCATAGACTTATTTTATCACCCCTCACAATTGCTTGAATTTTGCACCCGTATTCCAAACAGTCTTAGACAGGCAAAATCACTTACCTAAACCTGCATACCTAATAAAAGGTGAAAGTGCAATTTGAGCTCAGGCAGGACCTACTCTATGCTCTGTCATATGACGAAGCTGAGATGGACTTAGGTCTATATGATATCACAGTGCAGAGGAAGAGGGAGACATTTGCAGCATGGAGAACGGAGCATCACTTAGGGAAGGGCTTAGAGAGGAACAGAGAAGATGAGACCAGAAGACATTGGTTGGCACTTATGAATGTCATTGCCCTGGAGCAACCTATGTGGAGCTCCATGCCTGGCTCAGAGAAGTGGGGAAAAGGGGCAAAAAGTCATGACTTCTATTCTTAAAGATTTGAGAATATAAATAGACACTGTGTGCATGAGAACACAAATGGAAAAGTGACACCTTATAAAGAGAAGCGATTAAAAATGCCCACATGCTAAGAACACTGCTGAAACTAGACTACGGACTAGACAGGGAGTGTTAGCCTGGGAATTGAGGATGAGCTGGAAAGGAAGGTGGGTTGGTGGGAAAGAAGGGATGGGCAGGAGAGATGCTTTGAAGATGACTGTGTAAGGAGCAGAGGATGTTGACTTTGCTAGGATGGGATGTAGTTGAGAACTGACTCAAGATATGGCAAAAGATGAGGGCAGTGGGGTCGCAGAGGTGAAAGACTGACCCGAAAGACACCACCGGAGTCCTGAGAACCATTGAGAGCAGATGAAATGCCCTGCCCAAAAGGCAGAGAGAGGATCAGGATTCCACCTGGGCTGAGTAACTGCATTCTCCAACCAGAGTTGGGGATGGCCTTACAGAGTATGGAGTCTGATGTTACTCAAAGTGTAGTCATTGGACCAGCCGCACATACATAGTCTCTGAACTTGTTAAAAATTCAGTCTCTCATCTTGAAATCATTGTTGCACTATATGCTAACTAACTTGGATGTAAATTTTTAAAAATTAATTAATTAAAAAAATTCAATCTCTCAGAGCCCACCTCACCCCTGAGTTAGGATTTGCATTTTAACAAGATACCCAGGTATTTGCATACACATTGATATTTATCAAGCACTGAAGAGGAGTGCATAAGAGATAAGAGTTGCCTCTTGTCAAATGTGGGAAAGACCTAAAACCAGAATGGAACCAAAATTTTGTCAAAGAGGGAAGAGGCTTTTTGCTGCTTGTTGTGCTTCCCTAACATTACTCAGTCCTGCTAGAATATGGAACTTCATGAAAGAGGAAAGGTGAGTTCAAACGTGGAACAGTAGAATACACGGGTTAGCAGCCCACAGGTTTAACAGGAGTGACTTAAGGATGCTCAGCTGATCCTGGCTGCTGTCATCCTATTATCAAGCACAAAATCTCTACAAAGACCAGAGAATAGAGGCCCATGGGAAGAGCTGTCTAAGGAATGAGAGGGGAACATGGTGCAATGCAGACAGCCCAGAGAACTAGAACGGGCTCCCAGCCTCTAGAGTTGGTTGTTAAGTATTTCAAAATGGTGGTAGCTTGAAATTGGCTGTGGTGGGAGTATTTCTACCACAGAAGTCAATAAAAACTACAAATCCAGACTTTGTATTTTTCAGAGAGTCAGTTTATCAGCACGCCACTGTGGGAGAGTAGACAAGTCAAAGGAGAAAGCCCTGGAGTTGGTATGTGTAAAGTATGGAAGGAGAAATTCAGGAAGGGAAAAGACAAGGGACATCCTAAACATTGATGCTAGAAAATGTTGCTAGAGATACCTTATTCTAAACTCATGGTAGGGGCTGGGATTCATCCAATGCCTTCATTTTTTTTTTTTTTTAATTTTTTTTAACGTGTTTTTTTTTTTTTAATTTATTTTTGAGACAGAGAGAGACAGAGCATGAACAGGGGAGGGGCAGAGAGAGAGGGAGAAACAGAATCTGAAACAGGGTCCAGGCTCTGAGCTGTCAGCACAGAGCCCAACGCGGGGCTCGAACTCACGGACCGTGAGATCATGACCTGAGCCGAAGTCGGACGCTTAACCGACCAAGCCACCCAGGCGCCCCCCAATGCCTTCATTTTAAAAATTTCTTTCCACAGGCCTGTCTCAAGAGTGGGAGTTCACTGAAGGTTCAAAGAGGATGGAGAAGATGTGAAATAATGTGGAGAATAAAATTCTGAACTGACCAAAGAAACGTATAAATGTGACTGGGCAGCCATTGCCCCATGGGATAAAATGTCCCTGTAAGTTTTTATCTGCTGGGATATAAGACCAGAGAAAGTAGACAGTGGGTTCTTCTAGGGTGGAGGCTTTTTCTCAATCACGTGGATATTGTATTTAATAATAATAATGATACTTCTGGTGGCTTAGATTTACCTTTATGTTTCTGATATTATCATTATCATTTTGGTTGAAAAGTAAGTTTCTTTTCTTTTTTTAATGTTTTTTTTTTTTTTTTTAGAGAGAGAGAGCGAGCGTGCACATGAGCGTGCATGTGAGAGAGAGAGAGGAACAGAGGATCTGAAGCAGGCTCTGCACTGACAGCAGAAAGCCCAATGTGGGGCTCAAACTCACAAACCATGAGATCATGACCTGAGCCAAAGTCACATGCTTAACTGACTGAGCCACCCAGGCACCCCTGAAAAACAAGTTTCTGATAAAGAAGTGTACCATTGGAAGGTATCTCTCTCTTTTTATTTAAACTGTTAAATGTATTTAATAAGCTTCATCCCTAAACGTCTCTGATTCAGCCAGGCCACTCTCATTAGTTTCCACTGAAAGCATCTTGCACTTCCCCAACTTTGTGGCTTTGCTTTTTCTGTACCTCTTATCTGCGACGCCATTCTCTTTCCTGTCCTCCTGTTGCACTCTACCCAGACCTTCAGACCAAATACTACCTCTTCCAGGAAGTCTTCCCTGACCGCTCCACCTGTAGTAAACTTTTTCTCCATTCAACACAGTCTGGACAAAATCCTTGGGAATTGTGTCTTATACCTTTTTCAAATGAATATTAGGAGCTGTGGTCTATCCATTGCAGAATTCCAGCTATGGAGACTTAGGACAGTCACCTACATAAAAGCACTTGATAAAAATAATACATATTTTTCCCTTTATAAATGTTCTCTCTACTGTCAAATTCCTCAGTAGCCCTCTAAGTATGCTTCCAGTGTGTCAGTTAGCATTCTTCTCTCTTTGTTCTAAAACGGACCTTAAGAAATAGCAATGGCACCAGTGCCCCTCCCTTTCATCATGGCACCAGTTCAAGACAGCAGAAGGGATCAGCTGATTTGGGTTCCAATCTAAATCTTTGCTTTAGATGATCAAATTGCATAAAACCTAATTTAAGTAACGAAGAATAATGTGCATTTATAATACAATAAGCTTACCCTTAAAAAAAAAAATAAGCTTACCCTTACAGGGCTAAAGGGAAAAATAAATATCTTGATAATCCCAAATGAGTCTCTAATTAGCTCAAGAGGACTGGGGAGAAGAGAACAAAACAAATATTCACGGAGACCTGCCCTGCCCACCCCCCCTCCCCGCCCCCCTGCCACTTCAGGACACTCTAGGACCTTGGGCAGCACAGTTGAGTAGCAGAGTTAGCAGACATTTTTCTCATGTATGGGGCTTTTTCTTTAAAGAGAGGATTTTTTTTTTTTTTAACCTCCTGGGGCCTCACGAAATGCTCACACTCTATTCTTTCACACATGGACGTGACCAGATCTCTGGAAGAGCTTCTAATTATAAACATGGTGTTTATTTTCCTGGCCCTGTGTCATTTGACTTTCTTTTCATTTGTATGAAATAGGAGACATCAGTTTTGAAGACTTGCTGACACTTTAATGAAAAGAAGTTTGGTTGTGAGTGGGTTGCTCTTTATCTCTGTTTCCATGTATTTTCTAAATCAAGTATCTCAAATTCACTTTGGAGGTGACTGGCATCCTACTTTCCACTAGAAAACATCCATAAGTCAGCACAGGATGGGAATCTGACCCTTACTATGAAGGCAGGGCAGAGGGACAAGTCCAGCATAGGTCTCTGGGATACCGGTGATTTTCCCCTCCTTTGTTTGGTCAAGGTTAAATTGTTTTCCATTGTATTGACACAGTGTTTACGTAAGCACCCTAAGCCCAAGGCAGAAGCTATGTATCCCTTGCTGTCCTTTCCTCAGTTTATAGGTAACTTAATTTTTTTTTTTTTCAACCCAACAACCGAATTTGTCACAGGATAAGAATTCTTTCTCAGTTCATGGCTCAGAAAATATGTAATCCTTTGTTTTTCAAGGGCAAATTCTTAACTTTTTTTTTTCTTTGCATGCAAGCATTCTTAATAACCAAAATACAGAATAAACATTCCTTTTTAAGATGGATAAGAATGAAGTTCTTCAGGACATTTCATTTTTCTTAGCTTTACTCAGTCAAAATTGGCACTCATTAGTAGGCTGTGGGGGAGATACGCACTATGGTTCCTGCCCTTTGGAAACCAAAATTTCATAAGGAGAGAAAGGATGACCACAACAAGGATATTAAAGGCACTTGACCGAAGCTCATGTGTTTGTCATCTCTAGAATACATAGAACAAGCCACCTGTATCTGCCTGGAAGATGGGAGTTGGGGAGAGCAGGAACTGGCTAGGGATGAAGGTACAGGAAGGACTTTATTCTTGCTTTGGAAGTCAAGTTGGCGTGGTGTTGTGCTGGAAAGATTTTTTAACAGGGAATGCCAACAGAGATCAGAAGAAAAGGAGAAACATGATTTGGCAGGAAAGATTAGAGATGATATTCTGGGCAGAGGGCTAAGTGTGTGACGGGGGTGAGAGAGACAGACAGGGAGAGACAGAGAGACAGAGAAAGGGAGAGAGAGTCTTGAAGATTAAATTGGTAGGGCTATCTGGCTAAAGAGGTAAAATCCTGAAGTCGAGAGATGGAGAACAGCAAGGCAAATGCTACGTTAATATAACACTTCCTTGGGGCGCCTGGGTGGCGCAGTCGGTTAAGCGTCCGACTTCAGCCAGGTCACGATCTCGTGGTCCGTGAGTTCGAGCCCCGCGTCAGGCTCTGGGCTGATGGCTCAGAGCCTGGAGCCTGTTTCCGATTCTGTGTCTCCCTCTCTCTCTGACCCTCCCCCGTTCATGCTCTGTCTCTCTCTGTCCCAAAAATAAATAAACGTTGAAAAAAAATTAAAAAAATATATATATAACACTTCCTTGACTTTATTTGGTATTGTCAGTCTTAAATTTTAGTCATTCCACTGTTCTGTGATGGCTGTTCATCGTAATTTTAATTGGTACTTCCCTGTTGCTATTGAGATTGACTGCACTTTAAAATGTTGATTGGCCACTGGGATACCTCTTTTGTGTAGTGCCTATTTAAGTCTTTTGCCCATTTTTATATTGGCTTGTCTATCTTTTTTTCATTGATTTATAGGAATTCTTTATATAGCTTGAATCTAAGCCCTTTGTAGGGTGTATGTATTACAGGTATTTTCTCCCCAAGGTTCTTTCCCCTGATAGATTCTTTGTTGAAACAAAGTTGTTATTTCTTTATGGTTAGTGTTTTCTGTTTAAGAAATCTTTGCCTAGGAGTGCCTGAGTGGCTCAGTTAGTTGAGCATCAGACTCTTGGTCTCAGCTAAGGTCTTGATCTCACAGTTGTGAGTTTGAGCCCCGAATCTGGCTCTACGCTGATGGCACAGAGCCTGCTGGAGATTCTGTGTCTCCTTCTCTCTGCCCCTTACTTGCTTGTGCGCTCTCTCTCTCTCTCTCAAATAAAATAAAAAAGAAACATATATACATGTATATATGAGAGAAAGGAATCCTTGCCTATCCAAAAGTAATCAATATATTATCCTGTTATATTCTAAGAACTGTAAACTCACCCACTTAGACCTACAACTTGCCTAGAAGTGAATTTTGTATATGGTGTGAGATGGAGTCAAGATTCATTGTTTTCTCCATATGGCTATGCTACTGACTCAACACCATTTATTAAAAAGATCCTCACTTTCTCAATATTGTTCAAGTTGGCATTTGTCAAAATCAAGTATATATTTATTTATGGGTCACTTTCTGAACTATTTGTCTACACTTGCACAAATACAACATGCTATATTCATGTCTTTGTCGTAACTCTTGCTATCCAGTAGGGCAGGTCTTTCAGCTTTGTTGCTCTTTAAGGTTTTCTTAGCCATTCTTAGCCCTTTGCACGTCTATGTAATTTTAGAATTAGTGTTCCCATACACACAGACACACACACTACTAGTAACTGGATGCATTGCCTTGAATCTAAAAATCAATTTAGGTTGAATTGACAGTGTTATAGCATTGGATCTTCCGACTCATAAATGTGACATATGTCTCCATTTATTTAGGTCTTCTTTAACTTATTGCACTAATATTTTGTAATGTTGTCAGTAGCATTTTTATATATCTTTAGTTGGATCTAATCCTAGCTATAGATGTTTCCTGATGCTATTTTAAGTGGTCTATTTCAAATATTATCTTTCCATTTGTTTATTGTTGGCATGTAGAGATAAAGTTAACTTTTGTATTTTGTCCCTTAATGCACTTTGCTATTCACTTACTAAATTAAATAGTTCTACCATAAATCCTTTTGTATTTTTGATAGTTATTATTAATGGCAGCTTTGTTTCTTCTTTTCCAATTCTTATGCCTTTTATACATATTTCTTGCCTTACTTCACTGTTTAGGAGCACTGGTATAATGTAAAATAGAAGTGATCATAGCAGACATCTGTGTCTTATTCACAATCTCAGGGAACAAGCGATAAAATATAATGTTGTAGATTTATTGTAGGTACTCTTTATTAGATTAAGGATTTTCTTTCTATTTCTAGTTTGCTAAGAGTTTTTACTATGAATAGATGTTAACTTTCATCAAATGTATTTTCTGCATATATCGGAGAGATCATACGATTATTTTGCTATATTCCATTAATGTGCTGAATTACATGAACTGAATTTTAAGTGTTAAACCAGCCAGGCATTCTTTTATTCTCTTTGCTTTAATCTGAATATATTTTACTGGCCTACCCTAAAATTCACTAATCCTTTAACTGTGTCAGTCTGTTCTTAAAGTCATCTATTGCATTGTATGTTTAATTTTAGAATTTCATGTGATTGTTTTTAATAGATTCCAGTTCTTTGATGAAATTTTCTATTTTGCCATTTATTTTCCTGAGTATATTACTCAGTGTTTTAAAACCTATCTATCACGTATGTCTGATAACTTCAGTATCTGGATCTCCCGATGGTCTCTTTCCATTGTCCTTTTTTGTTTTATGGGTTTTCAGTTATGTGGTCTTGCCAAGTACTGCTTTATATATTTTATATACCCGGCATTATGTATGAAAACTGTGCAGATAACATCTGTAAGAGGTTAGATTCCTCCAGTGGGTATTTACTTTTGGTTTTGACAGACAAGGCCAATCACTTTAAACTGTCCTGGGGCTGAGCTGACTCAATGCCTGTTTACTGTCCATCTGTCTTAACCCCTAAGGTGTAGCCTATTGTGGGTCTCAGCTGAAGGCCTGGACTGTTTACCAAGGCCACTCTTCCTTGGCAGACCCTATGCTCCAACTCTGTCTCTCTCCACCACCCCACCCACCCCCAACTCCGCCCCCAGCCCCATGTGTGGCCAAGGTTGAGAACAACTGGCCTAGATTTTTGTTTGCTTGATAACCCCTATCTGTAAAACTATCAGTGTTCCCTTCCCTGCTTTCACATACTCCTGCCTTTTTTAGGTTCCCATCTCTTTTGCATTCCAAGAGCCACTGGGGATGGATACTCAGGGTAAAGTACGGACTGTGCTACTCTGGCCAATGCCAGCCCCGTCCACTCTGGCCATCATTTGCACAGCCTTTGTCACTTGCTCCTGACTGCCAACATCCAGGCTTCACAGATGTCTTTTGGTGCTGCATCTCAGGCTACGCATCAGTCACTGTTCAGTTGTGGATCTGGACCAGAGCAGGAAGGTAACTTCCCACCCTTTAAGTCCTGTTCTGTTACTGTGTGCTCCCAGCTGAGGCCCTCAGCTCCTGAGTGTTGGGAGACAGCTCTGTTTGTTTGTAAAATATGCCTTCTGGTTCCAAGTGTTCACTTGCTCCTGGAGTAGTTCACTTGGGATGTTGTAAACAGCTACCACGCTGTTAATTGGAAACATCACTCCTCTCCAATCTTCGGGTCCTGTTGCTGAGTCCATTCATTGTGCCAGGTTCCACCTTAAGTAGGTATCAGTTCTCCTTTGAGACTCTTTCATCACCCTGTGGTTTGCCTACTGTCATCAGCACCTGATTCATCAGACATTCCCATGGACATTGGAACCTCTTCAGCCCCAATGGCGCCTAACTCCACATGCCAGACCTATATTGGGTCAGCCAGTACTTCTGCTATAAATATAGGAAATGTGATATATTTAGTGCAGCTATTTAAATTTCATAATCTATGATCACCTGAATATAGGAACTAATTCATTCAGAATCAAACTGTTTGGAAAACTAAAACAACTGAATTTTTGTACCACTTAAACTTGGCTTTTAATACTTTTACATTTTGAGATAATTATAGACTGTACAAAATAATCCAGAGATCCCATATACCTTTATCCAGTGTTCCCCCAATGGCAACAACTTGTATAACTATAGTACAGTATCACAACTAGCAAATTGATATTGATATAATCCAGCAACGCGTTCAGATATCACCAGTTTTAGTTTTCCATGCACTCACGTATATGCCCGTGTGTCTATTTAGTGCTAGGCAATTTTATCGCATACACGGGTTCACATGGCCACCAAAATATAGGACAGTTCCACCTGTTCTGTAGGAACCTTCATGCCACCCTGCTGACACCACCCTGGTGGGAGATGAGGAACTCTGCCTGCTTCCAACTGGCAGGAAATGGAGAATCAGTCCCAGCAATATGACTGGGCGGGAGAACTGGAGCCCCACCACCTGCCTCTGCAGGGATAGGGGGTGAGGAGGAAGATCAGCTCCCTATTCTGCCCCACTGAACCTAGGGAGAGGGGGATACAATTCTCTACGAATGTTTGGCCAAAGTAGGGCAAGATTGCCAAAAAGCCTTTCTATGGTTGAGGCCGCTCCTTCGTTGGTTCGTTGAGTAGGAGGAACAGATGTTTCTCGTGGCTTACTTTATCCATGCCTACTGACGGTTCCAGGATGGAAGCTACTATAGTACCCAGCCTGGGCTATATGGGAGGCAGTAAGGAAACCTAGATTCATCACCATGTTATTTCTCAAGTCCCAGAGTCCCTAGGCAGTCCATCTTCTTCTTTCCTCCTTTGAGTCTTCCTATGTTTGTTTGATATATTATGTCCACAGTTGTAATAAGGAGCACCTGGAAGGAAAAGGGTGCTCCATCCTGGCTAGAACCAGAGGTCTTATCTATACTTGATTTTTAAGAGAAATAAATAGATAACAGGTATGTTGACACCAACAGTTAACTCATGGAAGCAACTTTTCAGGATGTTACCATTTTCGTCTGGCTCGGTATTCTGTATCTGTCAATATTCCATGTCTCATAGATGTGTGTGTGTTACATACCTTGGCATGTGACAAGAATTTGTGTTCAAAATGAGAATATTCTGTGAATAGCTTCTGAAGCATCAAAGAAAATGAAAGTATCTTGTCTGCAGTTTTGTGTGAGTGTATTTAGACGAGTTTAATTCTGTAAACAATGGTTGTTTTCCACTGTGTCAGAAACCCAATACCCCAACCAATCTGGCTAGAAGAGATTGTATTGCGCATAGACGTCTTGGAGCAGAATTAGATGACTGACCAAATATGAGGACGGTTTTAAAAACAGCACCACTGGTGAACAAGGTCCTAAACATCTCTCAGAGAGGCAGTGTCTTTCTTCAAGTAGGTGGAGGTTATTATGTGGAAACCTCCATTGGATAGGCAAGACAAAAACATGCTGGATTTTAAGCAAGAAGATGTTAAATTAGATTATTTTCCTCCTTTCTGAAATTTATAGAAATTAATACATGTTCCTGGAAAAATATTAAACAATACGTAAATGGAAAATGTGATAGGTTCCTTCTTCTCTTGCCTTTCAACACCCTCTCCTCTGATGATAGTTTTGGTGTGTTTGGTTAGATTTTTTAGAAACAGGCTTCAGCAGTCAAAGTTTTCTTTCGTTTTCTTTTTTTAAGGTCTTATTTATCTTTGAGAGAGAGAGAGAGCACATGCGTGCAAACGAGGGAGGGACAGAGAGAAGGGTACAGAGGATCCAAAGCAAGGTCTGTGCTAACAGCAGTGAGCCCGATGTGGGGCTCAAATTCATGAACTGCGAGATCATGACCTGAGCTGAAGTTGGATGCTCAATTGATTGAGCCCCGCAGGTGCCCCAGCAGTCAAAGGTGTCTGTGTACAAGCAAACTTAAAACTTCTCAGTCCTGGGAAATTTTTTACAATTGGTCATGGGAGGTGATTTGGGGTAAGTGGGAAAGAACTGTCTCTCAAATCTGTTCAAGCTTTCAGTTAAGATGGGGCTACCCTTTAAAACACATGCATATGCATGCACACACACGCACACATATGCACACGCACTCATATGCATGCACACATATACACATGTATGCACATTTCTCACTTGAAAAGGCCATTTCACGGGTCACCTGGGGGGCTCAGTCAGTCAAGCGTCTGACTTCCACTCATGCCATGATCTTGCAGTTCATGAGTTCAAGCCCCACATCTGCTCACTGCTGTCAGCCTGTCAGCACAGAGTCCCTTTCAGATCCTCTGTTCCCCTCTCTCTGTCCCTCCCACACTTGTGCTCTCCCCAAAATAAATAAATACAAAAAAAAAAAAAAAAAAGAGAGAGAGAGAGAGAGAGAATGCCATTTCAGTGGCATCTTCAGTAGTGTGCATATTTCTGAGTTCACATGGAACCTGGCAGGTTGTCTTCTCAGAAGTGTAGCATGTCGTGTGCAGTGGGCATTCAGTGGGTGCCTGTTGAACAAACTGTAATTATTCCAGGAGGAAACAAACATATCTTCATCTGTACTCTTCATTTTTTAAAAAACGATTAGGACAGAAAATAATTGCTCAAATACAGCCCAATATACTAAAATTTGTCAGCTTTATACTAAATCTCCAGTTGTTGTTGTTTTTCAATCTTTGAATCCTGGCCTTGAGTAGTCCTGACCCCCTCTCAAATTCATTTGCTAAATTATGCCAGATTGGTGTGGGTTAGGGTAGGAGGAAACCACTGAATTAGTTCTTATAGGCTCTGTTCAAAATCCACAGACTATGAAGTCGTGCTCAAGTGCCATGAGAGGGACTCTCTCCCTCTCCCCAACCCCCCTGCCTTGATTCAGTACTTTTTTATGCTGCTTAGCACAGGTGTTTGTGGCGGATGGTCAGGTTTATATACTACCTAGAAGAGTGTTAAGTGTTTTCTTGGTGCGCAGAGAAAGGCATTCAATACATATTGATTAAATGGACAGATTAAAAAGCCACGTCTTGATTTCAAGGGAACCCCACTTAGCTACGAAATTGTATGTTTCCTCCTGTTCATATCTACATTTGCACAATAAGCATCACTATTTTCTATTTAGTTAAAAATAAGGCTTTTTCAGGGGTGCCTGGGTGGCTCAGTTGATGGAGCGTCTGACTCCGGATTTTAGCTCAGGTCATCATATCCTCATTTGTGGGATCGAGCCTCGAGTTGGGCTCCGTACTGACAGTGTGGAGTCTGCTTGGGATTCTCTCCCTCCCTCCCTCCCTCTCTCTCTCTGTCCCTCCCCTGCTGTCTCTCTCTCAAAATAAATAAATAAACTTAAAAAAAAAAATAATAATGCTTTTTCTGGGCACCTGGGTGGCTCAATCGGTTAAGTATCTGACTTTGGCTCAGGTCATGATTTCATGGTTCGTGAGTTCAAGCCCCAAGTAGGATCTGCACTGACAGCTTGGAGCCTGCTTAGTTTGGATTCTCTTGTCTCCTTCTCTCTCTGTCTCCCTCTCCCCTCCCCCACTCACGTTCTGGCAATCTATCTCTAAAATAAATAAATAAACAAACAAACATTTTTTTAAAAATAATGCTTTTTCGGGCGCCTGGGTCGCTCAGTCGGTTGAGCGTCTAACTTCAGCTCAGGTCATGATCTCACAGTCTGTGAGTTCGAGCCCTGTGTCGGGCTCTGTGCGGACAGCTCAGAGCCTGGAGCCTGCTTCAGATTCTGTGTCTCCCTCTCTCTCTGACCCTCCCCTACTCATGCTCTCTCTCTCTGTCAAAAATATTAAAAATAAAATTAAAAAAAAATGCTTTTTCAAATCAAAGGTTTATTCATCTGAAAAATTTTGCTCAGTGATTTGTAAAATGAGAGAGTAAGAACATTCTTAAGCTTCTGCATAGGTGAAAGCAAGCTGGAATTTCCCAGGAAATTATTTGAAATCTTTTGTTCAAAACCAGTTACTGAGAACGGGATGCTCTTTTGGTTGCTGCTGAGAATTGAAATACTGTTCAGAGAGACAGGGAGGGTAAGAGATCCTTTACTGGAAATGACACAGGTTCTGACAATCAGGTACCATGTTTTTTCTACCACGAACATTAAAAAAAAATTTTTTTAATGTGTTTATTTATTTTTGAGACAGAGAGAGACAGAGCATGAGCAGGGAAGGGGCAGAGAGAGAGGAAGACACAGAATCTGAAGCAGGCTCCAGGTTCTGAGCTGTCAGCACAGAGCCTGATGTGGGGCTCAAACTCACAGACTGCAAAATCATGACCTGAGCTGAAGTCGGACACTTAACTGACTGAGCCACCCAGGTGCCCCTCTACCATGCACATTTTTGAGGAAAAGGTATATTCATATGTATCACGGTCTCAGTGTGGCAACATTATAAAATGTTACCTAGAGCTTCTATACCCACTATTATCTCAAGAAACAAAGAACATCTGTTCATTCTTAGCCACTGCTCAACACCAACTTTGAAGTTTTTGAAAACCTGTTTGTGTGATTATGATTGAATTCGATGCTTTGGAAAGGTGTACTCTATGAAATGTAGGAAATAGAAGCAAGAATTTTTTTATTATTTTTTTATTTTGAGAGAGAGACAGTGCCAGTAGGCAAGGGGCAGAAGGAGAGGGAGAGGGAAAATCCCAAGCAGGCTCCATGCTGCCAGCACAGAGCGAATACGGGACTCAAATTCACAAAACTGTGAGATCATGACCTGAGCTGAAACCAAGAGTCAGATAGATGCTTAACCCACTGAGCCACGAAGGAGTCCCAAAGCAATAAATCTTTTACTCATGACTGATTCTCTCAGATTCACACAAATCTATTCCAGGTGAGAAAGTAGGCAAGCTTAACATTTAACCTCTCATATGTAGTCAGAATAAAGGTTAGTTTCTAGATCACAGAAAAATCTGACTACATAAAGTTATAGGATACAGAACGATACTTTAGGGTTTAATATTTAAGCCTGAGGTGTGGGCACTTCTAGAACACTGGAGCTGTTCTAATAAACAAGGGATCTGTTTTGACTTTCCTATTACCATTTTGGGGCCCACATCCCTCAGTTGGACAAAACGAGCCCATGTTTACCCTAGATTTTCTGCTGCCCAGTGTAATACTTGCACCAGTATCTGTATGTCAGGTTTCATGGGAAGGGTAGAGGGGTTGTAGGTCACTCCCCCATCACCATCCCCCTGCCCCCTCTCCTCATCGCCACTCACCACCTTGAGCCAACAGCATAATGATGTGATCTTCGGCCGGACACCAGAAATGACCCATTACGCCAATCTGAAGGGTCAGCTTGGTGTAGGGTTTTAGGGCTCCCTTCCTGCACCCTCAGGAAAAAAGCTCTGGACTCTCTTCTCACTGGGCAGAGGACCCAGGAAGAAGATGGCTTTATACCCACTGATGGGGAGATGGGCCCAGCATGAACCTTTTGTGGCAGTTACAAACACTGAGCTATTGTGTTAAACAGCAGTTAGAATCTCTCCCCAGAAAACTGCATATCTGAATAGAATTTAGAGGACACCCTTCCTGTTCTTCCATAAAGAATGTTCTCACCTGAGATCTATCCAGTTCTTGCAGGTATTTCTTTGGTGATGTAATACTTTACTCTGTTACATTCTTTCGATCATGCTCGAGATTTTTCTCATCATTTGTCAAAGCCACATCATGGTTTAATGGCTGATTCATTTCCATTCTCAGTTATTGAAGGTTGGGTCTTCTCTCTGAAATGCCAGAAGCACCTAGCCCTAGTTATTTATGTGAGGGCCAGCATCCACACTCAACTGCTTGAGAAGGCTTTTCAGTTGTTCTTATTTTGGAGAAACCATCTCTGTTCCCTTCCCCTAGTTAATACAGATCACTGGTTTTAGGCAAAGCCTTTATCTTTCTTATTTTTCTAATTTATGAAATTAAATTAGAGGCTCTGGGGCTTGGGGGGAGATGAATTGGTTATCTGTAGCCCTAACCAAGAGGAACTGGGAAATACTGATCATATAATTACTGTAGACCTGTTCCCTCAAACAACTACTTTCCAACTCCCCACATACAGACAAAGCCTCCAGCAACATATTTATATGGCCGAGTTTTATGTTAGTAATAGATCTCTGTTTTTAGACTGCAATTTTGAAAGAGTTCAACAGCTGAATTGGAAACTAACACCTGCCCTCTAAAATATATAAGTGAGATATAGATGGTACAATCTTAAGAGCAGACCCTGCTCCCAACTTGGCATTCTTTGGTTCCAGCTGTTGACTAGAGATAATTTAGATTATAATAGTAAAGCCAAGAAATACTTTAAATGTAAATTCCTTGCATTGCGTGTCTCTCTTTGAAGAACAAGTGGACATTCTTGCAAACTACCAGAATAGGAGGCTGTCTTTCCTCAGTCCCGCGCCTGTTAAGTAGATATGGAAGCCAAGGCCTCATGAATTTCATATCACATTTAGTTTTATTTTAGGGATGCTAAAATATAGGGCTAAAATAACTCAACCAGACATGTCTTTTTCTTTGTACTTTTCTGGCCAGTGTTTTCCGGTTCACCACAATAAGCACATATTATTTTGTGCTGGGGGAGATGTTATTCTATGTTTCCAGTTATACTTATCATGATATTAAGAGGAAAATCAAAGCAATACAACACTTGCACAGGGATGAAAGGAACCTACAGACGTATGCCAGTCATCTGGACTCCTGGCTGCCTATTCTCTCCACTGTCCCCAGAGTTCCGTCTTCTCTATTTATTCATCCATCCTTTGTTTTGTCCCACAAAAGTTTTACAGCAGCTTACAAAGAGAGACAAAGGTTAACAGTGGAAGACAAAGAAAAACGAGAAGTTGAAGTGGGCATGTAAAATGGACCATAACGATTTGTAATCTTGTTAACAAATGGGCCACATGGGTGGCTTTCTAAGATTTTTTTTTAGCCCCTCCCAAAAGAAATACCTGGTGAGTCACTAGATTCAGGATCTACAAGATCAAAACAAGCCAGTTACTTGACAGAATGCTACTGTCTTTTGGGTTTTTTTTTTTTTTTAAGTTTATTTATTTTTGGGGGGGAGAGAGAGAGAGAGTGAGCATGGGGGAAGGGCAGGGAGAGAGGGAGAGAGACAGAATCCAAGCAGGCTCTTCTCTGTCAGCTCAGAGCCCAATGTGGTGTTCGAACTTACGAATCTTGAGATTATGACCTGAGCCGCAACCGAGTCAGATACTTAACTAACTGAGCCAGCCAGACACCGCTGAAGTGCTATCGTTGTTGGTACTAGAGCCAGCAAGGAAATTTTTCTAAAAGGCTCATAGAGACGGCAGTGTCCTTTGGTGAATGCTGGTGACAACATTTTTGCAATCGAGGCCGTGGTACCTCAGTTTGCGACAGAGGCGGTCTACTTCTTACACATCCCCTCAGTATAAGCCGGTGACATCACATCAAAGGGCAGTTCTGCAGATTGTGCAGCCAGTCTCGCTTCGTCTAGAAAGCTTCTAGTGGACCATGCCCCCACGTATAGTCTCCAGTTAGTGCATGGCCCCCAGCAAGTGCTCAGGAAATGTTAGCGAGTAATATTCCTACTACTATTATTGTGTGTCGAATGAATGAATGCCCAACCTTTCATGGGGAAGAGATGGGCTCCATGGTGTGCAGGTGAATGAAAAGTGGCTGTCATCTCTGAGCTCACAGATCTCACCTACGCAGTCTCTCTGGCACGTGTATGAGCATGAAACACGGTCAGGCTTAGGTTGGGCAATAGCACACCTGGGCTCTCCAGGAAAGCCAGGCTCGTTCCAGGTAACACTTGAGAAACTGAAACTCCATAAATAGACTTATTGCCGGTGTGGGGAGCAAGCCAAATCTGAGCTAAGAGAAACACCTTACAAACAGAAACCTGTGAGCATCAGCATTTCATTCTTGGAGGGCAAAAGTCCTTTTAAGGAATTAAAAAAGCTTATTAGAGATCCTTTGTGATTTCCTGGACTTACATCAGGATAGAGGGAATGAAAATGTAGCTTTTAGATTGTTAGACCCATGTGGCTCCAAGATCCAGAAGAAATCCCCCCCTTCTACCTCCTGCTTCCTCTTCTCCCTTCCTCCTCGCTTTGTCCTCCTTTTCAAAATCTCATTAAATGGTTCATCACCATTCGGACCTCTCATGTCAGAAGGCGGCCACTGCTAGAATCTGCCAAGAGCAGAATCCGTGGAGAGTTGAAATACCCTCCCCCTGGGTTAATCTCTTTGGTGGTTGCGTGTGAAACATGGGAAAGCATGTGGTGGAGATTAGGCATGCCTCGGTATTGAATTCTGAGCGCCAGGATGTGTGGGGGCCCTGCAACCCTCACAGTCACGTCACTTTCTTCTTTTCATGAAAACTGAAACCCAGCCCCAGCCAGAGGGCAGTGGGAGTGAACAAATGTGTAGGGAAAGAAAATAGAAATGTTTCAGAAAGCTGGCTCCCCCCACCCACCCTTAGTGTGGTCTAGAAAGAGCCTCTCCCTCCCTCCTTGCCCGAGGAATGCAGGAGGGGCCACAGGGGAGGTGGGGAGGGCTCATGGGGAGGAATTAAGTGTGGCTAAGTCTGTTTCTGGCTTCTCTGTAAATACTGCGACACCTCCAATGGAGGAACAGCTGAGATAAGTGACTGCTAATCCCCCAGTGCCCGGAGGAGGAGGCCGGCCGCTCCCTTCCAGATCCCAGCAGATGGTGGACCAAACAGGCTTCCCTCGAGGCAAGGGCAGCGGGAACTGTCCCACCTTCTGTTCCTTTAGCCTGCCCTGCACGTCTGCCTCATGGCCTATCCCTGCCCAGAAGGGCCTCAAGGGCCCTTGAGAGCCCTGGGGACATACCCCGGCTTTCCCTCCCGCCCTGGATGCTCAAGGTCAGCCAAGCTGGACTCAGGCCAGGGCTGGCAGCTTGGGCAGCATTGAGCATAGCTCCGTGAGGAGGGGCAGAAACATCCAGGCAGTGCGGCCAGGTTTCTCCCTCCATGAATTACCTGGGAAAGAGAAGCAGTGACTTATTTAAAAATGCAGACTCAATCTCCCAGGGTGGAACCTGGACTACTAGACAGTCCCGGGAATTTGGCTGCAAGTGGTTCTAACGTTCCACTCTGAGAAACAGCAGCCCAGGTAGAGTCTGGGAAGGCATTTCAGGTGGTGGTCGGAACAGGGCGCAGCCAGGTGTCTGGAGGTGAATCCTCACTCTTCCCTTTGCTCATCTCAGTGACCTCTGGCAAAACAGGCGCAATGGCTCCCTGCCTTAGAGGGTTTAGACCAGTCTTTCTCACACTGTAGGACACAGCTACTCCTGGCTTCTGAAGTCACTTTAACCCAAATTAGCATGGAAAAATGAAATTGGGAGATTGGTTGCACAACAATGTGAATATACTTAACACTGCTGAGCTGTACAAGTTTAAATGGTTAAGATGGGAAATGATAGGTTATGTATATTTTGCCACAATTAAAAAGGAAACGGAATATCAAGGCTGCACCACAGAGGAGAGGTTATTTGTACATAAGTAAATGTGACAGAAGCCAATCTTGATTTTCAAATTAAATGGATCCCTCAAAAATTGTATCAAATGAAAATCAGGGGGTGCCTGGGTGGCACCCTTAGTCGTTAAGCAACTAACTTTGGCTCAGGTCATGATCTCACAGTTTGTGAGTTCAAGTCCCACATCAGGTGAGCACGAGTCCCGCTTCAGGCAAAAACACAAGCCCTGGGTCAGCCCCTGCTTCTCCCTCTCTCTCTCTTCCCCTCCCCGCTTTCTGCCCCTCACTCACTTGCATGCTATCCTGTGAGTGTGCACTAAAACAGAAAAAAAAAAAAAAATCAGTCATTGAATCTTACTTTCCCATTGACTTATATTTTAAAATATATAAAATAGGGTCCAGAGTTGTAAAATGTGGAAATTGAGTAGTATTACAATTAATAAATATTGAACTATCAACATCTTTAAAGGAAACAAGTGTTCTTTCTTGCCATAATATAATGCATATGAAAATATGTTTTGTTTTATTTATTTAATGTTTATTCCTTCTTGAGAGAGAGCACAAGTAGGTCAGGGGCAGAGAGAGGGGGACGGAAGATCCAAAGCAGGCTCCTCGCTGACAGCACCAAGCCCGACGTGGGGCTCAAACTCAAGAACTGTGAGATCGTGACCTGGCGAGAAGTTGAATGCTCAACCCACGGAGCCACCTAGGTACCCCTGCGTTTTGTTTTGAATGGGAAAGAAATGAAACTGTTTTAAAAACATTTTAAGGGTTAGATTGTCTTAAGAAACTGGTCTCAGGGCTCCACCCACCTACCCACTCCCACCAGAGCAGACTGATCGCAAGGCGGGCGGGCTGGAATTGGCCTCCTGAGCCCTGGAAGTATTGACAAAGGCTTCGGGTCAATGGCCTTGGTGCTCAGTGATAAACTGGACTTTCCAGGAATTCCCTTTGCACATATGGCAGTGAACGTGGAAATCTGCCATCCGCCACTCCAAGTCGAAACTTGCTTTCACACAAATGTCCACAGATTTCAGTCCTACTCTACTTTAAAGACAATGAAGTGATACTTCTTCAAGAAGGCTTTGGGGCGCCTGGGTGGCTCGGTTGGTTACGCGTCCAACTTCAGCTCAGTTCATGGTCTCACAGTTCGTGAGTTCAAGCCCTGTGCCGGGCTCTGTGCTGACAAACAGCTCAGAGCCTGGAGCCTGCTTCAGATTCTGTATCTCCCCCTCCCCTGTTCATGCTCTGTCTCTTCTCTGTGTCTCAAAAAGAAATAAATGTTAAAAAAAAAAATAAGTCTTTCTCTGACCCCTCTTTTGGATCCCTCTTTTCATGACTATCACAGTGATTCCCTCCTTTTTCACCCCAGCATGCTCCATCAGTGGCTCTGACTTTTCTGTAATTGCCCTGGAGTATGAGCTGCTCTGTTTCACTTATCGCTGCATCCCTGTGACTAACACAGTTCCTGTCCCATAAATATTTGCTGAATCAATAAATGAATGAAATTGACCCAATTCTTCAAAAGAGCAAGCTACTGCTGCCTCCAAGAGTATCACTGTTCCTGAACTGTAACGATGACCATTTGCTTTGTATCTTCTATGTGGATTCTATCACTTGTCCCTAATTATTTTGATAATTAATAACCCCTGGCAGAAAAGAGTTATCGTTATTGTGTCCTTTTTCAGAGGGGAAAATTGAGGCTCAGGAAAGTGAAGTGACTTGCCCAAGACCAAATGCACCAGAAGTGAGGGAGGCCAGGATTTGAACCCAGGGCTGTCTGGCTATAACACCAGTCCCATTTCTCCTTTTTCTTCTGCAAATGCTTGAGCTGAGGCAGCTCCACTGTTTGCATCCTGTCCACCAGCATGTTCATTGTAAAAGGCGTATTGTGTGGCAGGGCATGACCCCAGCCAGACCCCTCGCCCGGCTCCATCACCCAGCTGCCCACACAGTTTCTTCTCCAGACCAACCCAAACATGGTTGGGGAGCTCAGCAGGGAGGGCCCAACATTCCCTAGTCTGGACAAGTATCTAATCAGTAGACCTCCTCAGCATATCAATCCAAGACCACTCTAGAGATGAATGCCTTGTGCCCAGTTTTCTATTTTTAACTGGTGTGAGCGGGAGGGAGAACACAAGCATTAAAAATCAAAGTGCCAGTCAAGAACCGAGAACACAGGGCACCCCACAGCGAATCAGTGATGCGTGTGTGTCCTTCTTAGGTCTCTCTGTTCCTTTCTCCTCTCCCCGGTTCATGTCATCTCTCTGTTCCCTTCTCCAACGTCCCAAGATGTAGTCCTTCTACATCTGTTTGCATGAAGGAGCCGCTGTCATTTATACCACTGCTTCTCACACTCTTATGTACGTAGAAATCAACTGGGCATCTTGCCAATTCTGATTCAGTAGTTCAAAGGGTGGGGGTGGCATGGAGGCAAGGCTCTGCTTTTCTAAGTCTGCTGTCCTGTGATGTGTGCATTTGGTTGAAGCTGCGGTTATCTTCTTGACAAGAATATTTGCTCCTTCAGTCTCATCTCCGCCTTTGCCCCCAGTTTACAGATGTTCATCTATCCACCAGCCAAGTGCACACACCACTTCTGGCATTCCCTCCTTCTTTCACTTTGGCAGTAGGGGATCCTTTTCTAGCCTGAAGACGGGAGTCTGAATTTGAGCAGAACCTTGGCAGTAGGGGGAGAGCCACCAGCTCTCTGTGCTGGGGGAAACCTGGCCCCTTCTCCAGCAAGACTTGGCCAGGATCTTACTGCAGTTCTGAGCCTCTTCCCTAGCCACACCCGAAGCCACGCATGAGCCGGGGGTCAGGGTGGCCTTGGTTAACCTCCGCTTTCTGACCTAGAGGAGCGTGACACCAGCAACCTGAATCAAGTCACCCAGGCCGGTGGGGACTACACCAGAAGGGTGACCCGTCCCAGGTGCCCCTTTTCTGGCCACCCAAATGTGCTGGTGTGGTGCCTTGAGCGCCCACGAGGACTGCCAGGGCTTCCAGTCCTGGAAGATGAGAAGCTGCTGTCGCTCCTTTGCTGTCCCGGTCCAGCTGTCAGGACCCCTCAGCAGAGGGAAGAGAGCCAAGCCTTCCGGCTTGTATGTGGCTTATTGTCTCAGGCTGGCGGGGCCGCGGAGGAACAAACCCACAGCACACCCAGGGTGCACCTCCATCCAAGAAGGGGGAGGAGGTGGGCTGGCGTCATTCAGTCTTCCCCTGCCCCCTACCCTTCCCCGCCCGCCCCTCCCTCGCTCCCTATTTGGCCATCCCCCTGGTTGCCCCCTCCCCTTCCTTACATGGTCTGGGAGCCCCCTGGCTGATCCTCTCCCCTGCCCTTGGCTCCATGAATGGCCTGGGCGCTCCTCAGTGGTGCGAAGGCGACCAAATAAGGCAAGGTGGCCGGCCAGGCCCCCCACCCCTGCCCCCGGCCGCTCCAACTGACCCCGTCCGTCAGCGCACTATAAAGCGGCGCGCCCCGCGCCGGCCTCCCAGCGCCTGCCGCCCGAGCCGAGCCGAGCCCGACCCGCGGACGGTGAGTCAGCGCCCGCCCGCCCCGAGCCGAGCCGGCGGGCCCCGCTACTGCCGCGCCGCCACTTTTTTTTTTTTTTTTTTTTTTAAAGACCAAACTTCTGGATTTGGTTCTAACTTCTGTTGTCCCGGGTCGTCACAACAAGAGAGGGGCGCGCAGAACGCGAACCCTGCGGCCCCCGCCCCCACGGGGCGTTTGGGGTCCCTGCTGTCGTGCGCGTTTCCCTCCAGCGGGGGCTTGGGCGTGGGGGTGTGGTTGGGACCCAGGTGGGCTCTCAGTTCGCGGAAGGGCAAACATGTGAAGGGCTGGGGAGGGCTTGCTAAGGGGTGACGGTACCTCCTTGCCCCCGGGACAGAGCGTGACTCCTGGCCGGGGAGCCTGGGTGGCCTCCGCTCCCCTGCTCTATGCACGTCCCCCTCAACCTCCGCAGCCTCCTCCCACCCTTCCTCTCCCGCCCCGACGGGAAGGGAGACGGCAGGCGTTCCCCCCCGTCGCCCCCAACCCTCCTCTGCTCTGTCCTTTCCTCCGGGTGGGAGGAGGCCAGCGCCACCGCAGGCAGTGAGGGCGGGCCACCCGGTTCTCCACCTGCAGACCCCGCCGAAGCTGTGCCAGGATGTGCGACGACGAGGAGACCACCGCTCTTGTGTGCGACAACGGCTCCGGGCTGGTGAAGGCGGGCTTCGCTGGGGATGACGCGCCCCGTGCCGTCTTCCCGTCCATCGTGGGCCGCCCGCGCCACCAGGTAAACCTCCTGCCCCGACTGGCCTGCTCTTACCTGGGGCGGTCCCCAGCCCCACTCCACACCCCTTCCTGCCACTTCCTCAGGCCAGCAATCCAGGAACTGTCTCACCTGACGCCCCTGTGTCATGAACTGCTCGGGTCAAATAAGGAAAAGATGGATTAGCCTCAGATCCAAGCCAGGACAAACAATACTCACACCGCCCAGTGTGCACGGGTCCCCCTTCCACCTTTCAGGGACAGAGCTCTCCAAGGGGCCCACTCCTTGTGTGAAAAGTCAGCGGCTTCGCCCCTCCACTCCGCACCTTCATGTTCAGTACTCCGCCTTTTCCCTGCCCCTTCCACACTCCAGTCTTTCCCTCGGCCTCCCTTTTCAGTCCTGCTCAAAACTTGCAAGGATACAACTTCTCTCCACCAACCGGGACCCAGCAGCCCACATTCCTCCCTCCGTTCACAGCCAGCTTTCTGGGCTCTCAGAGGATGTAATCTGTCTGCTTCCTGGCTGCTGCATTTTTAGAAGCCAGGCGTGACAGAGGCAGCAAGTGCCATGGGGATAGTGACATACCACCTTGCTTATTAAAAGAAATGCCACGCTCTCTGGCTTTGCCACATGCCTGGCCAGACAGGCTGCCAGGGCTAGAGCTGTATGCCTCAGTGGTGGTGACTGATGGGTACTGCAGGCCAGCTCTGGGCAGGCTCGATTTCGCTTGTGGAGTGATAATGGCATATCAGCCCATCTTTCTATGTTCACTTGATAAATGTCAAAATCTTTTCTTAGGAGAAACGCGATGTGTCATTAATTCAGTCATTTATATTCTAGTTGACATGGGCGATGGACTTAATAATTTAATGAAGGCATTATGGTATTTTTAAAATGAGGTGAGGCTGTACTTCTTTGGTGAGGTAGCTTCATTCCTCTTTCCCTAGTTATATTTTAAAGAATAGAATTATACCTGGGGATTGGGGGGGGCGGGTAGATAGGGGGAAGGTACTAGATTGATTTTAAATGATATTTCTAAATTGAGGTAAAATTCTATTTTTTGTTATTTTTGGTATTTATAAGATGTTCCTTGACTTGGCCAGTTAGATGTAAATTTATGAGGCATCTGTTATATTCCTGAAATAGTGGAAGCTTGACTTTCCCATCTTTTTCTTCTTCTAGGGAGTCATGGTGGGTATGGGTCAGAAGGACTCCTACGTGGGTGATGAGGCCCAGAGCAAGCGAGGTATCCTAACTCTCAAGTACCCCATTGAGCACGGCATCATCACCAACTGGGATGACATGGAGAAGATCTGGCACCATACCTTCTACAACGAGCTCCGCGTGGCCCCTGAGGAGCACCCCACCCTGCTGACTGAGGCCCCACTGAACCCTAAGGCCAACCGTGAGAAGATGACTCAGATCATGTTTGAGACCTTCAATGTCCCTGCCATGTACGTAGCCATCCAGGCGGTGCTGTCCCTGTATGCTTCTGGCCGTACCACAGGTATGTTTGGGCTGTGGAGACAGTCACTGATTAAGCACATTCCTAAGGCACTGACCTTGCTATGAATCAGCTTCCCCAGTTGCAAAAGGAATGATCCCTGCCCTCACACTCCCTGGGAAGGTGTCCGAGATAAGAGAGAGAGGTAACAACAGTTTCAGATCACATGCATTTCTAACGATTGAAAGCACATGGGGTTAGATCCTTACCTTTCCTAAAGCATGTGATATCATGTATTAAGGCTCCTCACAATGTGTTCCATACCATCACAGTCCCTGGGCAAACATCCCCAAGGAGAACCAACGTTTCCTATAGGGTCTGAGTCAAAAAAGAGAGAACACATATTTGTTGGATGGGAGGAAAGTATCCATGCCTGGATACTTACATAATGTGCTAATGGCTGGTAGAAGGGATGGTCATTTGAAAGTGTCCTGGGGAAATTTTTCTACTACAATATTTAAAAGGGTGAGCTGTTGCTGGCTTCAGATTTAGCACTCGTTATGCTCATTTTTATTCTTTGTGTGTAAGGGATCTAATTTTATCTGGACCCATGCCCAGTGCTAGTATCTTTTAGCCAAGATTGGAAGTAGGCTTTGACACAGCTAGAGCAGTGGTGTCCTTGGAGATTTACTTTGTTCTTGTCTGTTTCTCCTGACAGGCATTGTTCTGGACTCTGGGGATGGTGTAACTCACAACGTTCCCATCTATGAGGGCTACGCTTTGCCCCATGCCATCATGCGTCTGGATCTGGCTGGTCGGGATCTCACTGACTACCTCATGAAGATCCTCACTGAGCGTGGCTACTCCTTTGTCACCACTGGTGAGTGTGTGTGTGTGTATGTGTCTCCTCTGCCACAGCATCGTGTCTGCTTTTTTCCTCCACCAGACAATCTACCTACTTCATTCTTCAGAACTTGACCGTCATAACCTTTATTTCTGCAGCTGAACGGGAAATTGTCCGTGACATTAAAGAGAAGCTGTGCTATGTTGCCCTGGATTTTGAGAATGAAATGGCCACGGCTGCCTCTTCCTCCTCCCTGGAGAAGAGTTATGAGCTGCCCGATGGCCAAGTCATCACTATTGGCAATGAGCGCTTCCGCTGCCCTGAGACACTATTCCAGCCCTCCTTCATTGGTGAGTTGTAGTGTCTGGTGCACATGCACAGCTTTCTCTAGAAATCTGGGGGTGTCCCAGAGTAAAGTCTATTATAATCAAGAAGGATTAAGAGGCTCTTGAGTTAAAAGAAGTCATAGCTTAGAGTCCCACACAGCTCAGCCTCAGATCCCAATGGCCCATTACAAGGATGGCCATACTGTGATGTTGCAGTGATATGATAAAGGATGACACATTGACTTCATGTCCGAATAGAGGCTCTGACAGAATAGTAGTTGAATAATCCGAATCGGCAGGAAAGGAATCATTACTCAGAAGTGCTGACTTATTCCAGTAAGTTCCATTACCATGTAGCTGGACTTCCCTCTGAAGTTACTTATCATGAAATCCAACAATGATCATACTCGTTGTAATAACTGGACCCTTGTATTTCACCACACGTCTTTCCTCGGGAATGATTTCTAAGAGGGAGCTTGTCGGGATCTTATCTTGGTCCATAAATAAAAACTGCATTAATTTGAATGTATGTCTCACCCTTTCCAAATATATCTCAATACATCTGATGGATACAGCACATGTTCACTCCAAACAGGTGCTAAACACAGTTGTTTGCGTCTTGGCAGAATCTGTTGTGGATTAACTGTCAGCACTTTTAGACACACCTGTTCCACAAATGCCTTGCAGTGTGGAACATCTTATAGAGGAACATATGTTTCAGAGACAAATGGGAGACAAATGTGTTTATCAACACAAAGGAGTCCTCTTTTCTTCCCTCCACCCTGGGCCCCTGGCCTGAGTGCACTTTGATTTTTTTTTTAAACATATTTCTAGGTATGGAATCTGCTGGCATCCATGAAACAACTTATAACAGTATCATGAAGTGTGACATTGATATCCGCAAGGACCTGTATGCCAACAATGTCTTATCTGGAGGTACCACCATGTACCCTGGTATTGCTGATCGCATGCAGAAGGAAATCACTGCCCTGGCTCCCAGCACCATGAAGATTAAGGTAAAGAACTCCTGTGGTGTGAGAGCCAAGGCAGGACTTAGTATTCCAAGTAGAACTCACATTTTGCTTCCCACCTACTATAAACTTTACTAGCTTTTCTAGCACTTTTCCTGAGATAGGAGACTTTAAAAACATTTTCAAGCAGCAGATAATAATAAATCTTGGAAGGAAAAAAAAAATCTAAATCTTCGGACATGTTTTAAAAGTCCCCAACTTTTGGGCTGTCCTCTATCATGCATATAGCTTGTTGCCACATTACACTCTAGTTCAGGGCAGTGGGGCAATTCTATTTTGTAGAGCCTTTGATAATGGAAATAATGAAATAGAGGACAGTGTGTAAAACTCGATTCAGTCATATTAATTTCTGGTATGAAGCATCTCACGTTACAATGAATTAACATCTAATATTTTTTTCGGCAAATCTCTCTCTCTCTCTGGCATGTTGCTTGATCCGTTGCCTGGAATGTGAGAGTTCACTGGAAGTTTTTCTTTCCTTCCTGCAGATTATTGCTCCCCCTGAGCGTAAGTACTCTGTCTGGATCGGGGGCTCCATCCTGGCCTCCCTGTCCACCTTCCAGCAGATGTGGATTAGCAAGCAAGAGTATGATGAGGCAGGCCCGTCCATCGTCCACCGCAAATGCTTCTAAGGTGCCTTCTCTCTTAGTCTACCTTACATTCAGGATGACAGTATTATGCTTCTTGGAATCTTCCGAACCACCCTCCCTTATCTCTCATCAATCATTGTACAGTTTGTTTACACATGTGCAATTTATTTGTGCTTCTAATATTTATTGCTTTATAAATAAACCAGACCCGGACTTGCAACATACGAAAGTCTCTCATCTTTCTTTTTCTGGTAGGCATGGGGAGGAGCCAGTGTCTGCTCACTTCAGTCTGTGAATTCATATATTGGTGGCTTTGACCCCATGAGCACTGTAATATTACAGTAGCACAAAGTTGAGCCGATGAATTAGTGTGACATTTAGGGGGGGCTTAACAATACTAAATATCAGTTTTCCACTTTGGGACAGAATCATGAATATATTTCACATGTGAAAAGTAGATTAACTTTAGCTCCACATAAGCGAGAAATGAAATCGGATTTCACAATACTTTAAGATTAGTTACTATGGATGACAGTGAAAGTTGTTTTCATATAGGCTCCAGTTGTTTTCGTAACTTTGTAGAAACCACATACACATTGGTAATGAGGAAGTTTTAAGTAAGTTAGCTTAAATTCTCAATGCTGGATTCCTCAGTTGTCCTTCCAAGGGCTATGCATGTTAATGGTGAAACACTGAGGCTGGCTCACGGTTAAACCCAGCCACATCCAGTTCTAAACACTCCCTAAACAAATCAAGATCATTGTGCATATTCAAACTAAACGTGAGGAAACAGGTACCAGATCCTTTTGCCTCATCAGTAACTAATTTGTGGGACATAAGTCGTCAGTCTCTTCATGTCTTTGAAATCTTGGAATTTTGGGTTGAGTGTAGTGAAGGCCAGGAAGTCTGAAGGATCAAGGGGAGTGGAAAGCCACAATATTCCTTTTATTTCATGCTGGACTCTGCAACATATGCTGTGGGGGCTGCTGGGAGCAGCATCCAAAGCAATCAGTCATGCTCTGTCCTTGAGGAGCTCACCTACCCTATATGTAAACTCCCAATGTGTGTGGTCTGGGAGACTTCAAGGAGATGGACATGGGTCTGAGTCTTGAGGAATGGTTAAGAAGTACAGAGGTGAGGGGTGCCTGGGTAACTCGGTTAAGCATCTGACTTCGGCTCAGGTCATGATCTCACAGTTCATGAGTTGAAACCCCACATGGGCTCCACGCTGACGGCATGGAGCCTGCTTGGGCTTCTCTCTCTCTCTTCATCTCTCTCTGCCCCTCTCCCATTCATCTCTCTCTCAAAAACATAAATAAGGGGACAGAAGCCAGCAAACAAGGCACAGGGCAGGCTGGTGGGAGCTGATGACTTAGGAAATCACTTTGGAAAGGTAGATTTCCACCTAATTGCAAAAGCTCTAAAATTTTTCATTTTCAAGTTAATTGTTCATGAACTGTTGGAGCATTTGAATGGATGTATTTAAACTTAAATATTGATGAGGGAATCAAGACAGAAAGATTAAGCAGCTAGTGCAGTGTTAACACAGTTTGTGGAATACCCAAGCTAGGAAGCCAGATTTTCTGACATCTTATCTAATGGTGTTCCTCAAAGCATCTTTAGTCATAAATCTTTAGTTTTAAACTATACTCATAATGTTATAAACATACATAAACCTTCAGTCATGCATTAATTCTATCACCTAGCCTCTTGGGAGTCTGGATTCAAAATTTTGCGTGTTTGGGGCTCATCAGGCATCTTCTTATTTTTTTAATTTTTTTTTTAATTTACATCCAAATTAGTTAGCATATAGTGCAACAATGATTTCCGGAGTAGATTCCTTAATGTCCCTTATCCATTTAGCCCACCCCCCCCCCACAACCCTTCCAGTAACCCTCTGTTTGTTCTTCATATGTGTCTCTTATGTCTTGTCCCCCTCCCTGTTTTTATATTATTTTTGTTTCCCTTCCCTTGTGTTCATCTGTTTTGTCTCTTAAAGTCCTCATATGAGTGAAGTCATATGATATTTGTCTTTCTCTGACTAATTTCGTTTTGCATAATCCCCTTTAGTTCCATCCAGGTTGTTGCAAATGGCAAAATTTCATTCTTTTTGGTTTCTGAGTAATACTCTATTGTATATATATACCACTTCTTCTTTATCCATTCATCCATCGATGGACATTTGGGCTGTTTCCATACTTTGGCTATTATTGATAGTGCTGCTATAAACATTGGGGAGCATGTGCCCCTTTGAAACAACATACCTGTAGCCCTTGGATAAATACCTAGTAGTGCAGTTGCTGGGTCATAGGGTAGTTCTATTTTTAATTTTTTGAGGAACCTCCATACCGTTTTCCAGAGTGGCTGAACCAGCTTGCATTCCCACCAGCAATGCAAAAGAGATCCTCTTTCTCCGCATCCTCACAACATCTGTTGTTGCCTGAGTTGCTAATGTTAGCCATTCTGACAGATGTCAGGTGGTATCTCATTGTGATTTGATTTGTATTTCTCTGATGATGAGTGATGTTGAGCATTTTTTCATGTGTCAGTTGGCCATCTGGATGTCTTCCTTGGACAAGTGTCTATTCATGTCTTTCGCCCATGTCTTCACTGGATTATTTATTTTTTGGGTGTTGAGTTTGATAAGTTCTTGATAGATTTTGGATGTTAACCCTTTATCTGATATGTCATTTGCAAATATCTTCTCCCACTCTGTCAGTTGCCTTTTAGTTTTGCTGATTGTTCCCTTCGCTATGCAGAAGCTTTTTATTTTGATAAGGTCCCAGTAGTTCATTTTTGCTTTTGTTTCCCTTGCCTCTGGAGACGTGTTGAGTAGGAAGTTGCTGTGGCCAAGATCAAAGAGGTTTTTGCCTGCTTTCTTCCCAAGGATTGTCATGGCTTCCTGTCTTACATTGAGGTCTTTCATCCATTTTGAGTTTATTTTTGTGGTTGGTGTAAGAAAATGGTCCAGGTTCATTCTTCTGCATGTCACTACCCAGTTTCCCAGCACCACTTGCTGAAGAGACTGTCTTGATTCCGTTGGATATTCTTTCCTGCTTTGTCAAAGATAAGTTGGCCATATGTTTGTGGGTCCATTTCTGGGTTCTCTATTCTGTTCCACTGATCTGAGTGTCTGTTTTTGTGCCAGTACCATACTGTCTTGATGATTACAGGTTTGTAGTACTGCTTGAAGTCTGGGGTTGTGATGCCTCCTGCTTTGGTTTTCTTTTTCAAGTTTGCTTTGGCTATTCGGGGTCTTTTCTGGTTCCATACAAATTTTAGGATTATTTGTTCTAGCTCTGTGAAAAATGCTGGTGTTATTTTGATAGGGATTGCACTGAATATGTAGATAGATTGCTTTGGGTAGTATCGACATTTTAACAATATTTGTTCTTCCTATCCAGGAGCATGGAATCTTTTTCCATTTTTTTGTGTCTTCTTCAATTTATTTCATAAGCTTCCTATAGTTTTCAGTGTATAGATTTTTCACCTCTTTGGTTAGATTTATTCCTAGGTGTTTTATGGGTTTTGGTGCAATTGTAAATGGGATCAATTTCTTGATTTCTCTTTCTGTTGCTTCATTGTTGGTGTATAGGAATGCAACCAATTTCTGTGCATTGATTTTATCTCCTGCCACTTTGCTGAATTCTTGAATCAGTTCTAGCAGTTTTTTGGTGGAATCTTTTGGGTTTTCCGTATAGAGTATCATGTCATCTGCGAAGAGTGAAAGTTTGATCTCCTCCTGGCGGATTTGGATGACTTTTATTTCTTTGTGTTGTCTGATGGCAGAGGCTAAGACTTCCAATACTATGTTGAATAACAGTGGTGAGAATGGACACTTCTGTCGCGTTCCTGACCTTAGGGGGAAAGCTCTCAGTTTTTCCCCATTGAGGATGATATTAGTGTTGGGTCTTTCATATATGGCTTTTATGATCTCGAGGTATGATCCTTCTATCCCTACTTTCTTGAAGGTTTTTATCAAGAAAGATGCTGTATTTTGTCAAATGCTTTCTATCTATTGAGAGGATCATATGGTTCTTGTCCTTTTATTGATGTGATTAATCACATTGATTGTTTTGTGGATATTGAACCAGACCTGCATCCCAGGTATAAATCCCACTTGGTCATGGTGAATAATTTTTTTAACGTATTGTTGGATCTGATTGGCTAATATCTTGTTGAGGATTTTTGCATCCATGTTCATCAGGGAAATTGGTCTATAGTCTCCTTTTTTAGTGGAGTCTCTGTCTGGTTTTGGAATCAAGGTAATGCTGGCTTCATAGAAAGAGTTTGGAAGTTTTCCTTCCATTTCTATTTTTTGGAACAGCTTCAAGAGAATTGGTGTTAACTCTTCCTTAAATGTTTGGTAGAATTCCCCTGGAAAGCCATCTGGCCCTGGACTCTTGTTTTTGGGAGATTTTTGATTACTAATTCTATTTCCTTACTGGTTATGGGTCTGTTCAAATTTTCTGTTTCTTCCTGTTTCAGTTTTGGTAGTGTATATGTTTCTAGGAATTTGTTCATTTCTTCCAGATTGCCCATTTTATTGGCATATAATTGCTCATAATATTCTCTTATTATTGTTTTTATTTCTGCTGTGTTGGTTGTGATCTCTCCTCTTTCATTCTTGATTTTATTTATGTGGGTCCTTTCCTTTTTCTTTTTGATCCAACTGGCTACTGGTTTATCAATTTTGTTAATTCTTTCAAAGAACCAGCTTCTGGTTTCATTGATCTGTTCTACTGGTTTTTATTGTTGTTGTTGTTTGGTTTTGATAGCATTAATTTCTGCTCTGATCTTTATTATTTTCTGTCTTCTGATGGTTTTGGGTTTTATTTGCTATTCTTTTTCCTGCTCTTTAAGGCATAAGATTAGGTTGTATATCTGAGATCTTTCTTCCTTCTTTAGGAAGGCCTGGATTGCTATATACTTTCCTCTTATGACTACCTTTCCTGCATCCCAGAGGTTTTGGGTTGTGGTGTTATCATTTTCATTGACTTCCTTGAACTTTTTAATTTCCTCTTTAACTTCTTGGTTAACCCATTCATTCTTTAGTAGGATGTTCTTTAGTCTCCAAGTATTTGTTACCTTTCCAAATTTTTTCTTGTGGTTGATTTTGAGTTTCATAGAGTTGTGGTCTGAAAATATGCACAGTATGATCTCGATCTTTTCATACTTACTTAGGGCTGATTTGTGTCCCAGTATGTGGTCTATTCTGGAGAATGTTCCATGTGCATTGGAGAAGAATGTATATTCTGCTGCTTTAGGATGAAATGTTCTGAATATATCTGTTAAGTCCATCTGGTCCAGTGTGTCATTCAAAGCCATTGTTTCCTTGTTGAGTTTTTGATTAGATGATCTGTCTATTGCTGTGAGTGGGGTGTTGAAGTCCCCTACAATTTGGTACTACTATCAATGAGTTTCTTTATGTTTATGATTAATTGATTTTTATATTTGGGTGCTTCCACATTTGGCACATTAATGTTTACAATTGTTACATCTTCTTGGTGGATAGACCCCTTAATTATGATATAATGCCCTTCTTCATTTCTTGATATAGTCTTTATTTTAAAGTCTAGATTGTCTGAATTAAGCCAGTATTCTGGCTTTCTTTTGTTGACCATTAGCATGATAGATTGTTCTCTATCCCCTTACTTTCAATATGAAGATGTCTTTAGGTCTAAAGTGGGTCTCTTTTAAATAGCATATAGATGGATCTTGTTTTCTTATCCAATCTGTTACCCTATGTCTTTTGATTGGAGCATTGAGTCTATTGACATTTAGAGTGAGTACTGAAAGATATGAATTTATTGCTGAATTTATGTTGCTTATAGAGTTGGAGTTTCTGGTGGTGTTCTCTGGTCCTTTCTAGTCTTTGTTGCTTTTGGTCTATTTATTTGTTTTGGTTTTGGTTTTGGTTTTTCCATCTTTTCTCCCCTCAGAGAGTCTCCATTAAAATTTCTTGCAGGGCTGGTTTAATGGTCACAAACTCCTTTAATTTTTGTTTGTCTGGGAAACTTTTTATCTTTTCTTCTATTTTGAATGACAGCCTTGCTGGATAAAGAATTCTTGGCTGTATATTTTTCTGATTCAACACATTGAATATATCCTGCCACTCCTTTCTGGCCTGCCAAGTTTCTGTGGATAGATCTGATGCAAACCTGATCTGTCCTCCCTTGTAGGTTAAGAACTTTTTTCCCTTGCTGCTTTCATGATTCTCTCCTTGCCTGAGTATTTTGTGAATTTGACTATGATATGCCTTGTTGATGGTCGGTTTTTGTTGAATCTAATGTGGGTCCTCTGTGCTTCCTGGATTTTGATGTCTGTGTCTTTCCCCAGGTTAGAAAAGTTCTCCACTATGATTTGCTCACAAAACACTTATTTCTCTCTCTTCCTCTTCTGGGACCCCTATGATTCTGATGTTGTTCCTTTTTAATGAGTCACTGATTTCTCTAATTCTTAAATCGTGCTCTTTTGCCTTAATCTCCCCCTTTTTTCTGCTTCATTATTCTCCATAAGTTTGTCCTCTGTATCACTGATTCTCTGTTCTGCCTCATCCATCCTTGCCACTGCAGCATCCATTCGAGATTGCAGTTCAGTTATAGCATTTTTTATTTCATCTTGACTACCTTTCACTTCTTTTATATCCACAGAAAGCAATTCTAATTTATTTTTGACTCCAGCTCGTATTCTTATTACCATGATTATAAATTCTGGTTCAGACATCTTGCTTGTATCTGTGTTGGTTAAGTCCCTGCTGTCGTTTCCTCCTGCTCTTTCTTTTGGGGTGAAGTCCTTCATTTCATCATATTGAAGGGAGAAAAGGAATTAATGAGGTAAGAAAATTAAAATTAAAAAAGTATTAAAATTAAAAAATTAAAAACACACACACAAAAAAAATCAAATAAATGATACTAGATCCTAGGTGTGTTTTGGTCTGGGTGTTGAAAGGGGCTTGACAGATTAGAGAAAAAAATGGGAAAGAAAAAAAAGGAAATCGTTTGAAAATCTGAAAAAATGAATACACTGAAGTAGACTAAAATTAAATGATGTAAGGAAAATAGAATTTGAAAAAATTTACACAAAAGTAAAAAATATAGTAGAAAAAAATTAAAGAAAAATATTTTTAAAGAAATTTAAAATAAAAATGAATTTTTTCTCTTTATGTATTCAAGAAAAGGAACAAAAAAAAAAGAAGAAAGAGAGAAAGAAGAAAAGAAAATTGAATAAATGGACCAGCGAACAGACTGAAATACAACTGAAATTACTTTATTTTCCCCTAGGAGTCAAACTATGAAGTGCTTTATAGTCCATAAACTAAGCAGGCAGAGAGACTTGTGTTCCTGAAGAGCGAGGTTGGCCCAGTTGGGCAGGGTTTAGTGTAATGGCTCCGTTCTCCACTAGATGGCGCTGCTTAGCTTACTGGGGTGGATTCTTGAGGCGCTTGTAGGTGCGTATGCGCATGCGCGGAAGCATTGCCCGTGGCATCACCCTGTTACCCACTGTGTTGTATCAGATCTGATCTCCGCGAGCAATCGCGCACCTGTCCTTTGTCTTCAGCTTCCATCCACTCCCTGCTTTTACACAGTCCGTGACCAAGCCCCAGGCAACACCTCCCTCCTGAGTTTCGTCTCAGATGCGGCTGTTTTTCCCCGACCCTTACTTCTGAGGGACTGCGGCTTTGACCCATTAGGCCGCTCTGCAGGAGGGTCTCACCAAGCAATGGCCAGGTGCTGGCCGCACCCAGGAACATTTGCTGGACCGGGCTGCTGCCGATGCCCAGAGACTGCGGCCGGGTGCCAGCCCGCCCCAGAAAAAGTTTGCAAGATGGTGTAGCATCAGAATTTCAGGGATTATGGAAAATCACAACACACATCTGGCACCAGTCTTCACCCTTAATGACCTTGTTCCAGCACCAGCGAATGTGGTTGTTCTCCTGGGTCCACTGGGGCCTTATCTTTGGGGGACCACACAGCCTCTACCAGGTGTCCTCCCAGCAGGGCAACCACCTCTCCCGTGCGGCCTGAAGAACCCTGGACTCCACTCTGCTCCTGGGGATTCGCCTTTCTCACCAGAGCACTGCCAGGTATTGAGCTGTGGAGTTAAGACTCTATGCTCCCCCTGTTTATAGTCTTAATGGAATTTAAACCCTCTCCTTTCTCCTTTCTCGTTCAGTCCCTAGGGCTGTTTCCACTTTTCCACTTTCTCTCCAGCTGCTTTTTTGGGGATGTTGTTTTTCCCGTATCCCCTCCCCTCCCCCCCCCACCGTCCTCTCTCCACACACAAAAATACCTCCTGCCCTCCGCAGCTTCTCCCCCAGTTCACCTCTCTGCGCCGCGTACCTGCTGAGTTCTGTGGTTCAGGTTGTGCAGATTGTTGCATTAATCCTCCAATCAGTTTTCTAGGTGTGCAGGATGGTTTAGTGTTGGTCTGGCTGTATCTCATGGACGTGAGACACACAAAAAACTTCCACACTGTTCTGCCATCTTGGCTCCTCCTCCCCCCATCAGATATCTTTAGTAAAGTTGCCAGTGTCATTATTCAAGGTCATAATTGTGTCTTTATAATATTCACTCCCAAAGTATCTCTTGATTCCTGACTCTGGGCAGTAGTAGTTTCAGGGGACACAAAGGTGAATCAAAGCACATTTTCTGTGCTTAAGGAGTCAGAGTTTAGAGCTCCATGTTTAGCATAGAGGAATGGAAGTCCTTCTTTGCATTAAGCGTTAAATAATAAGTAAAATGGCAGCGTTTCAAACCCCCCACCCCCAGCTGTGTCCCATAGCATAGATAGATTGGCTTAAAAGCTAGGTATTAACCAAGAAGATGGAATTGGGGCATATATGAGGAGATGACTTAACCAGTCTCTGTGTCCTTTTTTTTTCATTTCCTAAATTGAATACATAAGTATTATGAATTTTATCCTCAGACTATAGAATGAATACTTCAACTTTAGGCAACTGGCTGGGCTATCGCCTAGGTGCTTTCCATGTATGAATGGAAAGGGAATAGATATTGTTTTTTCTCCTTAAAAGTAGAAGTTTTTGGAATCAACATCTGATATATGCATAAGTGATAAGCACATAGATCTTGTTGAATTCTGAGGTTTTCTCATCTTTGCTTGGTGATATGTATAAGGTACTCGAACAGCTAAATATTCTCATAATTGTGCTGCAGGAAGACAGTGAGGCCACAAAGTTTTTTTTAATGTTTTATTTATTTTTGAGAGAAAGAGAGAGAGCTAGAGCGAGCAGGGGAAGGGCAAAGAGAGAGGGAGACACAGAATCCGAAGACAGGCTCCAGGCTCTTAAGCTGTCAGCACAGAGCCCGATGCAAGGTTTGAACTCATAAACTGTGAGATCATGCCCTGAGCTAGGGCCAAACGCTTAAACGACTGAGCCACCCAGGTGCCCCAAGTTTGTTTTTTTAAGGCTATCGTCACATGTGTAAAATATTTGAGAGGTCTATAGTGAATGTGTCTTTGGTTAAGATGGAATGTAAATAACCTATAGAGATCATGATATTTCTTCTCAATTTATAATGAAAAGACTATTTTGTTAATTTCTAACATCCCCAACACCATTTCTTCATTTTTCCTAACAATGGTCATCTCTTAGCAATGGTCATTATGTAAATGAGATTAAATAATCAAAAGAATATGGAGCACTTGGGTGGCTCAGTCGGTTAAGCGGTTAAGCGTCTGATTCTTGATTTCAGATCAGGTCATGCTCTCGGTTTGTGAGTTTGAGTGCTGCATCGGGCTCTGCCCTGGCAGTGCAGAGCCTGTTTGGGATTCTCTCTCCCTCTCACTTTGACCCTCCCCTGCTCTCTCGCTCTCTCTCAAAAATAAACTAAGAAAAAGAATTTTTTAAAATAATCAAAAGAATACAGTTACAGAGAAAAGGAAAATTACTGAAGAAAATGGAATAGAGAAGCAGCATCAGTTGACTATAACAATGTCACTTTTCTCTCCATTTCTTCTATGGAATCTGTTATGGACTGAATTATTTCCCCCCAAATTCATATGTTGAAACCCCAACCCCTAATGGGACTGTGTTTGGAGATAGAGCCTTTAAGGATGTAATTAAAATTAAATGAGGTGATAAGGGTAGAACCCTAATACAATAGGACATGTGTTCTTATAAGAAGAGAAAGTACAAGGAGTGTGCATGTACAGATGAAAGGGCAGGTGAGGTCACAGCAAGGAGGCAGCCATCTGCAAGCCAGGAAAGACGTCTTACCGGAAACCAACCTGCTGGCACCTAGATCTTGAACTTCCAGACTTCAGAACTGTGAGAAAACTAATTTCTATTGTTTAAGCCTCCCAGTGAGTGCTATTATGTTAGAGTAGCCTGAGCAGACTAATACAAGATTTTCCCACCTGTTTGACCTGATGGCCCAAGATTCATGGTTTACCATGGTTTACAGGCCTCTGAAACAAAAGAGTGTCTTCCTATCTGTTTCTGACAAAACTTCCAGGCAAGTCTCAGTCTGGTCAGGCTTAAAGACTGAGTCATACAATCTTCATCATACGGACTGGCCAATATTAAGTAAGGGAGGGGTAATTCTCCAACAGAAGGCAACAAAATGGCATACACACAATACTGGATGAGCTAGAGCAGAAGGGAAAAATGGTAGTTTGTGGGCGAGGGCTCCAACTTCCAGTTTGGGAGTTCTATATGATATAACAGGTCCTGAGAAGGGCTTGAGAAGAGCAATGCCTTCACTTAAACAAAAGTGGGGGGTAAGACTGAGAAACTTTGGATGGTGGTATGTGTGACTGACCAGACTTTTTCCAGACTCCAGTATAGCCCAGGACCCAGGAACCCAGTGATCTCTCTATGACCAGATTTGCCAGGTGTTTTAAAAAGAAATAAGTCAGATTCACTTTGTGATTAACAAGACACAAATGCTATAAATATCTCCTAGTAACTGATAGGTAGTGAAGAAATTTTGAGTCTTTTAGGCCAAAACTGGCAAGGGTTGTTGATAGTCGACTTCAGATTGTTAACTTTAAACAGAGCAAAGAGTAATTTTATTTAAGCAAAGAAAACCCGACTTTATTCAGAAATAACAGAAGAATTACAATTTGGGACAAGCAGGCCATGGTGATCCATTAGCAAGTCCAAAGGGACAAAGGGAAGGTCAGCTTTTATTGGGTTTTAGGAGGATATTGTAGGAGCGTGGCTTAGAACAAAAGTTTATGGGAGAAGAACAAGAATTCAAGGTTGTGGTTTCTTATTGGCTACAAGTGGGGGTTACTGCAATGTTGCTGGGGCAGGGAGGGATCTTCTTTCCTTTTCTTAAATGCAGGAGACAAAATTCCTATGTGAAAAATGTCCTCCTTTGCCAGAATAATTCTGATCCTCCTTCCCGCTGGTTACAGTGGTATATGCACGAGAGCTCCCCCTTCAGGGCTTCCCCCGCTCCATTTTAGATGAGATTTCCTTTATTTTCACAAGGTCTGGGCTCATTATACAAGGAATTTCTCCTTCTGGCGGAACTTGGCTGTTGCCATGGCAACCAAACTCTCATTTGGAAGCTACAGGATAAAAGCATTGGAGAGATTGTAGAAGTATACTTTTGGCCACCAGTGAGCCTGATGGTAGAAGTTCAGTTGATGTGCAATCGATGCAAGCAACACTGACCAGGCAGATAAAGAGTTCAAGACTGGCTCTCTTCAGTTGTTGGGGTTCTGGGCTCTCTTCCCTGCTTGGCAAAGGAGAGCTGAGTCAGGTGAGAAGTAAGCAGGGTGGCCTGCAGGAGTCTTAGCAATGTTGTTTGCTTATTGTCCTACATTGTTTTACTGCAGCTTCCTTGAGAATCAGGGTTGGGGAGGGGAAGCAGAAAGAAACAGACCCAAGGGAAGGTTTCAGTAAAGCTGAATTAAAATATGGCATTAGTAGTAGATGAGTAATGGACTCTGTAGGCAAGTGTCAGCAAGGACTTGGGTTAACAGGTTCACTTGAAGAGCTTTGGAAATACTACTGGATAGTGACAGGGTATGCATCATGTAGGGTAGGAGATGAGAGTGCAGGTACCATGTAGGAGTTTTAAAAGCAATTTTAAAAAATAACGAAATTTACCAAGACATCTTTAACTTTAGGATCTACACTTTGAACTTCTTTTCCAGTGTCTTCTACCCAATGCTGGCTACCCAGGACATTCTCCCTACCACTCACATTTTTTTTTTTTTTTGAGAGAAACAGAGTGTGAGCAGGGGAGGGATAGAGAGAGAGGGAGACACAGAATCCAAAGCAGGCTCCAGGCTCTGAGCTGTCAACACAGAGTCTGATGTGGCGCTCGAACTTACCACAAAATCATGACCTGAGCTGAAGTCAGATGCTTAACTGACCGATCCACCTAGGCGCAACCCCCTTTTTTAAAAAAAAATATTTATTTATTTTTGAAAGAGAGACCTACCACTCACATCTTGATGAACTTCCCTTTTCTTCGCTTGCATTTCCCTAGAGAACAGACCATGTTAGCTAGCGTGTCAGTTACCTAATCTATATGCCTGGGGGAAAGTTAGAGAAGATATTTTCCCACTAGAGAACACACTTATAATTTGATGATAGTTTTCTGTATGACATTGTTTATTCTTTTTATTATACTAATCTGAAGGAATGATGTTGCAGAGGGCTTTCAGTCAAAAAGATTGAAGTTCAAATCCTGGTTCTGCCTTTAAGTAAATAACTTAGCCTCTCTGAACGTCAGAACAGAGGGGCTCACTAAAATCATGCTCCCAGAGTTACCATGAGGCTGTAGTGATATCATGTACTAAGACACCAAGCACAGTGCCCAGTACAAGGACAACTGTGCTTCAAGTGAACTTCAACCCAGTTGACTTCCCTTCCCCAACTGCTTTTTTTTCTTTCTTTCTAGCATGGATTATGAAGATTCAGTCTTGAGGGGTGGATAGAGGAGGAAATGAGTTGTAAAGTTCCCTTCAAATCACATTGCAATGGGTTCTCCATAGATGTTGAAATTTTCTTGAGCCAAAGAATCAGAATAGGACAAATGAAGGAATAGAAAGCTTGAGAGAAAGAAAAAAGGCAAAGAGGAAACCAAAGCTCTTGCTTGGAGACCTAGAAGACAAATTAAAGGAAGTTGTGGTGGGGAGGCTACATCATGAGCGCATGTGTGTGCATGTGTGTTTGTACTCCCACACAGAACACGGGTGAGAGCAATCAACAGAGGGTAGAGCTGTTGGCCATGTGGAGAGGATTTCCTTTCTGTTCTTCTGTGCTCTTTGACTTCCACCATCCTCCCTTCCCTTCTTCTGGCCCCCATTCAAGAGCCTTGGTTTCCCCTCTTTTCACTTTACATCCATGAAATTAGCATAGATGGGCAAACAGATGTTCAATTGTTTCAAGTAACATTGACAGTAGAGAATTTGGTTCCACAAATCATGTCTCCCAGCTAACCCCTTTCTTACCAACTGGGCCCTTGTGGGAGAGCCACTTTGGGAGACAGATTATTCCTACCCCACTGCGCCTCAGCTTCCTGGTTCCATGCCATACACCTGCCTCACTGGACTTCTCTCATCTTCTCTGGGGTCTTGAGTTCTATGTTCCTCGGCCCCAGTTTCTGGTCAGTGCTCTTCTAGCCTTAAGGACAGAACCTTCCTCAAACTATTTCAGGTTAGGAAGAGAGTTTGTTAAAACTATATAGAGGAACTCTCAGAACCTGAAAACAGAAAGTAAGGGATAATAGTAGACCCTACTTCATTGTTTTGTTAGATTAGATAATATATTTGAAGGGTTTAGTGCAGTGTGGGCACAGAGGATGCACTCAATCATTGTTAAATAATATTCTTAATATCCTAATCTTTAACATCTTAGGCATCCAGCCCATTGGCTACTATACCCATTTTATTTTCAAAAATTGAGACCTTAAGTGGCTATTTGCCTTACATCATGCTGTTAATAAATGGCAGAGCCCAGAGTCGGGATTCTTGAGGCTGTTGCCCATCCTAGTCAGCAGCCCGTCGATCTCATCTCTGAGGCTAGCTGGAAAGCAGAGGACATGCTCTCAGCACGTATTCAACCCACTAGTAAGAAGTTGAGTTCCTGTCATATTCTCAGTGTTCAGAAAGGAGCTTTAAGGAGAAAAAGAAAATTATCCTGTCAAATAGTTTAAATCTAGTTGGAAGAATTGATTCTTTGTTTGATTGATTGATTAAGCCAACATATGCTTATTGGGATCTTTGTACTGAGTGCTGGGGACAAAGCAGACATGGCCAGAATACTCATGTGGCTTACATTTCAGTGGTCCAGTGTGTTTATGTGTTGGGGTGGCGCTGGGGGAAGAACAAATGTCCAAATCTACATATACATAGATAGAACTTGATCTCAGCCCAAGGAGGAAATAGCAGAGTGCAGTGAATGGGGATTCTAGTAGAGAGGAAGATTCCAATTAGGTAAGACTGTCAGGGAAAGCCTCTTTGTAAAGGCAACATTAAATCTGAGTTCTGAAGAATGGGAAAAGTCGGCAGTAGAAATAGCATCTGTAAAGACCCAGATGTGGAAGAGTTTACTGTGTTGAAAGAAGTGAGAGGAACCTAGTGGATGAATGTGATGAGGGATGAAGGGGTTGGTAGATTAAGTGCCACTGGAGAGGTGGTCATAACACCCATTATACAGGGCCTCTGGACCATGATAAAGTTTGGCTTCTATTCTAAAGGTAACAGAATGATGTTAAAGGGTTTTAAGCTTACAAATATAAAACATATTTTAAAACCTTATTCTAGGTACCTTGTGGGGACTGGACTGGAGAAACAAGAGTGAAGGCACATAAAATCTAGGAGCTCTTACATTGATGCGGGCAGGAGATGCTAGGTCTTGGATCTGGAGGAATCTGTGAAGATGGGGAGAAGTGTAGATAGGGTCAAGATGGGTTTCATAAGCAGCAATGACAGGGTGTGCGGTGGGCTGGATGAGGCAGGCAAGAAGAGGGAGCAGCCATTGAGGCTACCCAGACTGATGGCTTGGCTGGGCTAGGTGTTTTCAAGGAAATTAAAATTTCAAGGTAATTTAAATGCAGCTCCAGTCCTACATGGGAGAGAGGGCGTTACCTAAAGATGGGGTTTGCCTTGAGTCTTGAAAAGTGGTAAGGGTTTGGGAGAATGGGAGGGAGACTGAATGGGCAGAGAGTGGTTTGAGGGACATGAAAGTGGTGGGGAGACCTGACTCAGAGAGTGTGTGGTGGGGAGGCAACAATCCGCTTGATTGGGACCCAGTAGGATGAGGGCTAGGGCATGGGTTTTGGAGACACAGGAGAGCAGTGTCCTTGCCTATAAAACACAGATGACGCTAGAACCGCCCTTCAAAGTTGCTGTGAAGATTAAATGGAATAAAGTTGATACCATGCTCAGACCTTGACACATAGTAGGACCTTAGTTAATGCTCTATAATCATTACCATTAATATTTTTACATTTACATATATTTATTTATATACAGTGTATGTGATATATATTACACATTATACGCACACACGTGTTTGTATGTATGTGCATAAGAATTGAAAAACAGGTGTGGGAATTTGGATTTGATATGACAGCATGTGTGTTTTCTGCTGGTATGTTTTCTGAGAGGTGAAGTGATCCACTGAATGATATTTAAAGAAGGTGAATTCTGGCATTTGGATCCAGAATGGCCTAGTGAGCAGAGATCCTTACTGAATAACTCAACAGTCCAAGAGCAGCTAGACAGTTTAGGCAGCACATACTCCAAAGGCTGAGAATGTAAACCTTCACATGCCAAAGGAGAGAGGGACCTAAATAACGTCATGACTTCGGGATATAGGGTTCAAAGAGTTCAATTAATAATCACCATGGCCCTACATTACAGGGCCTTTTCATAAAATCTAAACTGGCTTCCTGAATTCTCAGTGTAGGAAGCACTTTTCATACCACATTGAGCCTCCTCTCAAGTTAAAGCAACTTATTTTAAATGTGTTTAAATCTTACAGTAAAGGGTAGCCATAGTCTCCTTTATACCCACTACTCTAGTGTCAATTCCATTGTGTTATAATAACTGGTTTGATGTTAATACATAAAAGGGAGCTCCATCACTGAAATAGAGTATGAGGATTCCAGTTTTTAAAAAGAAAACCGTAGGTTGGTAGGGATGAGCATTTCAGCAGGAAGAACTTGATGAGTGTTTACTCCAAATATAAATCTTAATAGGGAGGACATAAAATATAAAATATATATTCAAACTCTTAAGAGAAAGAAGCATGATACAAGGAATTGAAAATCTAGTACAATAGTCACATGACGAATTGAAGCCTCCATCAGCTTGGGTCCCCACAGGATTAGAATGAGCAGTGCCTCCTGCAGACACAAAGCATAAATGAGAAATAAACTGTTATGTTAACCTGAGCCCGTTTGTTACCTCTGCAAAACCCATCCTGTTCTGGCTGTTCTCACCAGCTCTGGACACGGAACTCCCCAGGATTTCACTTTGCCTTAGGGCTCTGAGGTAATTTTGTGCCAGCTGAATAATACATTTAAAATAATAAATGTAATACAGGATTTTTGTTATTTCAGGTGGGATAATTGTTCAGGGTGTCCAAAGTGTCACACTATCTGAAATGGATGTCTAGTATATCTAGTTTGGGATAATTTTTTTGTGTTTGCAGGGGGGCCGGGGTAGGGATGGGTTTTATTTGGCCTACAAATGAAGTAGAAGATCTATCTGAAGTTCCATCTTGTTGGTTCAACATGTGAGCAGAATGCTAAGGAAGTAGAAATGAAAGGTTTCATCCAGGTTACTTTGCTTTAGTCTGTGTCCAAAGTTTGCACCCAAATCTGCCTCATCATAGAATTATCTTTTTTTTTTAATTTTGGGTTATAATTCATATACCATACAATTCAGTCATTTAAAGTGCACAGCTTAATTGTTTTTTAGTATATGCACAGACAAGTGCAACCATTACCACAGTCAATGTTAGAACATTTTCATCACCTTAAAAAGAAACCTCATACCATTTAGCTCTTGTTCCTGTGTACCCACATGTAGAAGGACTCCCCAGTCAAGAGTAAAATTATGACCTTGTCTTTATATAAGTCCTCAATTGCAAGAAAAATAAGGAAAACAGTCAGGGCCTTTGTTCATGGGATTCCTTCCACATGGGCCTCTTTCTCACTCATGGCCAAGAACCTTGACAGCACAGAGAAGCCTTCTTGAGACTTTCATTGCAGTTAGACTCCTCCTTTGCCTCCACCCTTGGTTCATTTCTTTCATATCACATATTATATTATTTTTTGTTTTCACTTTATTGAAGTGTAGTGTATGTACAATAAAACATGCCCATTTTAAGCAAGCAATTCATCGACAAATATGTATAACCAGTGACAACTACCCCAATCAAAATATGGCACACATTCCATCATGCCCCAAATTCCCTCCTGTTCCTCCAAATTCAGTCCTCTCCACCTCAATCCAAGGCAACCCTTCCTATTATTACAGATGAGTTTTATCCGTTCTTGAACTTCATACTAATCATAACTTAAATTGTTAGCTCACCTCTTTGCTGTCTCTACTACTAGACTTTTTTTTAAACCATCATTTTCTAGTACAGCATGTCTAGCACAGAGCTAGACAGTGTCAGAACGGATGAATCCCAAATCATTCTATTTATCAAGTTTAATTTTTAAAAAAAAAGTGAAGCATCTAAACATTTGACAGTAACAGTGAGGACTTTATTGTGAGGTCTAACAAATAGGAGTCTCTTGTTCATCTCTTTTGCTCTCTCGCCCTACCCTTTTTCATCACAACAATGTCAAAAGTAGCCAGGTAGGGGAGAAAGCTGGGTAGAAGTCACATTCTTTTGCCTTTAGGCAAAATGTATTATCGTTTTTTAATGAAAGGGTAGGAATGGTCTTACTCATTTGTAATGTTTTGAAACTTTCAACTTTGAGCTTTCAACTTTGTCAGTGAAGACATTTCTTTTTATTTGTTTATTTAATTTTTTTTTAAATATGAAATGTATTGTCAAATTGGTTTCCATACAACACCCAGTGCTCATCCCAAAAGGTGCCCTCCTCAATACCCATCACCCACCCTCCCCTCCCTCCCATCCCCCATCAACCCTCAGTTTGTTCTCAGTTTTTAAGAGTCTCTTATGCTTTGGCTCTGAAGACATTTCTTAAGGGCATCTTGCAAATCCATCCATGACCTTGACAACAGGATATGAGATCAACTCAAACTGCATCTCCATTTCTGAAAATACACTCAAGATTGGTGTCTTACCAGCAATGTCATGGCAACTCTGACAAAACGTTGTTACTATGATATAATCAAACCTTGAGTCACATACCTTTGAACTGGAACTTCTCATTCATGCACAGGGGAGTATGGGGTCACATTCAGCATCTCTGCCTTGTAGATGGAGGAGCTGAGGTATAGAGATCCTTCTACAGAGTGTTCTTTGCTTCTTTGCATGCATTCACTGCAGGCAGTGTGTGCATCTCCCTTCAGCCAAAGTTCTAAATCTCTTTCTCTCTCAACTATCTAGGACACATGAGAATTAACCTACTCATGTAGATTACAGGGCCCCAGCCCTCATTAACCTTAATATTGAAAGAAATACAGCTTTTGTGGTAGGAGAAGTGGAAATGCCCTTCCACTCTGCACAAATAGCAACATTTGCATGAACAGAGGAAATGGACTTTTTAGGAGGTAGTTTATCCAATGTAAACATTTGTTTCCAGTTAGTAAACATTTCACATATATAACACTCCTGGATTGGTGGACCTGTTTATAAAGCATTGTAAAATTGCATCCCTAAAGTTATCTTTTTAAATAGTAGATCAGGATGATGTCTACTCTGTATTTTCTTGATGTCCTTTGAATTAATGATTCTGTCCTAAAATTCTTTCCTTCCTCTACAGGAGGTATTTTAGTGCTATTTGTTGAAGAACTGAACAGCTGGGCCCTTGGTTTTTAAATATTGAAGTCAAATGTGCCCTAAACCTTCTCTTTTCCAGATGCAGGCTGTCTGTCCCCTGCTTGCCAGGCCTGACCTGGGTACTTCAATGGGATTTAAGTACTGAGCGAATCTCAGTCATGTCCTCATCCCTTCTCTTTGAAGATGTTGCTTTTGTTAATGACCCTGGGCTTGGGGGGACAGTCACCATTTGGGGGGAAGAGAAGAGGAAAGAGAGGACAGGATATAAATTCATAATCCCCAGCAAATTGGAAACATGCCTGAGGACTGGTTTGTGCCTCTGAGAAGGCAGAAATGGGAGGCGAGTGGGGAAGAAGCAGCAGGCCATGGCTGCGGGTTGGCAGGACAGATTCTAGAAGCAAATAAGCCCGTGTAAGAAAAGTTGGGCAAGTGGGCCATGTACACAGAAATGGTAGCTTATGAAACGCTCTCATTTTGCTAAGCCCTGATGATGCCCCCATCACCAGACCAGGGTCAGGCTTTTCCAAGAAGGCTGGGCAAATATCCATAACTGCTCATTCTGTTTCAATCCCTCTCCAAATAGTCATTACTCTCCTGCTGGCCCAGGCCAGCAGGCAAGTATTCAATTGCCCACCAGAATGAGTTGATACTGTTTGGAACTGTGTTTTTCAAACTGTAGGTCACGAGCCATTAAATGATTCTTGAAATGAGTTGAGTAGGTTCCAACCAACATTTTTTTAAAGAAGCAGGGCAGAAAATAGAAAACATCAGGGTATGTTGTGTATGGTGTGGTGCATGGTGAGGGTGAATAATGTTTTGTGGAACTTGGTTTTAGTCTATATGTTTATGTACTGGATTGCAACATAAATGTGGGTTTGTGTGTGTGTGTGTGTGTGTGTGTGTGTGTGTGTGTCTATCATGGTGAAAAAGAGCATTTGAAAATTACTGGTTTACAGCTACAGATTTTCAGATATTCTTTCAAGAAACCATTTTATTAGGAGGCTTTTCAAATATCCATATAGGTAGTGACAATAGTAAAACAGACCCCTTGTATCTTCATCTAGTTTCCAAATTGTCTTTTATAGATAATACTATCCTATTCATTTCCTTCAGTAATTTTTTTTTCTTTCTTTGTTCTGTCTTACCAAATGCAGGGAAGATTTCAGACAGAATCAAAGTAATCCTTCCTGATGGTTCAAGTTGTGAATATTTCAGGTCAGTTTCGAGAGCCTGCTTGAGAGGCCTCAGGAAACCCCTGGGAAAAACAAGTTTGGAAGGAGAACTGAGGCATACCTCACAGATGCTGCTTGCACAGCACTGTGCCTCTTCTGGAAGAGCAGTCCTGTCATCCGGTTTAGTTCAAAGTTCTCTTCCCCCATTCCCTTTTTACCTCCTCCCCCTGAGAGAATACAGAAGGAGAGAGCTGGGCGGAACCTGAGAACTTCTAGTCCATTGCTTTGTTTTACAGATGAAGAAACTGAACTCTAAGGGTGGGGACTGAAGTATCCAAGAGAGCCTCTTTTGTAATGCGGTCTGTCACAGTCCCCACAGGAACCTGGCATTAGGGTCACCCTTTTACAGACAGCAAACCAGGAGACAGAGAAATTAAGTATCTCACCCAGAGCCTTTGACAACATCATTAGTGAATCAGGAAAAAACATGAAGTCTCTTCCTTCCCTCTCAGTACTTTCCTTCTTAAGATTGGACCAAGTAAGTCAGGGTTTGGATGGGGTGTGTGTGGAGGGAGGGATGGACCAGGACGGGGGAGTCACCAACTTGCATCGTGGTCCTGTCCCTTTCTTCAAAGCCACTTCAATCAGACAGAAGTGGCCCTGGTGCATTATCAAGATTGTCCCATGCACTTCTGCACACTCAGGACTTCACTTGCTCCCCAGACCTCACAGCCCAACATATTCCCAAGAATGCTTTAGGTGGTTTCAGAAGTTACATCCAGGACTTGGCCATCCCTTCATAAGCTCCAGCTCTGTGTGCAGTGTGGAATTTGAACTAGGAACTCCTACAGAAACTCCTACAGAAAAAGAAAAAAAAATAAGCTAAATTAAACAAAAACCTTACAACGTAGGAGAGATCAGTTGTGCCCCTATGTAAGGAGATAACACGTATAAGGCAAAGGCTAGTGTAGTGCCTATCTAGCCCATATTTAGTAACTGGTAGCCACTTTAAACCTTCTTCCCTAAGCTTTCAAACAACTACTTCTACTGCTCTCCCCTTCTCTTCTTTGTATTTCGTGACTTGCCCCTGTCAACCTCAAAAAGAAAAGATAAGCCAGAAACTGAAACTCCCTCAACTTCCTAAAGCAAACACACAAATTCAGGTCTTTGCATTAGAAATCACTCTGCCTCAACCCAACATTCCACTGCAGTCGCTGTTCTCTTTCTCTTTTTCAGAGTCAGACCCCTCAGAGGGACTGCCTCCTTTTCCTTACTGCTCACTTCTCAGCCCACTCCAGTTTGTCACTTCACTCCACCAACACAGCTCTTGTGAACATTTCTGATGACCTCCATGGTGCCTAATCCAAAGAGTCATTTTTGCAATCCTTATCACAGCTGACAACTGCCTCTTGGTGAAATATCTTCTTTCCTGGCTATACTCTTGGTTTGCCTCCAATGTGTAGCTTTTCCATATTCTTTGCAGGTTCATCTCCACCTGCCAGCTGTAACAGAACTTGTCAGGACAATGACTTAGGCCACCTTCCCATGCCACAGTGTCTCCATAAGTGAATTTGCCCATGTCCCCAAGGATTGATTGCCACCTTTATATTTCAAACATTTATATTCAACTACCTCCTTGAATCGCTACTTGGGTCTCAAAGGCACTTTAAATTCAATTGGTCCAAAAGCAAACTCAAAATCTTCACCTCCAAGCCTGGTCTTATTCTCATCTCTTGGAAGTGGCAAGACTCCATACAGTGATGCCAGGGACTCATCTTTTCACCTCTTTCTGCCTCGCTAATCATGGACAATCTATCAGACTGTCCTTTCGAATGTTCTTCTAAAAATCTTCTGACTCTGATGAAATGAATTTCACCTCCTCTGCCTCCTTTTCCTCACACTCCCAGTCTCACCCGATGCTACAATAACTCCCGCACATCTCTTCTTGCCCCTCCAATTGAGATCAAGAGCAATCTTTTTTAAAAAAACACTTTTTTGAGAGAGAGAGAAAGAGAGTGTGTGCGTGAGTGGGGGGTGGGGAGAGAGAGGAAGAGAGAGAATCTTAAGCAGGTTTTGCATCCAACGTGGAACCCCAACTTGGGGCTTTATCTCACAACTGCAAGATCATGACATGAGCCAAAATCAAGAGTCTAATTGCTTAACCAGCTGAGCCACCCAGGGGCCCCAACTGCAATCTTTTAATACTGCAAGTCTGATTAATATCCCCTACCAAATGAAACCTGTCAATGGCTTTCTGCTACTTTACAGATAAGGTCCAAGCCCTAAAGCAGCCTGCAAGACCTAAATGGTCTGGCCCCACCTCACAAACCCCTACCCCTTCCCCAGCCTCAGCCCTACTGCCTTATATATGTCTACTCCCACTGCCAGGGTTTTGCACATGGTGGCTTCTCCATTTAGCGTGCTACCTTCCTCCCTACTCCTGCACTCCCCCACTACCCTCCATAAACTTACCATAGTTATAATTTATATTTTTTGTAATTCTTTGATTAACATCTGCCTTCCCTTCAGACCATTAGGTCTGGGAGAACAGTAAACCTGTTCCTGGTCATTGTATTATTTTCAATGCTTAACATTAGGCCTGCCATACAGGTGTTTAAAATTTGTTTCAGGTAAACCAAAAGTTCTTTTGTACTCCTCCTCAACCCCCTTCTCCGGTTTTGGTTTCTGTTTTGTTTTGTTTTCAGTCTTCTGAAATTGGGAACTGTTCTTCTAAGCCATGACTCTGTATTTTTTTGTACAGTTCCCAAATATTCATAAATCTCCTAAATATCCCTGTAGAAAACATAGGCTGTGGTTTCCTGTATTTAACATTTATACAAATGAAGCCATCTTCTACTTATCAACCAGCACCTTCCTTTTTTTTTTGTTTATGAGATCTATTTTTATTGATATCTGTGGAGATGGATGTAGATCAAGTTCTTTCATTTTTTGCTACTAGATACTACGCCGTAAAATAAATAAGTCACATTTTGATACTTCTATCAATGAATTATGTGTTTTGTTTTTTAATTTACTGTGATTTTGGTTTATTTATTTCGTGTCCTTGTCTTCCTTTGCTGACAATTATAGACTAAATGTTTGTGTCCTCCGAAATTTGTATGTTGAAGCCCTAATCCTCAGCGTGATGGTATTTGGGGGTGGGGGCCTTTAGGAGTAATTAGATTTAGATGAGGTCATGAGGATGGGGCACTCATGATGGGATTCGTGCCTTTATAAGAAGAAACACCAGGGAGCTTGCTTTCTCTCTTTCTTCTCTGTCTGAGGAGTTAGCAGGAAGGTGACCATTTGCAGTCCAGCAAGAGAGCCCTTGCCAGGAACTGAATAGGCTGGCAGCTTGATCTTGGATTTCCAAGAACTAGGAGAAAATAAATTTCTGTTGTTTAAGCCATCCAGTCTGGTATTTTGTGATGGCAGCTGGAGCAGACTAAGACACTGACTTCTAGTGAACTGATATTTTTTCTACTAGTCTGGAAAGTTTACATCCCATTTCCACTTATTTGTGTTTGCTCTTAAGCCTTTAATACACATTTAACTTAACACAACCTAAAGTTATTTTCTGTGGCACTCGTGTTATGTTGCTGTTTTTAAATTTGTTTTTATCCCCACTTTGCCCACATTAAGTATTTACAGTTGATACTTACCTTTATGAACAAGACTACCTTTTTTTTCATAATATTTTCCCCCTAACATTCCACTCTGGGCTTAATTTTTTTTCTTGATTGACAGTTCTTCATTATTCTTTCAGTGAAGACCTATGACGAGGAAACCCTTTAATTCTTTGTCTCAAAAAAATATTTTGCTGTCCCTCTCTAATATAGTTGGGTATATAGGCATAGAAAAATCACTGCAAGGCAGTGCTTATATCTGAATGGAATAGTTTTCTTTAGCTGCTTATGTATTCTAATTTTTCTAAGCTGAATGTTATTTGTGCAACTTCTCAAAAGTCAAAAAGTACACAACGAAACACAGTAAGACATGAAATACTTTGACCACTGGCTCATCAAATCAATGCCAAATCTTCACGTATTGGGATCGTGTTTCTGCAAGATTTTCTTCAGGAGAACCGTTGAAGGTGATGCTGTTGCCATGGCATTATACAAGTAGTTCCCTTAGATATTAAAATGGAAGAGTCACGTCACTCTAGGCTCAGGTTTCAGTTACTTTGGGCTGCATTTATCTGCACAACTTTAATGCAAATGTGCCTTTACTCCTGCTTTCTACTTGATATTAGAAATTCTTCTCAGTCACGGAATGGAATGTCTGCCTTCATGCAGACAATAGTCTTAGGGCTGAAGTGTGAAAGAATCATCTCGGGCACCCATTGTACCTGGGAAGCCTGACTATATCCCCGCTCTGCTTCCAAAGCAGATTCTTTTTAATGGCCTTGAGAGCAGTATCTGTGCATGGGATGGAGAGCCTGAGCACAATCCAGGTCCCCTCCGGAGTCACTGGATTTCAGAGAATTTCACAACAGTGAAAATTAGATTTCTAGGGAGAGACCACAGCCAGTGACACTGAGTTAACATCATTTTTCCAGCTGCTTGAGGGACCTGGTCAGCTGGAGAAATCTGAATTTTGTTCACACAGAATTTCAGTTAGTCAATTTGTCCACACTGCTATTTTATTTTTAGCAGATTATGTTTAGATTCTTGTTTTCTTTTGGGTTTAGGTTTAAATTTTTTTTTTCTGGCTCCTATCATACTGCATCCTGCAGATTATGTGGGCTCCAAATCAGCTCCTCATATTTGTAGCCATAGATTTCTTTAAAAGAAAAAACCCCAGCCAAACCACTCCTGACATCAAAACTCATTTGGTAACATGGACTTGCAAACTAGAAAAAGCCAGCAGAATGTCTACATTTTGGGGGCACCTGGGTGGGTCAGTCAGTTGAGCGTCCAGATGGGGCCACAGTTGATGATGGGGAGACAATATGACCAAGGGAGTGATTGAGTGACCTCTGCACTCTGTTAAAACCACCAGTTCACTACTGCCCCCTGACTCCCAGAATGTTGGCAATCAGATCTGAATTCCCCAGGCAGGACACTGGTGGATTCTTTTTAGCAGAATCTGACCAGCCCAAGAGAAAGATAAAAAAAAAAAAACAAAAACAAAAAACAACCCAAATCAGAGGTTTTTAAATAAATGGCCCAGAGACATAACTCAGGATTTTTCAGCCAAAACTACTGACGTTTTGGGCAGTATAACTCTTTTATATGTGTGGGTTGTCTCGTGCTTGTGGGATGTGTAGCAGCGCTCCTAGGATCCAAATACCAGATGCCAGTAGCACTGCTCTACCCTGAAGCCAGTAGTCAACAGGCCCCACCCACCCACCTGGAGTTTCCAATCAGTTTCATAGTATTCCATTCATTCTTAAGCATGAGCTGACAACCAGGGAGCCTGGGAGGCATAGTGGGGTAAACATCCTACTTCCACCCAGGTCATGATCTCACAGTTGGAGGGCTCGAGCCCCATATCAGGCTCTGCGCTGACAGCATAAGCCTGCTTTGGATTCTCTGTCTCCCTCTCTCTCTGCCCCTCTCCCCTCCTAAAAATAAATAAATATTTTTAAAAAACAAATATATGAGCTGACAACCAAAAGCCAGAATATATCTGAGAAGGAAAGCCTGCAACGTGAAATATGGAGAGAGAAACAATTTTTTTTTCAATATATGAAATTTATTGTCAAATTGGTTTCCATACAACACCCAGTGCTCATCCCAAAAGGTGCCCTCCTCAATACCCATCACCCACCCTCCCCTCCCTCCCACCCCCCATCAACCCTCAGTTTGTTCTCAGTTTTTAAGAGTCTCTTATGCTTTGGCTAGAAACAATTTTTTTTAATTGTTTTCAATGTTTATTTTTTGAGAGAAAGAGAGACTGAGCATGAGTGGTGGAGAGGCAGAGAGAGAGGGAGACACAGAATCCAAAGCAGGCTCCAGGCTCTGAGCTGTCAGCACAGAGCCAGATGCAGGGCTCGAACCCATGAGCCATGAGATCGTGACCTGAGCTGAAGTCAGATGCTTAACCAACTCAGCCACCCAGGTGCCCCAAGACAGAAACACACTTTAAAAATAAAGAGTAAACACAGACCATGCAGGGAGAAGAAAACCTCAAAAATTATATTATTATTCCGAGAGAGAGACAAGACAGTGCAAAAGAACTATTGCAAATTAAAATTATTATAGAAATTTTAAAAAATGAAATAAAAGGAATGCAAGAAAAAGTTTATGAAATCTCCCAGAAAGCAGAACAAAGAAATAAAGAATTAAAGAGGAAGATAAAAATTAGACAACAGGTCCAGAAGGATGAATATCCAAGTGATCAATTCTAATAGAAGAGAACAGAGCAAATAGAGGTGAAGGTCTGAAGGAAATCATCAACGAAATAATCTAGGAACCTGTCCCACAACTGAGATGTATGAGTTTGTAGCCTGAAAGGGCCTCCTGAGTATGTAGCACAGTAGATGAAGAAAAGATCTACATTAAGGCAAACTATTGTGAAATATGAGAATACAAGGGTCAAAGAGAATATCTGAAAAATCTTCTATAGAAAAAGTTGCACACTTTTGCAACAATGTGAACATCTTTGTACTTCTCAGGGGAAATACTGGAAGCTATAAGACAATGGAGGACTATACATTCGGAAGGAAATGGTTACGCAACAGGAGATGGAAGTCAATTGCAGATGTGAGAGGCCTCTAACATTTTCCTCCCGTGGGCTATTTGTCAGAAAATTAGTAGAGGAGGTACTTTATCAAAACAAGGGAGGACCCCACAAAAGAAAAAACCTGGGGCAAACCATTGCACACAGAAGAGAGGGAAAGGGAACTCCCAGGATGATGGTGATGGTACATCCCAGTGTATCAGTTGCTCGCTTCTCTAATTAGTCCATATTGGAGAAGTCAGAATGTTGTGGAAGAAGTTTCTCTAAGAAAATGTAATGGACAGAACATGGCATATTCAAATATTTTGAGGGATAACTGGGACAGAGAATTTGGGGTTGAAGAAGTGGTAAGACTTTAGAAAATCAAAACAACCAACAAAAATGCTCAGATCAGGGAGAATAAAATTTTACACAAAAGAGAAATTATGGGATTCCACAAAACTAAGCTGGGAATAGGACTTACATAACACAATATACACTCTGACTATCCATTCAACAAAAGTATGATACAGTTATTTCAGGAAGATGGTAGAATAAGAAGAGTGAAATATGTGCTGCGTTGAGTTGGTAGTGATGGACGTAAATACTGAATCCTCTTCTTCCATGAAGGGAAGTTAGATTGTGCCTAATACTTGATCAGTCTTTGTGAAGATATGCCTGTGTAGATATGCACAGATCATATTTCATAGATATATGTATACATTGATCTCATGGTTTTGTGCAGTTGGACCAAATAAGTATTGGCTTAAGCATTCAGTTTGTGTTGTGGTTCTTGGCTTAGCCATCTCTTAGCTGTATGAGTTGAGCAGGTCATTTTAATGTCTCTACGCTTTTAAAATGGGAGATTTTATTCAATGAACAAGCAACTATTGAGCAATTCCCATGTCCTAGAGTAGGGAGATAAAAGATACAGTCCTTGACTTGAAGTCCAACAAGGGAGGCAGACAAGGAAACTGACGGGATTCGTAAAGAATGCTAAGGAAGCACAAAGGGCGAATGCAGACTGACATTATATTAAGTACTTACTATGTGCCAGGTTATATGTCATGTAATGTTCCCAGCAACCCAGTGGTACTTTCCGCAATTTTACAGTGAAGGAAATCAGTACTCAGAAAGGCTAAATAATTGAACCTGTAGCTAGCTAGAAACTAGCTACAGATCAGAATTTAGGCCCAAATCTCTCATGCTCTCATGTCATTCTCTCTTTAGAAACATATGCCCCCTAAGGGGCACCAAGCCTAGATAAGAAAAATGTTGAGATCAGAAAGAATTCCTGAGAAGGTGGTGCTGGAGATCAAAATTGATGGACTCTGGCCATGGAAAAACCCGGACACTAAATCTCTCTCTCCTGGACCAGTGTCCTATTGCTGCTCTATTTACGAAGCTTTACTTAGTAAATATTTGAGTGACTATTACATCCCATGGATCATGCTAGGTACTGAAGGGGTAAAAGCACAACAGAACAAAAATAAAACAGTTCCTGCTCTGGATAAGTTTATGGTCTATTGGTGAGGATGATTATTATACAGCATGGAAAATTATATGCTGGGAGCTCCTAATACAACTGTGCAGGAGATGTGGTGGAGAAGGAAGGGACCTTCCTAGGGGGCATAGCTGGACTGAGTCTGGAGGAACAAATGGAAGTCAAGAGAAGGCAGAGGAGCAAGGTCACCCATGTGCACATCATAGCGCCCTGTCAGTGTGCAGAATATTTTGGGAACTCACTGCTTGTTGTATTTATTCTGGGCCTGGAAAGTAGGTTTATGAATATCTTCAGTGATAGCAAACCCATTCTCTGAAGGGGAATTTGATATTGTGAAAAACCAAAAGTTACTGGATATTCATGGACAACAGAAGGAAACTTTCCAACTTGTATCCTGGAGAAGCAGAAGGGACCCGAATCCCAGCTCACAGTTGCCAAGAAACCCTATATGAGGCAGGTGCAAAACATTTTTCCCCCTCTTTTAAATTCAGACTCATTAAAATATGTATTTTCAGAAGCCACTAATGAAAATAAATTGGGCAATCAGGCTGGCTCACACAACTTATAGTAAAACACGAGGTGTGATTTTTTTCAAGTAATGAGGATCTTCTTACATGCTAACAAGGGGTTCTGGAGACAATTCTAAAAGAGGATTCTCAGAAATAGTTTGAGCTGTGGCACCAAATTTGGAGTATATTTATATTCTCCTAGGAAAACAACTTTCATCTGTGTGCTACTCCCCAGGATCTATTTATTAACAGCAGTGTTGATCTCTTCAGTTTCATTTGATAGTTGGGCCATCTTTAAACAATGTTATTCAAAAAAATTAGTCAAAATCTCAGGAAATTCTAAAATATTGGTGTCCTCTTCCTCCGTCAAAGAACGCTACCCTCTACCTGAACCTTTCCCTGGCCCCTGCTGAACTGAATAACTGAGGCAAAACATGGGTTTCCAGGGCAAAATAGGTTCACAGGAGCCCTGGCTCTTTAATTGGGGGCCCGCTCTTACCATTTCTTTGAAATTGCTTGGTGCTAAGGGGCTGCCTTCCACAATTTGTTTACTGTATTCAGAGATAAACATGTTTGAAAGAGGCATCATAATTAGTAATACTCTTTAGATTCAACTAATCACGGAGGTATTTATGTTGACCATTACAATCAGGGCCTATTTGTTTCTTACATAATTAAAACAGATTATGAGTTTGGGATGGTTTCTGAGAAACCATCTAGCTCATTAACCTGAGAGCAGACAGGGTTAAATACTGGAGGTGTTTCCTTGGGACAGCCACATAGTCCCTGAGGGAAGGAAGGTAATGGGAATGGGTGTGACTTGAGTATAACCTTTCACCAGTGGCTTGTCATCCCTAATTTACCTGCATCTGCTCTTGCCCACCCCCTCCAGTCTAGTCTCTCCATAATGTAAATGGATTGAGCTCTAAAAAACAAACCTAATCATGTCACTTGCCTCTTTAGAAGCCCTCAAAAGCAGCACATTACTCTTAGGAAAATACCAATGTCTTTACCCTACCCTATAGAGTTCTGCCTGATGAGACCCTTGGCTGCCTCTCCAGCCATGTTGCAACCCAACTCCCTTACCCCTACTCCCATGAACCAACACTGGAGACTTCACAATTCTTGGAATGTGTTCTCTCCTACTCCAGGGTCTGTTTAGTGCTGTTCCCTGAGCTCAGAATGCTCCCTTTCCACCCCTTTCACCTGCTTTGCTATTAATATTACTGGCCTATTATATACTCACAAATGCATAGTTCAGAGCCATCCAAAATGGTAGCACTTATCACAATTTTAAAAGGACACATTACTATGGAGTAATTTATATACATCTCTCCTACTAGATTTTAAACCCCATGAGGTCAGGGATAATATTGTTTTACTCATTACTGTATCCCCCTGGCACACACTAGACAATGAGTAAATTTTTTTAATGCTTATTTATTTATTTTGAGAGAGAGAATGAGTGGGGGAGGGGCAGAGAGAGAGGGAGAGAGAATCTCAAGTTGGCTCCGTGCTCACCAGGGAAGCCTGATGCCCACCACCCTGGGATCATGACTTGAATTGAAATCAAGGGTTGGACGCTCAACCAACTGAGCCATTCAGGCACCCTAACAATGGCTAAATCTTCATTGAGTAAGCAAATTAATGCGAGGGCCAATAATCTATGTGTGCAAAAATAAAATACTATTGGGTTGATATAACTTGGTTGTAGCAATGTACATATATTTATATTTATATGTATATACATTTGTCAATTTTTTAACATTTACTCTAGTAAAGTAAAAGGGTAGGAGAGAATGTAGCTAGTTAATAAAAAGTGAGCACCATGCTATTTATTGGTTCATCCATTCTTCACTTATTTTTGTTCATTCAGATGTCACAGGATAGAAAAACTTCCTTTTTATTTGAACAATTGTCACTATAAAATTTCCTGAGAAGAACAGTCTTGGTTGCAACAACAACACAAAAGACTGTGGTAAATATTTAGGCTAAGAAGTGGGTCCCCTTCCCCCTGACCCTTCATACTCCACCAAGCAATGGCATAAAAATACAGTCTAGGTATTTCTGACCATCTGACCTGTTGCAGAGAAACTAGAGAAAAAAGTGACAACTCAGCCTTTTGGTGCTCTTAGGTGATCTCTCTTGTACACTAATTGTCACACTTGGTTATTAACCTGAATTACATGACAGACATTTTATTTTGTTTTATTTTATTTTTTAAATGTTTATTTATTTATGGGGGGAGGGGCAGAGAGAGAGAGAGGGAGAGAGAGAATCCCAAGCAGGCTCTGCAGTGTCAGCTCTGAGCCCGGCATGGGGCTTGATCCCGCAAACTGCGAGGTCATGACCCAAGCCAAAATCAAGAGCAGGATGCTTAATGGACTGAGCCACCCAGGTGTCCCCCATATGACAGATATTTTAAAATGGAGACTACTGCAAATGAGCGGCGCCTGGGTGGCTCAGTCGGTTAAGCGTCAGACTTCGGCTCAGGTCAGGATCTCGTGGTTCCTGGACTCGAGCCCTTCATTTGGCTCTGTGCTGACAGCTCAGAGCCTGGAGCCTGCTTTGGATTCTGTCTTCCTCTCTCTCTGCCCCTCCCCTGCTCACACTCTGTCTGTCTGTCTCTCCCTCTCTCAAAATAAATATTAAAAAGATAATAATAATAATAAATAAATAAAATGCAGACTACTAACAAGTATCTGATCTGGGAAAGCCTATGCTTTTGAGTGAAATGTCTACATTATAGATAACAGGCAGCAAAACTGAAAATTATATTGTAAGCAATAACATATTTGATATACACTCTTACCTTAATAGAAGACCATCCCACCTCTGCATGAAATAGAATAACTTAATTATTGACTTCATGAGAGAAACAGTCATGCTGGAGAATAAAATACATAGACTGTTCTCCTTGTGCTCTGAATAAAAGATGTAATCGGATGCAATCATTTCATTAATACACACATGGCCCTGTAATGGAAATACAGAGGACCAGATGGCCAGGAGTGGACTGAGATGAAATGAGATGGGTGTTTGCAGTTTAGCAACTAACTACTTAGCCTGTACGGATTATACTAAGTACTTACAGAACCACAGGAACACATTTTCAGAATGAAATTCTGGCTTTGTGTCCAGAAGCACCATTCCCAGCACTAGGAGAAAGCCTATTTTACTGGGCTCTCACAGAGCTATTTTGCCTAAGTAGTTGGTAGTGGGTATTATTGCACTAGTGCACAAATATGACTGCATGTTGGAATCACCTGGAGAGTTTTTAAAAAATATATATCAACGCACTGGGCTCACCTCCAGAGATGTTGCTTTAATTGGTCTGGGATACAGGCTAGGCAATGGGATTTTCCAAAGCTCTCCAGGTGATTCTAATGTACAGTAAAGTTTAAGAACCACAGTGCTCCTGTAATTCTGTATTTCCACAAGTAGGACCACTTTATAGATCAATAAAAGAGGCAAATACCTGTGTGGTGTGATTTGAGGAAGCTCAGAACATCCCCTATCCCCAAACAGCTATTCTCTTCTTCTGTGTGGTGTTTGGAAAACTACCTAGAAAAATTCATGTCTTTGAATGAAGGCTTTCCAAGTTAAATGAGGATAATGCCTCTGAGAAGGATAATACATTAAGTGGTTATCAGTTATTAACACCCCGGTATGCTCATTTATCGGATTACTTTCCTTTATGGTGGTGGCGTAAGGGGTGGGGAGTGCTGAAGTACAACTGTAGGAGGCTCAAGGGTCACTAGGTGTGGATTCAAGATGAGTTCCAGGGATGGGAGGTATGACCAAAGGCAGTCTATAGTCAAGGTGGAATGATGATATGATAACAAAAAGAAAAATTTGGTGTGGGATTTTGTGGATCAGAGAAGACTGTGAAAGGGATCAAATGTGCAAGTCGGAGTTCATGGTCTTAACAAACCCTTGGCTGACTTAGCAAAATACTGCAGCGAGAGAGCTGAACACATGGTCAATAATAAGTGAGTGACAGCTTCTTTCCAGTCTCATCCCAGCTCCAGAAACAAGAGTTCTCCATACCAGACTTGGATTTGGTGCCCAAAAGTGATCAGAGGGCAGCTAGGTAGACAAGAGCTAGAAAATCACAAAAGCCTCTGGGCTGAGTAATGCCTGAGCCCCCAGAGTCTTGGCAAAAAGAGAAACTGACTGATTTTTGAAGGTCAAGATAACAGGCAACCAGGAGAATCCATGTATGGTTATGAAAGCAAGAAACAACCTTGAAAATAAGCTCCAGATCTTAAAGAAGGTTCCTTTCGGGATGAATATCAATTCCACACAATTATCTTGGCTGTAGATATGAAGCAACCGGATGAATCCAACTTTCAGCAGTATGCTCTGCTGTGGAAGACCTGAAGGAAGAGCACACGTGGGAACTAACATCTATTCTCCCAGTTTAACAAACCTGCCAGAGGCAGGTCCAACCCACGTGCATTTCCCCTGCAATTTCCTCATCTCTTTTATACAGCCTGGAAATTCGCTCAGCTGGAAGCCCAGCTATGTCCTGCATGGCTGGGACTCTGGCTGGACAGCGACAATGAGAGTGTGAAGAGGGGGGGTGCCCAGACTCCAGGCAGGCTCTTCTGCACTGTTGCTGAATGACTTCTGAATAGGGTTGACTTAAAAGAAATCTCTTCCTGCGGGTTTAACAAGCCCCCGCTGGGATGCTCCTGATGTGAATGGGAATCACGACTTGACATAGATGTGAAAGATTATGTGTCAGCAGGGCTGATTTGATTCTTAATGGAGTGTTAATTTATTTGCTGTGATTTCACGCATCTGCTTTGGCCACAATGTCATATTACGTTAATCCCTGAGATATCACTACACATAGGTGTATCCTCTATATACACGGTGGCTGAGGAATGGGGAATTTGTGCATATGATTTTTAAAAAGGGATATGTATACCTGGGCTGCCTGGGTGGCTCAGTTGGTTAAGCATCTGACTCTTGATCTCGGCTCAGGTCATGATCTCACAGTTAGAGGGATTGAGTCCCGTGTCAGGGTGTCAGGCTCTGCACTGACAGAATGGAACCTGCTTGGGATTCTGTCTCTCATTCTCTCTCTCTGCCCCTCCTGTGCTCTCTCTCTCTCTCTTTCTCAAAATTAATAAACTTTAAAAAAGGGATATACATATATATATATATATATATATATATATATATATATATATTCAAAGAAGTAGCAAGCAGAAGATTTTGGATTTTCTCACTATTTGGGTACATGGTCTCCTGGGGTGAGGACATGACTTGGTATTTGGAACCACTAGACTGAGGAATAGTTTTGAAGGTAATAGGCTCGGGGAAGTCCTAAGCCACACAGAAGTCACCATGTTCAGGGCTACTTATAATTGTGGGTTGGAAAGCTTTACCTCTTTTTTATTTAATGTTTATTTATTTATTTTTGAGAAAGAGAGAGAGAGTGCACAAGTGAGGGAGGGGCAGAGAGAGAGAGAGGGAGGCACAGAATCTGAAGCAGGTTCTAGGCTCTGAGCTATTGGCATAGAAACTGACCCGGGGCTCAAACCCACAAACTGTAAGGTCATGACCTGAGCTGAAGTTGGATGCTTTACCGGCTGAGCCACCCAGGTGTCCCTGGACAGCTTTACTTCTGTAGGAAATATTACTCTGTAAACTTTGAACAGCAAAAACAAGTGTTTCCATAAACAGTTGGGCTGGGGCTTAAATATAGGTAAGGGAGCACAGAAGAAAAAAAGAGAAAAATCACTTTGCAGCGAAGAGGAGTAGACTTCACGTGCCACTTAGTTCTTTTAAGTTGCACAAGACAGGTTGGGTTTGCCCCCTCAGAAGACAGCTTGATGGTTTCATTAGGAAATAGATGTATGTAGGCCACTGGGGGAGATATAACTCAGTTAATCCTAACTGTTTGTGAATGAAATGTGGAGGACTTTAACACAGAGACCAATCCCAAACAGAAGGTAGTCCCTCCCGAGCCACACAAATCCCAGAGGCTACAGATGCTGGCACATTGGAATCTATGTATCCAGGCCCAGCTCCCTGGGCTCCCTGCCTCTCTGATGCTGCAGCATAAGGCAGGCAAAGCTGAGCAGGGGGTTGGGGCCACCGTGAGTGAGGGCAGCACCAAGTGAGAGCAGGGGGCTGGAGGTTAACAAAAAATGCTTTCTGTTGAGGGGCTCAGGCTGTCCCAAGTGTGTAGGGACTTTCACTTGGCAAAAGGGACCCCCTCTCACTTTGAATGTAACCCATGGTCCCAGGGGAGCTGAGACCCACTTCTACTCGGGGAATGTGCAGCCTTCCCAGGTTGAGGGGAATAGAGCCAGAGAGCCACCCTGCTCCTTCAATGAACTTAAGTCTCCACAATGCTAAAGACACTATGGAAAGTATCATGACCTATAAGTATCATGCCTTCTGCTCCCCAAGAATTCACAGTCCAGTAGAGGAGGGGTCAATAGATTCACTTTCATTCTTACATGTTACACAAAGTTCCTAGCTTGGTTTTTGTTTACCAAATGTTTGAAGCTGCAAAGCTAATAAGTTCACCTGGGAATCTGTGGCTGAGAAGAAAGTGAAGTTCTAAGCACATATAAGGATAAGAGTGTATTCAGGTAACCCATGTAGTAAATTGGATCAGTGTTTGTAACTCTCTATTCTCTCCTTGTATTAGTATATACATGCCCTTTGCTATGTGCCTTTATAGTTCTCATCACTAAATGTGGAGACTATTTTCCTGTTCCATTAATGGAAATTACTGTTTAGTAAGACATGGCCTTGCAAAGCCAGTGATCCAGGTATTACTTTCCTTTAGATGCGTATAGGTAGCTATGTCCCCATGACCCAAACCACCTTTAATTCTCTTTTCCTTCTTCAAAGTTCTTATCTTCCATCCTTTAAAATTATTTGGTCTTCTTCTCTGGGATTCTTAAATAGCACATTCTTCATAGCTTTTTCCTTACTAGTATAACTGTAGGCAATTCACCCAATTTGGGGGTCAATTTTAACATCTGTGAAACAAGGAGATGGGGTTTCCTGATTTTAGGACCCCTCTCTGCCTTAATACTCACAGAAACAAACGTTTTCAACTTTTTATTGTTATCAGGGCCACTGGTGAGAATTAAATGAAAATTCAGGTACTTAAACTTTGCTTCCATAGATTTTAATTTAGCAGATTTGGGGTGGGACCCCAGCAAATGGTCTAATGTACAACAAAAGGTTATTCTATGAGCACCATTGTTTTTCATCCCAAACCACTACTATCATGGAGTAAAATGAGGTTTAAATAAGCATAAAACAGGGGCACCTAGGTGGCTCAGTTGGTTAAGTGTCAGACTTCAGCTCAGGTCATGATCTCATGGGTTTGTGAGTTTGAGCCCCTCACTGGGGCTTTCTGCTGTCAGCACAGAGCCTGCTTCAGATGCTCTGTCTCTCTCTCCCTCTACCCCTCCTTCTTGCACTCTCTGTCTCTCTCTAAAAAAATAACCAAACTTTAAAAAAAAAGTGCAAAAGGAATGAACTTCCCAGTTGACTTAAATGATGATCTTCAATTAGAGGGGAATTGAGACAGCAAAAATCTAACTGGATGAGATAGTGCTCTGAGAAAATTGAGAAGCGTGCAGCTCTACATAGAAACTTTCCATATTTGGGCACCCGGGTGGCTCAGTCTGTTAAACATCCGGCTGTTGATCTCAGCTCAGTTCATGATCTCACGGTTCATGGAATCAAGCCCTGCATCGGGCTCTGTGCTGACAGTGCAGATTCCCTCTCTCCTTCTCTGTCTGCTCCTCCTCCACTCGCACTCACAAGCTCTCTCCCTCAATAAATAAATAAACTTAAAAATTAAAAAAAAAAACAGTTCATTGTTTTCATGGTGTGGGGATGAGAAGGCTTTTATCTAAAAACAGGCTACCAAATCCAACATAGGAGTCTTAAAATATAGGTCCTATGTATAGACGTTTTTGTGTTTATATGCATGTTACATATATTCAACATGTGCTCACATGTTGAATCTATATGACAGACTAAACTGTATTTCAAAGTAATAAACTAATGATTGACACTGTAGTCATAACTTAGTGCTTGAAAATTGCATTGTATGAACATTTAAAATGTATTTCTGGCAATCTCTGGCCTTAGGACCATCATCTTTAAGGGTTTGGTAAAGCCACATGTATAGACTATAATGATTTTGAGTTTTTTAGGACATTTGAAGATGTTAAGCAGATTTACCAGGGGACCATCTCACTCATTCACCCCTTGTCTAAGATACTTTACTGCAAAAGTGTCTGCCAAAGGAGAGAATATAGGGAGCCAGAGCCCTTTCTCATTTTTAGTAGACTCTATTACTTCTTTGCAGTGAAAAACTGCTTCCTTGAGGTAAAGGTATCAGGCCTAGGAGAAATATCACTGATCCCTCCTACACCAAATATTGAGTTGTGCCTTAAAAGTCATCTTATTCAAAAGTGCAGTGTGAGTAGACTTAAGCCCATGCCTGTTACCCTTCCTCCCAGGGCCAGGGCCACCAGCTACCCAACCACCCTGGTTGCTTTAGAGCTGAAAGCTTATCACGGTGATTTAAGTAATACACATATGTGCTTCAATCTTTACGGATAATTAAGGCTGCAGTGTATACCTAGGATGAGTTAGCAACCTTATTACAGCTGTATTTTCAAAAGGGTGACAACTACTTACCCATTGTGCTTTGGGTACATTTGTATGAATCACTCCCAACTACTGTGTCTCCTAATACTGACCCCTGAGCTAATTAGCAGCCTGGTGTGATGGTTTCTATTTTGTAGCAACCAATTAGGCAGTTGCTCTGGACAGAACTGACAACAAAATGTAAATTTAAAGACAGAAACCAGGGTCTGTTGGTTGAGAGGAGAAAGCCAAGACCAGATAAGTGAAGATGGGGTGAGATTGTGAACGGGTTTTGTTTCCGGTAGTAGAATACTGGGCCTCCTTAAATTCAGATTCAGACCAAGGTACCCCATTAGCAAATAAATAAATAAACAGGCACATAAATATATATACACATAAGCAAACAAGCAAATAGATAATTTTAAAAAATAGCGGAGCATTTGTGTTTGTGCTGGGAGAAGCGAGACTATAAGTCATGGCCACCCACCTGCTCTCGAGAGGCACTTCCTAGGTATAGACTTGTGCCCAGACCCCTTCCTCAGAAGCAGCTTCACATCTGCCTTTAAGCTTCAGCCTAAACGGACTCTCATCAAGCCTTCCTCACCCCAGCATCTGACCCACGGAGGCACTGAATCGCAGGCTCCCTCTCAGCCACTCAATCCTCTCCAAGGGAGATTTAAAAGTGTCCTACTGTCGTTCTCACTCCCCTCCCCCCAACTAGCATCTCCATTTAGAGAGGGAATTTCCGTTATCGCCCCAAAGACAAAGAGCAAAAAGGTGAGGGACGCACGTAGAGAAGCCACACTACCGACTCGCGTCCGTTCCCACTCACCCACGCGTCTGCTCCCGGCTCCCCCTCCTCTCGCCGGGGACTGGCGGTCAGGTGAGGATACCTGTGCGCCTAGAGAAGCCCCGAGGGGCACTGCGATCCTTCCTCCCGAAGTCACCCCACTCCCTGCGGGGGCCCCAGGACTCTTGCCCCCCTCTCCCGGTGCGCGCGTCCCCTGCCCCTCGGGCTCCGGCGCGCAGCGACAGCCACACGCCGCGCTCGGCTCCCCTCCGCCGACCTGGCGTGACGCAGGCAGAGACTACTTAAGGGCGGATTAGAGGCGGCGGCCGCGGATTCCCGAGCCCGTCAGCCAGCTCCGCGCGCTGCGCCCAGGCCTCGCAGGAGGCAGCACAGGGGCGCCCGGTGCCTGCAGAAGTGCCTGGCGCGGGGGGTGGTGCCCGGACCTTTCCCTGGCCCCCAACCCAGGGGGTGAGACCTCTCTCGGGCCGCCAAGAGCTCACGGACCTGCACGCTGCCAACCCCGCCCCGCCCCTCTCCCGGGCATCCGTGGGCTCCAGACCTGATCCCCGGACGGCGCGGGAGGTTAGTGCCCGCTCTCCCAACCGCGCCAGCTGCCCCATCAGTCGGGGTGCGCTACGATTTCTTTCCTCATTTCCCTCTTTTAAGTGCAATAAAAGGGAGAGGGGATTCCTGGATTTTTTTTTTTAATTTGTTTGCTTCCTTAATTGGGGGGCAAGCGCTCCCAGTCGGGAGGTGCGGCCCAGGGAGGGGCCAGGAGCGGGAACGTGCCCGGTGCTGCCCAGTCTTTGTCTGCTGCCTCCGGATGCACAGCGATGGGGGAATGGACCATCTTGGAGAGGCTGCTGGAAGCCGCGGTGCAGCAGCACTCCACTATGATCGGGAGGTAAGGGCGCCGAGCCGACTGTCAGCGGGCCCCGTCGGGCGACCCCCGGGAGTCCCTTCTCACGTCCAGACCGAGCCCCAACAGCCCCCAGCCCATCTACTGCCCCTTCCCATCGTCCTCGGCCCGTGTGCCTGTGCCCCCGGTAATTGTGCACCCGATGCTGATGCCCGGTGATGTCCCCTTCCCCCAGCCGCTCCTGATCAGCTCTCCATCCCTTCCCCCTGAAGCACCACTGGGGGGTTGACTCTTCTCCCATTAGAAAAAGAGTTGTTGGCTCAGTCGTGGTACCCCCACCACTCTCTGGAGTCAGAGCCAATCTCCATCCGGTTCCCTAAATAGAATCTACAAGGAAGGCAGGATTGTGTTTGGACAGAGAAGGGCAAATGGGGAGATGGATCTGCTCTTTGGAACAGATGTATCTTTTCCCAAGAAATACTTATCAAGCTAAACTGATTTGGCTGTTAAAACTTACAGTATCAGACACCCACACTCCCAATTGATATTTTGTGTCATCATATGTATATATATATATTCATATGTATGTACACTATAAAAAGCCGTGTATATATGTGGATATACATTCATAGCTGTCTGTTTATATAAGACATTAAGTTCAGTATTTATCCTGAGGGTAAATTAAATATCCACTTGAAATAATTACATGCACACTCTGTGTGTAGACTTTGAAACAGGTACTCTCTGTTCAGATATTCCATGTGCATTTGCCATATCCAGAGTGAAGGTGTTTTTTGCATTCCATGTAGCATTCCATGTAGCAGATGAAATCTATTTGTTGCAAATACACCGTGCCCAATACATGGATATATATATATATATATATATATATATATATTTGAGATCCTTGTAATATGAAGTGTTCTTAGTCTACCAGCAACCAGCAGAAAGGGAAGAGCCAAAAAAGATTTCCTAGTTTCCCAGGTCAGAACCACCAGGGATGGACAGCTCTTCAGTCAAAGGCCTGGCAAACACCAACCAGAGCAGGGAAAGGAGGAGCAGGGGTTTCCTAAGTCAGTGACTCAACCCTTGAGAACCTCTCTCCCTCCCTCTTCCCCTGCTCAGGATCCTGTTGACTGTGGTGGTGATCTTCCGGATCCTCATTGTGGCCATTGTGGGGGAGACGGTGTACGATGATGAGCAGACCATGTTTGTGTGCAACACCCTGCAGCCCGGCTGTAACCAGGCCTGCTATGACCGCGCCTTCCCCATCTCCCACATTCGTTACTGGGTCTTCCAGATCATAATGGTGTGTACCCCGAGTCTCTGCTTCATCACCTACTCTGTGCACCAGTCTGCCAAACAGCGAGAACGCCGCTACTCTACTGTCTTCCTAACCCTGGACAGGGAGCCCCCTGAGTCCATGGGGGGTCCTGGAGGAACTGGGGGTGGAGGCAGTGGTGGTGGCAAACGAGATGATAAGAAGTTGCAAAATGCCATTGTCAATGGGGTGCTGCAGAACACAGAGAACACCAGCAAGGAGACAGAGCCAGATTGTTTAGAGGTTAAGGAGCTGACCCCACACCCATCAGGGCTGCGCACTGCTGCACGATCCAAGCTCCGAAGGCAGGAAGGCATCTCCCGCTTCTACATTATCCAAGTGGTGTTCAGAAATGCCCTGGAGATTGGGTTTCTGGTAGGCCAATACTTTCTCTATGGCTTCAGTGTCCCAGGGTTGTATGAGTGTGACCGCTACCCCTGCATCAAGGAGGTGGAATGTTATGTGTCCCGGCCTACTGAGAAGACTGTCTTTTTAGTGTTCATGTTTGCCGTGAGTGGCATCTGTGTTGTGCTCAACCTGGCTGAACTCAACCACCTGGGATGGCGCAAGATCAAGTTGGCCGTGCGAGGGGCCCAGGCCAAGAGGAAGTCAGTCTATGAGATCCGCAACAAGGACCTGCCCCGGGTCAGTGTTCCCAATTTTGGCAGGACTCAGTCCAGTGACTCTGCCTATGTGTGAAGGGGCAGCTTCACACATAGGGCCTGGGGAATGAAATCTGCCCCAAGGCAGATGACTACTCAGAGAGAGTGGCTGTATCTGCCCTCATTTGCCATTGAGCTATAGGACAAGACTAGTTAAGAGAAGACCCTGCATCAATGGGAGAGGAGAGAAAGTAGAGCCATTACCACAGGTCACACCATTGGTTCCTACAGAGACCACTGCGCAGAGTGATGAGATGGATGAGTCGGACTTCTTTGGGCCTTTTCGCTGATGGCCCAGTCTGATCCTGCCAACAGTGTGCTTGCACAGCTACCAAGTAGGACTTAGCTCCACTGAGCTCAATATCCTGGTGAATGGCATTAACAAATACTTCATCGGTCCAAAATTTGTGACCTATCTCAACACGTCCCTTCATCCTGGGCTGCAGGACAAACATCCTTGAGGCATCTTTCGTGTACCTCCCCCATCAGCATGCTCCTCTCCTTCAACCCAGGATAGCATGCCAGCTTTTTTCTGAATCTAGCCTTACAGTAGACCTAATATGGTTTATCTGCAAGCTAGAGGGAATTACATGGGGTGCTTTTTGGAGATTGGCCATGGCAGAGGTTCGCATTCAAGCCCCATCTGACAAGCCCTTAGTCACTATGAAAACCTTAGGAATGTCTCAGTATTTCCAATTTTCTAACTCAAACTGCACTGGTGCTGTTTATTAGGGGCAGGGTTTGGGTGGGAGGGAGGGAATTGCAATATGCAAGTATAAAACTTCTGTGAGATGGTCGTTGCACTGTTAGGCATGTGGCTATGAGCTTTGGGATATTTCTGCCTTCTGGCTTGTGGACTTTGGCTAGCATTAAAAATATTTTGTTGTTGTTGTTGATATCAAGGGTGTCTACTTGAGCCACAGAATTTCTAACTGGTGTATTCCATTCATTTTCTTATACTTCATTTTGCCATGGTTTGAATTTACCTGTGTGCTCACACCAGAGACCTTAATCAGCCCATGTCAATCCCAATTTATTATTTTATCAGTTATTTTTGAAACACACACTTAATCACTAGCTTAAGAAACCTGGAAACACTATTGGCTAACATGTGTTTACGGATGTGTATTTGAGACATATACCAAAGGTTCAAAAACCTGTTTCTTTGGACTGTGAATATGTTTCCTTCTCTTTGCTCTTATATATTTAAGTGCCATATTATACCTTTTACATCCACTGTGTATTTAGTTAAAGCACTGGCTGAGAATAATATTTGAATAATTGCTTTGTGAAGCCCCCAATTTCCTTTGCATTATCATTTATGATTTTTGATTTAGGTATGGACATGGTGTAACACACAACTGAGGATTTGTTTAAAATAAAGTTCTTGCCTTTTTTTTTCATAAATTGGGGAAGAATCTTTATTTTTCTATTTTGATTGGGGTTCTATTTATTTATATGTATGTTCGAAAGTGTTTTGTTTCATGTTCGAAAGAGCACAACATTGGGGGCAGGAACTGAAAAATGGATGACCAATAAAGTCCAATCAGCCGCTAACGGATGAGAAGAGGCTGGTACATTTTGGAATGCTGAGAAGACTGTGATGAAGTATTCAAATAGTAGGATTTACTAACTACTTTCCATTTTAGCCCAAGATTTCTCTGCTTGTCTAAGGATATTTCTTGTAATAAAATGCCAACACTATATCATATTGGGTCAATTCCACGAGTTAAATATTTTTCCTTTCCGCCATACTTTTCTGCCATGGACCGTCACATCTAGCAGGTGTGCTGTGCTCCCCATCATCTCTTTAAGGCCTGATGTATAAAATGATGCTAACCCGAGGTACCTGGGTCACTCAGTCGGTTAAGTGTCAGACTCTTGATCTTAGCTCAGGTCTTGATCTCAGAGTTGTAAGTTAAAGCCCCACACGGGACTCCATGCTAGGTATGGAGCCCACTTAATAAATAATACAATGAAAAAATAAGAGAAATAAAAATAAAATGATGCTAACCCAATAGTCAAACAGAACCCTCCAGAGCACCGCTGTCCAATACAACTTTGTGTAATGATGGAAATTTCTACTATCTATGTTGCTCGGTATGGGAACAACTGGCTACATGTGGCCATTGAGCTCTTAAAATGTGGGTAGTGCAACTGATGAACTGAATTTCTAGCTTTGTTTAATCTTAATTAATTTAAATAGCCATGTATGGTTAGTTGCTACTGTATTATACAGCACAGTTGTACACTGTCAATCAGTCGTTGCCTATTGGGGTCTTTCAAAGGAGACTGATCCTTTGCTTATAGGTCATAAGGTCTTACTTTTTAGTCACACATTTCACTATGGTTTTTGGCATTTTCTGTCTCCATGCGGTCCTATTCGCTCAGTAGGCTAACATTCTTCCTTCAGTTCTTTATTGCTATTCACCTGATTCCAGAAGCACTTGGTCTGAGCATTGTGAGGCAATGTGGCATTTCCTGGATGATTGTTTTTCAAATACAATTGTGCCACCCTTTAACTATAGCAGAGCAGATGCCAATTTTAGAATGAAAATATGTTTATTTCCATCTATAGGTTTCCATCTGTAGTATAAATAGGCAATTGAAAATTATTATCCTTGAGTAAAGAAACAGATCCTCCTCTATTTTCTGTTTGGTGAGCTAAAAATGTTTTAAAACACCTCCCAGAGATGGAGGAAGAGTGTTGTTTGAGAGCTCTTAGCATATGCTTGGGTGTGAAAGAAGTAGGAATCTGTGTGGAAAACAAGGGCTGTTGTATTTATGCCATGATGTAAGATTAGAAGAACGGTAGTGTTTCCTGGCGGAAGTGCATCCCCTACCAGTGGGGCTGATCTATTTCAGGTCCTTGATGTTTCCAAATACCCACAAATGGAAAAAGGATTAATTCACTTGTCAGAAATGGAGGCGGGAACATACCTTCCTCTGGGCATGTAGAGTCATCCCTCAGAATGACTGATGTGTGTCAGTCTGATTCTGTTGCTTTCTACTTAATGAAGAAAATATACCAATGATTTGATGTTTCACGTAGCTATGTGACGGATGTGACCTTAATCTGTACTTTGTGAGAAGACAACACCAACATATTTTTTTAGATTTAAGAGTCTTTTGGTGACTGAAGACCCTTTTGGCCTACGTGTGAGTGTTTGTGTACGTGCGTGTGCACACATGTGCATTGGGAGGGGTAGTGGGCGCCAATGTACAAATTGGGTTTAAAAGTTTAAAAAGTGGGCACCAGTGTATGAACCCTGGACAGGCTGAAGTTACGTAGTCTGTGGAAAGAAAATTTGTACTTTTTAAGTCCTCAAATATTTAAAGGGTTAAAAAAAAATGAAGGATAACAGCTGTGCTCTCTAACCTCTGAGGAAAGAGGCAAAGGAATGCATTTAAAATTGAGGGTGCAGGGGTGCCCGGGTGGCTCAGTCAATTAAGCTTCTGACTTGATTTTAGCTCAGGTCATGATCTCACAGTTCATGGGATGGAGTCCTGTGTTGGGCTCTACACTGACAGGACGGGGCCTGCTTGGGATTCTCTGTCTCTTCTCTCTGCCACCACCCTCCCTCCCCGCCCCTGCATGAGTGCTCTCTCTCTCTCAAAATAAATAAGTAAACATTAAAAAAAAATAAGTTTGGGTGTCCACTCACACAGGAACCTGTACTAAACTCTTCTCCTGGTTGGCTCAGTGACCTTGCACTGAGCCTTCACGAAAGTCACTCTGTCTGCTACTTGTTGCATGGAAATGAGTTGTTTCTAGATCAGCTCCTTGAGAGTAGGAACTATGCCTTACTCATGGTAACATTATATAACATGTGTTGTCACCATCTCAGTTACTACCCCAGAGATGGGTACCTCAGTCTTCCACATGGGAACAGTCTTATAGACCCAGGGTGTATGAAAACTAATGGCATCCTATGAAGACATCAAGTCAAGGCCTTTATTATATGGTTGAAGAACCCCAAAAATCTAAACTCAAGACAGTGGGTTTCCGGGAAACTGCTATAAGCATTCGTCTTGGAGGATTGGAATATTTAGGAAACAGTATTTACACTGTTTTTACTTTCTTTATATTCTACCAAGTGTGTTTGCTTGCTTGTTCTTTTGGTGAGACTTTTTGTTTGTTCATTTTTTGCGACTGCTACCATAACAAAATATCATAGACTAGATGGCTTGAATAACAAAAACTTATTTCCTCACACTTCTGGAGTCCACGATCAGGGTGTGAACAGGTTTGGTTTCTGCTGAGGCCTCTTTCCTTGGCTTGCAGTTGGCCACCTTCTTGTGTCTTGTTGTGTCACACAACACAATCTTTCCTCGATGCACACGTGTGCATCCCTGATGTCTCTCTGTGTGTCTAAATTTTCTCTTCTTAGGAGAACACTAGTCAGATTAGATTAGGGCCCACCCCCAATGGCCTCATTTTAACTTAATCACCTCTTTAAAGGCCCTGTCTCTAAATATAGTCACATCCTAACCTGCGGGAACACAATCCAGCTCATAACACTAAATGTTTTCAAACCTTCAGGTACTCTTATGCTTAGAGGGGCTGTATAAATTTATTGTACAAAAAGAGATACCTTATAGAATGAAAGGGGCAGGATTGCTAATTGACTGTGCCACAAGAACAATGGGTATAAATTGGATCTGTCCTGAGCAAACCAAGATGTGTGGAGACCTTATGTAAGACAATGAACCTGGGCTCCTGCTCCAAGGCCTGGAACCCTGGAGATAATAATAATACCAAGTCTCGACCTTTGGCAAGCATGCTGTCAAAGCTACATCTCCAACACAAAGATGAAAATTTGTCAGCAATCAGAGGAAAATAGTATTTAAAAAATTCCAGTGCCCTTGACTCACTCCAGACCACCTAAATTAGAATCTCGGATGTGGTAGCCTAGCCATCAGTATTTTTTAATTTTCCATTCCTAGGGGATTCTAATCTGTAGTCAGGATTGAAATCAACGGAGTCAGAGACATTAGCATAAAATAATGAGAATCAGATATTTGGAGGAGAAACTAGGAAGGGAGGAGAAGGGAAGTATGAGGTTCTCACAACAGAGCTCCCCTGTTTATATCGTAGGTAAAGTTAGTGATGAAGAGTTACGGATGGAAGACTAACAACAACTCTCAAGGCTTCTAGAGCGGAAGCAGTGGCCATGGCAGTGAGGGGGACTGACCAAGGTTAAAAGCTGGAGTCAACAGAGAAAGAGGAGCCTACGATGGAGGCTGAAAAGAGCTGGCTAGCAAAGGATAGTTGAAAAGTGATATCGTAAAGTTAAGGGAGGCAGAATCTTAAGGAAGAAGATCTGCTAATAGTTCAATTTATAAAAAAGCTAAATAACAGCTAGATAAAAGCCTCAAGAACATCTACTAGATTTGGTGAGTGGGATGTGAGAAAGCAGAAACAGCACAAACTATCCTTTTCCTGAGATACCTCCAGACCTCCTGCAGGTTCCATGGAAGCAATTAAAATTAGAACAGGCAAAGGGTAAATCATTAGTCTGGTCTCAGCCAGGGCTCTGATATTCAGACAGGCATGGCTAGTTGGCTTTGTGACTACCCAAAGCCTACGTTCATTTAGAAGATTATTACACACCAGATAGAATTGTACCTTAGCTGAAACCGACCGGGTTGAACCAAGCCCAGATGAGTAGCTGCAGCTACAATGTACTCAGCTTTGGGCCTTGAGGGCTGTAGGCAAGATCAGTGCATAAATCTAGGGATCTCTGAGGGACACTGGTGTCAAGTATCAATGCATGAGTTTCTGTTGTGAATCAGATCCATTATTCACCCAGGCCGGTGTTCTAAGTCTCTGACAGCTATGGCAAATGGAGTTGTGAGGAATGGACCAGTTCTTTTCCCCGGCTCCAAAGACCAGGGATGCCTTCTCAAACATGTTTATTTAACTTAATAAATAAAGTATCTGTCATCTATAATTACACCCCAAGTCCCCAGTTCCCAACCCCTTCCTTGAAAGTCCCAGTCTCCAAAATCAACAAACAAAAGAAAGTCGTTCAATTCAAGTCAGTGCTTCCTTGAACATTGATGGTATGCAAGGGCCTGGACTGGATGTTAAAGGAAATATAGACAGGTGTGATGCACTTTCTACCCTCACAGTGCCTACAGACTACCTGAGAAAAATGAGACAACTTCATAAGGCAGGATGTGAACTGTGCCACACTCAAGGCTCAAAATATTTGGGGTTCCAAAGAGGCAGCCATCACATCTGGGCTGTATGTGTGCGTGTGTGTGTGTGTGCGTGTGTGTGTGTGTTTGGGTAGGAGGGTGTGGAGCAGGTATAGAAAAATTTCACCAACAAGGTGGCATTGAAATGGGTCTCCTTGAAGAAAAGAGAAGTAGGAAGGGGCCAATATAAATGTTCTCCTCTGGCAGAGAAGCCTGGGGCATATGTGGAAGACTGGGGGATTTTGATTTGCTCAGACATCACAGAGTAGTGGGAAGTGGGTTTGGAAAATGAGCAAACTATGTTGTGCATCCGGCAAAGGAAGCCACAGTGAATTGGGTAGACAATGTGAAGACACACCTTTCAACAAAGCTCATTCATACCCTCATTTCAAGTGCTGTGGGTCCCTGGGTATCAGCCACACTGTTCCTGTCTGACAATGCAGTGATTCCATCTCAGGATCAGCTTTGATTGGGAAAACACATTTCAATCTCAACAGTAAGGGATTGGAACAAATATCCAGGGTGATGGTTGGGGATTTGGCAGCATGGCCCCATTAACATTAGTGGGAGTTAGTCTGCTAAATCCCAGACACAGAACAGAATCCTTATGTTTATTCACCAGTGGTGACCTTTCTGCTGTAAAGTGATACAATATTTCAGAATCACTTAGAACCGATTAAGCTTTATAGCATCTCCCTCTCCTAAAAGGGAAACCTTTGTGAAAATTGCTGCTGTACGCACTGAAATGTCTGCATTTTTGGGCAACTCTGGCCGGAAGGAACATATGGGTACCTAAATATAGATTTGGTAAATTTTCATACCTCTGAGACATTTGATCTGGGGCATTTTTATCTGTTATACCTGTCTCCGGGTAGCAGTCAAGTTTTTTTTGCAAATGATGGATGGCTTTAAATTTTTTTTTTCCTTTTTCCTAATTTTATTTTACCTACCCTCCATATTTTTATTTTCCCAAAGATAATAAGAGAAAAAAACCACTGAATTTTTTTTAAATGAAATCCGAATGGTCTAAAGATTTCTATGCATGATCTCATAGTAGCAAATATGTGTTAAACATATCCCCCCTTAATCCTTACAACAGTCCTGGAAGGAGAATGCTAAGTATGATTATACCCATTTTTCAGACGAGGGAACCAAATGTCAATGGCAAATCAGCATGCCTAGGTTGTAAAGGCAGTCTATGATATGTCTAGCTTCCATCCCAGGCAGTGCGATGTTGAAGCCAAGTTTTAATACTTCATGACACTACTTCCAAGAAAGCTCTGCTAAATGAGGTTTCAAGAAACCTGGCGTATTGGTCTGCTAGTTCCCTCTCAGTACATTCTTCAGTGGAACATTTCTTCCTCCCCCTCCTCCCCACCAAAATTTCTTTTCACGTGTGTCTCAGTACAGCACGAGACTGTCAGGCTTTCTAAGGCATTGCCGTGCCAGAGTTATCTTTGTATCTGCAGTTCCTGGCACAGAACAAGGCTTCACAAATGTTATTGATGGAATGAGTAAATGACAATATTGAATCACAGGACCTTAAGGTGGATGGGAGAGCTGAACCCATTCACTCTGTCATTCGGTAGATACCACTTAGATCCAGAAGGTAAGCTTCAATGAAGAGCTCTAGATTAGGTGAAAGTTGAGGGAGGGTGGAATTAAGACAGTAGCTTCTCAAATTGTCAGGAAAGGATGGCCTAGGCTGAACAAAGTTTACTTAGTGGTGGCTGGCAAAGTCAGAGGTCCTCTGACTCCTGGTCCAGATCTTTCTAATCATGGGTCATGAGAGTCATGAGTTGGCACAGTGTTGGAGAGAAGGAGATCTTGAACTGGTTAAGCACGTGGCCCATCCAGTTCCAAGCCATCATATTCCTGGACATAGTCCGGGTTACAGAATTAACTCAAGAGCACAAACCTACGGCCTTGGCCTCAAGTTGTGTGTGTACATGTGGGTGTGGGTATCTATCTTTGGGAATAACTTGGACATCTCCACACAACCCCACCCTGAGAAACCATGTTTTTGACTCTTCTTCCAGAATCCCTGGCGAGTATGGTGGGTCCCAAATGGAGCTCAGGCTCTCCTAAGCCATGAAGAAGACCTCTGACTCTCACCCATCTTGACTGCAGCTTCTCTGCAGGCTTTTCTCTCTCTCCTCCAGGAGCCTATGGTTGCCCTGTGCATACTCATTGGTCAGTGTTTCCCACTGCTGTTTACAAGATTCCCTCCCACCTCCATTTTCCCCATCACTGACTAACACTACTCAGAAAAATCATTTATTCTGTTAATACATATACACTGAACATAGTATTTGTACATCCTGAATTTAAGCCAAGCACTAAGGGTACAAAAGACATGTAGGAGAAAAACAAAGGAAGCAGCTTGGGGCTGATCATTTTTTATAGAGAAAAGAGGCAGAGGTGAGGGACAGCCAATCACAGATGGAAAAGAGCATAAGCAATAGAGTCCTAGGGCCTTCCTCCAGAGAAGCAAGCAGAAACTATATGCACCTGACATCATAAAAGCAAGTCTTCTATTTTATGAAAATGTATAAGAACATAATCTCAATTGGTGCTATCAGCCAAGCATAACTTGGTCACCCGGACATCAGGGATATTCTTTCTCCCTTAGAAACTAAAGTCAAATGACAATATTCACTAGTTTCTTCAGTTACAAGAGCAGGTAATAGTAATAATCATGATCATAACAAAAATCGTGATAGTGATAGTAAACATTTGAATAGATGCTGTTTTTGACCTCTTCCCTATGTATTATCTTATTTAATCTTTGTAACCTCTGTCTGTGGTGGGTACAGTACAGAATTAGTGGCACCTCTTTTTCCTTAGGACAGCAGAGCCTCAGAGCCTCAGTTTGGTGATTCATCTAAAACCATGGTTAGTTTTTTTTAATTTTTTAAAAGTTTTTATTTATTTTTGAGAGAAAGAGAGACACAAAGCACAAGTGGGGGAGGGGCAGAGAGAGAGAGAGGGAGACACAGAATCCGAAGCAGGCTCCAGGCTCCGAGCTGTCAGCACAGAGCCTGATGCTGCAGTCAAAACCACAAACCATGAGATCATGACCTAAGCTGAAGTCAGACGCTTAACCAGCTGAGCCACCCAGATGCCCCCAAAACCATGGTTAGTTTTAACACAGATGGGACAGAACCCAGTTCTCTGACTTAAAGTCTGGTGCACTTTCCAGCCTATGTGGCTTCTTGACTCAACACATGTTATGCTCTAGATTGTCAGGAAAGAAATCTAGAAATATTAGGAGAGAAATGAATGTATTCTCAAAAAGTGGTTTCCAATACTTCTAACGAGGTCGCAAAGAAATGTGGCAGGCCAATCTTTAGGGGAGGATGTCGGTCTGGTCTCTCGGGAACTGAGGTTTGTTCAGTGCAGTTAACAGAATGCTTTCACTTGGACCACAAACCAAGTAGAAGCTAAGCGAACATTCTGGAAGGGCAGCCAGACTTCCATGTGATCCTCCTCTTAGCTGTTTTCCACGCTTTCAGAGATGAGGAAATACAAAGCAGCACTTCTCCTTTTTTAAAAAAGCTAGCGTTTATTTCCCCCAAATACAGAAGTAACACCTACTCAGAGAAAAGCACAGTGAAAAAAATTCTGCTGCTCAGAGAATCACCGTTAACCATGTTTGTCCTCTGATGTATACCTGTGTGGGACTCCTACTCCATAGATACAAAGATGGTAATACATAGGACCACAGATGTGGGTTTCCTAGAGGTAACATCCCAGTGTCCGTATTATTTTGTAGCCTTTCTCCATTTAGATATAGATGGTTAATATTTTCCACACCAACAAATAAGATGATGACATGTTTTTGATTAGTGGATAAATATTCTATGATACAATGGTGCCACAATTTACTTGAACGGTTCCCTGGCTTGGGGTATTTAGGTTGTTTCCAGTTGTCACTGTTATATATGAAAGTGGAGTAAGCATCAATGTACATTACCACACTGTTTCTACAGGACCGCTGGATTACAGAGCAGACCCCTAAGATTTATTGCTATATTGCCAAATTTTCTAGAGTCAATTTGAGAAGGTTAGCTGTTGTTGGCAGTTAACAAGAATGTTCAAGAAGAAGATAACTTCTGGGATTCTAGAAAAACTAGCTTACTAAGATAATAACACACAGTAAATCTTCTCAACTTTGCTTTTGGGGGAAAGGGTGGAAGGAAAAGTATTTGGAGGTTCATTTTTGTATTTTACTCTGTGTGTGTGTGTGTGTGTGTGTGTGTGTGTGTGTGTGTGTGTGTGTAATGGGAGCTAACTTTCTAAATACAAGCTCTGAGCATAGAGACTGCGTGGCTGTGTGTTTGAGAAAACAAATCTTGGTTCAAGGGCTAAGGATGAGCATGATCACAGCCAGGTCAAGGAAGCATCCTGGGGTATCCATAAAATGATGGCAAAGTTTTGAGCGAGAAAACTAGTGGATATAATTAAATTCTCAAGTCCTGCTCGTGCACTGGGTCCTGAACCAGCCTTTGCTATAGAAATGAGATGGCTGGAACACCCTGAGTGATCCAAACCCAGCTGGTGCTTCACAAGGAAGAGATGGTCACAGAGGTGGTGCTTCACCTCAGTGACAAAGCTTTTATATGCTGGTATCGGGCCTATCCCCAGTTAGAAACCAAAGACAAGTGGCAGAGATGGAAATTTTATAAGGGAACAAATGTAAAAACGTACACATTGCACACCTGTGGGTTGAAGACCAAGCTTAAAAGGGCACATAAGATAGCCAGTCCTTATTAGAAGGATCAAAAATTTCCAAAGGAACCTTGTTTCTACCAAGTTACTCTGAAATTTATTTAAATGAAGGTACATTTGATAAAAATAGCAGTTTCCTTCTCTGTGCCTGGGTGCTAATGAGCTCGACAGGCATTTATTCCTCACTTTGATATATTTGTTCTCCTTACCACACCTTTCTCTGGCGCTCTCAGGGTCCTCGGGTGTTGAAATGAGGGTGGCTAGTACTTGAAAAGACTTTCCTAGGTGAGGAAGTACAATGACATAATGATTTCCTTTTTTAAGGAATGAAGGGAGAATGGAGGCAAGTGGTTGGCCGAAAAAGTAATGTTTTAAGAAAACCGGAAGGCAAACTCTAATGTCACTTGTCTGCATACTTTGTGGGGATAGATTTCACATCTAACATGTGCTTGGGGGCTTTCTGGGGTCAAAGAATTAAATGAGGAAAATGGGAGGATGACAAATAGCTGGTGAGTAGTTACAATCACAGGCTTTACAGTCAAATTGCCCTAGGAAAGTAAGAGTGACCCATAATATAGTGTCCCATGATCACCTCTGATTAATGCATTTGATGCATTCACTGTGCAAGCGTTTACCAAGCCTCCATGTGGGTCAGACTCTGCATTAGCTTCTTGACTCTTTGATTTTGTAGCTGTGGGATCTGGGCAGTTATGTAACATCACTAAACCTCAGTTTCCAGATCTGTGAAATGGGAATAATAAAGCCAACTATCTTACTGTGTTGGAAGTTTTAAATTTGGTTATGTCTGTAAAAAGAGCTCTTCACGGGGGCGCCTGGGTGACGCAGTCGGTTAAGCGTCCGACTTCAGCCAGGTCACGATCTCGCGGTCCGGGAGTTCGAGCCCCGTGTCAGGCTCTGGGCTGATGGCTCAGAGCCTGGAGCCTGTTTCCGATTCTGTGTCTCCCTCTCTCTCTACCCCTCCCCCGTTCATGCTCTGTCTCTCTCTGTCCCCAAAATAAATAAACGTTGAGAAAAAAAAAAAGAGCTCTTCACAATTGCCTGATACCTACTAAGTGCTTAACAAATATTATTCATTTATCATAATAATAATTATTACTGTTAATGAGACTCCGAGTATTGGATATGGCCATTGGTACATTGAGTTCATCACAATGTTTTCTGCAAGAAAACTGAAAAAGGAGAAAAGAACATAGGAAGGCAGATCTGGGTAGGGACATCAGCTTTTTCCCATTCCCTGGTTTGTCTCAGGCCATCGCAATGACTCCCAGGGAAGTCAGTAATGGAAGTAATGGAAGGAGCAGTACATATAGGGAACACATGATCTAATCCAGCTTTGACACCAAAGAAGGTGGATGGGACCACCAGGACATCCGATTCCTTGCTGAAGGAACAATGGTTAGGAAAGAAATCCTTTTTTTATTTACCTAGACTTTGGCTCTGTTGAGATCTAAATACATTACTTCCACTTGTGGAGACCTTCATATTGTCTAAGAAGTGTTATCCACATTTTCAAATGATCCTCTCTCAGAACCTTTGTAAGACAAATAGAAAATAACCCCATCTTACAGATGAGAAAATGAGGTTTAGAGATACCTATTTTTCAAACAACCAGTTTCAGAGTCAGAGTTGAAACCAAAGCCTGATCTAAACCCAAACTTCTGGTTACTAGAATGTTCTGCCGCTCCTAATACTGACCCCTTTACAGTTTATGTGAATATCTGCTCTTCAGAGGGCTTTTCTGGGCAGAGAGAAACTTATTTTCACCTTAGTCAGATAAGATCGTGTTTAAACAAACAAAATTCTTGGAGATATTGCAAAGCTGGTATAACAAGTTCTAAATCAAAGAGACATTTGGAAAATATTACTGTAATTTATTATCTGTCACCCTGATCTTGGCTCTTGATGAAGATCAAGAGGAACTGACCACCATCTTATTTTATTTGTGGACTCCCTGAGCATTACTAACGGACTCATTTATTGAATTAATAGATGTGAAGCTCTCAAGGACAGTGTCTCGCACATAGTTATGTCCTCAATGAACTTGTGTATTGTTGAATGAAAAACAAATAATTTTACTTATTGAGTGCTTATTAAGGGTTTTGTGTGTAATAATTTGATAAACACAACAGCACTAAAGGCACATATTAGAGAAGAGGAAGCTGAGACCCAAAGAGGTTACAGAGTGCTAAGTGTGGTATAAATTCATTTTTAACTATATGTATTTGCATGTGGGAAAGGCTGCAAGGAATATACCCCTCTCTAAATGGTAAAGAAATTGGATGATTTTAAATTTAACTTATGGATTTCCCACAAATACAATATTATAATACTTAGATATGATATCATTGTGATATATTTAATTTTGTAATCTTATAAGAATTTTTACTTACTGCATGTAGAGAAACTTTTGGAGTTTAACAATGGTCTTCTGTGAACTTAACGTTTGTCAGTTGTTTATTCATGAAAGTTTTCCTAAACAGTCAGATTAGATACACCATTAGTTTCCAGACTGGGCCCTGATTGACACAAGATAAGAAAGCAGCAGGAGGTGAAAGGGCAGAGGTAAGAGCTCAAGTCACTGACGATTAAAGAGAGAAAGAATCTTGGTTGAATGTACCCTCTGTACTGATGATTCTAGAATCCTAACACTTTGTGTGGTGGGAGTTGGATACAGTGAGGGTAGAACTGGGAGGCAGTGGGTAGCTGTGAAGGTAGACTGTCCACTGAGATTGGTCACAGTGGGAGGTGATTGGGATTTGGGGGAGGATAGATTTTTAAGATGTACCCCACAAGTAATTGAGAAATTCCAAGGGGGCCCTTGTCAAACTTGGTCCCAAATAACTGTGGTGTGGCCCAAATTTCTCATAGGTCTTCCTTTCCTTCCTTTCTTCCTTCGTTCCTTCGTTCGTTCGTTCCTTCCTTCCTTCCTTCCTTCCTTCTTCTTCCTGTTCATGCTTTTATTGGGTTTCCATTTTTTCCCTTGAAGGGATGAACAAGTAGTTTATCAGTTATTCCCCCCCCCACCCCAAGGATGAACTTTTAACATTACTACCCCTTTAAAAAATTTTTTAAGAAAATTAAAATGTTTGGCACAAAAGAAGAAATGACGAATGGTGGACTTTCCGGTGTCAATGCAAGGGATTTTTTAAAGCAGGTTCTTACTAGCTTGTTCAAACTATACAGAGAGGGGCCTGGTACTTATTATGAACCATGCAGCTGTTTTAGACTCACAGGCTCCTGGGGTTGTTGGAGGCTTTGTGTTACAGTTAGTCCAGCCTCTTACTGGGTGTTTGAATTCCCTAAAGCTTCTTTTCCCAGTGGTGCCTACATCCAGCTGATGAGAAGCTGGTTCCCTTCAAAAGGATCCACTCTCTCTCTGGCACCTCTGACTGCTCGAACGTTCTCTTTCATGTTGACCTCGACATCTCCTCCCAGAAACTGAGGCACCTTTCAGACAAGAGCCCAACAGACAAGGTGTTTTTGTCTTCTGGATTCTTCCCATTGAAATTCCCCCCACAGGGTTTGCTGCCTGGGATGGAGTTATGGCCACTGGCTTTCTTCTACACAAATCGTTACTGCTGTGATGCCTGATACAATGTTTCCGGTAGGAAGGAAATAACTTTGAAATTCAAGGGTTTTGGAATTGGAAAAGACAGGGCATGGAGAAGTGAGTTAGAATGTCAGGGGCCGTACACACTAGACTCAATGACGCTCTCCTTGCCAGGGATATAAATTTCATTCTGAAAAAATAGAGATAAAACTCTAGTAGGAAGAGCATTATTTGTCCTACACACACACAATGATCATTGTACAGGTTCACATTTGGAAAAACAGGCAAATTTGTTCATTCAGATCAAACTGGTCTCAAATAACCACAAATCCATATGTTGCCTTTTCTGTTTTCGTTGCTAGGCACAAGGAATTCACAGGAAGCTTGCTAAATACGTTTGACACATTTTCTCATGTGAATCATAAATATTAGTGGATTCTTTTCAGGAGTGGCTGTCACTCAGAAATAGGTATTGAACAAAGCTTTCTTCTTTAGGGAAAAAAGACCCGGGTTTCAGGCTGAAAGAAGGCCTGACGGGGCGTGACAGCAGGTCCCAGGTATGAGGTAAAAAAACTGTAGTGAAAATGACAGTCCTTTACGATTGCCTGGCATTATGCAGTTAACAAAATACCTCCCCATTCACAATTTCATTTGATCCTCACAACTCTCCTACGAGATAGATATTAGGGCTGGCAGCTGCCTCTGTCCCAGGAGTAACGTCATGGGCACCTAAAAGCCATAATGAGAAGAGAAACCCTGGGGACGCGAATCTCCTGAGAATGACTCTAGCTCATTCTGGCAGTTCTGGGGCTGTGTTTCTTCACTGTGGGAAAGCACACTGTACTACCGTGCTGAGTCCAGACATTTCATTTTTTGTCTTGGTTTACTCAGTCCCCAGCCAGTGGCGCTTGCATAAATGTCCTTCTGGCATGAGGGAGGGAGGGAGGGAGAGAGAAAGACAGAGAGAGAGAAAAGGGAAACAGCAGCTGTCAGCAGAGTGTCAGGCTGGGGACCTGCCATCTCATTGAACAAAGCTCCGGCCAGCTCCAACAGTATCCCTGGTGCAGCTCTAATCATGGCTGATGGGACTGTCCCCAGGTTCAGGATTACTTCCTGCCCTTAAAGGGAACAGGGAAAGAGGATCCCTTAGCTGTTACCAAGGTGTCATTTGTAAATCATTAGCCAGGAGCAGAGAGAGGAACCAGAAAGAGATGAAAATAAATGAACCCTGATGCTGAGGCCTCCCAACATCGCATCTCAGATGGCAATATGTGAGCATTAATCTTACCTGGTTATCACAAACATGCAGTATGTTTGCAGGGGGCTGGGCTGCGTTTTGAATTTTGTTTAACTCTGTTGGGTCCTCCAACATTTAGTACTTTCCTCTGGTGCTGGAAAGGCCCTTTCTGTCTCTTGGGTGATCTAATCAATCCTCCTCCCTCCAATGGCACAGTAGATGGCTGGGATCCCAGCAGCCACTCTTCCTGAGCTCCTGTCTCTTCCTTTTCTGCAGTTTTCCACGGAGGACCACTGCACAGCCACACTGTAGACCCCACTCCAAGGACTCAACAAGACTTATTGAGTATTCTCTTTTCTCTCAGGGTTCGCTGGTTAAAAGGGCATCAAGAAATAAGACTGGTTTGGGGCATCTGTGTGGCTCACTTGGTTAAGGGTCCGACTTCAACTCAGGTCATGATCTCACAATTCATGAGTTTGAGCCTTGCGTCGGGCTGTGTGCTGACAGCTCAGAGCCTGAGGTCTGTTTTGGATTCTGTGTCTTCCTCTCTCTATCTGCCCCTCCCCTGCTGGTACTCTTTCTCGGTCTCTCAAAAATAAACAAAAGAAGAAATAAGACTGGTGAATGTGATAATGGTGGAAGTTGGTTGATCATCAGTACATAGGAAATCATTATGCTATGTTACTTTATATGTGTAAAGTGTCCATAATAAAGTGTGTAAAAAATTTTTTTAATGTTTATTTATTCTTGAGAGAGAGACACAGAGCATGAGTGGGGAAGGGGATGAACATAGGGGAAGGGAAGGTAAAATACGGTAAAAACCAAGAGGGAAGTAAACCGTAACAGACTCTTAAATACAGAAAACAAATTGAGGGTTGCTGGAGGGGAGGCAGTTGGGGGATGGGCTAGATGAGTGATGGTCATTAAGGTGGGCGCTTGTTAGGATGAGCCTTGGGTGTTGTGTGTAAGTGATGAATCACTAAATTCTACTCCTGGAACCATTAATACACTAGATGTTAACTAACTTGGATTTAAATAAATAAATAAATATGTACGTACATACATACATACGTAAAGTGAATTGAAATCAGGGATTCCAGGGACCATACTTTGTTTCATGTCTCTGGGTCTCTCTGCATGATCGTTCTATCACTCCCTTGGCCTCAGACCCATTTTCTTTATTTGCCAGCCTGCACAAATGAAAATTTGGCTGTCAACAGCAGCTCCCAGGTTTACCTTTTCTCATTTCAATCACATAACCGGCTGAGTTTGGATCTCTTGGTCTGGATTCCAAGTTTTCAGGAGCACGGCTCTTGTCTAGCTTGAATAAGACAGAGGTCTACCCCTGTGCCCAACAATGAAGGCCACGAGCTGAGGTCATACTGTGTTAACATGGAGGGTCCCGTGGTGGCCATATGAATGGAGTTGGTGAGAAGTTCCCAAAGGCAGGGAGAGCAGTCTCCAAAACATGATCAGGGTGAGGTGGTGGTGGTGCTGGGCAGAGAGAATGATGAGTCAAAACACAAAATACTTAGAACATAGTAGTTTATAGTTGAGTATTGGCTTCTACTCATTTGAATTGACTCATCTTCATGCCCTCTGGGCAAAGTCTTAGTTTAGCTTATCCAGTAAGACAAGGAGGAAAACAATTACAACGATTCCTTCATTCCTTCGTTCCAGTGTGCCTGCTCTATGCCAGGCAAAAGGGAAACAGCAACAGAGACAAAAATCCCTGCCCTTGTGGACCTGAGGATGCAGCGATACAATAACAAAAGCCGAAATATATAAGGTGGAGCACCCTGGAGAAAAATTAAGCAAATGGAACAGGAAGTGCGGGGCATTATAATTCCAAACAGGGTGGCTGACAAGAAAGTGCATTTGAGGGGCGCCTGGGTGGCTCAGTCGGTTGAGCGTCCGACTTCGGCTCAGGTCATGATCTCACAGTCTGTGGGTTCGAGCCCCGCATCGGGCTCTGTGCTGACAGCTCAGAACCTGGAGCCTGTTTCATATTCTGTGTCTCCCTCTCTCTCTCTGACCCACCCCTGTTCATGCTCTGTCTCTCTCTGTCTCAAAAATCAATAAACGTTAAAAAAAATTAAAAAAAAAAAAAAAAGAAAAAGAAAGTGCATTTGAACATAGACTCCACTCAAAGAAAGTGGAGGAGTGAGTCCATTGGCTCTGGGAGAAGAGTATTCCAAGTAGAAGTAACAGCAGACACCAAAGCCCTGAGCCCGAGGGGCCCACAGCTGGAGTGAAGTAAGAGAAAGGAAGTGCATGAGACAGAGAAAACCAATGACCTTTACCCAGATCTTTAGGAGTTTTCTACCCGAGGAAGAGAAGAGGTGTGGTAAATATGAACGCTGGTGGCCAGAGCACCAGTCTCATCCATTCTTTAGTGATCTCTAAATAACCCCCCTTTTTCTTTTTAAATTTACATCCAAGTTAGTTAGCATATGGTGCAACAATGATTTCAAGAGTAGATTCCTTAGTGCCCCTTACCCATTTAACCCACCTCCCCTCCCACAACCCCTCCAGTAACCCTCAGTTTGTTCTCCATACTTATGAGTCTCTTCTGTTTTGTCCCCCTCCCTGTTTTATATTATTTTTGTTTCCCTTCCCTCATGTTCATCTGTTTTGTCTCTTAAAGTCCTCATATGAGTGAAGTCATACGATTTTTGTCTTTCTCTGACTAATTTTGCTTAGCATAATACCCTCCAGTTTTATCCATGTAGTTGCAAATGGCAAGATTTCATTCTTTTTGATTGCTGAGTAATACTCCATTGTGTGTGTGTGTGTGTGTGTGTGTGTGTGTGTGTGTGTGTGTATACCACATCTTCTTTATCCATTCATCTGTCAGTAGACATTTGGGCTCTTTCCATACTTTGGCTATTGTTGATAGTGCTGCTATAAACACTGGGGTGCATGTGCCCCTTCGAAACAGCGCACCTGTATCCCTTGGATAAATACCTAGTAGTGCAATTGCTAGGTCGTAGGCTAGTTCTATTTTTAATTTTTTGAGGAACCTCCATACTGTTTTCCAGAGTGGCTGCACCAGTTTGCATTCCCACCAGCAATACAAAAGAGATCCTCTTTCTCTGCATCCTCGCCAACATCTATTGTTGCCTGAGTTGTTAATGTTAGCCATTCTGACAGGTGTGAGGTGGTATTTCATTGTGACTTTGATATGTATAAATAAACAACTTCTAATGGAATCAGCCTGTTATAAGTCAACTTCTCACACTGTAAGAATAACAAGAAATTATACACGGCTTGCAAACCGAAGGCCTACCTGCATGGAAACGTCAGGACAACCCTCACCTCCACAAACAGCTAAAGCAACTAAAAATAAGTGCACAGTGCTGGTGGGACAACCAAGGGTTCCATAAAAGCTGCATGGTTTTTTTGCATACAGATGGCCCACTGAAGAAAGAAATTGAAAGTCCGGGATTTCTTGTAATAAAGAAAACTAATAACCACTTCTTTTAAAAAAAAATAGTTTTTTTTTTCCAGTGTCCTTAATTCCACATATTTAAAAAAAATTTTTTTAATGTTCATTTATTTCTGAGACAGAGAGAAACAGAGCATGAGTGGGGAAGGGGAAGAGAGAGAGGGAGACACAGAATCCAAAGCAGGCTCCAGGCTCCTAGCTGTCAGCACAGAGCCCGACATGGGGCTCGAACTCACAAACCATGAGATCATGACCTGAGCCAAGTTGGTCGCTCAACTGACTGAGCCACCCAGGCACCCCTAATTCTGCATATTGATCAAGAGATGATGCATGTAGTACCAGAAAATAAAAAGCATGTTATGTAACCGTGTCCCACAGCCCTTTTTGCAATGGTCACGGCTAAATATTTTGAGCAAGGATATTAGCTAATCAAGGGCCAGGAGAAAATGGAAAGGAAGAGCCAGAGAGAAGAATTTCATGGTCCCAGAAAATCAGCACCAATCCAAAGCCTACACTAATATCCCGCTCTTCTCCAGAAGCCATGATTCGTTTAGTACCAGAACAGTCTATACTCTCATGCAAAACGTGGCTTGTTCTGAGCCTTGGACAACTACATGTAAGAAAGAACGTGTGGTTATTGGGTGAGGGATTCCAGAAGTTAAGCACCTGTCAAACATCTGGGCAGAATGAAAGAGGGAAATGTAATTTAGACAGAGGAAATGAATTACAAAGGAGAAGCACAGCAAATCCAATCCTCCTGTAGCAGGTGGTCCAGGAAAAGGGAGGGTGGGCAGAATAAGCCTCTTAACTGACCTAGATTAGTAACAATATTCTCCCCCTTTAATAACTGATTCTGATGATCAGATCAGGGAACTTCTTTCGGTAGTTTGGAATGGGTGGTGTCTCTAAGAAGAACCTTTTCTAACAAGTACTTTGCACCTATCTTTTAAACTTGTGGCAAAATGTGTAAAAATATGCAAAAATACTGGTTTCATGGAGGAATGAAATGAGGCAAGGCAAAGGAAGTAAGACATTTTTCCACCTTTTTCTCACATGTGTACACTTTGGTACATTGACCCAACCTGTGAGTTTGGTTTTGTTATCATGAAATGAATTATGATAACTATCATCTCTTTCTCCTGGGCATCTTTGATTCCAAGAGGAGAGAATTTGGGGGTAAAATATGCTAAATCACACTATATCCCAGAGCACATAATTATTAAAATGTGGGTCTATCTACCTACCTTTTCATGTCTAAATTTATCTATCATCTATCAACTATCAATCATCTATTTATCTATCAATTATCTATCTGTCATCTATCAATCATCTATTTAATCATCTATCATTATCTATCTAATAAACAATACAGATAAATGGCACAAAATTCAAAGATTATATATTCTTTTCCCCACTCCATCCCCAGTCACTTTCCCCAGAGAAAAGAGACATTATATGCATCCTTTGTTTTTTTATGTTAAATATAATTTATTGTCAAATTGGTTTCCATACAACAATCCAGTACTCATCCCAACAGGTGCCCTCCTCAATGCCCATCACTCACTTTCCCCTCTCCCCCAGCCCCCATCAATTCTCAGTTTGTTCTCAGTATTTAAGAGTCTCTTATGATTTGGCTCCTTCCCTCTCTAACTTTATTTTTTTCCTTCCCCTCCCCCATGGTCTTCTGTTAAGTTTCTCAGGATCCACATATGAGTGAAAACATATGGTATCTGTCTTTCTCTGCCTGACTTTATGCGTCCTTGTTTAACAGTACCATATGCATTATTTCTACGATGCCTTTTTATTTCACAAAGTAACAATGAGATGGCTCCATATCACTACCATGTCTTTTTTTTCAAAGGCTGCATAGTATTCCCTTGCCTGTTGTTCCATTGCATCTTCTATTTAACCACTCTCCTCATGATGAACATTTTGGTTGTTTCCAAGGTTTTGTCACTGCAAACGATACTCTACTTCTGGATGTTAGGCATTAGTAAAGACAGCCAATGTAGACATTGCTCAATTTGTTGATAGAGCATGCTTTACAGTTGAACTGAAAATGTGGAATGACAGTCTCGTGTCTCAGCTTGATGTGATGGGGAGTAATAAAGCATTATGTTTTTCTACCATCGATTACCATGAAGTAAATAAACAGCATCAGGAAGGAAGAAGGGAAATAATCTTGATTATTTTTAAATCAACTTTCAATCTTTTATTCACCTGGACAGGGCAAGAACAGGATGGACAGCACTTTCGCTATTCCAACTTATATGTTTTTGATACGTTTATTTAAGCTTAAGTCTAGACATTAATTACAAGACACAGAAAGGTGATACAATAGGCTAGATTATGCTATATCAACCTGGTTATGGTGGTAACCTGTTTCAGGGTGAGAGCTGGTCAAGGAAGACATTTGTGTGAGATTTGCAAGATGGAAGCAAAGTGGCAGACAGTCATGAAAATTATGTGGTCATATATGGTGAGGGACAGAAACAGAGGTATCGGGTGGGTTCCAGCTGGTCCTTGCTGTCCTCTGCTCTGTTACTGGGTCATCATTGCAACCTCTGGCTCTCTAGACCAACAGAGGCATCAAGTCTTCCAGGGGCTTGGCTGCCTATAGCTGAACAGAACCACAGCCATACTTGGATCTTTACATGAGTTCCTCTTTCATGGCTCTACTCTAGCAGTCAGACATGCTTGGCTTTTCAGATTTCCCCGGAAGGTCTGACATGTCCATCCATGTCAGTACTTCAACTGGACCGGCTGATGATTCTTTCTTTGATCCTCTGACTCTTTCTTGTAGACCTTTCCCATCCTAGAGTATTCATATTCTTACTGTAATGATTTTGGCTCTGCTTTTCTGCCTGGACTCTGACTGCTCCATACAGGAAAGGCTCACTTGGTTATATCCTTCCTGAAATACTTTATCCATTTCCAGGCTCTGTGTTACGAAATGCAGATGAGAAACTTGAAGGTAACAACAAGATGATGGTTCTTTCTCTACTTCTAATTAGATAGCAAAAAAAGAAAGAGCAGTTTAAGCTTTCTTTAGGAGATGTGAGTTAAACATCCAAGGCATGATTTTGGAAGACTTCAGAAAAAGTATAAGTTCTCAGTTTCAGATGGCTTACTTGCAGTCCTTCAAAGGGATGAATAAATGGCTCTAAGAGTCCTTTCTAGTCCTAATGTCATACCATAGCCACGTAAGACTCAAGAAATGCCACATTAAGTCAGTTCACTGGTTCCAGCTCATCATTCTTTTTCTCCCAGTGGCCCCAAGAGATGGTTGTGTGAGGATATGGCTGTACTCCAGTGTATCACCTAAATGTGAAGGATGCCTTCCAGCAGGCTTTCCCAAACCCTGTTAACATCCCTTCCTTTGCCTCCTATTGAATGCCATTAGTTATTTCTTTGCTGTTGTTTGAAGGACACCCTTGTTTTCCCTACAGAATGTTTCCTGTCAGAATTAAAGTCCTGAAGTCAGATGTTTTCTATATAATTTTGTTGACCTAAATACCTGGTTAAACTTGCCTGTTGACCTCTTCTAAGCGGTGCTATTTTTCTTTTTTTTTTTTTTTTTTTTTTTAATTTTTACATCTTATTTATTTTTTTGAGAGAGACAGAGCACAAGTGGGGGAGGGGCAGAGAGAGAGACACACATTATCCAAAGCAGGCTCCAGGCTCTGAGCTGTCAGCACAGAACCTGACGTGGGGCTTGAACTCACAAACCGTGAGATCATGACCTGAGCTAGAGTCGGACGCTTAACCAACTTAGCCATCCAGGCGCCCCTAAGCGGTGCTATTTTTCTATGTGACACCTATTTTGGGGATACCAAACTCTTCTTTTTCTTATAGTGGTAGAATATGTGTAACATCAAAGTGACCATTTTAACAATTTTTAATGGTACGATTTAATGGCATTGATGATGCTCACAATGTTGTACAACCATCACGACTATCTAGTTCCAAAACTTTTTCATCCCCCAAAACAGAAGCTCTCCAACCAAGCAGTACTTTCCATTCCTCCCTCTCCCCAGGCCCTGGTAACCTTGAATCCACTTTGTATCTCTATGAATTTGCCTCTTCTAGGTATTTCATGTAAGTGAAATAATGCACTACATGCCTGATGTATTTTGTGTCTGGTTTATTTCACTTAGTATAATGTTAATCTTAAGATCCCAGACTTCTTCTGTTCAGATTGAATATAAGGTTCCCCTCCCCTCTTGTTTTGGGAATCTTTTTATGACTTCACTTTATCTTGGTTTCCTAACTGTCATTCTAGGAGGGGAAAAGAGACCTAGATATATTGGGCCTTGTTCAAATGTGATGTTTTCAAAACATGAAGAGATAAAGAAATAAATTCAACGTAAAGATATTCTTTTGTAAGGCTCAATAGTCTTAAACACAATTATTACACAGATGAAATATCAATAAAATATTTTTTCTATCTTTGTGTTGAAAGTTGAAGAGCTACTGATATAAATATTATTTCAAGGTTCCTAAGCCCCTGACTATCTAATAATGGTCTACAAATATTTAAACATATCCTAGTCCTTCAATATATGGAAGAGATAACATGTCTGTGCATCTTTAATGCATGATTAATCCCTTTTGACGTTTCTCTTCAGTGCCGAGGAAGATGGTTGAATTTGCTTGTGGCTGCATTGACAATAACTTATCTCTTCCTCTTTCATTCCTGAAGGGAAATGTCATAACAAGAACCCACCATTAAATAAAACGTGTACATCACAGCTTTTTTTTTAATTTCTGAAAAACAAAAGAGGCTGACCTCAGAGTCAGAAGGAATTTATACTGAACCAAGAAACGAGACCTAAATATAGAATCTTATTTGTTTTAGCATTTGCTATTTTTCCCGTGGCAAGAAAACTGCTCCAGAGTATAACGCACCAGGAAAATAGCTACTTTCCACCTAGGTAAGTAGGTTGTAAAATTATCTATTTGCAAAAATATCAGCACTGTAACATATATAATTTATAGTTTGCTTTATTTAATCACTTTTCATCCAGCCAGCCAATAAATGTTACTGAGTGTCTACTTTGCGCAAGATATTGTGGTAGACATTGCCTGCTCTGCCTAATATGGTAGCCAATAGACATGTTGGCCTTTGTAATATAAATTCATAAAATAAAAAAATCACTTTCTTTGTTTCTCTAGCCACATCTCAAGCACTCAACACTTACATGGAGATAGCGGCTAGCATATTGGACACCACAGATGGTAGACCATTTCCATTAATGCAGAAAGTTCTAACGGGCAGCCCTGGTGCAGGGTATAAAAAAGTAAAATATAAGGTTTTTCCTTAAAAGAGTTTGCAATCTAGTTGCATATTTGTAAGGAAAAGGGGTACGATTCTTGTTTCATTTTGCAATATGTCATAGCAATAAAATAAAAGGACCTGCCCTTTTGGGGGCATGTACTATGTGCCAGGCTCTGCTAAATCCTTCACACATGTGGCAGAACAGAAATAATATGTCTTTTCTCTGTGCTCGTTGGCCTTTCCCTCGTTCTCATCTTCCAAGTGTGTGTGGGACAGTAGGCCCTTGCAGACCTGGCTGTATTGTTATGCAGGTTTACAAGAATGGGGAAATAGACACAGGACTAGAGCGGGGACAGGAAAGGTTCAGACCACAGCAAGATTCTGTGGTCTCAAACTGGGAGAGGAATTGAATATCATGAAAAGAAAGGTTCTGAACAGTTATGGGGTGTAAGGGAAGTATATAGGAAAAGAAAGGGGATTGTCAAGGGTTTTTTTGGGCCACAAATATACATTCCTTCCAGATATTAAAAAAATGTAAGGAAAAAAAAGTGGAGTTATTTTGAGGTAGATATTTTTTAACTGGACTGTATTCTTCAACCGTCACACTCGGAGACAGGACGATGAAAGTCACAGATAAAGTTATACTATCATTATTTTCATTAATTTCACTTTTACTACTACTCTGCAAGGTAGGCCATTCTTCTTTTATTAATGCACAGCCTGAAAGTCAGAGAAGTTAATACCTGCCCAGAATAATTTAGCCAGTAAGTGGTAGTGTCAGATTTGAACCTAGGGATATATGACTTCAATGTCTATGCTTCAGCTGTTCTGAGTTACTGCCTCAATACAAGAAGGATCAGGTAGTATGTAATAAACTGCCAAGAAAGCCATATGGAAAGTAATAAAAGCTATGAAGTCCAAAGAAACACAGGGAATAGTGAGCTGGGATGGCTAGTACATGCTTCATGAACAGTGTAAAATATAAACTGGCCTTGGAGGACAGGTAGGATTTGATGGAGAATGGGGAGAGGTGAACAAAGGAATAAACAAACAGAGCATGAACAAGGGCACTGGCTATAGCAGAGGTTTTCTCATATTGGCATTACAAGCTGGAGCAAATTAGGGGTAAATAGACTAAACAAACACTGTTTTATGAAATTGCTGGAGAGCATTTAAAGATTTAAAGATGATGGTTGAGATAATACTTAAATTTCAGCCTATTTGCAAATTGCTCAGTCCTCACTGGTAAATGGTGGAGCTGGACCCAATTCATCTTTCTATGAGATTCAAAAAAATATTTTTTTTTAAGAGAGAGGGAGAGTGCAAGCTGGGGAGAGGGGCAGAGGGAGAGAGAGAATCTTAAGCAGGCTCCACGACTAGCACGGAGCCTGATGTGGGGCTCAATCCCACGATTGTTGAGATCATGACCTGAGCTGAAATCAGGAGCTGGACGCTTAACCAACTAAGCCACTCAGGCACCCCACTATGAGATTCTATTTTATGTGTCAACCTGACTGGGCCAAGGGTCCCAAGAGATTTGGTTTAAAATGACTCTAGGTGTGCCTGTGTGGGTGTTGCTAAATGAGCTTAACACTGGAATCAGTAGACTGAGTAAACCATATTGTCCTTTCCATTGTGGGTGGACCTCATCCAATCTTTTGGGGGCAAGTAGAACAAACATGTGGACTAAGGGAGAATTTGAAGACTCAGACTTGGACTGGAACTACACCACCCTCCTAGATCTCCAGTTTGCTGACTCCAGATCTTAGAACTTCTCAGCCTCCATAATCATGTGAACCAGTATCTTATAATAAATCGTGTGTGTGTGTGTGTGTGTGTGTGTGTGTGTGTGTGTCCCATTGGTCCTGTTTTTCTGGAGAATCCTAATATACATGGCCCCAGCAGGTTGATCATGATGCAACAGTTAATCAGAAAGTTCAACTCTGTCTGCAGCTCCTCAGGGTATGAATTCAGAGCCAGGACACTTCTGTCTACTCATATCTTTAGGTGTAGCCTAGAACTAGAGGGATTCCTACATAAGTCTGGGTGGACAAGAAGATCCAGAGGCCAAGGATCAGGTCTGAGTGGCCCTTCCTATGGCCAAAGACTAGTCTTCTCAGACTTCTTAGAGAAACTTTGTTGAAACAGCATGACTTTCCATAACAGATAAAATCGGAAAGGGAAAGAAAAGACTATCCAAGAGACGCAAATAAGTTTTGTGACCAGATTTGCACTGGGAATGTTCTGTTCATGATTCTACCTGGTATCCCTCTGAAAATAATCTTCAAGTAGAATCCACTAACCCCCAAATAGCAAAATGACCAAGCTTCACTTCTTCAGCTAAGTAGGATAACTGGTTCTATTGAATCAGACTCTGGGGTTAGCCCTCTCCCAGCCAGAGTATGTACCTCTATGTCCACGTTTTTTTTGCACATAATCTTTGCCACATGGAACAATTAGACCAAGGGTTCCCAACCTGGAGAGATTTAAAACAAGGAAACGGACTTGAGCTGGGGCTCTACCTCTGGATATTAAGACTTAATTCTCCAGATGTAAATCTAGTATGGATACATTTTCATGATTCTAGTGAATGTAAAATGCAACCACTTGGGGGCACCTGGGTGGTGGCTCAGTCGGTTAAGCACTTGACTCTTGATTTCTGCTCAGGTCATGATGTCACAGATTGTGAGATCAAGTCCCGCATCAAGGTCTGTGCTGACAGCACGGAGGCCTGTTTGGGATTCTCTCTCTCCCTCCCTCTCTGCCCCTCCCTCACTCATGCACGTGCTTGCACTCACTCTCTCTCTCTCTCTCTCTCAAAATAAATAAATAAACGTTTAAAGAAATAACAAAAACAAAATGCTACCTTTGTGAGTTGAGAAGCACTCATCTGAACCATTCCACAGCAATAGCCCACATAGGACCAAGACACTGTTGGATTAGCCCACAGATTCTGAGGAGAATTAAATTCCTGCAATGCTCTTTCATGCAGTTTTGCCAGAATAAGGCAGAAGCCACATCGTCTCCTCTTCCACTCTCCCTGTTTGGTAGTGACTAAGGCGTGTCCTTTAGGGGGCTGCTCTCTCCTCTCCCCCCCCCCCGTATTCTTCTGATCCCTATCACCTTCCTCTGACTCTGGGCCTTTGCTATTCAAAGTATAGTCTTGAGACCAGCTCCTGTGGCATTACCTATGCTTGATAGAAATGCAGAGTCCCAGCCCCCACCTAAAAAGTCAATGTAATAAGATCCCCAGGTGATTTTCATGACTTTACAATGTGTGAATCACTGCTCTGTACGACCTCTACGTGGATACCACTGGATAAATGTCCTGACATTAGGACATTTCTTTTGCAGAGAGGATGGTGCACTCTGTTCCTTCTTTCATCTCCTAAAAAATGAGGTCATTAGTGGGGCGCCTGGGTGGCTCAGTCAGTTAAGCATCCGACTCTTGATTTTGGCTCAGGTCATGCTCTCACGGTTCATGGGTATGAGCCCTGAGTAGGGCTCATGCTGACACTGCAGAGCCTGCTTGGGATTCTCCCTGTCCCTCTGCCCCTCCCCCACTTGTGCACGCAGGCGTGTGCGCACACACGCTCTCTCTCCCTCCCTCTCTCTCTGAAAATAAATTAACTTAAAAAAAAATGAGGTCATTAGTTTCCTACCATAAAGCCTACTCCCCAGTGTTAGTCATTAAGTGAAATTACATATAAAGTATACTCAGAGCCATGGGGAGAGAGAGCGGGAGGGACCAGCCAGTTGTCACTGCAGCTGGCCAGACAACTGATTGACGGGTGAGGAGAAGATGTATTGGAATGCCGAAGCTCAGCCCTCAGTTATGTACTCAATGCACAACAGCTGAATGTGTGAGCCATTCAGATGCCATCCATATTTCTTAAATCTCTTGTTTTCTATTTGATTTGGCTTTGGCCTCTCTTAGCTTGCGTTGAGTGGGATCTCTTTCCAGTGTGGCTTATGGCTCCAGGGCAGGCACTGGCAGCTGGGTCTGAGCAATGCTTTAGGTATTTGACTCTTTCAATAGACATGGCAAGGGACTGATTGATCCAAAATAAATCTCTTGAGCACACACCGCTCTTCAACTCCTCATTATCAGTTGAGAAAAGAGTCTCCTGGTATTGAGAGTAGAAGCCCAGAGACGTTTCAGTCCAGATGACCTTCCTCTTCTCTCATAGTCTCTCACCTTGGCCACTCCCATTTAATGAGGCCTGTGTCTGGGTTCCAAAGGGAACAGCATAACAAAATATAACATTGACATTAAGAAGATGGGTTTTGGAGTCAGGTAAATTTTGCTTGAATCCTACTTCCGCCACACCCAAGTTTTGACCTCAGGTGTATTTCTTCTTGAATTTTAACATCGGTGTTTTCTTCCGTAGAGCTAGGATGGTGAGAGAACCCATGTTATAGGAATTTTTGAAGGTTAAATATACGGTACATAGCATTGCATCTGTTACACAGAAGGGCTCCGTAAATAGTATTATGGTCATCACTATCATCATGGTCTGCATTGTATACATTAGCGAACACTGTGGATCTGGGGTGAGACTAGGATTCCCTTAGGACTGTAGTTTAATCTCACTTACTATACATAGTGTTCTGTGTGAGTGGCTTTGAAGTACTCTACATGTGAAGACCATAGGCGTCCTCCTCTTAAAAATAGCAGGTATATTACTTATACACAGGCTCTTGGGGAAATACTCTTTCTGAGGAACAAGAGTAAGCTGCAGCAGTCTTGGGTGATTCTTAGGAATCCAAGAGCATAAAGCAACAAAATTCAAGTCCTATTGCAAAAGGACTCAGCACCACGCACATGTTTGTTTAAAGAAAGCTGCTACCAAGTTTTATTCATTGTGCTCATTTTTGAGCCACACTCGAGTTTTAACCAAGTGCTTGGATTGTGTTTACTGTCCCCAGTCTGCCGAACTTCTCTGTGACAGCTCCAACTCAGTCTCTACTGTAATGCCAGAGCTTAAAGGCAAAGAGTTTGAATATCCTGATGCCAGGTTATTCTTGGCAATAACCCGCCTTGGCCCAGATGGAGTCATGAGGCTCTGTCCTCTTTATTCAGGGCTGGAACCAGAAGAGAGCTCCTCTGTGTAGAGGAAGGCAGGCATGAGAATCCCACCTGGGCACACCCAGGGGCATCCCTGTGGATAAAGAAAGGGTACAATGGGTTCACAGCCTTTTTCAAGTGATTTTCTTTAAATAACAGAATCCTTTTATCAAGCAAGGAAGGATCCCATTACATAAAAGAGATAAACCATCTTTTGTTCTGGTTGATAAATACATCTATGAGCATAAGGGACTTTGGGAGCCTTTCTTTTTCTAGACAATCACTGCTGCTTGTGCTTATTTGGTCACTCACACGCACATCCATGTCTGCAGTGGCCTCTGTTGCTTGCCACCTAGGAATCCCAAGGCTCCTGGAACATTATTTAAAAATCACTGCAGCGGGGCGCCTGGGTGGCTCAGTCGGTTAGGCGTCCGACTTCGGCTCAGGTCACGATCTTGCGGTCCGTGAGTTTGAGCCCCGCGTCGGGCTCTGTGCTGACTGCTCAGAGCCTGGAGCCTGTTTCACATTCTGTGTCTCCCTCTCTCTCTGACCCTCCCCCGTTCATGCTCTGTCTCTCTCTGTCTCAAAAATAAATAAACCTTAAAAAAAATTTTTTTTTTTTTTTAATCACTGCAGTAACTGATGTCTGAGGCACAGTCAGCTCCTGTTTTCCATTATACCAATGAACCAAGTATGGCTCTGGGGATAAGAAGGGATTCCGTGTGTTGGGGCAAGGGTGGGATAGAGTCTGGAAGAGAAGCCAAAGCTCAGAGAGTGAGCCTCGTTTTAAAGCACATGCAACAGCTAAGGGTGGAGGGAAGGGCTGAGTCTTAGTGGTAGAGGTGAGCAGCTTTTTAAGAGCAAACCAGGCAGGGATTATTTCTGTGTGCTCAGGCATGAAACACGTGCCAGCAGCTCACCTGAGGCAGCGTTTGGCTATCGTCCATTCATGGCCTAGAGTGTTCATGTACCTTTAGTCCCAATCTGCTTCCAGTGCCCGGTTTTGGTGAGATGCTCCTCCTCTGTGGCTCAGAGGAAGTGTGGGAGTAAGGAAGCCTGGGAGGCTGGCAGAGGGCAAAGGGCAATGGGTGAGCTTAAGTTTGCATGCACGGAAGTCTATCTAGGACTCCAAAGCTCTGGGCCTTTTGAGTTACCATTTATACCTATAAAGTGTGTGCTTCAAAGCATATAGAAGCCGTTTTGTACTTACTCCCTACCCTGAGATCTATAAGATAGAAATCTGACATTTTGATCAATCAAAAATCTTAATCGACTAAATCTTTAGAAAGATTGAAACTTAAAGAATGGGTGGTTTAGGGGCACTTGGGTGGCTCAGTCGGTTAAGCCTTTGACCTTGGCTCAGGTCTGATCTCACCGTTCACCAGTTCAAGCCCCACATCAGGCTCTGTGCTGACAGCTCGATCCTGGAGCCTGCTTTGGATTCTGTGTCTCATTCTTTCTCTGACCCTCCCCCACTCGCACTGTGTCTTTGTCTCTGAAAAATAAAGATTTAAAAAATTTTTTTAAAATAAAAAAAGAATGGGTGGTTTAGACAGAAACAAGGAAAACATTAAGTAGTGAAAACATTAACTAGTCATTGGATTAGGCAAAACATGCTGCCAGGGTTAGAAAATTTAGGGGGAAATCATCTCAACCACTTTGAATTTTTTTAAAAAAAATTTTTTTTCAACTTTTTTACTTATTTTTGGGACAGAGAGAGACAGAGCATGAACGGGGGAGGGGCAGAGAGAGAGGGAGACACAGAATCGGAAACAGGCTCCAGGCTCTGAGCCATCAGCCCAGAGCCTGACGCGGGGCTCGAACTCCCGGACTGCGAGATCGTGACCTGGCTGAAGTTGGACGCTCAACCAACTGCGCCACCCAGGCACCCCTCAACCACTTTGAAAACCAGGCCAAAAATACCAATAAAAACAGAGACAATGCTTCCTCTCTAAATGTCCTAACATTTAGATGTTTAGGTACTATCTATTTTTTTTAGTGTTTACTTATTTTTGAGAGAGAGACAGAGTGCGAGTGGGGGAGAGGCAGAGAGAGAGGAGACACAGAATCTGAAGCAGGCTCCAGGCTCTGAGCTGTCAGCACAGATCCTGATGCGCAGCTTGAACCCATGAGCCGTGAGATCATGACCTGAGCTGAAGTCAGTCATGACCTGAGCTGAAGTCGGAGGCTTACCTGACTAAGCCACCCAGGCACCCCAAAATGTTTAGGTACTATCTAGATATCTAATACTTAGGTACTATGTAAATATCTAACATTTAGATGTTTAAAACTTTAGGTTTTCAAAACTCTCTCACAGTCATTAATAAAACCTGCAAAAATGTTCTCCACAATCCAAAATATGCTTCCTTCTGCTTGGGAGGGGCTGATGAGAGCGTTAAAAAAAAAAAAAAAAAGTCAGCCATCAAGATTGACTTAAAACGCAATTTCCATTCAAAATTGGGCTCTCCAACCCGCAGTATTCAACTACTGTTTTATCTTTTTTTTCCTTCTCGTCCCTGACATATCTTCCGAAAGCAATCCCTGAAGGAATCACTGGGCTGCCCTGTCCAGCTCAATGTAAACAGGAGTCAAAGTGCCCAAGGTTATGGGCAGGAGGAGGCCGCATAACCTCTCTAGGGGAGTGGGAGTGCAGCTTCCCCGGGACAACTGAGGCCTTGGGGCACTGACCCGCCCTGAGCAGGGACTAAACCTGGGGGCAGCAGCAGTGAGTTGGTTTCCTTTTCATCATGCAGAGCTGGGTGGGGATACACACCAGCCCTCCTCCCGGCCTGGAGTGGGGTCTGGGCGGCTGGGCTCCGGTGCGGAAAGCACATTTTGGAGAAAACCCCATGGCCTTGGGAGTGGAAGTGCAGGAGCCTGGAGGAGGGAGAGGGTGGGTGAGAGGTGAGGGGCAGGGTGGATTTGTAGAGGAAAGGGGGGAACCGAGACGGCCTCTGCAGATTCTAAACACAGTCTAGGTAAGAAAATTGGGTTTCTCAGAAGGGCCCATCTAAGAAATTCCGTGGGCGTCTTCAGGTCTAATTTTGATACTCCTCAGGCTTCAACAGGGAACCGCCGGTCGCTGTCAGGTTCCTCTCCAGTCCTTAGGCAGCAAGTGGAGTGGTGGGTGCCAGTGAGCCTGTGCGGCCGCCTCCCTGGGTGCCCGGCCTGAGATGTGCCGGCATCTGCTCGAGCTGTCTGCCCAAAATAGAACGTCTCTTTGTGATGGATTAATCCTTGGCTCCGATCCTGCCCAGGTCACCAGCTCAGCCCGCACTGCGTGCTGGGGTGCCGGGGGTGAGGGTGGGGGGTGGAGGGACAAGGGGCACTTAACTCGTTCAGCACATTCACCCTTCTCTCCTGCAAAAGTGCCCTGTCCAGCTGCTCAGCCCCTGGTAGACGCAGAGATGCGGCTGGCCGGTGCCTGGGGCGGGCCTCCCATAGGAGGACTGTTCGCTTCCTTCTAAGTGGCTCACCGAACCTTGGGGACAGAGAACCAAATTGAGGGAGACATTGCCTTCCTCTGATCTCTCTGAGCATTTATTTTCTACTTCTCACTTAGCCTGTTTCTGTCTCAATCTCCTCATCTGTGAAATGGGGATTATAATTTTACTTACCTCATAAGGCTAGTGTTATGATAACCAAAACACAGAAAGTTCCTACAACTTCCCAAAAGGACAAATACTGAATGATTCCTTTATATGAAGTACCTAGAGTAGTCAAATTCATACAGACAGAAATCAGAACATAGAATGATAGTTGCCAGGGCTCCAAGGGCAGGGGAGAATGGAGAGTTAGTGCTTAATGGGTACAGAGCTTCAGTTTGGGAAGGTGGAAAAAGTTCTGGAGATGAATGGCAGTGATGGCTGCACAATAATGTGAATGTATTTAAGGCCACAAAATATTGCACTTAAAAATGGCTAAAATGGTAAATTATATATATATTTTTTTTACCTCAACAAAACACACACACTATGCCTGGCATACAAACTGCTATGCAATGTTGGCTATTAATATCATTCTCTCATGATCTGTATCATTTCCCACTTGATTTTATAAATGAAGCTTCTTTGTGTTTTTTTTAATTAAAAAAGAAGTCTCTTGCTCATACACATGTGTTTCCAACACCTCACTCAAAGACATCTTCAGTTTACACACAAAGACCGTATGAGTGAATATATGTTGAGCCAGAAAATAGAATAGCCCAGAACATAGTGAATTCTCCTACCCTTAACCCCCTGACTTACAAAGGAGACAGCAGGTAATGGCTGAAGTCAGCCCCGACAAGACACCTGGAAAGGCTATGACAGAGTGACAATGACTCGTACTGATTCTGTAGTTTCCTCAGTGAACTGGTTCTGAAGTTTAGGAATAATCGAGGTTGACCTGTGAGAGCTGCTCAGGGACCCGCCTCAGGGCCACCTTGTGTTTAGAGGACTCTTTGGAAGCTGAAGCCACATGGCAGGTACCCTTGGGTTGGACTTGAAGCTTCATTCAAGATTCTTTGCTGCCAGTCTCCTGAGATTGGCCCTTAAGTATCCAGGCTTTGGAGGAAGGAGTAGGGAGTTGTGTGTCCTACTCTTCGCTATAAAGTCCATCTTTTCAGTAGGGTGAACTCTCGACTTTTCCTGTCATCCTTTATCATCCCATCCGAAGTGAGCAGGGAGGAGAAAGCCCGTCTGTAGTTTTCAGTAAATATTCCAAACCTAACTTAAGCCATACAAGACATCATATATATATATACACATATATACATATGTATGTATATATGTATATATGAATATATATGTATATATGAATTATTTGGAAAGATCCAGAAATGATTGATTGTATCTTCTAAGCAAGGAGAAAAACCAGAGGGAGCAATCTGAGGCTGAGAGCATGAAAACTCTTGAGTCTCACACAGTGAGCATGAGGCTATTTTTGTGTGGAATACTTTCACAAGCTCATTGAGGGTGTGAAGCTTCATCAGAAAGCACAGTTCACCTTGCGGGAGGCTAAAGTTAATTTTCGGGGACCTTAAACAACCTTTGGCCCTGGCTGGGGAGGCCGGGGAAGGAGGAGGAGACGAGTGACACTGGGCAGCAGAAATGAAAAGCCACAGGCAGATGATTAAAATGGTGGCTGAAAAGGGCAACAGAGAAAAGAGGAGCCAAAGGCTTGAAGGTTACAAGAGAGGATCAGTGCTGCTGGAAAAGATTTGGGGGACAAAATGTGTGTTTAGGCCCTGGCTCCAGCCCTCCCGCTGACCTGAATGGTTTCTGCCCCCACGCTGACCTCCAGTTTCACACACTTGGGTCTTCTAAAGCAGGTTTTACTTAAATTCCCTGTTGGCTAGAGATTATAGATGAGTCACTGTGTATAAAGGATTGTACCCTTTCTGCCACCTTGGGAAGGCATATTCTGCTGAGTAGGCCCACATAGAGTGCATGACAGGTCCGTTCCTTGTCAGCCAAAGGCTCCCTTTTGAAGCCTCCCCATGGGGCATCTGGAGGGACAAGGGCAGGGCAGCATGCAGGAGCTGAGGAACATGAACCTGATCTAAGCTGCCGTGACTATTATTCCCTTGTGCAGGATCAGATGTGAAGATACTGCCCTCACAGGGGTCTTGGACCCATTAAGACTCTTAAGATTATGTTCTTGTACACACATAACACACACACACACACACACACACACACACACACACACACAGCACCAGAGACCAGCTTCCAAGCCAGCATGGCACCTTGTTCCGGAGGAAGATGGGATGGCCTTCTAGAAAGAGCAAGCTGCTGCTTTCAGCAATGGGGCTGAGATACATCATCTGTGTACACGTTGCACGCAGAGAAAAATCTGAAATAAAAATGAATTCAGATAAAGGTATTTAACATTCACACTGAAGTGAGGAGAGGCAGATTGGCTCAGTGCCCAGAGAATCAAGAAGCAGTCATTTCTAAATCCAACTCTGCTGTTGGTGACCTTGAGCAAATCACTTAACCTCTCCTTTCCTCAATTTCTCCACGTGTAAATCAGGAGCTGTGGTGCTCACCAGCTAATCAGCTACACAAAGGGTAATTGAGCGGAAAAGAGAGAGGGAGAGGAAGAGAGAGAATATTAGTAGAATTCCGTGCCTATGGATAGGAAGTGTTAGGACTTTGTAGTGACTTTTGGATACGTATGTTGCAATTTCATGTCTCCACCCCATACATTTGGGTTAAGGTTCTAACTCAGGCTGACATCCGCCTACTTACCAGGCTGAGTACCCCACAGACGGTGCTTGTCTCAGTCATAATGGTGTAATGAAATAGAGCACAGTGCTTCGTGTGCCCCTGTGGTTCCTGACTTGGACTGCAAACTGGTCAGATAATTCTTAGCGTGGTTCGCCATGTCAATTAAGAGTCCTGGGTTATCACACAGACATTTATACTTCAGGTTTCTTATTTTGCTTGGGTTTCTCCGAGATTTTGCTCTCCCCATATCCCCCAACTGTAGTCTCCAGGTGAAAAGAAAAAATGTCATCTTTTTATTAATCTATGTTTAATTTAGCTAAGAGCTGATCACTTTGGAATCTGGATCTGGAAGTATTCAATTATTCTGCACTTGTCAGAAGCAAAAGTAATGATTTCTCTTGAGCATCAATATTCTGTTCAAGGAGATTGTGAATTACACACCAGTTTTCACTCATTCCAAGACAATCACATTCGTGGGGCCCCTGGGTGGCCCAGTTGGTTAAGCGACCCACTTCGGCTTAGGTCATGATCTCACAGTTTGTGAGTTCAAGCCCTGTATCAGGCTCTGTGCTGACAGCTCAGAACCTAGAGCCTGCTTCAGATTTTGTGTCTCCCTCTCTCTTTGTCCTTCTCCCACTTGTGCTGTCCCTTTCTCTCTCAAAAGTAAATAAACAAACATTAAAAAAAAAAGAAAATCACATTGCTATGAACCTCTTTTTATGACTTATGTAATTAAATGTTTGTGAAAGTAGAGTGAGAGAGATAGGCTGAAGGAGATGAGTAATCTATATAACATTCTATCGTGGGGGGGGGGGGAATGTAGGGTGTCATTGATGTACGTATTTCACCTGTGTTTGTTAACAGCCAGTGAGTTTAGACAATGAGATGAGATCTGGCCTTTTTGATTGGTCCTCTATGGAGAGAATAATCTGATACATTTCTATTTTACTTAGGGTCTATGCTCTAAAACTAAACAGCCAGATGCCTGGAAATGAAACAAATTAATTTCTCTTCAGCCAATGCAATTATTCTCTTTGACTTGAATATTCTGCATGTCTGTGTTATTTTCTGCAACATTTCAATATAAATGTCTAACAAGGTGACCAGAAATAATAAGCTCTTGACATTTCCCTCCCGCTCTCAAACAAAACCTAATTATTCCCTGACATCAACTTTCCTTGTCAGGAGAGTCCCACAGAGCCTAGAAGCAGGGACATTTTAGCCTTTACAGATTAGCAGAGCTGAGGAATTTGTACGAGTAGCTTTAAAATAGCTGAGGTGTCAAACAGGGGTCAGTTTTCACATAGGACATTTATGGTGAAGAGTCTGGTTAGTAACTCACATTGCTTAGAGTATTTATTTATAGTAAATTAACTATTGCAAAGCTTGGTCCCAATTTATTTCAAGGGCTATAGGGAAGTCAAGCACACACACACACACACACACACACACACACACACACACAGGGGACTCAGACATAATCTGAACACCAGTTCTTCAGGTTTATTCTACCTTCTAATAATGATTGAGAGGAATTGTCAGAATCTAATACCAGAAGACTTGATGTGAAAACAGGGCTTTGTGCTTACAAAGGGGAATTTTTGTTAGCCATTTTTGTAGATTCGTGTCTAGCTTAGTATGGGACAGCCCTACACGGTGTAACGAAGACTGTTTGCAATGCCCTTTCTGGGCCTCTTTGTCCCCCTTTGCTCACCTGTCTTCCCAAGCCATCCCAAAACCCAAAGAGAGAGCTCTTCAAAGACCCAGACCTTTCCTGTGGGACTAGGGCTGAAAGCAAGCTAAAAGGTCATGCCCAGCAACCTATCAGGGGTTAATGGGAACCCCTTTTTAAAGCACTTACATGTTAAAGGAAAAGCCTAGAAAAGGTGAAACTTGAAAGAGCCATCTCTCGAACGCTGGAATTGCAGGGGTCTTGGCAAGATGTGGATGGGGGAAGTGGGTTGGGATTGTTTTGGAGGGGGGCATTTTCCCAGTGCCCTTCAAAACACCCCAGAGACAGCATCTTCTATTGTCCTCACTTATAAAGCCACAGCATGGCCATTCAAAGGCAATATGGTGTTTTAGCAAACTAAATTCAGTTTCATATTGCTTGATTCCCACCCCCCCACCCCCAGGAAGCTGCTCATACGTTTACTGTAATATGTTCACTGGTAAACATTGGACATGATTTTAGCAACAAGCTGTCTGATAAAATTGTTCAAGGTTTCTGGCAGATTTGCTCCATGCACCCCATCTCTGCTCTTCTTAAACCCTTTCCTAACACAGTCCTCCAGGAAACCCACCTGGCCCTATGTCTCCTACTACTGCCTCTCCTAGTTGGCATGGATTTAAACATTTACATAGTCTTTAAAGGAGAGATGTCCCCTCAGCAGAGTGACCTGCAGGCCAAAACTACTGACAAGCCCAAGTCTATGGGCTTCTTGCCTGAGGAACAGCAGGGTCTTGTTCTGAAAGACAAGGGACAGTGTGGTCACTCAGGAGGGCTGAAGGGCAGGAAACACCATGCACTTTCCAGTCTCTGTCCGAACGGTCCTGGCAGCTGGACAGGGCAGAGATGGCTGGAGGCAGAGAGGGCACGTCTGTTCACCAGCTCTGTGCTCTTGATCCACAGAAACAATTCAATCATGAAGAAACATGAGCTGATTCACACACATGGTTTCCCTCATCCATTTCAAAAAAGGCATGTCCTAAGAACCAATTGTTAGGAGTTTCTAACTTTTCAAGTTAGAGCTGGTTTTTATGGTCAGTCAAACCTGGGGAGGGCAGTAGGGTGATAGAGGACAAGGTTTAAGGTGGGAATTAATTCATGTTGCTGAACACATTTTGTGCACTGTTGGTCTGAGAAAATGACGGTCAGTTGTCGGACTCTCACTGGAGGTGTTTTGGTGGATGTGGCCTCTCCGCCTTTCTGCAGCATAACTCAAACTCCTTTACCCCAGAGTCCTCATTCGAATGAGCTCAAACTGCTCTTGTGGGTTATTACTGGTGGATTAACTCTGTGTCGTTAACCCGTTTCTCCTTCACTTTCCTTCTCCCATAATTGCTATCTCTCCAACATCACAGAGAGAGCAAAACTTGAAGAGCATAGATTGCTGTTATTATCTGCGTCTTGGTTGAAACCATTTCCATGGGGTCCCCTGTGACGCAGCTCATGAAGCCCAGAATGCTGGTTCAGTGCCTGTCCTGCTCTGTGAGTTGAGAGCCTCTTCCACTTTTCTCTCTGAGTTCCCCCATGTCTGAGATGAGGATCTTATTTGCCTCTCTCTCTGTCTCAGGGATGTTGTCAGGAGGGAGGGAAGGAAGTGAGAAGGTGCTGAGGCTACGACACAAAGAACCTCCAAGAAGGTGACATGGGTTGCAAGGGGCAAAGTCACTTTGGCTGGGAAACATGGCCATGGCTTTAATCCCACCTATGCTGCCTCTTCTAAGGCTGGACTTGGGGGAGGTGTGGAAGCAGTCCTGTTATCACACAAGCTGTATTGCTGGTGTATTTACCCCATGTTGGTTTTTTCCAGCACTGGGTTTCCAGTCCAGTGGAGGTGTTCCGCAAGCACTTAGTAAATAACTGAAGGACCGGATGAATGAAAATACCCTTTTCTGGACTTTAAGCGCAGTGTCATATGTTCAATTGCCCCTCAATGAGTGTTTTATGGATGATGTTCTATTTCAACTCATTTTGTGTACAGAACTTAGAGCCTGATGGCCACTGGTTTGGCATTGCATCATCCTTACAATGAATGAAGGGTGAAGCTCAGGGCCGCCTACACCAGCACCTTATCAGCACTGAGGTTTCAGATACCTACGCAGTGCAGCGAAAGGCTGCGGCACTCTGTGGCTTTACTCGGGAAGCCCAAGAGGTCCAGAAAGTACCAGGAAGTCACTGTTGACTCTAAAAGACAAATAGATCCATTATTTTTTTTATTTTTTTATTTTTAAAGTTTATTTATTTATGAGAGAGAGAAAGCACGAGTGGGGGAGGGGCAGAGAGGAGGGAGACACAGAACCTGAAGCAGGGTCCAGGCTCTGAGCTGTCAACCCAGAGCCAGATGCGGGGCCTGAACCCACAAACCGTGAGATCATGACCTGGGCCAAAGTCGGATGCATCACTGACTGAGCCCCCCCAGGTGCCCCTAAATAGATCCGTTTTTTAAGCTTACCATGGAGCAAAACACCAGACACAGCCATATCTAGCTATGCCAAGCCAGCACCTTCGCTGAGGTCCAGCTCTTCAGTACTTATCCAGAAAACCCAGAAGAAGCATGTTTACATTTCTTTCTAAGTCCTTCTCTGGGTTGCACAGTGAATGAACACATGTTATTTACTGCACAGCTCCAGGTTCCCAGCACCTGCATGGGGCAGAAGGTGCAGGTCCACGGGTCACTCATGAGCTTTCTCCGAGTGACAACGGAGATGTGCTAATGTCTCTGGTCCTGTCTCATATGCAGGTTTTCATCTGTGTGTGATCAAGAGTGTACCAAGGAAGTCTTTTTACATGTACTATCTCACGTCTATGTGGGGCTGCAAGCACAGCCATGTTGTATCCTGTTTTCATTTGATCAAAATAAATTGTATGCAAATGAGTATTAAGGGGATAATTATTCTGGTTGCTGATAAATTTATCAGTCTCAGTATCTGCCAAGGCGAGTTGATAACTGATCACAGAGTAAGGATTGGGGTGAACAGAAAGGGCTCCAACTTTTAGGCGTTTATGATGAAGTGGAGAAGAAGAAATAATATTGGAACAGTGACTGGGGCACCCAGAAATCAGGGCTGGATTCACGTAAAGTGGTGGGCACCTGAGTATGATGATTTTTGGAAGCTTCAAATTGTAGTTTTAACCACCAGCCATTGGAATAGATATTTTATAACCTCTTAAGAAGGCAGCATCAGGGCTGTGCCTCTTCCCAGCAAGGTGAGCACAGCCTGCCTGCATCTCCGAGTTGTGACAGATGTAAAGCCTAGCTTGAAAATGCTTCATAAGAACAAGTAGTATCAAATTACTGAAATGGTAGTGCGTTTTCCAAAAGCCTCTCCCACTGCTCCATCTGCTAAATTTGCTCGGGGCATTACACAGTTCAGCATTTAGAACACTCCAATCATTTGAAGGGAAAGTGACCTTCCCCCAGGTCAGGGAACCCTGTGCTGTGACCTAATGAGGACATTCCCTTTAGATCTGAGAGCCAGGAATTGTTTCTCCTCTGGAACCTGATGTTCTCTTGATGTCTGCTGACCAGCTTAGCTATGCCACTCCTGTACATGCCTTCACATAGAATGGGCCATCAACAATCGAATTGTATCCACTTTCCATATGTGCCTATACACTAAAGAGAATAATACTGAGGCCACATCTGAAAATCAGCCTCACTGCTATGGTTATAGCTATACCATCGCTATGGTTGAAATTACATTCCCCTTTTCTCTTTGAGCTTATTAAGTGTCTTAGGGTAAAGCAAGGCCTTTTCCTGCTGTATGTTATCATCTCCTATTTCCTTAACATTCCCTCAAGCCCTACTGGGTCATAGCTCTAGCTCCTCTGGCCCAGATGCTTAGAAGAACTTTCTCTCCCTGCCTTGTCTGCAGCCTCCCTGGTTAACCACTGCCTTGGTCATCTACTCCCCCATTAGAGAAATTTAGTGACCCCCACTGACTACTGGCCCAAGTCCAAACTCCAGAGCCTGACATTTAAAAGTCTTCCTAACAAATCCCCAACTGCCCTTACTCGACTCATGTCCATTTACAGACTATTTAAGCCCCATGCTACCATCACTGAAACTTCCAATTTCCAAATACACATTATATGTTCATGGTTCATTCTCACCTAATTCCCTGCCTCCTTTTCACTTTCTGAGATCCTCCCCAGTCCTTGAGGCTGAGTTCAAGTGTTCTTTTCCCACAAAGCCTTCTTGGTGCTCTCTTGACAGGAAAGCACTTCCTCATCCAAATTCCTTGTTGTTGTTGTTGTTGTTGTTGTTGTTGTTGTTGTTGTTGTTTTAATTTGAGCTTTGAGACATAACTTATACAAGTATTACATGTTTGTGGTGGAAAATTTTTAAAAGTGAAACATATTATATCTTTATCCCCGAAAGATAACTTCACCTCAGTAGAACATTCTTGTTATGTCCACTTCCAGACTTTTCCCACGTACATATGCACACACTTGTCACATATTCTCTATCACCTAACTGGTCATTCTTGGATATTGTTTGGTTTTGGTTTGTTGTTGTTGTTGTTGTTTTTCCTTTGGCCCCAATCTTGTCTTTTTATTTTACTTATTTTACTTAATTTATTTTTTATTTTATTTTATTTTTATTTTAGAAAGAGAGAGAGACAGCATGAGCAGGGGAGAAGGGCAGAGGGAGAGAGAGAATCTTAAACAGCCTCCATTCTCAGCGTGGAGCCAGACATGGGGCTTGATCCCATGACCCTTGGATCATGGCTTGAGCCAAAATCAAGAGTCAGATGCTTAACTGACTGAGCCACCCAGGCGCCCTATATTTCTTAAAATTGTTAGTTAAATTCTAGTTGGTTAACATACAGGGCAATATTGGTTTCAGGAGTAGAATTCATTTACACACAACATTGGGAATTGTTTTGAGTAGTAGATCTTATATAAGTGCAATGCAGTCTATACAACACTGTAATCTCCCCACAGACCATAATTCTTTTTATTTCCCATGGCACTGAGTACAGTTACATAAATGTTTGTTGAAAATCAGAATGAATTAATATACTTCCCTGAACACCTGGGGAACTCTCAGTAAGCATTATCCAGTGGCAATTAGGAGCTGTCCTAAAAAAAATAATTTCTTTTATTTGATCAAATACTTTTATTAGTTAATTGTGATGAAATATTCAGGTTTTGAGCTCTGTAAGATCTTGGCGAGTCAATAAGCTAAGCCAAGCAATTGTCTGAGTTGATTGCTAAGTACTTAGATTCCGAAACTCCCACTCTTAGGTTTTTAAAAAAATTATTACTCTTTTAGTTTTAAATCTTTAATTGAAGTATAGTTAACACGTAACATTATACTAGTTTCAGATGTACAACATAATGATTTGACAATTATAAACATTACTCAGTGCTCACCACAGTAAGTGTAGTTATCAGCTGTCACCATACAATATTATTACAGTGTTATTGACCATATTCCCTATGCTGTACTTTTCTTTCCTGTGGCTTATTTATTTTATAACTGAAAGTTTGTGTCTCTTTATCTTCATCACCTATTTCACCCATTCCCCCCTCCCCGCTCTGACAACTACCAGTTCTCTGTATTTATGAGTCTCTTTCTATTTTTAGTTGTGGTGTTTGTTTGTTTGTTTGTTTGGGTTTTTCAATTCAACATAAGTGAAATCATATGGTATTTGTCTTTCTCCATATGCCTTATTTTAATTAGCATTATATTCTACAGGTCCATCCATCCATGTTGTCACACACCTCAAGATCTCATTATTTTTTATGGCTGAGTAATATTCCATACACACACACACACACACACACACACACACACACACACACACACTACATCTTCTTTATCCATTCATCTATCAATGGACTTGCATTGCTTCCATAACTTGGCTATTGTAAATAATGTTACAATAAACATAGTGATGCATGTCTTTCCAAATCAGTGTTTTTGTTTTATTTGGGTAAACATGAGAAGTGGAGTTACTGGATCTTGTGGCACTTCTATTTTTAGTTTTTTGAAGACCCTCCATACTGTTTTACAGAACGGGTGCACCAATGTATATTCCCACCAACGGTGTACAAGGGTCCTTTTTCTCCATATCCTCACCAGCACTGGTACTGCTTGTTTTTTTTGATACTAGCCGTTCTGACTGATTTGAGGTGATATCTTGTGGTTTTGATTTGCATTTTCCTGATTGTTAGTGATGTTGCCACTCTTAGCTTTTTACCGGAAGTGGAGAAGATGTAAGAGATATAGGTTCCTGAGTAGGAGTGTGTTCTGGAACCTTCTGTTCCTAGTCCAGCTCTTCTTTTTCTTTAATTTTTGTTTATTTTTTTAAATTTACATCTAAGTTAGTTAGCATATAGTGCAACAACGATTTCAGGAATAGATTCCTTGATGCTCCTTACCCATTTAGCCCATCCCCCCCTCCCACAACCCTTCCAGTAACCCTCTGTTTGTTCTCCATATTTAAGAGCCTCCTATGTTTTGTCCCCCTCCCTGTTTTTGTATTATTTTTGCTTCCTTTCCCTTATGTTCATATGTTTTGTCTCTTAAAGTCCTCATATGAGTGAAGTCATATGATATTTGTCTTTCTCTGACTAATATCACTTAGCATATTACCCTCTAGTTCCATCCACGTAGTTGCAAATGGCAAGATTTCATTCTTTGTGATTGCCAAGTAATACTCCATTGTATATATATATACCGCATCTTCTTTATCCATTCATCCATTGATGGCTAGTCTAGCTCTTAATGTCTCAAATAAGGGTGCAGGCTCCCATCTCTAGACCTTCCATGACTTGCACTCAATATATGGTGGTTAGTTGAGAAAGTAAGAGTTACAAATATCTCAATGCTCACAATTTAAAAGTACTTGTCTGGGCTTAGTTTTGCCTTCCTCCTGTGCCATCAGAAGCCAGCTCTTTATCCCAGCTCCAAAGGAAATACCCTAAGTCTGTTTCTCAAGTGAAGCTAGTGTGTTTGCTGAATGCATATTTAGAAAATATCTTCATAAGAGTGGAATGGCTATTCAAGAGCTGAGCTGCCCAGTTTGATTTTCCAGATGACTCATGTGGTAAGAGCTGAACTGACCTGCGGGCACCAGCATCCCAGAGCAAGGCTGGTAGGTGAGGCACTACCCTAGCATTGAGTTGGATGGGTGAATCAATGCTGTCACATCCATTTTTTTAAGAGCTGTGGAAAAAGAAAGAAATGTGGCTTCCAGATCCACTGTAAACATTTCTTAGGAAGTAGGGGACAATTCTATTATTGGATCATTTAGGTCTGGCAATGCAAATTGAGAAGGAAAGTCTGAGACTTGTGAACTATGAAGATGCAGATATTGTTTTGTCCCTGTTGTTATGCTTATTTACTTTGGAAATAATACCTTTTTTTTTTTTTAACCAATTCAAAGTAAAGTGCAGGGGGGAAAAAAAGGAGCAATTCTGATTTATTTAGAGAAAGTGTGTGTTTATGAAGAGGAAGAGGGGAATAAATGTCATTATTTTATACCCATATCTTATGGAGACATTATTATTTTTTAAATCCTGTATTAATCAAAGTTCAAAATAATCAAACAGGAAACACCCAGTTATTTGAGGAGGCACTCTGGTAATGGAGATTTCTTGGGCAAATTAAAATAGATCTGAGTGAATCTGAGCTACAAGGACTGGGCCATTGTTTAGTCTGAGCAATTCTGCAGAAGTCTGACATATGCTGTGGGAAATCAGAAGTGATGCATTTTCCCAGGTGAGTTAGCGCCTGTCAGGGAATGGTACTTCTTTCTCCAGGAAAGGATGATGAGAAGATGTCTGTCTCTAGGATGAGAGTTTTCTTCCTCAGAGGCATAATATTCAGGATGCTTTGTTTTATGGAAACTAGTTCACACGAGGAGACTTTCTTTTCCCATACATCAGTCTCCTAATATTAAATAGTTGCTCTCTGGAAGGCACTGTACTTAGTGTTATTTTCTGTGTCTTGATTGAAAACCATTTTCATGAGGTCCCCTGTGACGCAGCTCATGGAGCCCAGAATGCTGGTTCAGCCTTTGTCCTTCTGTGTGAGTTGAGAACCTTTTCCACTGTTCTCTCTGAGTTCCCCCATGTCTGAGATGAGGATCTTATTTGTCTCCCTCTCTCAGGAATGTTGTCAGGAGGAAGTGAGAAGGTGCTGAGCCCATGACACAAAGAACCTCCAAGAAGGTAACATGAGTTGCAAGGGAAAGTCACTTTGGCTGGGACACATGGCCTTGGTTTTAATTCCACCTATACAGCCTCTTCTGAGGCAGGAAGGACCAAGCATCTCAGAGTTGGGTGAGGTGTGGAAGTGGTCTTGTTACCACACAAGGTGTTTTGCTGGGTTGTACTTGGCCCATTTCCTTTTTTTTTTTTTTTTTTTTTTCATCACTGGGTTTCCAGTCCCATCCATGGAGGTGTTTGTCAAGTACTTAGTAAATAACTGAATGACTAGATGAATGAAAATGCCCTTTTCTGGACTTTAAGTACAGTACCCTGTATGCCTGGGCATTGAATAAATGCTTCATTGATGCTTTGCTGTTACATTTTAACCCACGTTATGTACAGAATTCAGAGCCTGCTGTGGACAGCTTTGACCATTTATTGTCTTTACAATGAATGAGGGGTGGTGTTCAGGACTTTCCACATTGATGACCTACTAGCAACAAGGGTACAGATGTCCATTCAGTGAAAGGCAGTGGAATTCTGTGGGTTCACTTGGGAATAGTGAAAAGCCTCATTATGGATCCTTCTTCCAGTTTTCTCTGGTTTAAGTCTTGAGCTTTGCCATGAAGAGCTCTGTTGAAAGGCTGGTAACTAGGCGACAGTCAGAGTTGTGCAGATTGTGCATCATAATGACCATCACTGTCATCTTCATATGATGACAAAGAAGCCCCCTTAGATAAGAGCTAATGACTCTGAGCAAATGAGTTAATTACTGGGTAAGCAGCACAGTTGGAGGAGAGACGGGAAAGTCTGACGCCTAGTGGTCATCAGGGAGGGCCTGGAACTAACCACATATGATACAAGAGGGAAATGTCTCAACAGCATCCCTGAATCCTAGGACCAGAAGAGACTTAAAGAGAACCATTTCCAGCTTAAAAAAATAAAACTTAAAAAATTAAAAAAAAAATTGTTCTAAGACACAAGGTTTGAGAGTCTGTCTGTACCCCGACCACTGGTCTACATAATGGGACTGGTGGAAGTCCCTTTCCTTGGTGGAAAGGACTGATTACCTGAAAACTACAGACCCATGAAAGAAAATCCAGAGTTATAAAGCAGCAGACACAGGATGGCTCCATATGAAGTTTCAGACAATATCTTCCAATTCAAGAAAGGACTGAGGAGAGAGGCCCTTGAGTTCAGAAAGCACACACATTCCTTCCTCAATTTGTAAAACTAGTGGACTTTGGATGGATTGATTTTAAGGGGTCTCTCCATGTCTAAAACATCTCAATTAACAGGTGGACATGTAGGCGCCTCACCGAGTAAGTGAATTATCTTCACGAGGCCATTGAATATGCTGTGATCTACGGAAAAGTGGAAAGTAATTCTATTCCCTGAATAGGAGAATTCAGGGAATTCCAGAAGGAAGGCAATTCTGGAAAGTAATTTATCTATAGTTGACAAAGGAGTTTAAAAGTTCAAAAATCTTTTACTGCAGTGTCTAGGAATACATCCTAAGAAAATAACAAGTATTGAAAGATGTATCAGTGAGTTGTTCATTGTTAAAAAAAATTTAAAAACAGTCTAAATGTCTATCAGTAAGGAACTGGTTAAATAAATCAAGTGACTCCATATAATGGAATACTATGGAGGAATTTTTCTTAAGTTTAAAGTAGGTCTACATGTTTTAACATTATAAAATGTTAATATCTTGATAAAAGCAGGCTACAAGACATGATCTTTTTTTTTTTGCAATATATGTTAAAATGTACAATGAAATGTCTGAAAAATCTCAGCACTGATTGGCGGGATCACTTGTGTGATCTTTTACTTTTCATATTTTTTTTGTATTGTCTGATTTGTTTTTTGCAATGAGCATATATAACTCCACATTAAAACAATCAACAATAAAGCATCTGAAAATATTCATTCCTATCATTTTATCACCAAAAAGAGGAAAAGATAAGAGGAGATAAAATATATGAAAACTGTTAAGCTTTATGTTAAAGCACATGACCTCTTGTCTGATAAGACACTTTTACTTACTGATGTTGTTTGTTCTTACTACTGAAGTGTTCTAAATCTTGAAAATATTTTATGAAGGCAAGCAGGGAAAACCACAGATTTGTCTTCCTGTGATAGATGAATAAGCACAACACTGATTTTAAGTCTGTCCACTCTTACTTTTGCTGTTCTGTCTTCAGGGGAGTTGTGATCTGGTTCCGGGGTATGGTGGATGACCAGAAGTCACCTATGAATCTTCAGAAAAGGGAATAGATAAACATCACCCACTGAAAGCAAATAGACTCCATTCTTGCTTTTCTATCCATCCTGCAAGTGGATGGTACACACTAGAGATAAAGCGGTTCCTGTCGTTCCTATAGTTCTGCTCTGCCCGACAGGACCAAAGACCTCTTTTATTTACACTTTCAGTGCCGCGCAGAGGTTTGGTCCCTGAGTCCCACTCTCCAGGAGATGGCAGTTGGGTGGAGGTGGTAAGAAACGGAGAAGATCGAGGCTCATTGTGAGGAGACGGGTCTGTGTGTGAGTGTGCCTGGAAAGATTAGGTGAGTGTGATCATGACGTGAGAAGTAATGGCCCTGGTGGGAAGTGGGGAGGTGAAGACACAGCCAAAGCCCAACATAGACCATTTCAAGGGAATAGAAAAAAGAGTATAAGAATGGCCATCTAGATCACATTTGGGAAGGATCAGGCCCAGTTAGCTCTTTGCCTAAAAAGAACTGTACAGGTGGGGGTGCATGGGTGGTTCAGTCGGTTAAGCGGCCGACTTCGGCTCAGGTCATGATCTCACAGTCCGTGAGTTCGAGCCCCGTGTCGGGCTCTGTGCTGACAGCTCAGAGCCTGGAGCCTGTTTCGGATTCTGTGTCTCCCTCTCTCTCTGCCCCTCCCCCATTCACACTCTCTCTCTCTGCCTTTCAAAAATGAATAAATGTTAAAAAAAAAATTTTTTTTGAAAGAACTGTAGAGGTGAGCAGAGTTGGTATTCTGTTGTTGAACAACTCTTCCGTGCTGGAAGTTTGCCCCTTCCCGTGGGCTGCATCCACTCTCAGTGGATATAGGCCACTGAGGAGGGAGACCAATGTGCATTTTCCCTGACTCTGCTTCTGAAGCTCTTCCTGAGCTATTTTGCTTGCTGTTAGGAGACAGCTAATAAACAGAATCTCAGGTTGCAGGGATTTTTTTTTACATACTCTTTTTTCCTTTTTCTTTTTTTGTTTAAGCATGAGGGCAAGATCTGTCCACCAAAAGAGATCCCTAAGGAAAGCTAAATTCTGTGAGGATTTGTAAAATGAGCTACCTGTTTTTATAGGCGTTGTTGCGAAAAAAATGATGATAAAAATAATGATGATGATCCCTAGGCAGCTTGCTGAGTGCTCTTCATAATGATGTGTTTTAACATTTACTAAAACTTGGGACATATGTAAATCCATCTTACAGGTGAGGAAACCAAGGCTCAGAGAGTTTACCATAACTTCTCCAAAATAACACTTGTCTCTTCTCACCCAACTACACTCCCGGCTATGTTGTAAACTCCTCTAGAGAAGGGCCTGTGTCTCATGAATCCTTGAAACTTTGGGCCCACCTGCTTCAAAATCACTCCTTCAATCTAAGTCAACATTTGAATTTAGCCATGAGTCCGTTATCAGTAGCAGCAATCTTAGCAGCTAATAGTTATGGGACAAAATGAGAGGCAATTTATAATGAGCTTGGCTTCTGAAACAAGAATTCTGGCTCCAGCACTTACTAGCTATCCAGATTTATACAAATTATTTAACCTCTCTGTCTCTCAGTTTCCTCGACTGGAAAAGAAGGAACGGAGGCTCTACACATGGAGTCGCTATGAGAAGTCAGTGAGTTAATATCCACGAAGTACCCAACACAGGCTAGTACACGTCCGTAAACATTAGCCATCCTTATTACTGTCACCATCGTGTTCTTAATTCTTAGCATTTTGCAAGCATCATCTCATTGTGCCCTTGCAATAAATCTATTCCAATAAGGAAACTAAGGCTCAGGAGGTTAAGTAACCGGCCAAGGAGAAGGAACTAACCAGTGGAAGGGCTGAAATTCCAAGTCAGGTCTGACTCCAGATCCCACCCTCTGCTGCTTTCCCAAGGTTGCTTACCTGACCAAGACAATAACACAATATCATGGATTAGGGTGGACCATTGAATTTGCTCTCTGTGTTGTAACACAGATTGGTGTTTCAGAGTATGTTCTTACAAGAAAATACTCGACCTTGTTCCTGGGGCTAGCACTATGTGGTATATTTTTTTACATGCTTGTGTAAGTCAGAACTTTCAAAATCCGAGGGACAGCATTCACTTTATTGGTTCAAATAAACGAAATTAAATGGAATGTCCATGGATAGACCTCCCCTACCTTCAGGTATGACTTGATCTAAGTGTTCAAGTGATACCACCATGAATATTTCTTTCTCCATTTGCAAGCCATCTTTTCATCTCTTTTGGCTTCTTTGTTATTCAGGTTTTACTTTCTTAGAGGCAGCATGGCCTTCGGGAGCTCTGAGCTCATATCTTAATAGTCACATCGATTGAACAAGGGTTTTTCTCTCCCAGTTCTTCTGCCAGAAGTCCTGGATGGCATCTCATGGACCTGGAATCCTATGTACCTCCCTGAAGCAAACCTTGTCGTCAGAGTGGCTCTGGGTGCCCAGGCTTAGGTTAAGTGACACCCCCTTCATCTCCAAAAATAAAGCTGAGGCACATAGACTAAGAGTGGGGGTTGGGTGGCTCTCCAAAGGAAACATCAATCTGCTATTACCAGAAGAAGAAGGAATGGATGCTGTTTAGGCAGAAAGGATCTATGCCCACTGCCATGCTGTTCGCTCGCAGAATATGGTGTCTTGCACGGGAGTGAAGAGACTGGATTCCACTGCCATCTAGCTGAGGAAGCTTACACAAGTCCCTTAACCCCTCACAGCTTCACTTCTCCCACTTATAATAACACCTGGCATTCATGCATGGCCCTGTTGATTTCTCACAATAACCCAATATTGTGAACAGCTTCATTTTATAGTTCAGAAAAGAAAAGTACAGACAAATAAGTCCCTTCTCCATGTGATTCCCAAGGTTATACGAGATTTGAACTCAGCCAGGCTGACTTCTGAGCCTCCACTCTTACCCACTAACCTCTACTGCCATTTATCTGTACAATGATGAGACTAGAAAAGATAAAGTCCCCTTTTATTTTTTTGCCTCAGTATTTCATATTTAGGAAAGAAGAAGGAGAAGGGGAGAATAATTAATAACAGAATGGAAAACTCTGAAAGCTCTACATTATGATAAATGCTAATTCGGAGGAATAATGTAAACGTGGTGTCCTTGATTTCTTGCATTCTTGAGGGTGTGTTCTCTGCATCTGTTAACAGGAAAAATGTTGCTCTGTGATTTCCAAATGAATTTTGAGTCTGTCTTTTATAATAGCCAATATACCAAGGCCTTCATTCATTGTCCATTTTGTTCCCGAAATATAATGATTTCTTAATGCAATTGCATAAAACATACTTAATGAAAATTAATAGCTGAATATGACTGTGAAGAAGATATTTTCTAACAGTCACTTCCTTTTCATTGTTTCCTTTTAATGAATTATTGAGCAAACATCAAGCTGACTTAAATATTCTCCTGCTTTAAGCTGCTTATATTCAAAATCTACATCTGGAACTGTGCTTTGTCACCAGATGACTTAAGGTAAAAGCAGTCTATAAATTAGTAACTTACATCAAAGTGAAAAGTAGCTGCTTAATGCTGAATAATGGATAAGGCAAAGCCTTTTCAGGTTGACAATTCACGGTTAGATAAATAAAATAGTCATGTAATGTGAAAAGTTAACTTATTTTAGATGGTTCAGTAATATAAAAGATTAAGCTATAGACTGTGGTATGAAAATACCAACATTAGGGGTGCTGGGGTGGCTCAGCTGGTTGAGCATCCAACTCTTGATTTCAGCTCAGGTCATGATCCCAAGGTTGTGGGGGTGAGCCCCCCATCAGGCTGAACATGAAGCCTGCTTAAGATTCTCTCTCTCCCTCTGCCCCTCCCTCGCTTTTACGTGAGCACTCTCTCTTTCTCTTTCTTGCTCTCACACACTTTCTCTCTGAAATTAAAAAAAAAAAAAAAACAACTTAGGGGCACCTGGGTGGCCCCGTGGGTTAAGCGTCCGACTTTGGCTCAGGTCATGATCTCATGGTTCTTGGGTTTGAGCCCTGCATCGGGCTCTGTGCTCACAGCTCAGAGCCTGGAGCCTGCTTCCAATTCTGTGTCTCCTTCTCTCTCTGATCCTACCCTGCTTGCACTCTGTCTCTGTCTCTCAAAAATGAATGAATGTTAATCATTTTTTTAATTAAAAAAATTTTTTTTATGTCAACATTAAATGTATATTATATTCATTTTTTAACTTGTCCAGCTAAAGAATACTTAAACTTCTTGGTGTTGTGAAGAAATTTTCAAGTTTGGGATTGTGCTAGTGGAGGGGGGGTGTATTCCAAATTGTCCTCTTCTTGTTTAAGATTATTATTTTGTTGTCGATGTTCAAGCTCCTCACTAACATTACATATCAAGATTTTTGAAGAGTTTACAACTGGAGGGGCACCTGGGTGGCTCAGTCAGTCAAGCATGCGACTTCAGCTTAGGTCATGATGGCACTGTTTGTGAGTTCAAACCCTGCACCAGGCTCCATGCTAAGAGCTCAGAGTCTGGAACCTGCTTCAGAGTCTGTGTTTCCCTTTCTCTCTGTCCCTCCCCTGTTGGCACTCTATCTCTCTCTCTCAAAAACAAATAAACATTAAAAGAAAATTAAAACAATAAAAACATGTTGTTTTTTTAAAAAACAACATCTTAATTAGAAACATGATTCTAATTAACTATATAGTAGTCACGTGATTTGGTCAGTACCAAGAATTATCAATCACATATAATAATTTTCTTCTACAGAGTTCCCTTCCTAAAAGCCAGAGGGGTATTTGTAATAACATCTACAAATATAGCAACAGCAACAACTGTTTTTTATGTAGCATTTCCATTGGACCAGGCTTTGTGCTAAGCATTTTACTGATATTTTGTCATGTAATTCTAACAAGTCTATAAAGTGGATATTACTACACTTTTTTTTTTCTGACAGTAAGGGTCAGAAAGTTAACTCAAATTCCTCAAATCTCACAGCTACTATGTGGTAGATTCTTTTTTTTTTTTTTAAGTTTATTTTATTTATTTTGAGAGAGAGAGAGAGAGAGAGAGAGAGTACCTGTGCAGGAGCACACACACAAGCGGGGGAGGAGCAGAGAGAGAGGGAGGGAGAGAATCCCAAGCAGGTTCTGTGCTGTCAGCACAGAGCTTGGCATGGGGCTTGATCTCAGGAACCATGAGATCATGTCCTGAGCCAAAATCAAGAGTCAGACATGTAACCTACTGAGCCACCCAGCCACCCTGGGTTCAGATATTCTTAAAGTCCTATTCTGAGGCTAGCAAATTCCTCTCAAGTTCAGATAAATTTGAATTCTAAACACTGACATGACACATGTATAAAGTATCCCTTTGTCACTCTGTTAAGAGCATAAGAGTTCCTGAGTAGGGAAGAATTTCTCTTTTATTGCTTCCCAAGAATGAGATCTATCAACTGTTTTCTAGAAATAATCTGGAGGGTGATAAAGGTGACCATGAATCAGGGCCCACACAGATCATATGTCATATTGAAACTGAGCTGGGATCGCTGGCAAGTTTTGCTTTTTAAGCCGTTGGCATTGACTTTTTTAGCACAAAACACCACATGTATTATGCTGTCATCAGAGCCATCCTCAGTGATAATTGCAACATGCCAGCGATGAAAACACCCAGCCCTGGATCCCACGGCCTACTTCTGAAAGGAACTGCATGGCTTTACAATTATCACTCAGACTGGCAGGGAGAAGGGGAGGGTGGGAGAGCAGCAGGAGAAGAAATCTTTTCAATCTGGATGAACAGATCAGCTGCCTGGGACACCATGCTGTTCTGGCCAAGCCAGGGTTCCTGTGACATCATGCCCCGCTCTCATACTGTCAGCAAAATTCCCTGAGGATGACAGCTGCTGCTGCCTACAAACGACGGTCTCGGCTCACTCCACTTGGGAACGCACGCCGGTTCTTCCTTTCCTCTTTTCCGTGAGGCTGCTCATGTCCTTTCTACTCACCCAAGGTGCCAAGTTCAGTGAGCATGAGAATGCTGGAAGACCACGTGCTCAGGATAGCTAGGGGACAGACGCCACAGGTGAAGTGGCCCCAAACCGGCCATCTCCAGAACTTCACTGCCAGGGTGCCACAGGTGGTTCTAGGTGAGCAAAGATGCAGGTCGCTTTTGCCCCCAAGCCAGCAGGAAGGGACACTAGGAGGCCAGGGCCCCAGCAGCCCCCTCCATTATTCCAGGGTGCATTCACATGGTGTTGTTGCTGATATTATTATTATTATTAATTTTTATTATTTCCCGTCTGTGCCAGGATGTGAAGGGATCTGGGAACTGCAGATAATATGACTGGGAAAGACTCAAATATTATTCCATTTATCATTAATAACAAGGTAAAAGTACAAAAAACTCAAGGATAGCTACATTCTTATTTCCTGGAAAATAGGGAAAGTGGGTCAGGTGTCTAAATTCTGCCTCCTCATTATTCATTTTGTGGTCTATGATAAGATTGTAATTATGTCCAAATAACCAGACAATTCACATGTCCAGGTTTTCATGGCTTAAAGTGAAGTTTCTTAAAACTAGGGTCCTGCATAATTATTTAGGGCCTCTGCATCACTGAAGGCTAAAGTATTCCCTGTCATTATTGGGTATTTGATTGCAGTCTAATTTATCATGAAATTGCAATCCATTGATGATGTGGGGTTAAAATGTTTTGCAGTTTTATCAACCATAGTACCGAGACTTCCTAACTTTAATTACTTTGTCAACCAGGTTAATGGAGAGACTGTCGTGGTCTTCTACTCAGCAGCCATTTCTTTTTTCCTCAAATTAAATCTGACACATTTAAAAATGCTATATTTTAAAGAATGATATGTAGGGGCGCCTGGGTGGCGCAGTCGGTTAAGCGTCCGACTTCAGCCAGGTCACGATCTCGCGGTCCGTGGGTTCGAGCCCTGCGTCAGGCTCTGGGCTGATGGCTCGGAGCCTGGAGCCTGTTTCCGATTCTGTGTCTCCCTCTCTCTCTGCCCCTCCCCCGTTCATGCTCTGTCTCTCTCTGTCCCAAAAATAAAATAAAAAACGTTGAAAAAAAATTAAAGAATGATATGTAAGGAGAAATATTTAAAGAAATCAAGTCATACTTTATACTAATCCTTAACTTCTATCCATTTGGGTTTAAGTCATCCATATCTCTAGACCACAGTGGATTGTTTCTTTCTTTCACTTTAAATCAGATCATTCTTGGGGCACCTGGGTGGCCCAGTTGGGTAAGCATCCAACTTTGGTTCAGGTCATCATCTCATAGTCTGTGAGTTCAAGCCCCGTGTCGGGCTCTGTGCTGACAGCTCAGAGCCTGGGGCCTGCTTTGGATTCTGTGTCTCCCTCTCTCTCTGCCCCTCCCCAGATTGTGCTCACTCACTCGTTCTCTCTCCCTCTTTCTCTCTTCTTCTCTCTCTCAAAAAATAAATAAATTAAAAAAAAACCAAAACATAATTCCTGGGAATTTGTCCATAGATTCCTAAGACTCTAGACCAGCTTTGCATCAAAAGTCTCTAAGTTGATTTTCCCAGACAACAAAGCTGCCCACTACTGTATGCATTTGACTGCTGGTCCTGAACCAACACTCTTGCTGTCCCCTTGGCTTCCATTTTACTTTATTTTTTTCTTTTACCTAACTGCAAGTGTCATGACAGACTGTCCTGTTAATGTGCTCTATATATGTAATATTCCTTGATATTATCTTTTTTCAATCAAGATTTCTTCCACTCAACTTTCAAATACAGTTTCTTCTCCTACTCTTTCTTTCTGCATTTAGGAATCTAGCTTTTAAATTGTGTTTACTGGTAGTTTGTACATGATCATGCTGTATATGATCATGTTCTAAGTAACCAACATCTTGCTTGTGATGAAACATTTGGCTAACAAAATCTTAAGTTACACTAAGAGACTATTTTCTAAAAATGCTAGTGTTTTTTTTAATAAATTATTTTTAATATTTATTTATTTATTTATTTATTTATTTATTTATTTATGTTTGAAAGAGAGAGAGAAAGAACAAATGAGGGAGGGGCAAAGAGGGAGAGGGAGACACAGAATCCAAAGCAGGCTCCAGGCTCCAAGCTGTCAGCTCAGAGCCCAATGCAGGGCTCGAACCCATGAACCACAAGATCATGACCTGAGCCAGTCTGACACTCAACCGACTGAGTCACCCAGGTACCCCAATGCTACTATTTTTAAAAATTGCTAAGTAGGGATTGTAAAGCACCTCGCACATATGGATGCTCAATAAATATCAATCTACTGTATACAACTTATTTGACATTTCCTTGGCTATCAATCAATAAACATTTATTAAACTGCAGCATCCTGCACAGAAGTCTAAGGGAAAAGGACAAAGTATAAGATATTGACTCTACCCTCTTGAATTGGCCATGAGTTGGGATTTAAAACCAACACTTGGCCAACAGTAAAGAATACAGTACAATTTATGTTCAGCTGTTTAAATTAGGGCAAAGACTTCACAGAATGTGGAAGCATGGTTGATTTTTGTGTGGCCTTCTGAAGACAGATTGATGGGCCTGGGAGAATTGCAAACATAGAAAATGAAGGGATAAGGACAGGAGCACACACAAAAAAACACCCCAGATATTAACCACGCTCGATAAATATGAACTGGGTTAAATTAATTCAACTAAAAAGAAAGAGACGTGATTACTTGATTAGACTCTTTGAAAGTCTGGCTAGTGCACCTTCTCATCTCCCAACATGTCATTTCTTCACTCTTCCCCCTCCCCCAGGAAAATACAAATTGGAGCTACTTTTAAAGACCCAGAGGCAGATTTCACAGACTTCTTAGGTGATTTGGCCTGTTAACAGCCCTTGCTAGGAAGCAAACTTACCTGGGAAGATAACGTTATAGTCCTACTACTCTCTAAGTGATTCTTCCTTGTTCTGCTCTCTGTGATGTTATATAGAACCCTGGTTACTCTTTGGGTTAGATGCCCTTTAAATAATGAAGTCTGTCTTTGGTCTTCTCTTCTTTGTTCTCAAACTGTTTCTGTATTCAAACATTCTCATTTGCCTTCGGCATGATTTTTCCTTGTTCATTCTGGCTTTGTGGCAGGGGAGGCCCTCGTCTCCTCCATTCCCCACTGAGGAATGATGACCTACCTGGGTAAGGACAGCTCTCCCCCAGAGCCCCTCCACCCACACTGTGCCAGCCCCTGTGGGCACCCGGGGAAATGCAGCAGGTGAAGAGCATACTCTGGTTCTAGTGATGGCTATGGAGTGAATAGATTTTTTTTAATTTCTTTTTTTTACATTTATTTATTTTTGAGAGGGAGAATGAGACAGAGCAGGGGAGGGGCAGAGAGAGAGAGGGAGACAGAATCTGAAGCAGGCTCCAGTCTCCATGCAAGTGTTCAGCACAGAGCCCTATGTGGGGCTCGAGCCCACGAAACCACAAGATGGTGATCTGAGCCGAAGTCAGTCACTTAACCGACTGAACCAACCAAGCGCCCCCTGGAGTGAATAGATTATAGCTGCATCTCATTAGCAGCTTTTGGAACATTGAGCAAACCACATCATCGTAATCTGAGAGATGAGGCTTACAGACAAACAAGAACTGTGAAAGGAGAGAGGACTGTCTTCTGCTCCTGTCCCTGTGCTACACATCTAGGCTTCAGGGATGTTCATTTTCATTATGTTGTGTGTATAATGGGAGGGAAGTTTCACCTTCACTAGCGATGACCCCTGGTTTCTTACCTTAAAGACACAATGTTCTTCCTAGTATGCCCCAACTCAGGATCATGACAATGGCGTTTTCTTGCCTATAGCATCAACTTGGAATTCCTCTGCCTGATTTACAAGGCATCCAATTACCTGACCCAGTCTACCCATTCAACCACATTTTTCATGATTTTCTGGAGTGTACCCTTTGCTGTGCTAGAGAGATCTACTCATCCAGTCCTGCATAGGCCATTAATGTTCCTACCACTATCCTTCACTGACATGAAATGGAAAGCTATCCCTCCCTGTCCCCTCTCTACAAAACCCAATGAATTCTTCTTGGCACGCTTCAATTTTCTCTTAGAATTATAGATTCCCAAAATTGGAAGGGATCTTTAAGTTCACCCAATCCAGAAGCTGGCTTATAACAGAATCCTATGATTTGAATGTAGGGGAACCAGAACAATCCCTAGGTATGACAATCTGGAGGAAAAAAAATCAAACTTATTTTTATAAAGTGGTGGCCAAAAGCCTGAGGAAGAGTCTTCTCAGTGACCACTGGATTGGCCCAGAGTAAGTGCCTAACCTTACTGAAAGTAGTACATAGAAGAGAGGGGGCAAGGGAATGTGCATTGAAGGCTAGTGAAGGAGGCATATAGTTGGGAGGCTGGGGCAACCCCAGAGGTTTAGGCACCTGAGCTATCGTATTGCTCTTCTGTTGAGGTTCAACGTTTAGAAAATGTTGTCTTAGGGAAGAAAGAGTCCCAGGGAAGGTCACTGTAAGCAGCATTTGCTCCCCTCCTTTATAGAGAGTATCCCTCCTGGGGCATGTTCTAACCGGCTCCAGGAGTTCTGAACAAGGCATATGTGCCTAAGTTGATGTTTGGTTATGCACATTCTGAAGTCAGTGACACCTATTGGTCTGTCTTTGCCTTTGAGAAAAGACTCTGCATTGCAAGTGCTGCCTGGGCTGTTCCCTGAGAAGCCAGAAGATCAACGGGTGTCAACGTTGGCTTCTTGAGAGAGGTCACTTTGCTCGGTGAGAGACTATGAGTAAAAATAGAAGTCCTACTATAGTCTCTTGGGCAAATGACTTATTCATGGGTTCTAAATTATTGAGGTCATTGAAGAGAGTGCTATTTTAATCTTTAGGAGAGGAGAAAATGGGGTGAACTGGGCTTTAGGGGAAGGCTGTATCTTCATAGGACAAAAGGTGGATGGTATAAACAGTGACTGCAGGGAAGAGAGTGGGCACATGCACTCTGTGGTGGGCATGTGCTCAGTGGTTGACCCGCAGAAGCCTTGCGTCTGTGGACGAGTCTGCCTCATTTGGACCCACTCAGCATGAGGAAGGGCCCTTTGCAGATCTGTGTTGGCATTGCAGGCAGGTTCCTTAGCTAGAGTGATTTTACAGGAAGAGCTCTCTGCCACAAAATACTGTCCCCACCTTTTGTCACTTTTCCAGAGCTTGAAGGCTTTGTTTTTCCTCCTGAAATGCACATGCTCTCTGGAAAACTTCACACATTAATGGTATATCAGTTGCCACTTCAATTGTGGGTGAATGCTTTTGCAAGAAAATGAATCGATAATTGACTGAGAGAAAAATGGGATGCAGAATAATCTTTGGGGTGAGAGCAGGGGAGGATGGTTGCAGCAGATGAAGGGCCTGGGATGTAGAATCATAGAAATGAAGACTTCAAGAAAGAACAGAAAAATTGACAGGGGCAATCATATATTTGCAAACAAGGTATTTTCCCTTCCTGAGCTCCTTAAGGAATCCTGGATGATCTTCTCTTATATCCATTTTTCATCCCCTAATAACAACTTCTCACTCAGATTTAATCAATAAGTATTTTTAGGTAGCCTATGATATGTTCAGCCTTATGTGTGGATTGCTGGTTTGTTTTTTTGTGGGGGTTTTTTTTTGGGTTTTTTTTTTTTTACAGTTTATTTATTTATTTTGAGGGAGACAGAAAGAGTGCAAGTGGGGGAAGGGCAGAGAGAGATGGACGGAGGACCCAAAGCAGGCTCTGTGCTGAGAGCAGGGAGCCCGACGCGGGGCTCTAACTCACGAACCATGAGATCATGACCTGAGCTGAAGTCAGATGTTTAACCGACTGAGCCGCCCAGGCGCCCGCCCCTGTTTTGTTTTGTTTTGTTTTTCATGTACCGTTCCTTTAACTTTTATTTCTTGGTGCCCTTTGCCCATTTAGCATTCTTTTTGACTTCTCAGTGTCTTCCATTTCTAAAATTGGGAATTCTTCAAATTTGTGAGTTGCGCTTACCTCTAACTTTATAAGCTCCCTTGAAGTTATGACGTGAGCCTTAATCTACCCCACCCCACACATGAGCCTTTTCTCACCCCAGACATGGAATTGGAGGCTGGCAGCCCAAGAAGGCAGGGTGCTACAGAATTCCTTCTGGGAAGAATGGCGGATGCTACTTCCAGTTGCCAGTGGCAACGCCCTTTGTCTGGCAACATGGCATTGGCAAATGGCAATGTCTGTGCTGCCTTACCTTCAGGCCTGTGCTGTCTTCTTGGAAGCAGCTCTGTGGACTACCCATCTATTCCTCCTAAGTATTCAGTGAGCTAACCAATATCCTCTTCTGCTTAAATTCACAAGGGTTGATAGTTGTCGGGTGCAACTTAGATTTTTGGTGTTTTAAATGTATTTAACACCTACAAGTTTTTAAATGTACCAGCACTTTACAAACATTAACTCATTTAATTCTAATAACTAAGGGTCTAAGTAGGGACTATTATTATCCCCATTTTATACATAAGGAAACCAAGTTACAGAGAAGACACATCATTTGCCTTAGATAACTCTGTTGGTCAGGGGCAGACCTGGGATTCAAACCCAGGCTGTGAATCATTATGTGCCCCTGCCTCCCAGGCCAATCTTTCCGCATGTCTTACCCTGCAATTCTTCTCACTATTCTTACCTGCCCTCATGCTCGGACATTCCTCATCCCATAATGAACCATAAAGGCCGGCATCTAGACTGGCCTGGTTACTTCCCCAATTTACAAACCAAGTCATTAAAAAAAGGGTAGGTAGTTTCCTTCTGAGACCTAAAAATACTTCTTGACAATTATAAGGAACAACTGTTCTTGAAAAATTGTAGTGTTTGCCTCAACTAAGTAGCTGTGTGAATGCCTAATACTTTGTAGACATAAGGAGGAAATATTGCTGTCAGTTAGGGAACGGCAAAGCCAAAAGAAATATTGATATTAATTCAAGCCAACTTATGAGACCATTCCTGGTGTGCAATAGGCTATGTTGAAATCTTGAAGAAAGTAGGCTATTTCTATGTTGGATGTTGAGAAGAAATCTGTGATAAATATCATCGCTGGTTCTGAGGGTTTTATGGTTTATGTTTCTGTCTTTGTCTTTCTCATTTCAAGCCCTCTGTCTTCATATTAATTGGTTCATGATCTTGAGCAAAGCAGTAAGTGGCATCCAAAAATACATGCCTCTCAGAGGGCAGGGAACCAAGCAAGGAGAACCGTGGTCCCAAAGACTCATCAGTGCTCTGTTCCCATTTATTCCTTCTGGACCTGTCACAGCCTCCTCACAACTCCTTCTGCTGGCTATTGCTAAGTGTCCAGCACCCCCTTTGAAGAGGATTTTAAAAACAATGCAATTGCCTTCCACTTAGGTCACATATATGCTTGAGAGATTTGCCAGAAGGTTTCAGTATGTGAGGAGATTTTTTTTATAAGTGAAAGGCAACAGTTGAGGATTGGATAAGAGGAGAGCGGTCATATACATCGACAGTAGGGACCTGGGTGAAAAGTGGGAAAAGATTCTCAAATGGTGAGAGTAAAAAGGCATAAATACTGCAGCAGGGAAAACTATGGATTCTCCTTTTTGGCTTAAAGAGGAAAAAAAAGTACAGGTAATTGTCAGTTAGATATGAGAGAGTAGCCCGGCTTAAAGCAGGAGTGTATCCATCCCATTATGCCACCTGAGTGGGCTCTGACAGGTTGGAATATATAGGAAGCATCAAGAGGACCAGGAGGGAAGAGAACAAGAGAAGAGAATGAAATTAAGCATATCTGTAATACCATACTCTTCAAAATTCCAAGGACTTTACAAAGAATGTGTCTGGACTAACAAAAATCCCCGTAAAGGGTAGCCAGTGTATAAATAAACACAAATTAGAGGTTCAGGTATTCTTGTCACAACACGGCTGCTGTGGGCATTCCATTGCCTGCTGCATGCCTGCAAGAGGTTCTAGATGGCATGGTTCTCCAAGTTGGTCTGGGGATGTCTGTGGTTCCCAGATACTTTCAGGGCATCTATAAGGCACTGAGACATCAAAGGAGATGAGTGGCAACCCTGTCCTTCAGGTGGACACATTTTGAAAGGCTACTGCTGTTTGCTCTCTGTGATCCAGAGAATAGAGAAAAAAAGAATTTCGCGTTGTCCATTTCAGGGAAGCTTCCTGAAGTGAGTGAAGGAACTGTGTCCAAGGACAGTGTTCAGTGAGGCGTGGTTTTCTTCTTGTCCTTATGCAAGCTCTTTCCTGAATGTGCCACAGACAGCCTCCCATATTCTCTCCTATATTCTGACCCCATAGAGACCCCCCTCCTCTGTCTCCCCATCCTTCTACACAAAATTTCAGTGGCACCTCCTATGGGAAGACCTCTTTGAGCACCTCTACTACCCCCAGGCAGACTTCATTTCCTCCTCACCTGAGTCCCCAGCATTCCAAGAGTTATTATTGTGTATTGCTTGCAACTCGTTGTCTACCCCTTGCTAAATGTTCTTCCTTTAGAGGGAAATGCACAGCTTCTTCTTCTTTTTTTTAATATAATTTATTGTCAAATTGGTTTAAAAAAAAGTGAGGAGATATATTCTTTGACCCTAAGCATGCTTGTAGCCCACACAACTGGACTCTGGGTGGCATTCTTAGGAGTCTCTCCATTTATCTTTCCCAGGTCATCTGAAATATTATTTCCCTTTTCTCAAACCTCACTCATTCTTTATGACCTGAGCCAAACCCCAACTCCTCCATAAAGGGATCGATGGTGACTCTAATTTTGCTGGCCAAACTTTTCTCTAAAATACTGTTAAATTAAGAGTCTGTGCCACACAGTGTAAAAAACAGATATTTCTAATCTGTATTGGATTGTTTCCTTGTTTCCTGTGAGTTACTCTCATCCCCTTTTCAGGAGTTGAGCTTCTGAAGAGGCTAATTTATCATATACTTTTTATATTAGATGCTTCCCAAACTCCTTCCAGCTGCAAATAAAAACTCCAGCTCAAACTAGCTTCAACAAGAAGGACATTTCTTATCTCATGTAGTTACAGGACCAGCCATAGGGCGGGCTCTAGGCTTGGCATGTTGGGGTCTCAGCTCCACCTCTCTCTGTGATGCTCCGCCTTCTTTTACGAGTTGATTTCATCTTCAGGCCAATAGGAGAATGGCTGTGACCATTCCTGAGCCCCTTCAGTTATGACAATATCTGGAGAGAATAAATGCCTACGGGAATGTGGAAACTTATTCTTCAGAATAAGTCTTCTTCAGAAGACCACCTCACACCGGAATTAGCCAGAATTGAGTTACATGGCATTTCTTCAACTCTGCGAGGAGATGGGATTTCCATGATGGGCTGCAAATTGCCCCAGAACTGAGGACAATATCAGTTTCCTCAAGGTCATGTATGGTGATGATGAAGGAGGTGAGATATTTGAACATAAAAGAAGGAAGAATGGAGGATGAGCATCGGATAGACGATCAGTGGTGGACTGGGGCTGCCTTGTGCAAGTTTGTAAGAGCCAACTGTTAAAGTTAGGAATTTTGAGCGCTAGGGTTCAACACAGTCATTATCAAAAATTAAATTATAATAAGCTTTCAGTTAAAGTATATTAGGGGCACCTGGTTGGCTCACTCAGGTAAGTGTCTGACTCTTGATTTCGGCTCGGGTCATGATCTCACAGTTCATGAGATCGAGCCCCTGTTCGGCTCCATGCTAAGCCTGGAGTCTGCTTGGGATTCTCTCTCTCTCCCTCTCTCTCTGCCCCTCTCCTGCTTGATCTCTCTCTCTCTCTCTTTCTCTCTCTCTCTTTCAAAAATAAATAAATAAACATGAAAAAATAAAGTGTATTAAAGGAAAGGTAAAGTCACTACTTCCTAATTATTTTTATTACATCACACTATTATCTATGCTTTTGATGTTATTTACAGTTGTATCTGTATGGTAGAAATACTACGTAATGGAGAGCTACTGTGCACTCTCAACCCTGTATTCAGTGATATCATACTGACCACTTGAAAAGAGCCATGGTATGAGTATTTACACCATGGAAACAGTGAAATGATACAAATCAGGGCTTGATTTATGGCTTGGCTGATTGTCATTTAAGAAAGTGATGGAGAAAATGTTATCAATGCATATTAGAACTAAAAATGTGTTTTACCTGTAGCCATTATATTGTGAATAGCACAAAATACTGAAGAAATGGTCTTCCAGGTTTCAAAAGCCATTACTTGAAGCAGCAAAGTCATTTGCATCATTGATAAATGAGTGAAGTTTTGACAAAAATCTTCCTTGTTTCACTTCCATATTATTCATTAACATAAATGAGCATAGCAACCAACGTTCAGGTCAGAGTTACATTCATTTGTTACCAGCAACCATAGAATAATCATGGGTACAGGAGTTCAGAAAAAAAATCAACAAAAGCATTCTGTGAGAATCAATTGGTTTTATGAAATTTACAATAAAAAATACTGCAGGGGCGCCTGGGTGGCTCAATTGGTTGAGCAACTGATTTGGGCTCAGGTCCTGATCTTGCGGTTTGTGAGTTCAAGCCCCGCATCTGGCTCTGTGCTGACGGCTCAGAGCCTGGAGCCTGCTTTGGTTTCTGTGTCTCCCTCTCTCTCTGCCCCTCCCCTACTCGCGCTCTGTCTCTGTCTCTGTCTCTCTCTCAAAAAAAAAAATATATATGTATATAAATTATTAAAAATATTGTGTATTTTATTATTATTTATAAGTTTTGTGTTGCATGCCCTTTATATTAGTAAAATCTATCATGTAAAGTACTGATACATGTAGCACATATACTATATACAGCATGTATAATTATATGTATATACACACACACACACACACACACACACACACACACCTGCCCTTGGAGAGCCCATTGGTAAACATTTATCAGCACAACACAGGGACCACCAATATATTTACTACAACATCCTCAATGGCCAACTAACTATAGTTAATTTTTTTTGGGGGGGTGCCATTTAGAAAATATATTGATCCGATTTTAGATCTCCTTAGTAAGTTGAAAGATTCAGAATCATTCACTAAGTTTATTTTTATGGAGATAGAAGTTTGAGTGGGCACTTTCCTTTGCTTTAGTTTGCTGGAGATTTCAGCAAACCAGTTATTTCTTTATTGGGTCTGTAGTGTGAATCAGTCCCAATTCCTGGTAATAATAAGCCACACTGATGAAGAGATTTACAGTGATAGGAGGGTGTTCAGTCGGGAAGGTGCTCAGCTCCGAGTTTATACCAAGGGAAATGAGGAACTCCATTCATAGAATATTTCTGCCTCCTTTTTGACTTGCTTTTTCCTGATGAGCAGATCAGCAATCACCAGCTGTTCTATATTTCTATCATGTTACCCAGCGGTAGGAAGAAAGAAAAGTTTTTGGCCCCTGGAAGTGCATGTTAAAATTTGAATCTCTTCCCAGGCCAGATGTGATTTGGAGATGTGCCCTCCTTGTGGAAGTTACTCTCTAGGCTTCATTCCCAAATGATAGTTTCTCTTCTCAGTAAATGTGATACATGTTGAAACGGAAAATGAAGGAAACCTAGTCATTATGGTTTTCTCCATAATATTATATCTCTTTATTGCTTATCTCAACTGTGCTTCTCTTTTAGATTCTCAATATGGTTAAGCAAATTTGACACCTCATCTATGGTTGTTATTATTATTATTATTATTATTATTAGCATAAGGGCAGTGGCAGTAATTTATCAATCCTCAATATGCATCAGGGACTATGCCAAAGATTTACCTACATCTTCTCTAATCCCCATAATGACCATAGATAGAGATAATCTTTTTTTTTCTTTTTTACAAATAAGTACACTGCAACCCAAAGAGATTTAATAACCAGGTTTTTTAAAAGTTTTTTTGTGTTTATTTATTTTTGAGAGAGACAGAGTGCAAGTGGGGGAGGGGCAGAGAGAGAGACACACACACAGAATCTGAAGTAGGCTCCAGGCTCCACATTGTTAGCACAGAGCCCGATGCAGGGTTCTAACTCACCAACTGCAAGATCATGACCTGAGCCAAAGTCGGACGCTTAATCAACTGAGCCACCCAGGCATCCCAATAACCAAGGTTTTAATCAGAGTCTGTCTGACACCAAAGCTTCCATTTTTTTCAGTACACCAGGATTTCTTTCCTCCCCCAATAACTCATTAAGACACAATCCTATTGGAGAAACATATTGAATGATTACAAATTTCAAAAGTTGCATTTGGATAATAGGCAGTAAGCCACACTGGACATTTTTACTTTAAGCCTGACCATTTGCTAACGGTCCATTAATAGTATTGATTTTTTTTTTTTAATTGACTTTTGGTGTCCTCACAAGTCTACTAAGGTCAAGTGGAGCCAGCGCAATAAGTACTCACAGAAACTCCCTGACAACCTAGTGACAATCCAGGCACATTGGGGCACAAGGTCCTCTGTTTCATTGGTTTTATAAACCTCTTGGTATTTGGCTCTCAGAAAGCAGGCTGACTTCAGTCTCTTCAAATATAACCACGTAGAATTTTTTCATGTTTCATTGTGCAGTTGGCATGCTGCAGGGGTCCAGCAGTGCCAGAAACGAAGCGTGCCCTATCTGAAGTGGCTATTATTTTCCTGGTGGAATCCTAGCCAGAAAGGGGCTGCATTAGGTGTAAAGCCAACCAGGCAAGGAGCAAGAAGCCTTTCAGCAAAGGGATCCTTTACTATTATGGAACGTCTTCATTCTAAATCTCACATTGTGCAGTCTGAAGACATAAAAAGGGGCCCAAGATAGCACAGAACCACGGCAATTCCTGGCATCCACAGCCAAGTGGCATCATGCTTAGAGAGAGAAAGGTATCACTGGTGTCCTTTTACTTCCGTGGAATGCTTCTAAATATCAGAATCAAAAGCAAACGGAGATGCTTTATATCACAATAGAGATGCGCTATGCCATTACAGGTCAGGATAGGCTTGTCCAAGTTTATAAGCTCAACCCAGTCCTCAGATACACAACTAACTTCAGCCTCCCCTAAGAAGATTCTCTCCAGATCCCTTTATCAGATCACTGACATGAGCAATGAGAGCAGCCTTGGAATAAAGGAAGCATCACTAAAATACAACAAAGTCCATGGCAATTTCTTCGAAATGTTTTCCTCCTGTACCTGCTTAAAGAATTATGAAAAACTATATACCTCTGATAGTTTTTTAAAAAAATTTTTTTAACGTTTATTTATTATTGAGAGACAAAGAGAGACAGAATATGAACATGGGAGGGTCAGAGAGAGGGGAGACACAGAATCCAAAGCAGGCTCCAGGCTCTGAGCTGTCAGCACAGACCCCGACGCACAGACCCCAATGCAGGGCTCGATCCCACAAACTGCAAAAACCGCGAGATCATGACCTAAGCTGAAGTTGGACGCTTAACCGAATGAGCCACCCAGGCACCTCTCTGACAGTTTAAATTTACAAATTTTACCATGCATTTTTGTAGTTGCAAAGGATGTAGTTTCTGACATACAGTATGTTGTCTATGCGCATTCAAGATCTTTTCAACAAAACCTTGAAGTTACAGATTTAGTATAATCTATTGACAGTATCTACCACATAAACTAATTGACAAAGGTTGTCCTCCTTATCAAACTAATAAGGAACTCAGGAATACTTTGTGTCAGAAAAAAAAAGTAATTTAAAAACTTCAGCTACCCTATTTAATATGCATTTCCCCTTGACAACCTTCTCCTAAGTGTGAGAGAGAGAACAGAGTGTCACCTGGATGACATAAAATCACTGTACTCTTCAATATTTCTCATCCAACCCTTCTTGGCTTCCTGCCAGGGGACCCTTCCTCGGAGGGATGTGTGCTTGAGTTGACCATTTGTTTTTACTCCTAGAGCAAAGGGCTTGGTAGCATTAAAGGTGATTAGTGTGCCTTTCTGTTCACATGGGAGAGTGTCTGTCATGAAGATGGAGGTAACAGGAGACTGTGACAGCAGAGACGTTCTCAGGCAAAGTATTTAGGGAAAGGTTATAGGGAAGTTGAGCCTGAAAGATTATCTTCTCAAAGCTTTCGATGCTGTGTACAGAGGGCAAACTCTTCCTGACCCCAGAAGTAAGCAAACCATATTTTTGAAAAGCCACTGTTTCGAGCCACGTGCATGGAAACGAATAGGGTTTTGTTGTCGGGATTCTGTATTTATGAGTTTCTGGATCTTCCTTCCTTCTTCCCTCCCGTTTCCCTCCCTCCCTTCATCATCTGATAGGAACAGGGAGCACCTGTTTCTCCTCCAATATCAGATGCTCTGACAGCCATTAAAATTCTCCATCCTCAAATGGGGTAGAAGTTGCTCTCTATTTGCCGTTCCTTAGGGCTGACAAAAAGGTTTCCTCCTTACATCGAGACATGACACAGAGAGAATTTCCCATTAAGTTCATGAAGCATAGTATCAGAGCCCCTCGCTTTCATAGTCTTTTCCAAGCTGTTGGGAGAGATCCTTCATTTTTTCAAAGTACTTTGGTATTCTCTTACTTAAAGAGGACCCCTCCCCCAAAATGTATAAACTTCCCACCTCATTAGGATTTCCAGACTTAGAAGATAAAAATTCAAGATGCCCTGTTAAATTTAAATTTTAGATAAAAAATTAATATGTTTTGTTACTCCAAATATTGAATCAGACATAGTTATACTAAAAAAAAAAAAAGTGGTGTTGTTAATCTGAAATTTTGACTAGCGGCAACTTTTGTTTATCTGCTGCCCTACCTGCCTCCAAACTTTGATCCTCCCTTGTTTGGACACTGAACGACAAGGTAAGCTTTGCTGTTCCCAAATCAGAAAAAGATATCTTTAGCTTTGTATTCCTAAACTCTTCTCAGACTATAATACGAGACTTTGAATGTCTGTCCTGACCAATCTTATGCAACATTTTTTTTTTAGCACATTTTTGCTGCAGAAACACAAATCAAAATAATTTCTTAACTCTGGGAAAATGAGAAACTCTGTTTCTTCTCTAGTGACAGACAAGAGAACTAGGAAATGTCACTGTTGTTCTCTATGTTGGAATTTAGCATAGAACATTTGTGCTTGGAAAGGAAGCTCCTTAGGTGGCTACAGAGAAGAAACAGCCTGAGCAAGGGAGGGGAGAAGTAGGCTCAAGAAGGTTTTGTTGCAATAGGAAGTACTGGAAACTAGTGTTTCTCAAATGTTTTGGACCTTGACCTACAGTGAGAAATACATTTTTCGTAGTGACACACAAACACACTTCCATATATATGTGAATGAAACAAAAATTTCATGGAACATTCATCATTACATGTACAATTATTACATATAATGCACACTGATATTTTCTACTCTGATCTCTCTCTCTCTCTCTCTCTCTCTCTCTCTCTCTCTCTCTGTCTCTTAAAGAGCTGATTGCCCTCAACCAACTGATGGACCATGATCTGTAGTTTAGAAACCACTGCACAGAACTGCTCAGGGAACTGTCTGTGGTGGTCTCCGACAGAAAAGGATTTCCATTGCATCACAATGGAAATCAATGAGATGCTTCCTTCATTGAGAAGATTTTTTTTTAAGTGTTGCACTTTTTCTTAAAAATGCTTTTTTAACGTTTATTTGTTTTTGAGAAGAGAGAGACAGAGCATGTGCTGCGGAGGAGAGAGAAAGAGGGAGACACGGAATCTGAAACAGGCTCCAGGCTCCGAGCTGTCAGCACAGGGCCCCACGCGGGGCTCGGGCTCACAGACCGTGAGATCATGACCTGAGCCGAAGTTGGATGCTTAACCAACTGAGCCACCCAGGTGCCCCGATACTTTTTTTTTTTTTTTAATGTTTATTTATTTTTGAGAGAAACAGAGACCGTGAGAGGGAACTGGGCAGAGAGGGTGGGAGACAGAGGATCAGGATCTGAAATGGCCTCTGTGCTGATAGCAGATAGCCTGATGCCGGGGCTCGAACTCACAAACTGCGAGATCATGACCTAACCCACAGTAGGACGCTTAATTGACTGAGCCACCCAAGCACCCCCTTCATTGAGAAGATCTTGCACTGAAAACAATGTTAGCTGAACAGCACACTTAGCAACAGTTCATTCATGTTCTGGTGTGAGTTCCTTTTCCTTTCACAAGGGGGAATAAATGCTTCCCAGGTGAGCACCAATCCCTCAGATGATGCTTTGAGAAGCAGTTGCAAGCTAGAGTCTGACACAGAAGAGATGAGATAAAACCATGGAGGAGGGGTCCAGAGGAGCATAGAGGGGATGTGTGAGGAGGACAGAAGAGCGAATGGTGAGTGCCTCTTGGAAAGCCCATGAATACACATCACTGAGACCAACATACCTGATTTGGAGAAGATGTACATACTTTTCCAGAGATCCCATCCAACTGGAGGAAAAAGTGCTTCTCGGACAACTGGCCCAACAACAGAAATTTAATCCCTGCATGGAGAGGAATGGGTCCGAGAAAATGTGAAGATTTACTGCAAAGAACTCTACTGCTTTTCGTTACTCTGGAAAAAATGAACTCCACCTCCCACTCTCTACAGTGTCTGTGTCAGATCCCATCCTTTCTCTTGGAGTCATCAATTATTTTGTCTAGTCCCCTCCATCTAAGTTAATGACCTTGCCTTATACTTTTTAGAGAAAGTGGAAGGTCTCAGAAGGGAATTCCTTTACTTTTTCTCTACTAAACCTACCAGCCCCCTAGCACTGCCCTCAGTCTCCCATCCCAAAGAATGTGATCCACGTCAACATGAGGAATTAAGAGAATCTCCATTACCTCATGACAAGCCCAGCATACAAACCCTAGATTATATTGCTGGATTCTACTGAAACAGGAAAACAGGTGAGAGACAAGTAAATATTGCTGAACAAAACAGATCCATCAGGCTGCCAAACAGCTTTATTCTAATTGCACTCTAAATCTTGGAATTTGAGAAGAAAATAATACGGATTAACAGGTTCTCATCTCTCTTTAGATAACATAAGTGGTTTAGCCACTCCTTTGGAAAACTGTCTCTAAGTCATACTGGTTGGGGGAGGGCTATCAACTGTTCATCCTTGCGTGTGTGATGGGTTCCCGCCCCACCTGACACCTTCCAGCACTCGCACCTTTGACTCTCTTCTGCCATCTTTCATCCTTCCCTCTCTTTCAGATCCTTCTCATCCTTCCCGAGCTTTCAGATATGTCACGGTATACCCATCTCAAAAAAAAAAAAAAAAAAGTGTGCCTCCATTTACGCCATGTCCTCCTCCGGGGTCTGCGTGCCCTCTCAGCTCCCCTTCACAGAGAAATTTCTCTGAGGAGTTGCCATCTGCATTTATTCCCCTTTGCTAGCCTGCCTTCAGCACCTTTACCCCTCCACCAACAATACTGGTTATGAAGGTCATCAGTGGCTTCTTTATTGCTAAAGCTAACAGAGACTTTCATTTCTCACCTTCCTCAACATTTTAGCAGCTTGAGACACAGTTCTGTCTCCCTTGTCTTTGAAAGACTGTGAGTTTGGCGTCCCTGATAACACATCTACTCTCTTGGCTTTTCCTCCTTTTTTTTTTTTTTTTTCTTTTAGAGGACATCCCTCCTCTATTCTTTACTGGCTTATCCATCTTGAATTGATCTTTGAATGTTGGGATATCTCTCTCGCATCAAGAAAAAGACACTCTCTTAATATGCCCCACTCAGGTAAATGGCAACTCCATTCATTCGATTGCTCCCTGATCAAGTCCTGTTGACTCCACCTCCAATACCTATGTCAAGTGTGTTCACTTTACTCAGTCTCCAGTGCTACTACCCTAGGCCAAGCCACCATCACACTTCACCTCTTTTCTTGCCATAGTTTCCTTATTGATCTCCACATTTCTAATTTTGCCCTTACCTCCACCCTACCCACCAATCCATTTCTCATACAGCAATCATAGTAATATTTTTAAAACAGAAATCAAACTATGTCACTTCCTTGCTTGAAAATAAGAAATCATTTCCCTTTGAACTTAAAATAGAACCCAAGCTTTTGAACATGGTCTACAAGGCCCTGTGTCATCTGAGTCCTGCCCGTCTGTCAAATCATCCTTCCTTCCATTCTCCCATGTAACTCTCTGTTACACAGCCCTTCTCTTACTTCCTTATATGGTCAAGATCTTTCCTGCCTCAGGCCCTCTGCACACACTGTCCCCTCTTCTGTGATTGCCCCTGTCCTTCACCAGCTCATCTATCCTTCAGGTAGCAGTTGAAATATTAATTCTTTAGAGAAACCACTCCCAAATCACTCATTCCCACCTCTTATACTCTCTTAACACCCTGTATTTTCTTCATAACAGATACTACAATTTATAATTAAATAATGATGATCTCTATGTTCTTTTGTTTGTTTGCTTAATATTTAGCTGCAAGTTCTAGTGCCTGGAATAGTACCTAACACAATAGTAAATGTTCAACAATTTTTAAATGAATGAATGAATGAGGAATATGATGACCACTTGTATTGAATGTACTCTAAACATTCACAAGCCGTATCTCCTTCAACCCTAGGACTACTGATATACCCTTCACACAACACATGTGGCAGGGCCAGACATCTGTTTATCATCTACCAGTGGTGTGCTGGAATGGGCTTGTATAGGCTTAAGAGAGCCAGTTCTGGACATCTCTTCTCAATTTCACATTTAGTGACATCATGTTAGTAGCTATGTTGGGAACACTTATACCACCAAAAAATAAGCAAATGGTGGAAATCAAGACTTTATTTTTTCTTTAGAAAACCACTTTACCAGCACATCACTGGTGTCTCCTATACACCCAGCATCATGTTAGTAATTATGGAGCCACCATTAAAAATAGGTCATGGTCACTGTTTAGTAAGTTTCCAGTCTAGTTTAGGAACAATGACATACATCAGGGATCAAGAAGAATCAGGATATAGATGTGCAGTGTGGGAGCATCGTGATCAGAAAAGGAAGAAATCAGTATGGGTTGGTAACAATGGAGACTCAGAAGGTGGAACCAATGCTGAAATCAATGGATGGAGAGTATCTATTTAATCGAATAGTACCACGAAGGGCAATCCTGACAGAGGAGCAGGGAGGATCCTGCTCCTGGGCTGGTCGTGAGCCAGGGAAATGGAGTTGGAATGGGAGTGGGAAGAAAGTGAGAAGATTGTCTCAGTTGGAAAGAGTTGCTCTTGAAAATTTCTTTTTAAATGTAACTTTCGTAAATTGGATTACATATATTTTAAGTTTATTTATTTTGAGAGAGAGAGCGTGTGGGCATGTACATGCAAACAGGGGGGAGGGGCAGAAAGAGAGAGAGAGAGAGAGAGAGAGGGAGAATCCCAAACAGACTCCACACATCAGTGCAGAGCCCAACTTGAGGCTTGAACCCATGAACACCAAGATCATGACCTGAGCCAAAACCAAGAGCAGGATGCTTAACCAACTGAGCTACCCAGGTGCCTCTGATCATATTTTTAAATGAAAAATTTAGTTAAAGAATTTTTAAGGCAAGTCTTTTTCTTTTTTCTCTAAAGGTGAAGTATTTACAGGATCAGCAATCTTCCTCTATTATTCATATTTAAGTTTTGACCAGTAACTTTCCCTTGAAACCATGAATATCCTCCCAAATCACATCTCCAACCTGCTGGATGACCTGGCAAGGTGAGGGCTTCCCCTATCTTGGCCCTCAGCTCCTTCTTGTGGAATGAAATGGTCCAACTTGATTGTCCCTAAGGTCCTTCATAGCCCAGAAGAACTGTATAGTTGTCATCTGCCTCTTGGTTTCAGCTCAGGTCATGATCTCACAGTTCGTGAGTTTAAGCCCCGCGTTGGGCTCTGCATTGACAGTTCAGAGCCTGCTTGGAATTCTCTCTCCCTTCCTCTATCTCTGCCTCTCCCCTTTTCTCTCTCTCTCAAAATACATACATACATACATACATACATACATAAAAATAAATAAATAAACTTAAAAAAATAAAAAATAAAATATTCCTTCCTTTTTAAAAAATTTTTTAAAAAGAAAGAAAAACTGCAGAGTTCTAAATGGTTAGGCATGTGAACTACATTTCTAAGTGAGTCGAAGAAGGCCAAGAAAACATCATTCTAAAACTTCCTTTCCTGTGATTAAAGGACTCCCAGGGGTTGCATTTGGGCACAAAAGGGTGAAGTAAAACAACCCTTTGGCTACAGAGTTAGGTCAATTTTCTTTTAGCCAGAGAAGGGATTTGGCGTCTGAGGATATAGCAGGAGACCCCACGGGTTCTCCACATGAACACCATTAGGGAAGTCCAATAACCATTTGACAGGGAAATAAGGTCACTATTTTTAAATCAACAGGAAAAGAGCAGAACATCAAGAGAGAAGGGTGATTTATCCTGTGACCAGAGTGCACAGAATCGACTGGAGAAACTAATCAAATCAGACTTGATAAAGCCGATGCTGCCTTATATCCCCTGTGCCTAGAAGCCTTGTCAAGCTGGTCTGCCATGGATCCTGATTTAAAATACAAGCTGACTCCTTCACCCCTTCTGAGTAGCAATCCAGCTGCATGGATTTCAGCAATTGGGTTTTTTTTTTTAATCATTATTATTAACTATAACGTGAGGCTTGATGCTAAGTAATGGCAAAGGGCTGGTGTCTATCGACACACAGGCACCCATGGAATCCCCAGGTAGGGCCGGATCTGGGCTCTCCAGGGCCCCCTTTTTCTCTCCCTTTCTGCCTCCTCCTCCCCAAAGGCAGGAACAGCTGTTGCCAGGTTGGCTTGTTCAGCCCACTCATCTCAAGCTACCCTCAAGCGGCAAGACGGCAGGCAGCCAGCCTGATGTTCTTTCCCCGTTCAGCACAGCCCAGCTGTGGCTCAGTAGGCCATGTTGGCATCTGGCTCAGAGAGAGGCAAGGCTGAAATCTTCTGAGTCTGGAGTTACCGGGTCCAGCTGGCTGTGGCCATGGCAGAATATGAGGGTCAGAGCTACGCTACCCCAGAGGGCAACAAGACATTTGTTTGGGGCCTGAACCTTTTGATCTTTTCAGTCGGAGGATGAAGGCAGTAAAGGTCTGGTGCTCAGAATGGTTTAATCCACCATAGATTTAATAAGTGCCGCACCAAGGGTAGAAAGGTGAGGGTGGTGGGGCGAGAGGATTAAGGACATGGTTTCTGCATTTAAGAGTTCACAGTCAAATGTGGGAGATTTTACATGAACAAGGGAATAGAACAAATGGTAATGTAAACATATGCACAGGTTGCCATGGGAGCTGCTACCTGAGCTGTGTTGTGAAGGAGGAGGAAGAGTCAGATGAAGCAAGTTAGAGAGGGAGTTGCAGGCAGAGGGGTGTGCACAGAGCATTAACAGCTGGAAATCCCAGGGAGGCAGCATTCGGTGAAGGAGGGACTTGAGAGTCTTGGAAAGGAAACTGAGCTGTGTTTTGCAGGAGTTTGGGAGCCACAGAAGGGTGGTGAATAAGGAAATTATATGACCAATTTGCAAAGATAGATCCCTCTGGTGCAGGGATGGGGTGGGTTTAGAGAGTGAGACTGAAGGCAGACAGATCCATTAGGCTTGTGCAAAGATATCGGTGCTCCAAGGCACCTTTCTGATAAGACAGAAAGGAGGGGTGGGTCTCAGAAGAATTTGGGAGGAAATATCAGAAGAACTAGAAGTGCTTGATGATGGGCTGAACCTGTGGGGTGGGATGATGAAGGAGAGGGATCTGCCTAGGAAGGCTGCCAGGTTTCTTGCTTGGGTGCTGTGGGTAGAGCTGCATTTTGCAAAATATGTGCCTTGTAACACCAGCTGTGTGGATGTGTGAAGGTATTGTGTCAAAAGCAGCTATACCCTTAGATAAGTTTGCGAAACATCAACTTAAACAAAACTAAATCAGATCTCTCTGCTGCAGGACTTCTCAGAGCCTTAGTATGCTGTGGCTGCTACTAACAATAAGAACTATCATTATGAGGCATATACAGGAGTTCTACTTGTTATGTGTGCTTTGAGCAATTTGGAAAGAAGGAAAGTCCCTGGGAAGACTGTTCTGAAACTTGAAAATAACCTGTGAGCAAATACACAGATGTGTACTAATAATGTAATAATATGGGTCATGAAGCAAGAAGTTCCTAGTGCAGGTGATATGAGCCAAAGGCATTGTGGGACATGGCCAGGTGCAAGACTAAATATTTGATACACATTATTTTAGGTTCCCATAACAACACTGTGGGGTATGTGTTCCATGGCTATTTTGCACGTGGGGAAATTGGGGGTCATAAAGATAAATTAACTAACCAAAGATTACCACACATCTAGCAAGGAGTAGAATCTCACCCTTAACAATTCCATCATATCATTTCCATGTGCTAATGAATATAGTGAATCTGCAAGGAAGGGACAAGATAGCATATTGTGTCTCCCAAAATTCAGTGACCACAGAACCCTGTGTTTATGGAGCATCTCACAGGATTAGTGGTCCTTGGAGTGCATTTTGTGGGGAATAATGCTGTTCACTAAGATTGGGAGTACAGATTGATAAAAAGGAAATTACATTTATATAAATCATTGTGGTAGAAGGTTGAAACTTGTCATAATAGAAATACAGCTAACATGTTACAGAAATCCAAAATGGGCAGAGATTATCTCCAATATTGGTGTCCAGGGAAAATATCAGTGAAGATGTTATTAGCTTCAAGTAACAGAAGACCCAAGTAAACATGGCTAACCAAAGAAATTTATTAAAGCACATAACAAAACCCAGAGAAAAGACAATTCCACTGTTGGTTAATTCAGTGGCTCAACATCAGCATCAAGAATGCAAGACATTTTCTGTTTCATTGCTTTGCCATTTTCAATATGTTGGATTGTCCTCTGAGGCCTTAAGGTGTCCGGCATTGTTCTAGATGTCAGCTGCAGACAGCAGCACTGACATGAGTATTAAGACTGCACATGGGCCTCTCACTGGGCTCTCAGCAAAGTGGTTGAAGAGGGGGGTATTGAGTGATGTTACTAAGAAAACATCTCTTTCTATGCCAAGAAAAAAGTGACACTTCCTGCTAAAAGCATTTCAAACATTTCTTGAGGCCATTCCCACACACAGATTGAACTGGGCCGAGTGAACACAGACACAGGGCACTTACTTTGGTGAAGAGGGATGAGCAGCCAGGAGAAAGCAGGCAGCCGGGTCTCAGCTGAGCACACTGGAGGAAAGCCAAACCTGTGTGATGGCTGTCCTGGATGCTGATTGAGTCAGCACACCATGATGACTGATAACCTCAAAATAAGGGCCATCCATCCAGCACAAGGCATGTCCTCTGCAAATGGCACAGGCCAGGAGTACTGTGGGGCCAGAGACACAGAGATGATGAAGTTTATTGTCAGTTCCCTAGTGGGCTATGTGATAGACTGTCCCAGGCCTCAGCCAGGAGGTGCGCTAAGAGTGTGCATTCAGCCAATTCTCAAAAACCCTACTGTTATCCTCATAACTGGGTGATCAGAACACGTTAGGCCTTTTTATTTAGAGGACTCTGCACTAGGTGAGACCTATCTTTGGCTCAGATTGATTCTAAGAATCAAAGTGAACAGAATTTAAGAATTCTGTCCTATGAAGGCTCATTTCTGAATTACAAAAGCACTAGGTAAGCTGTAAGCCCCCATGCAAATGGTGTCCCCTATTATTAGGAAACATATTAAATGGGTTCTTGGCATGACTTTGGAGGAAAAGAAAAGGGAGGGGAAGGGATAGGAAAGGGAAGGGAGGAAAACACAAAAGGGAGACTGAAAATAAAGAAAATGTAGAGGTGCCTGGGTGGCTCAGTCGGTTAAGTGTCTGACTCTTGATCTCAGCTCAGGTCATGAGCTTACAGTTTGTAAATTCAGCATGGAACATGCTTGGGATTCTCCTTCTCTCTGCCCCTCCCCAACTCGAGCTTTCTGTCTCTCTCAAAAAAAATAAATAAACTTAAAAAAAAAAAAAGAAAGAAAAGAAAGGAAATGTAAAAGAGAGTAAATGTGGAATAGTTTATATAATGGAAAACAGGAAAGAGAGCATCTCTGGTATCAATTTCATTGGAGATTCATTCTGTTTTTTAATAGCAGATTAAAAAATGGGTTCTCATTTAATGATGCATGAATACAGTACAGTGTAATGGAGTATCAGGGCAAAAGCAGTCAAAAGACATCTCACACAGCCGCCTCTGAAACAGCTCTGGAGTCTAGTAGTTTGGAGTTTCAAGTTTCACGGTGGGAGATGACAAAAAAAGGGTACTAAGTTCAGGTTTCATCTGCAAATGTTGAAAAAGGCTAGTGAGGACGAAGTGTTATGTTGAAGAGCAAACTTCTCAAAATCAAGAGAGCTCAACCCACCAAATGATGTGGGAAAGAGGTGGCAGGGAGGCAGGGGAAGGCCAAGGACCTAAAAAGGAAAAGGAGCCCTGGGAGAATGGGGCTGCAGAGGCAACAAAATTTTATGGGTCTGCAACCACTCTGCTATGTGCTTGGACATGTCCAATCATTGAACAGGGAACGCTGAATTTCAAGGCCATATCAATAACATTTAGACTTATAAAACACAATTTAGGTTGCAGGCTAAAAGCAGTATCAAGTTCTAGAAGAAGCGAGTCAATGTCTGCTCAAGAGACATACATGGGAAGAGGGGCCATAGCAACAGTTTGTGTGAGAATGACTCACGTGAGCCATCATTGGCCAAGGTTATCTGGAAGGCAGTGGATATGCTGTAGTTGTAAGGACAAGTTTATTGGGTCTTAAAAAGCAGGTTGTGTGGGGTCTGGGGGATTTATTTCCCTTGGTTTCATGTTACAAATAGAGATGGCTGCATCTTATATCACCAATCCTTCCCTCTGCTCTCTAACAAAGGAAGAGTAGCTTATATGATGGGTGAGCTTGTGAGAAGCTAAAGGGGCCTGTCTCATCTCCTTTCTTCTTCCTCTTTGGGGATCTGCCACCCGTCAAAGAGCACACATCCCACTGCACTCCTCCATGGCACCCACAGGGGAGACCTGGAGACCCAGGGCAACCATGAACGATGGAGGAGATAAGTCAGATTCAGGGATGCATATTAGGGAACCAATTGTTGCCGCACTCCCAAACCGTGCCCTCCAAGTTCAACCAACCTTGTAGTGGAAACACAGGTGATATTTGTATTTCCACCTGCCCGACTCTTACATCTATATCTCAGTTGTTTCTAAATTCAAGGGGACTGTCAGGGGTACTATTTCTGACCCTTTCAAACCCCAACATCAGGAAGGCAGGGAGAAAAACCAGAATCAAAACTTTTCAGAATACAGTAAGAAGTAGTGGGTTTAAACTTACTTTACCAAATAAAGTCCTGATTCTATTGCCTGACATTCAAGGCTCTTTATGATCTGAAAACAATATATCCTTGGGTGTGATCTAACACTACTTCCCCGTGTGGGCACCACTCTCTGATGGCATCAGACAGAAACACACTCAGCACTCCACTGTCTCTGTGCTTTCACTCAGGTATTCCCTCCAAATGGGAGGCCCTTCTTCCCATTTTTTTCATGTCCATATCTGGCCTATTCTTCAAGGATTAGCCTAAATTTCACAAAATCCATATGTGCTTCAGCAGGTCCTATCTGGAAGTTTCCTACCCAATTCACCTCCACTTACTCCTTTTCCCTCAATTTTCTTTAATTGTTAGGTGGCCATGAACTTTAGGTGAGGCAGCACTCCTGGGAACCAAACTCCATAGTGATATTTCCCCTTGCCAATGATTGGTTTAGGAATACACATGTGACTAGGTTTTCCTCATTTAGAAAGAACTTCAAGGCTGGGGACACATTTTCCCCTTGACTCTTGATACTCCCCGAAAATATTACATAAAAACTCCTTCAACACTGTAAGTTTCTCCTTTCCTAGTGTTTGAACATTGCTCTTTTTTCTCTCTTTAAGCCCACTATCACCCTTTCTTCTTTCCTTTTCTTGTATTTTCAAGGACATTTTATTTCATTCTTCCCTGCCCTTCTCATTCTTTTCTCATAACCCTGATTTATAACTTTGTACATACAGAGGCCGCTTTTAGGCAAACAGTCTTCAGCGATGGAATGTGAAACGGGCCCACAGTCACCCCCTGGCCAAATACAGACAGGCCCATCAGGCAACCCACCTCAAAATATCCATGAGCCCTAACTGACCAGTGGGTTACTTACTACTAGGCACAGTTACCAAAAAAGGAAAAATTCCATACTTCACCATGCCTTTTCTTCTTCCCCCTTTAAAAACAGTCCCAACCTACTGCCTCATTGCAGACAGCCTCTCCTTTGCTGTCCTGCCCACTGCTCCCTTAAGGTGTATTCAATAAACCTCTACCTCCTTTGTTCTGCCTCAGGTGAATTCTTTCACTGCCTGTGTCAACGGTCTCCATCCCATTGTTGCCCCAGATTTGGGGGCCCCCATCTGATTGGGAGAGATACTCCATTTAGACACCAAAGTACCTGTTTTCTTTTTGTTTGCCCTTTTTCTCCCCCATCAATGTATTCCAGCAAATTCTTGTCCAGCCAGGTCTATGTTGGTCTGTAAATCCTTTGGCTCTACCCTCTTCTTTGAGAGATTTCTATATACCCCAAATTCACTTGTTCCACCTCTTGGATACCCTTTATTTTTTGCCTGTTCTAGTAGAAAGACACTGCTGACTTCTGACAGGATTAGCTTCAGCTATTCTTGGGCTATATCTTTCTTCCACTTTGCATTTAACATCTCTAATCTATCTTACATACAAATCACATCGTGCATATCCATTCACCTAGCTCACTCCCTTCTTAATGTAAAGTACAGATGACCAAACTACAATAAATAAGTAACCTTCCATCTTGTTGACATTCTGACCCTAAATATTTGGTCCATGGATCACTTCCTTAGGTCCAGTTCTTTCACTTTTGCCCAAGGTTATTGTGTTGTCCTAAAACCACCTTCTTGATCTAAGTAGGAATGGTTCCCAAACTTCAAGTACTTGACATCACTTTCTCTTTCAGATTTCCTTGTGGGTTGTTCATAGAGATGTTTCTTCCTAATTCTCACTGCAATCTCATATTCATAGAGGTGGGGGGAAGAACTGGTTTATTAATATATGTATGTTCTCATCTTCCCCATGCTCTTCTCCCCTCTCCTCTAGGACTAGGTAAAGGGAAACACACAAGCTTTGTTGAACTGAGATGGAGAATATTTGGAGATGGGAGCCTCTGGTAAAAGGTGGAGAAAGGGGCTGGGACATAAGAGAGAAGCTAAGTGATTCATAGAAGAGAGGGGTTGGTGAGAAGGAGAGAAGAGTTGAAGAAAAAGCCAAAGGGGAGAAAGAGAGAAGGAGAGAGGGGTTTCATGTGCAAGAGGCTCTAAAACGCCCTCCTTCGGATGGGGAGGAACAGCTTCTGAGAAGATTCCGAGGAAATTGCCAGTAGCGCAAGCACAGGAACAATGGAAAGTCAACAGTCAGGTGTCACTTAGGCCAAGTCACCAAACCAGATCTTAATGCCTACCTAATTGCAGTTTCAACTTTCCCCAGAAATAGAGTCTCAACTGATCGGTCAGGAATTTCCAGGTCAGCACTGATGAGGTAATGTGTCACATGGACCCTCTCTATTCCCCAAGGGAAGATGAGGTAATAGGCCCCATAAGGCCCTCAGCTCTTCTGCCGAGGGAAAGTGACCTTGCCTGGGAACTTCCTTCTCTTTTGGTAATAACTTCCTTGCCCCATCACTCTGCCTATAAGAGCCTTCCACTTTGTACAACTCCTCAGAGTTCCCCTCCCCTTGCCAGATGAGTTGCTGCCCCATTCATGAATCACTTAACAAAGCCAATTAGATCTTCACATTTACTCAGTTGAATTTTTGTTTTTAATAGATTTTTTCATCAGCTTCTTTGGAAAGTAAAAACAATGGAGATCGAATGAGAGCTGAAGCAGTTGGTCTTCCAAATCCTGAATTTTTATGAATTTGTGAGGCCTACATTCTCTATTTTTAACAGTGAACCTTGTCCTAAGTGTGTAAAGTGCCTTTGGGTATTTGCTGATGGTGATACAAAGTCATCATGGCTATCTAGGTATTAAAAATAGTTATTTCATTTTTTTTTTACTTTTGGTGGGCACATCTTTTTTTTTATTTTTTTAATGTTTATTTATTTTTGAGAGAGGAATACAGAGCACGAGCTGAAGAGGGGCAGAGGGAGAGAGATACACACACAATGAATCGGAAGCAGGCTTCAGGCTCTGAGCTGTCACAGCAGAGCCTGACGCAGGGCTCGAACTCATAAGCTGTGAGATCGTGACCTGAGCTGAAGTCAGACGCTTAACTGACTGAACCATCCAGGAGCCCCTAACTATTTCAATTTAAACAAAAATAAAAATAAAAATATTTCATCTTTAACTTATCCCCTTGATGTGTTTGATTTAAAATGAGTGGAATATATTAATGCAGGAAAACATGTATATATATATGACTTATAAAGAAAATATAAATATACTTTGAGGGAAAGTGCCCCAAATTTTTATTGATGGGATGGGTTTGTTGCTAGGTGAACTGGAGAGACCCTAGGCCCTGGATCCTCAACCCAGCCTGTTCCAAAGGTGTCACTGAAGGTTCTTGACCTTGTCTTGTGAAAGAATTCAAGGGCAGGGCACCTGGGTGGCTCAGTCGGTTAAGCATCTGAGTTCAGCTCATGAACTTGTGGTTCATGAGTTCAAGGTCCTCATCAGGGTCTCTGCTGTCAGTGCAGAGCCTGTTCCAGATCCTCTGTCTCCCTCTTCCTCAACCCCTGCTCCACTTGCTCGCTCGCTCTCAAAAATAAATAAACTTTAAAAAAAAAAAAAAAGAATTCAAAGACAGACACACAACAGAGTGGATGAGCGACGCAAGTGGGAAAGTTTATTAAAGTGAAAAGTATACTCTTGAGATATAAGAGCAGGTGAGCTAGAGACACAGCTCTGCATCCTGGGGATTGAGTTTTTTTTACCTTTTAGCTTTTAACTAGGGGGCAGAATAGTCATTGCTTGGGGTGAGAAGCAGGCTTTCCTGCTTTTTCTTCCTAATTTGGTCAGGGGTTTCCTGTCATGGCACCTGCCATCCTGGGCCAGTCTGGTTGGATCAGGATTCTTGTGGAATGCTGCCAGGACAGGCCTCTAACTTTTCCAATTGGCGGCCATGACTTTGTTGCTGGCTTCTAAGCATCCAGTTAGAACCCAACGAACCACCTACTCTGACATTATCACCCTTGTCAGGCAGCTTCCTGGCGGCAGCCTTGACTCTCAGAGGTGTGCAGACCACCTCCTTCTGGCTGCTCCATGGTCTCCAGGAACAGCTGAGTTGAGAAATGGGCTGATGATAATAATCTGTAGGCCTTGGATGGGCACTGCTTTCCCTCTGATGAGTCTTTGAATGAAGGGATTGAGTCTGAGATGCAGATTTTTCCTACTCTGGGTGGTTGGTGTCAACAGAGGCAGAGAAGGAAGCTCTCACTGTGATTCCTTCTGCTCTAGTTGGTACCAAGTGTTGCAAACACTAACTGGGACAGAATATGGTGCTCCCTAGCTCGGCTTCTCAGGTAAAGCGTTTGAAATCTCCACATGCCTGAAAACCAGAGACTTGTTTTTCTGGCATGTGCTTGGTTTCTAAATAAAGCAACAGATGTTTTGTTTTTGCCTCTTTCTTTTCTGACTGTGTCTCCTAATGTGGGTGATATTAACCAAGTGTGACAGGTTTCAGGTTTTTATTTATAGCAGTGGAAAATGGTTTTCATGTCTTTGCAGAGTTCTAGGCATCTGAGCCTATTTTCTATACCCTCAACTCAAACTTCTAGAGGTTAAGAGTGAAAGACACTTAAAGGTGCTAGAGTTTGGGAGTTGCATCCAAAGGAGGGAAGACAGCATGAGGAATTTGATAGAACTTCCCCATCCTTTTCACTTAAGGTAAGATACATACTGTCTTAGCTGGAAATCTGGGGCTTATTACAAAAATCTCTACATCATCATGTACAGGCCTCTTATTTGACACCATCAAAACTGCTAGCAAGGCTGAAAACTTTCTTAAATTGGGGAATCAGGGGTGCCTGGGTGGCTCAGTAGGTTGAGAGTCCGACTTCGACTTCAGCTCAGGTCATGATCTCACAGTTCATAAGTTCGAGCCCCAGGTCACACTCTTTGCCGACAGCTCAGTCTGGAGACTGCTTTAGATTCTGTGTTTTTCTCTCTCTCTCTCTCTCTCTCTCTGCCCCTCCTCCCACTCACTCTCTCTGTCTCTCTATCAAAAATAAATAAACATTAATTTTTTTTTTAAACTTGGGAAGTCAAAATGATGCTTACCTTAAACATTTTATTTTAGGTCACATCAATATATATATTCATTTGCTAATTATTCAAAATAGAATCAAAGCTTTTTACTTTGAGATGGGTCTGCTGACTATAGTTCTGTATTACCTTTCTTAAGTAAATCACATCTGTAAGGCATTTTGTTTCATTTAAAAAAATCTTTAATGCTTATTTATATTTGAGAGAGAGAGACAGAGACAGAGCGTGAGCGTGAGAGTGGGAGGGGCAGAGAGCAAGAGAGAGAAAGAGAGAGAATTGGAAGCAGGCTCCAGGCTCTGAGCAAGCTGTCAGTATGGAGCCCGATGCGGAGCTCAAACTCACGAGCTGAGAGATCATGACTTGAGTTGAAGTCAGATACCCAACTGACTGAGCCACCCAGGCATCCCATTTTCTTTCATTTTTAATCAGTTTTTCTCAAGTGGAAAAATAATTTTTAAACACTTGCAAAGCTCTCTAAGTATATCTTTCTTCTGGAGTTTTATAAATTCTGCCCATCCACCATCATTACATACACACTGCCCAATCTTTGATATTTGTTTCTCTTGCACCTAAATTGATAATATTTTTAAAATAAAAATTGGGGCGCCTGGGTGGCTCAGTCGGTTGAGTATCCGACTTTGGCTCAGGTCATGATCTAGCAGTTTGTGAGTTCGAGCCCCACGTTGGGCTCTGTGCTAACATCTCAGAGCCTGAGCCTGTTTCAGATTCTGTGTCTCCCTCTCTCTCTGCTCCTTCCCCACTCGTGCTCTGTCTCTCGCTGTCTCTCTCAAAAATAAATAAACATTAAAAAATAAAATAAAATAATAAAATAAAATTAAATTAAATTAAATTAAATTAAATTAAAAAAAATACATTTCACTGGATTATCCCAACACAGTCAGCTACATTTTTATAATTTTTTTTTCAACGTTTATTTATTTTTGGGACAGAGAGAGACAGAGCATGAACGGGGGAGGGGCAGAGAGAGAGGGAGACACAGAATCGGAAACAGGCTCCAGGCTCTGAGCCATCAGCCCAGAGCCCGACGCGGGGCTCGAACTCACGGACCGCGAGATCATGACCTGGCTGAAGTCGGACGCTTAACCAACTGCGCCACCCAGGCGCCCCACAGTCAGCTACATTTTTATAAAATCAACAACCCCTTTCTTCTTAAAATTCCTTTTTAAAAATAATGAAGTATAATTGACATATAATAAACTGCACTTATTTAAATGGTACAATGTAGTAAGTTTTAATATAGGTATATAACTGTGAAACCAATATCACAATCAAGATAATGAGAATATTCATCACCTGAAAGCTTTCCTTATTCTTCTTTGTAATTTCTCCACTCTGTTCTTCCCAAACCATCACCCTCTCCCCTTTCTCAGAGACCACTTATCTGCTTTCTATCACTATCGATTAGTTTGAATTTCCTAGAGTTTTATATGAATCAAATCTACAGTATGTACTTGTTTTGACTGTCTTCTTTCATTTTCTTTTTAAATTTTATTTTTTTAAGGTTTATTCATTTTTCAAAGGCAAAGAGAGAGCACAAGCAGGGGTGGGGCAGAGAGAGAGGGGGACACAATCTGAAGCAGGCCCCAAGCTCTGAGCTGTCAATACAGAGCCCGACATGGGGCTCAAACACATAGACCGTGAGATCATGACCTGAGCCGAAGTTGGACGCTTAACTGACTGAGCCACCCAAGTGCCCCAATTTTATAAAGATCTGTTTTAATTTCTCTTGGGTAAATACCTAAGAATAGAATCATTTAGTCATACCCTAAAAATATAATCAACTTAAAAAAAATTGCCAAAGTGTTTTCCCAAGTGGATGTATCATTTTACATTCCCACCAGCAATGTATGAGAGTTCTATTTCTTCTGTTTCTTCATCAACACTTGGTATGGTTAGTCTTTCTAATTTGGGCTATTCTAATAGTTGTGTAGTAGTATCTTATTGGATTTTAATTTGCATTTCCCTAATAACTAAAGATGTTAAGCATCTTTGCATGCTATTTTTCCCATTTATATATGTCTGGGTGTCTGTTAAAATGTTTTGCCTATTTGTAATTGGGTTGTTTGCTTTCTTAATATTAAGTTTTGAGAACTCTTTATATATTCTGAATATGAGTCCTTTATCAGATACATGATTTGCAAATATCTTCTCTCAATCTATGGTTTGTCTTTTTTCAATTAAAATTTTTATTAAGATAATTGTAGATACACAGTTGTAGAAATTGTTGTAGAAATAATGCAGAGAGCTCTCTCTTGTACACTTTACTCATTTTTCCCTGATGATAGCACTTTGCAAAACTACAATACAGTATCACAACCAGGACAGAAATCTTGATATAATCCACTCACCTTATTCAGGTTTCCTATTTCACTTGTACTCATTCATGTACGTATGTATTAAATTCTATACAATTTTATCATTTGTGTAAATTCCTTTAACCAACATCATCATGATATTAAACAATTCAAACACCACAATTAATTCCTCAGGTTGCCCTTTTATAACAAACCTGACTCCCTCAAGCAACCCCATCCCCAACTCTAATCCCTGACAATCATTAATCTGTTCTCTATTTTTAAAATTTTGTCATTTCAAAAATGTTCTATAAATGAAGTCATACACTACATAACCTTTTGAGATTTGCTTTTTATTATTCAGTGTAATTCTCTGAAGATTTGTCCAGTTGTTGTGTGTATCAATAGTTAATTTCTTTTTATTGCTTTGTAACATTGCATGGTATGTGTATACCACAATTTGTTTAACCATTCACTTGGAGGATATTTGAACTGATTCTACTTTTTGGCTATTCCAAGTAAAGCTGCTCTGACCATTCATTTATAAGTTTTTATGTATGGGGTGCCTGGGTGGCTCAGTCAAGCATCCTACTTTGGCTCAGGTCATGATCTCACGCTTCGTGGGTTCAAGCCCCGTGTCAGGCTCTGTGCTGACAGCTCGGAGCCTGGAGCTTGCTTCAGATTCTATGTTTCCCTCTCTCTGTGCCCCTCCCCTGCTTGCACTCTGTCTTTCTCTCTCTCTCAAAAATAAATAAATGTTAAAAAAAATTTTTTAAAAAACAGGTTTTTATGTGAACATAAGTTTTCATTTTCTAGGATAAACACCTTAGAGGTCAATTGCTGAGTCATATGGCAATTACATGTTCAGTTTTATAAAAAAAATATACATATATACCAAATAGTTTTCCAGAGTGGCTGTACCATTGTACATTCCCATCAGCAACGTATGAGTGATCCATTTCCTCCACATTCTTACCAGTGTTTGGTGTTATCACTGTATATTTTTTTTAAATCTCAGTCATTTTGATAAGAGTGTATTGATAGCTCATTGTGGTTTTAAATTGCATTTCCATGACAGCTGATAATGTCGAATATCTTTTCATGTGTTTGTCATCTTATATCAACTTCAGCGAAATGTCTGTTCATATCTTTTGCCCATTTTCTAATTGCATTGTCTGACTTTTCTTTTTTAATGATTAAATTTTGAGTGTTCTTTATATAGTCTGGATACTAGTCCTTTGTTGGATATATGGATTACAAATACTGTCTCCCAGTCTGTAGCTTGTCTCTTCATCCTCTTTGCATCGACTTCCTGAAAGCAAAAGGTTTTCATTTTGATGAGGTCCAATTTACCATATTTCTCTTGTATGGAATGTGCTTTTGGCGTCAGGTCTAATAACTCTCTGTCTAACCCTAGATCCTGAAGAGTTTCTCCTACATTTTATTCTAAAGATATTTATGTTTTTACATTGTACGTTGAAGCCTATGATCCATTTTGAATTAACTTTTATATCTGGCATGAGGTTGAGGTTGAAGTTTATATGTATCAGTGCTCCAAATATTTCCTGTGCTCTTAGTGTATAGAATTACTTACAGTTCGCTGGCAGGAGATGTTCTCCCAGGCCTCTTTCTCTGGGCCTGTGTGCATGTTTCCTCCTCTTTCTTCTCCCCAGCTGGTCCTTGTCTATTAAGACTCTACTTACCCTACCTGCATTCAGGACCCAACTCCTCTTGCTTCCTCACAAATGTTTTTTCAGTTGTCCCCATCTCTCTTCCTTTGTTAACTTTCCTCTCTTTCCCCTACACTATTCCTATTACTGTACAAACATACTTTTATACTGCCCTTTAAAGTAATAATAATCATCCTTCCTTAACTTGGTATCTCCTTTCTAGCTCTGTGTCCTATTTCACTGTATTTTTCACAAACTTAGTGAAAAGAATTATCTATCCCCTCACTACTCCACGTGTGATCTGTGGATGGACAGACCACACTGGCATCACTGGGGGCTCCAGTTGTTAGAAATGCAGAATCATGGGTCCCCACCCAGACCTACTGGGAAATTAAGGTGCATTTTAAAGTTTAAGAGGCATTGATCTATATTAGGGGTTCTCAAACTTGGCACATTGGAATCAGTGGAGGAGTTTTAGGAAACACTAATGCCTGGGACCTACCAACAAAGACCCTGATTTAGTTGATACTGGATACTGCCTAACACTGGGATTTTTAAAAACTTCCCAGGTGTTTTCAAATTCAACCAGGTTTGGGAACCATGAGTCTCAGTGACATATTTCCTTACTTCCTATTAGCTTTTAATACATTACAATCAGGCTTTTGCCTCCACCATCAACAGAAATGTCTCTCGTTGAGTTTACTGACAGTGGTGGTTAATTTTATATGCCAACGTGGCTTGGCTACACTACCCAGATATTTGGTCAACATTATTCTAGATGTTTCTGTGAAGGTATTTTTTTTAATGAGATTAACATTTAAATAAGTAAACTTTAAGTTTAGTTCATTAACCTCTATAACGTGGGTGGACATCACCCAATCAGTTAAAGGCCTTAACAGAAAAAGACTGACCTCCCTAGAAGAAGAGAGAACGCTACAGGCAGACCACTTTTTGACTCTAACTGCAACTCTCATCTGGGTCTTCAGACGGCCAAACTTCCCTGCAGATTTTGGACTTGCCAAGCCTCCACAATTGCATGAGCCTCTTCCTTAAGATAAATCTCTAGATATATAGATGATAGATAGATAGATAGATAGATAGATAGATAGATAGATAGAAATATGGATATAATATATATTACACACACACACACACACACACACACACACACACACACCTTATTGGTTGTTTCCCTAGAGAACCTGATTAATATGCCAACACACTTCTTGTTGCCAAAACCAATGATTAATTCTCTGCTTCTCATCTTACCTAAACTCTTAGCACCTTCATTCTTAAAAAATTCTTTGTCTTAATTTCTTGTATTTCCATTTACTTTCACTGGCCACTTGTTTTCAGTTTACTTCGTTGACTTCAAAACATGATATTGAAGTTCCTCAGGACTTAGTCAACCCTAAGTGCTTTGTTCTTCTCTTTCTTCACTTGTTCTCCTGGTGATCTCATCCAGTCCCTCTGAAGCTGCTGACACCCACATTTTCATTTCAAGCTAAGCCCTTTACTCTAAATTGATATGTGCATATTCAAATTGCCTACTCACTTCTTCCACCCGGCTGTCTCATAGGCAACTACAACTCAGCACTTCCGAAACTAAGCTTCTGATTTCTGCTCTCTGCCCCTTACAAAGCTGTCCTCCCTCAGCCTTCCTTATGTTGGGAGCCTTCATCATCAATCCATCACTCCGTCCCAGCCTTCTCTGTCTTGGTAGCTGACACTACTAATCCATGCAGCTGCTCAAGGCAAAAATCCATCCTACGGAACATCCTCTTCCTCAACCTCACACCCAGTTTGACAGTGCTTCTGATCGTGTCTATCTCTATAGTTTATCTTAAATATGTCTACTTTTTAAAATCTCTGCAGATCTTAGTCTAAACCCCATTTGTGCCCCCAACACCACTCAATGCCTTTTGGTACATAGTCATCCATCACTTCCTCTATGATGCCTTTCCTGACTCCTCCCTCCTGCTCCAGGTTAGGGCCATGTCCCATGTATTTTTTTGGTACTTTGTTTTTGTCAGTAACTTAGTACCTATTGTGCTATATTACAACTTGATGTTCCCTTTTTGTTCATCCTGATAGACTGTACATTCCCTTAGAGCAACAAAAATGGTTTTTTAAATATATTTCTGGCGTTTAGCATGGTGCCTGGCACAGAATACATATTCTATAAATGTTCGTTGAAAGTTTAGTTAATGAATAAATGAATGACTTAATGTACAGATAGCAGAATTGGAAAAACCATATTTGGAGCTAATTGCTACTTTACAAAATTATCATCTGTCTCTAAGATTTCTATTTTTCATGTCATGCTTAAGATTCATAAAAATGAAATTTTTTAGCACCTTTTACTGAAGACATTGTAAGTAACTATTAAACTATGATTAATACTGTGTGCAAAGCTTTTTGGTTTTTGTTCAGACTTTACTTTCATTCCTTATTCTCTTTTAAAAAATTTTTTAAACATTTATTTATTTTTGAGAGACCGAGCATGAGTGGGGAAGGAACAGAGAGAGAGAGAGAGAGGGAGATACAGAATCCAAAGCAGGCTCCAGGCTCTGAGTTGTCAGCACAGAGCCTGATGCGGGGCTTGAACCCAGGAACTGTGAGATCATGACCTGAGCCGAAGTCAGATGCTCAACTGACTGAGCCCCTCAGGCGCCCCTTTCATACCTTATTCTTATTTAAAGTTCAATCGTAAGGATATCGTCCTTTCCATGTCCATGCAATTACTTCAGTGTGTTTGTCTCTTGATAAACAGACCTAGTAAATGACTCAGATTACAAGGAGAAAAGTCAGCACACAGGTTACCCACATCCATGAGATTTCCTGCTTTAGAATCATTCTATTGGTCTATTAAATATGTTCTCTTGCCTGAAGCAGTGATCCTGAGAAGGGAAAAAGTTGCCTAAAACCCCTTTAGCAAGTTGTAGAATATTGAGTAGTGAGTACCTCTTCCTGCTTGACCCACAGCATCTGCTTATATGTGCTCTATAAGTGTGTGGTTTTCATATATTTTCTTTCAAGTATTAAGACAGAGGGATTAAGCTTTTCAAAATCCCATTCAGGTTTCAGATCTCAGTCTCAATACTTGGTCATTAGTGATTTTTATCTGCTTTGAATCTATTTCATTAAGCCCCACAGAATGAGTAGAATCTACCAGGCCGCTGCAGCGGCTGTGTGTGGAGGCAGGGACCGATGACTGAGTGAGTAGGACACCGCACAGCTGAGAGTTAAGAAAGAAGAAGGTGGGCACTGGCAAGGGTTAAAGTATAATTCCTAAAAGAGCATGTAATCATGATTCTCATACAAATACAAAATGAAGATGTGTCAAATTTTCTATCCAACTCACTAACTAAGATGTTACAACTGGCTCAGATAAGGATTTGATTAACTGAAATGTATATCTTCTACCGGGAAAAAAAAGTCTATTTGCATTGCCATGTACAGGAATCACATGAATGAGAAACATTTGTATGATTACTGGTTTTCTATAATTTTTAGCTCTATAGAGTTGTGAAACAGCCTTTGCCAAAGAGAACCAAAGGTGGAAACAACCCAGATGGATGGGCAAGATCAGACACCTACTGATCTTTTTTGTTGTCCAATTCAGAATCTTTCACAGTATTTCTTTTTCTTTAAGTTTATTTATTTTGAGAGAGACTGCATTTGCGTGCGTGCAAGTGGGGAAGGAGAAGAGTGAAAGAGAGAGAGAGAGAGAGAGAGAGAGAGAGAGAGAGAGAGAATCCCGCTCTGCGCGGAGGTCAGGTTGATGTGGGGCTTAATCAGGAACCGTGAGATCATGACCTGAGTCCAAATCAATAGTCCGATGCTTAACTGACTGAGCCACCCTGGTGCCCCTCACAGTATTTCTTTTCTTTTCTTATTTATTTATTTATGTATTTATGTATTTATTTATTTATTTATTTATTTATTTATTTATTTATTTTCACAGTATTTCTTAATAGAAGACTATAAGCTTATGGAAAGATGGTATGCTCCTAGAAAGAGATTAGAGAATGTTGGAATATTGATATTCATACATGCTTACTGAACATTTACTACATGCCAGGAAATATTCTAGGCCCTTTACATACAGTATTTCATGTTCCTTAAATAAGTTAGTAAGGGAGGTATTACAGATAGGAAAATAGAGCCTTGTAGATAGTGGGTACCATGACCAAGGACACACAGCTGAATCAGGACTGCAACTTGAATATCTTGCCGGATTATAGCAAACCTATTATCCCTATCCCCAGTGATAGTTTTTATATCTGGAACAACAGGGAATTTGTTGTTTTCAAGGTCACAAATCTCCAAGCCTGGAACTGCTCACATTCATCATTTTGCCTATCCTGGTGATGAAAGAACTGGATCAGAGATGATTTCACTTTGTCCTTATCCAGCTGTATGATCCTGGGTAAGTCAGTTAACTGTTGGGCTGTTACCTCACTTTTGAAATGGAAAATAATGAGATCCTCCCAGGTCATGAAATTCTTTTAAAATCAATTGAGGACATATATGTAAAACACTTTGAAATTATAATATCCAAGGTGAGTGTTAGTTTTCCCTATTTTGGGTTTTGAAGGTAAAGACAAATGCTGAGCACGGGATATGTAATTGGATGGGTCATAGAAAGCATCAATACAAATATATACACATATAATGTGTATATGTGTGTGTGTGTGTGCGTGCGTGTGTGTGTTTGCAGTAGACAGCCAGTAACTTTTGAGAAAAAAGAAGATCTGAAAACTGAAAGGCCCTTTAGGAATGCTGACATCTCAGAAGTCTTCAACCCAAATTAAAGATGAAAAAGTGAAGCTGATGCTAAGTGGAAGTAGCTCCTTTACTCGGGGCCTCCAGTGTTTAATCCACATGCTCTCTGGGGCAGCTTCTGGTTCTGATCTGTCTAATTACCTCCCCATGGAACGTGCTGGCTCAGCAATGAACTCACCCAACAACTGCAGTAGAGCCTTCAGCCCTCCCTTCAGACGGTGGGGTTCTACCTGTGGTTCATAAGCAGATCTATGAGGTGTCTGCCCCTGCCCAAGGAGAGAGAAATCCAGTGAGAATCTTACCCACGAAAGGTTTAATCCCTTTAAGCGGGGAGAATTCTGCCCTTCTTGACCTGGCAGGAATACTGATTCTCTTTTAGTCCCCATATGTTATACATGATAATAGGAAAGGCTTTTATGCCTGTATAAGAGGATCATAATTTACCTTTTTGTAAAAAACATAAATTCGGCCTGTTTTCATTACATTCTTTTGGATCTGTGTTACATGAAAGAAACCATGCAGAAGAGGTGAGCACAGTTCCACCACTAGCCCCCAGTCTACTTTGTGAGTTAGAAAAAAAGCACCCCCTTCAGGCAGACAAATTGTAAAGATGCACCCCCACTGGATGCGGTAATTCGACACAGGCAACCTGCACATCAGTTAAAAAACACTGCCCCTTCCCGTGGGCTGCCACGGCTTGTGGCCTGGCCTCAAGTGCAGAGGAAGAACTCAGCCCGTGCTCCTTCCTTCTTACCTACTGGAGGGATGCAAACCGCACAATGTATCCCCCTGTGCAAAACAGTTTATTTCTCAGAACCCAGCCTTCTGAGGTTAAGAATGGGAGATGGAGGGCTGTGTACATAAATAATATCTTCTTCCGACCTCAACACCATGACTAGCACAACTGCAAACGGTAAATAATAATTACAGTAATGATAATAATGTGCTCTGAAGAGGGGGGACAAGTGAGGGATTTTCTGGAGGCAGCTGGAGGAGGGGTAAACTTCATGGGGGGAGGGATGTTGACTTTGAAATGAGATGTTAGTGAATGGAGGTGGCAGGAAGAGAGAGGTTGTTCTATAAACAGTTTGGACCAATGCTCACAAGTGACAAGGAAGATCAGGTTCACTGGGAAGGAGCAGAGGTGGACCTAACAACAGAGGGGGGAAAGCTGGGCAGTGAGAACCTCAAAACGATGGTTAGGGCTTCTTCAGTCCAATATTCCCCATTGCTTATCATGGAGCCTACTTCACCATGTCTATGTAATTGATAGACTTATTAATCAATAGATTTTTAAGCAATGTCAGATTGATCTGGAGAGTCTAATGGAATGGTCAAAGTGGCAGCAGATGAAGTCATCTCCTACTCTTTACTGATGACCCAGCCAGTCACTTCTGCATTCCCACTGCAGCAGTCACATCTGCTGGTGACTGCTGTGCTTCTAGAAATCCCCAAGTCAGAGCAGCGATTTCCATCAGTGGTTGCCCAAACTGAGCAATGGCTGACACACCCAGGGAACATCTGCCAATATAGCTCCTGGGTCTTCAGATGCCAGGTTGAGTTAACTAACACAGGGAAGGGAAGAAAACAGAACTGGAGATTGGGGCAGGGGGTGGGGGTGAGGAAGGGGCTTCCCTAAAAGGGCAGTGTGAGCTTGTTGACCTCAGACTCTGAGAACATTCCCCTCTTTATGCCCTCCCTCTACACGTCTCAGGTTCGTGTATCACCTAACATAGATGCTACAGCAACAGCATCTGGGCTACTTGAGGTTGACAACCTTCAGGATTACAGCATCATGTCAGCTGTCACTTTGGATTTGCCCTAAGTCATCAAAGTAATTATCTGTACAGAAAGGCAGCAGAATGCTCAGGACCCAGCCCCTCATGTGGTTCCAATTTCTATCCCCTCCTATTCAAATACAACTTCTGAGCTGAATCACGGTTTCTCCCCATCTCCTACCCCCGCCTCCCATCCCTGTCCCCTCCCTTTGAAAATCCTCCTCCTTCCTAAACTGAATGGCTGTTATAGGATATCTCCAGATCACAAGGAGATTAGATGCCCAAAATTTCTTTGTTAAATAGTTTTTTGGAACTCAAAGCACATTTCCCAGAGAAATAATGCTTGACAGATTCCTAGATCACCCATAAAATTCTATTTAACTACATAATTAAATTAATTCATACCATTTCAATCTCTTCGGTTGCTCCTTTAACTGATGAGTAAACCAAGACCAGTGCGAGTGAGTTGCCAGTGAAGTGACTTGCCCAACCCAAGGCACTCAAGGAGGGTGGAGGGAGGGCAGGGAGTGCTTGGTCGTTGTGTGGCACACACAAAATGTGGCTCCGACGGACTGGAGCTCAGGAAGTGGCAAACAGATTGGACACAGCTCTAAGAGGCATCAGGGAGAAGGGGCAGAGTGGTCACCTGCCTTCAATATCCAGCCAGAGTGCTACTTGCACAGAGTGGGGACAGCCCCTCTTCCCCCCCCCTTTCCTTTCCAGATTCATCAGAACAGATCACTATATAAGCTAGTTTATACTTATGCAGAGTCCCCATTGTGTAGCACTGTACATAAATACAACGCCGTGAAGTTGCTACCCCTACTTTATAGATGAGGAAAATGAGGCATAGAGAGGGTAAATAAATACCAGACTGCAGCTGGTGGATCACAGAGCCAAAATTCTTCACCACTATACAGTACTACCCCTTTGGTGCACAGCTCATCTGGATTGATCCACCGCTAAACAGCTCTCCTTAACGATCTGGAGAGCTGCTGACAAAATGCACTGTCAGAGACTTAAAAAACAAAAAACAAAAAACAAAAAACAAAACAAAACAAAACCTTTTCAATGATCCAGTAGAGGGCATTCTTCCGAGCCATGGAAACCTGGGGTTTGTCACTAATTATGTAAACCATTCCACTTCTCCGGCTGCCAGTTTCTTCACCTATTAAAGGAAGGCATTGGGTGAGACAGGGCACTGCCAGCTTTAAATGCTGTGTTTCCAATTTATATGAAAAAGTCTGTAGACAGGTTTTCACGCCTGTCTGAATGTAAATACTGCATCTACCTTTTCATAGCCATGAGACTTCCCTAAGCATCGGCTTACTCTCTGGAAATGGGAATAACAATATCTACCTCTTAGGGTTACTGAGAAGATAAAATACAAAGCCTTTCCCATCTGATCTAGTTTTAGCTATGTGATTAGCACCTAGTATGCATTCAAAAAATGTTTCCTCCTCTGGGGCGCCTGGGTGGCTCAGTCAGTTGAGCGTCCAACTTCAGCTCAGGTCATGATCTCACAGTTCATGAGTTTGGGCCCCACATTGGGCTCGCTGCTGTCAGCCTGTCAGCACAGATCCAACTTTGGATCCTCTGTCCCCATCTTTCTGCCCCTCCCCCGCTTGCACTCTCCTCCAAAATGAATAAATATCTTTTTACAAAAAGAAAAAAATGTTTCCTCACCATCATCACCTTATAGGTGATAGATAGGTGCTACCTATCAAGGTGCTTCAATTCTAAAACTCTGCACATTGCAAAAGCAATGAAGAGTTCGCAGATTCTCAGAGCTAGCAAATCCAAAACTAAGTGTACTGTGTCTGCCTTCTTTTTACATTAAAAAAAATGTATTTGTTATTTGGCTTCCTTTTTTAGAATGGACATTTTGGAGACCCGGGGTAAAGTGATCACTGGCAATCAATTCCCTTGCATTACCCCACATGCACCTGTGGCACAGTCTATGGAAGAGGAAAGAATTCATTAGTATCTCTAAGAACATCCATCACTACCCTTGGCCTCCAGCACCAAACATTAGCATGCAACTCTTCAGCAATAGATTAAAGGAAGGCAAGCCCTCTTTTCTGCTTTTTGAGAAATTCTATGTTATATGGTGTTCCTATTACATGTCATCTAGAAATATACCGAACTGGAAAAGGAGTCAAGAGACTCAAGTTTTAATCCTCTGTTCAAGTAGCTCTGGACAGGTCACTTCCCCTTTCTGTGTTCACTCTTCATCTGCAAAAATGCTGCACCTGAGCTAGATAGTTTTTCTGATCCCTTCCAAATCCAAGATTTTGTGGTTGACTTTTAATCAGGTGATTCTATTTTTCCTATGAAAAACTATTTCCTCTCTTCCTCTCTTTCCCCCAGCTCAGGGTATACCTAAATGCCTGAATCCATGCCCAGGGCCCCATTCATATAGCAACCATAGGCCATCAACAAGAGGGGTGATCTGCTAGGACAACTGGGAGCAAGGACATTGGTGTTATTGGGGGCAAAACCTCTGACCTGGAGAGTCTGTAAGAATGGATAGAATTTCAGTACAGAATATCACAAGCGTTAGTCCCCATAAAGACATAAAAAGATCCAAAGAGTGTGGATCTAATGTGTGGAAATTGTCACAGCAACTCACATCAGGGTCATAATATCACTGGAAAGGAGGCATCTGAGAATTGCATTACCCTGCCCTCTTGTTCTCTGGGAGGAAGCTGAGTGAGTACTTCAGGAGAATGAGGAGGCAGCCATACAGTCACAGCAAATGTCTCCCTTCTTCACTACCACCCACACCACATCCCCATGAGTTGGAAATATCTCACAGCTGAGCCAGCGGTGACTGGACATAACATTCCTTTGAGGGAGGAGAGGGTGTTTCCTATTTTGCCTGACTCATGTCTAGTGTGTAGGTTTCCAGAAAGCTGGGAGCCCCCTGCCTTTGTAGACACATCCCTTGTGAACCCAGGGACCACTCAAACACTGGAGGACAGGGAATGTCTTCATGTGTGCCCAGGAAGAAGCGGTGTGGTGAACACGGAGCAGTCACTGTGCCACAAATGGTCCTTTAATTTAGGTGGGTGTTCAACCTGGAATGAACACCCATCATGGGCCAAGTATTTCCACACATTGTTTCCTTCAGTCCTTGAAGTGTGCTTTAATTGGATCCTACCTATACAAAAGTAACTGAATTGTGGGGAGAGTGGAGGAAGGGTTCCCTCCCACCATTATTTTTACAACGAATGTTTATTTTACACTTTTCGTGTCGTAAGTATATAGAGAAAATCCGCTTTGTGCAAAACATTGTGATATAGAGTACATTGTGGCAAGAAGCAGGAAAGGCCTGCAAATATGAAAACAGTCTTCCAAAGGAGTTTGCCATTTACATGGGGGATCAAATGTGCCTCAGTCATAAGGGGAAGTCAGGCAGAGGAATGCTGGAAGGAGTGTCCAAATGGTCAGCTTTGATATAACAACCTGGAATTCTGCACCTATGAGTCTACTTTTTAATAGTTTGTTGTTTTTGAATAAGTATTGCATGCATACCATACGAACTCCAATTGGGACAAGTGATATTCAGTGGACAGCATCTCTCCTTTCATCTCCCCTTTCATCTCCCAACCTTTCAGTTCCCATCCCTAGATACAATCACATTTTCAGTTTCTTGTACAGCCTTTCAGAGTATTCTGTGTATTTACTTACGTCCTTGTACTTTTTTTCTCCTTGGTTTACTTTGCACAACGACGTATCTTAGAAATCCTTCTGTGGCAATATACACAGACTTGCCTCATTTGTTTAAATGAGGGTGGTCAAACTATAGCTCATTGGGGCGCCTGGGTGGCGCAGTCGGTTAAGCGTCCCACTTCAGCCAGGTCACGATCTCGCGGTCCGTGAGTTCGAGCCCCGCGTCGGGCTCTGGGCTGATGGCTCAGAGCCTGGAGCCTGTCTCCGATTCTGTGTCTCCCTCTCTCTCTGCCCCTCCCCCGTTCATGCTCTGTCTCTCTCTGTCCCAAAAATAAATAAATGTTGAAAAAAAAATTAAAAAAAAAAAAAAACTATAGCTCATGGGTCTGAACCTGTTTTTTTTATTTATTTTTATTTATTTGTTTATTTTTATTTTTTATTTATTTATTTGGGGGGGGGGCAGATAGACGAAGCGGGGAGAGAGAATCCCAAGCAGGTTCTGCTCTGTGAGCATAGAGCCCAATGTAGGGCTCCATCCCATGAACCATGAGATCACAACATGAGCCTAAACCAGGAGTCGGATGTGTAACCAAGTGAGCCACCCAGGTGTCCCTGCACCTGTTTTTCAAATAAAGTTTTATTGGAACATAGGCATGTTCATTCATGTATTCATCGTCTGTGGCTAATTTTGTCCTACAATGGTAGGACAACAGAGAATGTATGATCTTCAGAACTTAAGATTTTATTATATGGCCCTTTACAGAAAACATCTGCAGACCCCTATTCTAAATGGCTGCCTAATATTCTATGTGTAAAGGGTCATAATTTAATAGTATTCTATTAAAGGATATATCAGTTATTTCCAATCTTTTATTAAAAATACTACTGTAATTGGGGCACCTGGGTGGCTCAGTCAGTTAAGCACCCACCTCTTGATTTCGGCTCAGGTATTGATCTCATAGGTTCTTGAGATTGAGCCCTGCATAGGGCTTTGCACTGACAGTGTGGAGCCTGCGGGGGATTCTCTCTCTCCCTATCTCTCTGCACCTGCCCTGCTTTCTCTCTCTCTCAAGATACAGACACATTAAAAAAAAAAACTGCCATAATTGATAATACATGTATGTCATTCTCATGTATGTGAGTATATCTGTAGAAGTACCTAGTACTGGGATTACTGGACCAGCGATGTCATGGGCTTTTCATGGGTGTATTTGTTAATCTGGTGCTATCAGCATTCATTATGTAAAGGAAGGCCAAGGCCAGAAGTTAGATCAATAGCAAGAATTATTTGAGAACTCTGTGCTGTGGGAGATGAAATGAAGAGCAGTATTTCAAAGGAGGGTGAATGGTGGTTGTTTTCAGCCACAGCCCTGGAGTGGGACTCGGGAAGCTGACAGATTGAAATATGTATTACCAGTCAAATAAATCTACTGATGTATCAGGACCGTGGAAACCAATGCAAGAGCATTCACGCCCATTAAGGTCACTCTTTGTCCTAGCTGCCAACTCCTCCCCACCTCCCTCCCTGTTCTCATTCTCCAAAAAGAGCTACGTCAGAGCCTTGGAGGCAAACATGTGTGACTGTTGGAGCTGCTGATTTGGGGGACAGCTGTGTGGATCCCAGAGGTCATGAAGAGTTTGCCTTTGTGTGGACAGCTTTGGGTGATTCTGACTTCACTAGACTGAACAGGTCTTGGTGATGGGACTCTGGGTTCCCTGGCCCTTAGAGGCTAGTTTGAGCTCATCTTTAGGTCGGGGGTGATCTGAAATCAACAAGCTTTGGGAAGAAAGTCACCCTTCAAAGACTCAGAAGAGTTCTGATCTTCTCTCCAGAGAATGAGAGGTAGAACCAAAAACGAGGAACAGTTCAGACCTCTACATTCACCCACTAATGCCCTGCTATGTGCCAGGCCCTATGCTAAAGGTGAGGGCATAGGACTGAATAAGAGAATTTGGCTGGCTGTCAAATGGCTCACAGCCTAGTGGAAGGAAACAGATAGACTTGCAGTTCCCATTCAGTAAGCACCTTTTAAATTTGCAAGAAAAGCACAGCAAGATTTGACATCTGTCAGGTATGTCACAAACAACCAACTCAAAGTAGTTCATTCACAGCTTCGACATTAGGTTGCACTTTTGATAGTGCCATGTCTTTTCAAAATGAGGTTTCTGGAAGTTGCTGTGCTAAAAAGAAGGTAACATGCAAAACTCAACATGGAACAGAAGATGAGGCTGGTGGTATCCAATTTGATTCCGAGTTCGAGAAGCCACGCATGTCATATACCCCCGTCCCACTAATAAGTGATTGTGGTTTTTTTAGGAATGAAGTAAAACATGTTATTTTTTTTCCAATTTATGTGTATTGTTTTCTCAAATGACTACTAACTTGTTGGGACAGAAATACGTAGAAAGTTGTTTGCACCCAACTACATAATAAATGGAACCCCTGAGTGTTTCTTTCGGACCGGGTGCACTGTGAAAACACTCCTGAATCACTAAGGACACCATGAACCAAAAAAGTCAGGGGAGCCTCTGAGATGGAGATGTAACACTACTTACCAGCATCGTGGCCTTCGGAGGGTTAACACTTTAAGCTCAACCAGAAGTTCCTCAATTACAAAATGGGGATAATAAGGCTAACACCCCCCAGGGCACCTGGGTGGCTCAGTCAGTTAAGGGTCTGTCTCTTGATCTCGGCTCAGGTCTTGATCTCAGGACTGTGAGTTCAAGCCCTGTGTTCGTCTCTGTGCTGGCCGTGGAGCTTAAAAAAAAAAAAAAAGCTAAAAAAAAAAAAGGGTTAGTTACCTGGAGGGCTGTTGTGAAGGTTAAAAGAGACAATGCAAGTAAGGCACCTAGCACAGGGGTGGCACACAGTAAATGGATAAACACTGGCCAGTGTAGATCCACAGAATTCTGCATACTCTAATAGAAGCAGTGTTTAGTCCCTGCCCTGACTACCTCAGCCTCTATTCATTTTCAAGCCTACAGCTTTTCAAATCAAGGACTGTTGCCATGGGGACTGTTGTAATATCTCTAATATCTGATGTCAATAAGTCAATCTGAAACCAGAAAATTAACAAGCCCCCTGAGGTTTGTCATGGTACCACATGAATGATTCCACTCTTCCACCAGGGCTCTCCTCTTTATACTTGTTCACAGATTCCTTCCTGTTTGATTAAAAAATTAGGGTGTTAGTAAATCTAGTGATATTTTAAGAAGTAAATTTAAAACAAATTCTTCAAGACTATCCTCTTGGCTCGACTAGAGTACAATTTTATTGTGGTTTGTATTTTGTAAATACTAATTTTGGATCTAAGGTCTTTTCCTCCAAAAGATACATTTATAAAAAGAAACATGACTCTACCTTAAAAAAAAAAAGCCACAAAAAACTCTTTCATTTTGGATGCTACCCTAATTTCAACACATCCATGAAGATGGCTATTTTCGTCATTAAACAGAGCTTCCCTGGCCTTTCTGCAAATCTTGTAACTTTTCTGCCAGTTCCAGATGGGTTTTAAAAACTTAGTCAACTTGTTCATTTTAGGGAAGACAGAGCAGATTTAGATAAAGAAGGGGGGGAAACCCACACTGTAATTGTCTAGATCATTGGTTCTCAAAAGCAGGGGCCGGGTACATACCAGGAGACATTTGGCAACGCCTGGAGACATTTTTGGTTGTCACACCTGGGGAAGGGTCGGTAGTGTTCCTACTGGCATAGTAGAAGCCAGGGATGCTGCTAAACATCATACAATGCACAGAATAGTTTCCCATAACAAGGAATTATCTGACCCAAAATGTTAAGACTACTGAAAAAACCATGCTGATTTCGATATTATTCTTTTTCTTCACTGAATCACACTTCTTTTTGATTCTTCCTTCTCATACCTCTTTCTCTTGACCTACAGGTTCTTTTGAATGATTAGCTTCTGAAATTAGCTTGCCAGCCACTGCAGAAAAATATCAAGTTTCTCTCCAAACCAGTGGTCCTCCACATGTCTACACATTAGGCTCTCCTGGGAGAGCTTGTAAAGCATGTCAATGTCTAGACTCCACCCTTGAACCAATTAAATCCAAATATCCAGGGAAGGGACCAGATCACAGCATGTTTTAGAACTTTTCCAAGCGATCTCTGTGTACATCCAGAATTGGGCACCGTGAGTCTAAATACATAGAAAGTTTCTTTTCAATACTAACCATGTACCCGTAAACAGAGAATTTAGCTGTGGGAGGGAGAGGTAGTGGTTTTTATCAATGTAGAAATGCCTCTTTTTTCCCTTAGGGGTCATGTTGACTATTCAAATCAAGAGCTATTTGAGGTTTTTCACTCATGTGGCTTGATCACCTGAGAGAATTCAGTTTTTGTGGCTGATTCACACATGTATAGGTACAATTTTATGTATCCATAAGTTCTCAAGGGTTTTCTTATTCTTTTAAAAAAAACTACAAGGAAAAGAGAATTTGATTCTTGTGCCCTAAAGCTCGGCTTCCAGCTTTACTTACATCTAAAGAGGACAGGAATGTTTTTTCTATGTCCCTCATGCACCAATTGAATCTGGATGCCTCTCACCACCCTGAAAGACCAAAAGAAAGTTTTCCGATTTATTCTTTGTCTGTCCCTTTCACCCCTATTCCCAATCCCCCTAGCAAATACTGTTCAAGCAGATGGTTTTGGTGTGATGCCCCAGAGGTTGACAGATGTGAATTCTGATGGCATAATAACAAGAGCACAGACCTTTGCCATTGCCGCATTCAGACCCAGCACATGGTCTTCCCCCTAACAAATAAATCGTGCTTCAGATGGATGATTTTTTTTTAAAATTTTTTTTCAACGTTTTTTATTTATTTTTGGGACAGAGCGAGACAGAGCATGAACGGGGGAGGGGCAGAGAGAGAGGGAGACACAGAATCGGAAACAGGCTCCAGGCTCTGAGCCATCAGCCCAGAGCCCAACGCGGGGCTCGAACCCACGGACCGTGAGATCGTGACCTGGCTGAAGTCGGACGCTTAACCGACTGCGCCACCCAGGCGCCCCCAGATGGATGATTTTAAACATTCCAAGCCAGGGTCAAAGACTTCTCAGAATAAGAGGAGAAATAGAAGTCAGTAAGAAAGAACTGTGGTTTCAACATCACAGAAAATGGAAAAAAAAAATTATGTTTATTCATTCATTTTTGAGAGAGAGTGTGAGTGGGAGAGGGGCAGAGAGAGTGGGGGACAGAGGATCTGAAGTGGGCTCTGAGCTGACAGCAGAGAACCCAATGTGGGCCTTGAACCAATGAACTGTGAGATCACGACCTGAGCCAAAGTCAGATGCCCGACCGACTGAGCCACCCAGGTGCCCCCAAATGAACATTTTTGAGTAGACAGTCTGCTTCTCATTTCTCAAGTGTTAGATATTTACATAAGACTGGCAGCTCAAGGAATTAAAAGCTCAGCACTCAACCCTGCAGAATAGAGGACATTTAGTGCCACCTTCTGGCCCTGCCCAATGCCCTCCTCAAAGAGCCCCAGATGTTTGGGGAACTAGGCCTCTTTCTCTTGATAGTCTTTGATAAACTTATAAAAGTGACTTTGTCAAAATGGGGTCCAGGCCCACAGATATGTCCTCAGAGGTCCAAGGGCTTTTCGTCAGTAAATATTTTTAATATTTTGCTGTTATTTTATTCTGAATGGTATGTTTAACACAATTCTAATCATCTGAATAACTGCCTTATGATTAAGACGCCACTCACTGATGGGGCGCCTGTGTGGTTCAGTTGGTTGAGCAACCAATTCCTGATTTCGGCTCAGATCATGATCTCATGGTTCATGAGTTCAAGTCCCACATTGGGCTCTGCACTGATGGCTCAGAGCCTGCTTGGGATTCTCTGTGTTCCTCTCTCTCTGCTCCTTCCCTGCTCGCTCTCTCTCTCTCTCTCTCTCTCTCTCTCTCTCTCAAAATAAACACATAAACACTTAAAAAAAAAAAAGATGCCATTCACTGTTGGTGCCTGAATTGGCTTGTGTTTACACTCAGACTCTGTAAAGGGTCACAGATGTTGGTGTGCTCTCTTAAAGCTTTGGTTGTAGTTTGACTAGAGAAAAAGATGGGAGAAGGGAGTCATCACATGGTCCCCAGCACAGCAATCTTACAATATTCACTTTGTGAATAGATATACTGAGCACCTGATTATTGGAAGCAGTTGATTATTAGTATTAGTATTTTCTGCTTTAATGGTTTTTATCCTGATATATAAAAATTTATTGTACTAGAGGCTAATTCTTTCTAGCACTAGACCCAATAGCAGCTATTCTGCTTCTGCAGATCATTAGTTACCACATTTAGTTGCTATTTTAAATTTAATTTTCATTAGCCTTCTATTTTGTTGGCACTTAATGTGCAAGTTTGTTTTGGTTTTGTATTTATAGAAGAGCATTAGCATACTAATGTTTATACATAGATAACATAAAAAAATGTTAGTTCGTTCTGGGATTCTATGAGCACTTATTTTTTCCTTTAAAAATGATTCACCCGTTGGTCATTTGGGGAAGTGCAAGACTAGATTTCTTCTAAAACCAGGCAGGTAGAAACCTCAGATTTATACTAGATGAGGGTTTGGAGCCTGGCTGAGCTGACATAGACTTATATTTTCCACCCCACCAAGAGGAGGAGAAGGCAGATTTTGCCCAACTTCCCATGCAATACAGATCATAAAGTTTACTTAATATTGGTATAATTTCAGAAGCAATGCTCCTAATCCTTTGATCTAAAATCTATGGTAACTGGGGCGCCTGTATGGCTCAGTTGGTTGGGCGTCCGACTTTGGCTTGGGTCATGATCTCATGGTTCCTGAGTTCGAGCCCTGGGTAAGGTTCTGTGCTGACAGCTTGGAGCCTGGAGCCTGCTTGGGATTCTGTGTCTCTCTCTGCGCCCCATCCCCACCCATGCTCTGTCTCTCTCTGTCTCAAAAGTAAATAAAACATTACAAAAAAAATGTAAAATCTACTGTAACCTGTTTCACTGCATGATCTCAGCTCCCAGCAAAGTCCTCCGAACCAAATATTTTGGGGTGTATTCAGTCTCACAGGTGTTCACAAAGATGCCTGATCAGGTATCATCTGTTGTTTTCTGCTTCTTTCTCTGGGCCTCCTGGTAACTCCAGAGAAACTGGTCCCTCCCCAGCCCTGCTACATTTGCTGGACACTGCTCCTGATGCTCTGGGTTCTCAAGTTCAAAGCAGTGAAAAACAAGAATCACCGCCCACCCCTTTTTCATGTAACATTTTGTTAGCAAAATACCAAAAATCTCATGTGTCAGCATCTTACTTATTTCCTATAAAAAGGAAGAGATTTTTTTTTTTTTTTTTTTTTACCTACAGCTTCCTTTCCCTCAGATCAAAAAGTAGAATTGTGGGCACCTGGCTGGCTCAGTTAGGAGAGCATGAGTCTCCTGGTCTTGGGGTCATGAGCTCAAGCCCCACATTGGGCATAGAGATTACTTTTTTAAAAATTTAAAAAAAGAAGTAGAATTGCTAGCTCAAAGGGAGAAGGGGGAAGACAATCATCTACAAACCAAGGGGAGAGGCCTCAGAAGATATTGACTCTGCTCACACCTTGATCTCAGACTTTGGGCCTTCAGAACTGTTAGAAAGTAAATTTGCATTGTTTAAGCCACACAGTCTGTGGTACTTTGTTATGGTGGCCTCAGCAAACTAATGCAGGGAGAAAGAGCTTGAGACTTTGGAAAGCCAGAAGTAGCATTGAGGGTCCTATTAGGTGGTGTCAGTCGTACGTTTTTGAAATTCTATGTGTAGGGGTGCCTGGGTGGCTTGGTTGATTAAGCGTCTGACTTCGGCTCAGGTCATGATCTCACGGTCCGTGAGTTCGAGCCCCACGTCGGGCTCTGTGCTGACAGCTCAGAGCCTGGAGCCTGCTTCAGATTCTGTGTCTCCCTCTCTCTCTGCCCCTCCCCTGTTCATGCTCTGTCTCTCTGTGTCTCAAAAGTAAATAAACGTTAAAAAAAAAATTAAAAAAAAAATTCTATGTGTAACCAAGTGATTCATCAATAGATTTACTTAGTATATGGTGAAACATTCATTCTAGCCATTTCCGTCCCAAGCTCTATGTGTTCTCTGAGTTCCCACGGACGTGTACCTGTATTATAAACCTATGTCCACCACTAGATTATGAGCCCCTCAAAAGCAGGGGTCAGGGTGGTATTTCAGTCTTCTTTGTATGTCTGGCACCAAGCACAGAGTAGGTGCTCAACAAATGTTTATAGAGTAAAGGATTTAATAAATAAATAAGTTAATAGGAAAAGGCTACTGGGGCGCCTGGGGGGCTCAGTTGGTTAAGCCTCTTGACTCTTGATTTCAACCCAGGTCATGATCTCACGGTTGGGCTCTGTGCTGGGCATGGAACCTGCTTAAGATTCTCCATCTCTCTCTGCCCCTCCCCCCCGTCCATGCACGCTCACGCTCTCCCTCTCTCTCTCTTAAAATTAAATTAAATTAAATTAAATTAAACTAAATTAAATTAAAATCTCTTCTTTATTAAAGAAAATGAAAAGCTACTTTAAGCCAAAAGATAACTTGAGGGAGTGTTTTCCTAGGGGATTTACTGTTTCCTCATCGGTTCAGTCAGAGTTGCTGTGGCACCTAGGCACTGGAGCAGAGCCCCCCAGAAGCCACTGCACACCCGTCCAGCCATAAGTGAGGTAACCTGTGTCCTGCCTGAGCAAGCATTTTGGAGGGAACATGACCCAAGGCCCACTGCCCTGGGAAATCTTTTGTGGCCTCCTATCCCTAGGATGGGCCTCCTGATTAGTGTCAGCAAGGGACGCACTAGCTGAAGTAAAAGCTTGGCCCATTCAGACACATCTGTTGTTAAAAGGATGTAATCTCTCCCCTTCTAAACTGCTTTCTTCTTGGGAGCCCTTTGCTTGCTGTGAAACAGTTTTACCCTAAAAGGGGCAGCAAGCTTTTTCTGCAGAGGGCCAGGTGGTAGATACTTCAGACTTAGGGGCCATGCAGTCTGCATTTTGCAACTATTGAACTTTGCCCTCAGTGCAAAAACAACCACAGTCATTGTGTAACGAACATGGCTCTGTTCCAATAAAACTGTGGACACTGCCATTGGAATTTCATATAACTTTCACGTCACAGACTACCCTTCTTTTGATTTTCTACCATTAAAAAAACGTAAAAATCATTGTTAGAGTGGGGGTTGTACAAAAATAGGCATCCGGCCAGCTGTGGCCCACAGGCTATAGTTTCCTTGCTGCAGCACTAAACCAGTTTCTTCCCCTTCAACCTTGTCTGTTTCCTTCTGTCTATTCATTTTGCTCCAGTTAAACAATGATATTCAAATGTTACAATTTCTAGAAAGCAACGGACTCTCAGATCAGTCATTTACAGCTTGGTGGGAATGAGCAAATATCAAGGCTGCTCCTCAGAGCCTGGGGAGATAGTGAAGATTAAGAATACTCCAAAGCAAACAGGAAGACAAAACCAAGTTGAAGCCAATAAAGCCTCACCGCAACTTGCAAAACAGAACTCACTTTGGTTGCCGCTCTCGAAAAGTTAATCTTCCATTGGAAAAGAATGAGTTTATTTCTCTCATCAGAGTAAAGGCCCTCATTTCAGATAAAGGCCCTCATTTCAGATAAATCAAGGAAGTCGTGGATGTGGTCTTGACCTCACACTTCTATGTGTGCGATTTGCTGACCTCAAATTGTGAAGGGCTGGTCCCGGCCACGGTGACTCACAACTGATGCGATCTGGTGTTGTGCCAGTCTGCACAGAATTAGAAGATGGATTATTGTGGATTTGTTTTCCTTTAGGAATTAGGGCTGGCACTGGCTTAGCTTCAGTGCAGCCAAGGTATTAACTGAAATGCATTTCGATCTTAACAGCCGCATCCCATTTAGCCATGTTGACTTTGGAGTGACTTCCAAAGCAATCTCATCAGAGTGAGTCGGCAGATGAAGGCTAACTTTCCTGTCAGACCCCTAGGCAAGGAGAAATGAAATGCACCACATAGGTCTTCCTGCTCCAAAAAAAAAACAAAAACAAAAACCTGAAACCAAACGGTGTGAAGTTGGCTTAGGAATATTGGTTGAACTTTCAAATGGATCTCCTTTAGTCAATCAGCTTCAGGAAGATGCAAGGCAAAACATTCAAGGCAGGGGCACCTGGGTAGCTCAGTCGGTTGAGCTTCTGAATCTTGATTTCAGTTGGGGTCTTGATCTCATGGTTCATGGGTTCGAGTCCCGAATCAGGTTTCACACTGACAATGTGCAGCTTCCTTGGGGTTCTCCCTCATTCCCTCTCTCTCTGCCCCTCCCCTGCTCATGCACACGCACGCGCGCTCTCTCTCTCTCTCTCTCTCTCTCTCTCTCTCTCTCAAAACAAATACATAAAATTAAAAAAAAAAATGAGGCAGATAAAAATACTACCCTGTTGCCAGCCATGCACCATGCTGGAGAGAAGGCTGATTTGAAGTCTTTCCCCGCCTCACGCCCCAATCCTTCCCTGTTTGCTAAGTTCACTAAGCTCTGTTGGAGCATATCCATGCTCTGAGGATGGCTCCCTTTGGATGACACTCCCCTTCACTGAGCAGTCACCTAACCTCTGGGAGCCTCAGCTTCCTCATCTGCAAAATGGGGCTTAGGATCCACATCCCAGGATTGCTGTCAGGATTACATGAGATAACACATGTGAGGATGCCTTATAAACTCTATGCATATTGGCTTAGAACCCACATAGGAATATGTCCTAGTCAGCTGCCAGGAAACTGAGAAACAGACAGCTGAGTCAGTTACCCAGGTGGTCTTCTTCCCTCTTGCCACATCAATAAGCACTTGTCAAAAGGATGTCTGACTGTGGCAGGAGACATCTGATTTACAGAAACATGCATTTCTTGAAGGGTCAAGACCGGAAATATTTGTTCTGATGCAATTCAATTTGTTAGGATGCCTTCATTTTTACATGCCGTATCCCTGCCAGGCCAATTCTTAAAATAAGCTTAACAAAAGAGAAAGAAGGTGGTAATGATGAGCTGGTGGCACTGTGCTAGTTGTTTTACAGACATTATTCCGTCTCATCTGTACAACAACCCTATGAGGTAGATATTATGCTGCCCATCTTATAGATGAGGAGACCAAGGCTCGTAGAAACTCAGTCGTGTGTATGATGTCATGAAGCTAAGAGGAGGCAGAGCTGGGATTTGAACTAGGACAGTCTGATCTCCAAGCTGATGATTTTCTGTTAATTGTCACCACCTTCCAATTAGTAACTAAGAGATGATTTTTAAACTTAGCATAGCATCATGCTACATTGTTAAATGGAGCTAGGTTCCAGAGGCTATGCTTGGTGTTCTCTATAACCAAGGTGTTCCTGACTTTGGGGGATTGTGTGTGTGTGTGTGTATGTGATGGAGATAATGATTTTAATTTTCCTTTTCCACTTTTGAGGACTACAGATCAGTCCAGGAAAATCTCTATGGTTCTCTTTCACTCTTTCCCTCTTTTTCTACTCCCTTCCCCAAGCTAAAGCAAAAATGGTCACCTACAATGATTTGATCTTCTAAATTTAAAAAGGAAGGAGGGGGGGAGGTAATAGATGCCTTCCTTGGCCATATGTATGTGGCATCCAAATTCATATTCCAAGGGATCATCCTAAAAGGAAATAAAGGGTCCTCATAAGCCTGAGGACTCTTCTGATACTGTAGATCTTGGTGCAATAATTATACCCCTCCAGAATCTTCATTTCAAGAATCCAGTCTGTCACAATCACATCCTGTCTTGTAAGTGAGAGCCTTCACAGTGCCCGCACCTTACTTTTCTGTCTCCTTGCACAGAAGCATAACTAGCATAGAGAACTGACTGCATGAGCCTTCCTCTTACAGCATGGTGGCCTCTCTGACTCTGCTACTTACTGGACAAGTTGCTTTACCTCACTGAGCTTCCAAATGGGTATTATAACAGAACCTATAGCATAGGGCTTTTGTGCGAGTTAAAGAAATCTTTAGCACGGTACCAACTGTTAGACAGCCTCCAATACCTGATCCTTATCCTAAGAAAACATCAGAAAATGGTCCCTGGGACATTGGACAAATGATTTGGGAACCCTCTAGCCTAGTGCAGATTCCTGTTGTAAGGAGGCTCCTAGGGGTCAGGACCAGCTAGATCTGTGGCCAGCAGTCCCCGCACAGGTGAGGATTTGGTGCCTTTACCACAAGACCTGATTCAGCCCAGGGAAGCAGTAGTGAAGACACACTACCTACCAGGGGTGTGGTAGCTGTCTTCCAACATTTGGAAGGCTGTCACATGCAAGACCGATCAGACTGTGTATCTCCAAAGTCGGAACAAGGATCCATGCGTTAAAAGTACAGGAGGAATTCGTGTTTTGTTTTTTGGTTTTTGTTTTTGTTTTTTGTTTTGGACTTAACCGAAGAAAGACCTTGTAAATCTACCTCAAACAATTGACAGACATTATTGGGATAGAAAGGACACCTGCATGATCCCTTCCAATTGTAATCTTATAGAAGTTGACATGCATTCGCTTGTCTTGGGGGCTAAGAAGGATTCAACATACCAAAGGATCAGAAGTCAAAGAGATGTTTAATGCTTTTTTTTTAATGTTTATTTACTTTTGAGAGGGAGAGAGTGAGTGGGTGAGGGGCAGAGAGGGAGGGCGAAAGACCATCGGAAGTGGGCTCTGTGCTGACAGCAGAGAGCCCGATGTGGGGCTCGAAATCACAAACCATGAGATCACGACCTGAGCCAAAGCCAGATGCTTAACTGACTGAGCCACCCAGGTGCCCAGATGTTGAATGCTTTTTATGTCCAGAATGTTCTGCTGTGAGACCAGGACAAACCTGAGGAAGCTAGAGTAACCATGGATCGAAGCCCTAGGAAGAACAGCCTCTGCTGGAGCCCCACGTGAAAAGCCCCCTGATCTATAACCGCCTTGTTGACTTGCAGTGTTCGTGTTCAGGCATGTGCCTGACTCTTCTGTCTGGCACCTGTGTGATCCTCCTGGGTCAGCTATATCTGGAACTTGTCTGGTGCCTGACTAGCCCTGTACTCCACAATGTCTAGCCTGACTCTAATAGGCCATGTCTCAGTATCCTGAGCTCTTAAATTAGTCCTGAGGAATGGCTAGCTAGTCCTGACCTAAAATGAGTGTGTATGTGGGTGGGCACATGAGGAGTAGCCACTGACATTCAAAAGCTGACCTAGCACACACTCATAAGCCATGTTATTCTCCTATTAGATATTGACGACCTCACAGAATACCAGCTTCAGACAAGGTTATTCCAAGATCATGAAAAACAAGGCCACTTCATACTTTTGTCCAAGCACTCACAACAGCAGGGTCACGGTGCCAACCACCAAGCGCCAAACACCCCTCTTAACGCCAAAAAGAGTGACTTTGTTACTTTTCCCAGGGACAATTTTATACTCATTATAATTTCTCTCCTTATAGGTAAAATGTATTCAGATACCCAATCATAGAAATGCTCCACTGATAGCATCTAATCTAAAGGGAATCTCCTACCTGCTTGGACCCTTCCCTGAGTCACCCCACCAAAGCCCAAATACGTTCTCTCTAACCCCCTCTTACTGAGATGCCCCGAGGTTTTCCATGGTGTACGTTGCTCCTTGCTGCAATAAGGTATGAGCCCAATTTGTTCAACTGCAAGTATGGTCTTGGTGTTCTTTAGCTGTGGTACTGACAACTCAACATTTGTCTAGAAAAGAAGCACCAAGTCTCCCAGTGGTTATATTTTGCTTTACATTCAGAGGTGGCTTCATACAAATGTCATGACCCAGTGGACTTCAGATCGATTATATTCACTCATCCTGGTCATGACCCAGTGGAGTTCAGATCGATTATATTCACTCATTCTCGTCTCATCCAGGTGCCCATTTCCATCCCTGGCTCTTCTCTAGCCCTGATGTCTCCAACCTACACTCCTACATCTGCCAGAATGGTTCTCCTAAAGCCCCTCCCCCATCAGGATTTGTAGCCGTGGATGACGCTCTCACAGAGTTATCTTTTTTTTTTAAGTTTATTTACTTATTGTGAGAGAGAGATAGTGAAAGTCAGGGAGGAGCAGAGAGAGAGAGACGGAGAGAGAGGGAGAGAGAGGGAGAGAGAGGATCCCAAGCAGGCTCTGTTTTGTCAGTGCAGAGCCCAACGTGGGGCTCAAACTCATGAACTCTGAGATCATGACCTGAGCTGAAATCAAGAGTTGGACCCTTAACTGACTGAGCCACCCAGGCTCCCCTCAGAGTTATCTTTTAATTGAGATAAAATGAACCAGAACCAAGATTTCTAAATCTTTGACTATTGTTTCATTACCTACCACTGTTTTTGCTTCACCCCCACTGACCCTCCAAACTACGACTGCTTTGGGGATTTTTTTTCCTGTCTCCCACAGGACAAAAAAAAAAAGGCTGATTAGCATGGCTTCTTAGGGTCCTGGAGTAACATAAGAAAGATGAAAACAGATTAAGCACAAGTCTTACTGTTTCCTGTTGTTGTAGGAGCAAAGCATGAACATCTTCCTTCTTGCTCAAAGGGAGTGTTTTGACTAAGGTTTATGTAAGTCACCAAAGCCCTTCTCTGACTGCAAAAAATCCTGATTCCTTTCCAGTTTCAACTCTTTCTATCACCCTACCTGCCTATTTACCAAGCAAAGCAACAAGGGAAATAGCTAATGAGGATGAAAGGGTCAGCCTATCAATACAATCTTTGCCCAATTCATAGATGTTTGTGTCCACAAATCCTTCCCCTTGGGAACCCTCAGCTTCTTAAGACATCTTATTTCATGGATTCCTCAGCTTAACTCACCTTCTGGCACCAAGGCTATCTCTTCTGTCCTCCCTAATGCCCAGCTTCAACCTCTCAGACAAATGCAAACTTTATATAAATGCTAAGTATTAACTAGGCAGAAGCCAAAAGCAGTGTTCTAAGAAACAAGAAACAAACCAGAACAGTTTGCTTCGTTGAGTAAGTAAGGAAATGCAGAATGATACAGGCATGTAAGTGTGCTTCATGCTGGAGAACAAAAGGGAAGAAGCCTAACCCTGCAGCTTCAGTTCCAGTCTTGTCAGCCTAATTGAGGAACCCAGTGTAGACTTCCCAGCTCTATTTGAAGCGTATCCAGCACAAGCAAATGCCCACTGTTTGTTACAGACCAGCAATTTGGCTCTAAATTCCTGGGAACTCATGAAGGCTCTTTTTGTCTAGAACAGAAGAAAACTCAAGCGTCTGGTTCCTTGACTCCTTTCTTCTGAGTCTACTGTGGGTCTGTTCTCTCAATCTCTCTCTATTCCGTGGGCCTCAGGTACAGAAACCAGAGCTTTCTTTTTAAGAATTGGCCACAAAAGGGGCGCCTGGGAGGCTCAGTTGGTTAAACGTCTGACCTCGGCTCAGGTCATGATCTCACAGTTCATGGGTTTGCACCCCGTGTCAGGGTCTGCTTCGGATTCTGTGTCTTTCTGACCCAACCCCACTCACACTCTATTTCTCTATCTCCCAAAAATAAATAAACACTTTTTAGAAATTAAAAAAAAAAAAAAAGAATTGGCCACAAAGGCTCCCTTTTTCTTGTATCCCACCCTGATCCTGCTAGGCCTCCCAGGATGGAGGGCAGGATCCCCCCCCAAAAAGGGACACAGTTGAACTTCTGCAGTAGTTTACATTAATTGAGTACTTGTCGTATGCCAGGCACTCTTCTTGAGAGCTTTGAGATGAGGAAACTAAAGGGACCCCATGAAGAACTGCTTCTTTTCCTGCTTCTATTCTTGCTAGGACCTACACCCCCACTTTACACACGCCTTATAGAACAGAAATGTACATCCTCCTTGTAAACGTCAGGATTTCACCATGTCTTTGAAGTCTTCCAGCACAATAGATACCATCTGAGGAGTGACCAGGGGCGGTCTTCGTGAAAGTTTTCCAAGACCACTGACTCATCAAGACCCCTGGCTTCAGGGCATAAGTGACTTATGGAGGACAGCTAAGCACTCTTTGTTTCTGGATTACTGGGAGGACACCTGCACCAGACCACCATCCTCAGTAAAAACCCCAGACCCCAAGCAAAGAGGAGACTCATTCTCCTTTCCTGTCTGAGTCTCCTGGATGCTCTGTCCATATCTACACTCTCTCTATGTCTTTAATAGACTCTGCTCATTTACTTTCAGCTCACGTTTGATTTCTGTCCTGTGCAAAGTCAAGGATCCTCTTGGCTGATCCTCTGGGTCCTCAGACCTAGCGAGCCTGCATCAACTTTATATGCTTGGATTCATTAAACTCTCATACCCATCCTATGCGCTGAATACTATAATAATCGGCACTTTACACATTAGTAAACTGAAGCACAAAATTAAGTCGCGTGTGCAAATTTAGAAAACTGGTAAGTGTGAAAACTGAAACTTAAGTCTTAAGAGTCTGACCTTGGAGGCCACACTCATCTGCGGCTCGGGGAAGAGAAAGAAAAGGAGGGACTGATCCCAAAATGTTTGTCTATTAGCCACATAGCCATAGAGGTGTGGCCAAGAACGCCATGGTGTCCTGGAGTAAAATTCCTCTTCCTTAGGGTTGGAAGTGCTCCTCACACTGGAATCTGAATATTCTTAGCCATAAGCAGAGGCTTTCCAAGAGTTATGTGGGTACAGTCAGTTTTGAGGGGACCAATTTCCGTGTCTTCACCCTGCACGTGAGATTTTCTAAAATGGATCTTCTTGTGACCTTACTAGTGATGACTGCAGGCTCTCTCTCCCACCTCACTTCCTCACTAGCCCTTCTTCTAATTTACAACAGAAAAGTACACCTCTCATCCTTCCCAAATGTTGATAAGGTGCATTGGCTCCAGGTTGTAAACCTCTAGTGCACACACAAAGGCCCAGCTGGAAATTCTGGAGCTGAGAAAGTAAATAACTCTAACGATTGCATAATGTGTTTTTTTGGAAATTGGATGTTTCCAATTCTTTGCTTTCAACAATTTTTTGCTTTCAACAAGACAAACACTAGTAGAACTGATGGATCACTAAAAATAATTGTTGATGCTAGACCACTACATGACTTTTGACATATAATTCAGGAGTTCAAGAATTGACTGACATTGCTATAATAGAACTCTTCAGATATGTGTGTGAACAAAATTATTCAGTGCTTATATCTATTAAAATGGAAATAGTGTGGAACTTATTAAAGGAACCCTCATTTAAAATAGAGTGGGGAGGCCAGAAGAGGTTGCCCTCACACCCCCCACCCATAGCAGACCCAACAGAAGAAGACCCATCAATAGCAGACCCAACAGAAGAGAGGAACCTTGCCACCTGACTCAGCAACAAGCTCAACCAATAAGAAAATATCACAACTTGGCCAATAGGAAACCATCATCATCTGAACACTGGCCTCAGCCCCTCCCAACCTTTTTTTTTTTTTTTCTCTATAAAGCAACTCTATAAAGTTCCTCTCCTTTGACATCAGGACTTACCTGTGGTTTGCCATAGTTTGCATGTCCTGAATTGCAATTCCTCTGCTATTCCTGCATAAATCTATTTCACTGACAAAATAACTGGCTCTTTCACTTTTAAGGTCAACGATGGGAATATAATTTTACGTTCATTTGTAATATTCATCCATGGGCATATAATATTGTTCACCCACAGGTATATGACTAATTGAGGCCAGGGGAGTGACATTCACTAGAGATGCATTTCCAAAATTATTTGCTTTTTGTCTTTAATAATGATCACAATTAATAATATTGTTTTGATATATTATATATTAATAGTCATACTAATATGTCAACCCAGAAGACTGTTTCTTAACACTTAGACAGAGGTTCCCAAGCTCTTGATGAATCAGTAATATTTCCACTGGGTCGCCAAACCAAAATACCTATCCATTCCATTTAGTTAAGTGCTTAGTTTCAAACAACTTAATAAGTATTTATATCCTAACAGCATTGTAGCCATGGAAGAGGACTTCAGCTACTCCATTTTGACTTGTCTGTACTTTCTTTTTTTTTTTAATTTTTTTTTTCAACATTTATTTATTTTTGGGACAGAGAGAGACAGAGCATGAACGGGGGAGGGGCCGAGAGAGAGGGAGACACAGAATCGGAAACAGGCTCCAGGCTCTGAGCCGTCAGCCCAGAGCCCGACGCGGGGCTCGAACTCCCGGACCGCGAGATCGTGACCTGGCTGAAGTCGGACGCTTAACCGACTGCGCCACCCAGGCGCCCCTTGTCTGTACTTTCTAATTAAGTTCTTATTTCCAACTTTTCTCTAATTCAGGCAAAAGACCCTGCAGGCAAAGCATCCCCAGATGGGAACCAAACTACCCCCTCAAGCAATTGGGACTGCCCTGAGCCAGCATCACCCCTTGTGATTGATTCCGAGACAGTGATCCACATGACTTTTACTGCCCACCTGCTTGTACCCACCAGCCTTTTTTCCACCTCTTCCTTATATAAACCTGGAAGTATTTTTGGCACTTTGAGGACTTTCTTTGAGATGCTAGTCTTCTGTCTACATCTTCCCGCTGTTGGTCTCACTGAAATAAATTCTTTTCTTGTTTCACCTCCACTCCCGTGTCTTTGGATCAGCGGCAGGTGGCTGAACCTAGTCTGAATAGGACCCCCAGAGTCAGGTACTCTTGCACTCGTGCACCCCAGTTACAGCCATTTGCAAAGATAAAGCATAAAGAGGAGAAATCATATCTTTATGTCATTCTTAAATAACCACAATTGCCAATGACATGTGTGTGCCCATTGTATGCTGCACAACTTCGCTAAGCTGGGTATCAGATCAGGCCCCACCACCCTCATTTCCTCTTCCAAGCTGGCTTTTGTGCTGACTTGCTTTTTAATCACAGCAACTGCCAGAAAACAAAAAAGAAAAAACACCACCTTTGCAAAAAATATAACATCATCAAAGGAATGTAGTTCGACCTAATGTGAACACTGTGAACTACTTCCAAACTGGTAGTTCATACTGAGTTTCCCTTGAAAATTTAAAATATCCTGAAGTACCCATGCGACTTCATGGACACTTCCCAAATAGTTTGGGAGCTGCAGACTTAGAGCCCTAGGGTAACAGGAAATGTTTCTAAATTTTTCAATGTACGCGCACACACACACAAACACGCACACACACACATATAGTTGTCGCTGTAGAGAAAATGGTTGGGTAATTATAAGATTTACAAGTATAAACTATATTACATCAGAATAATATTCCTGGGAGGAAGTGGAATGGAAGTATACTTTGTTCATGTATCCCTTCAAAAGGATGATATCAGATATCAATTTGATATGGTGCTTAAATATCACTGGATACATTTAAAATAATGATAGGACTTTTGTTTTTATTTATTTTATCTTATTGAAAAAAATTTTTTAAATGTATTTATTTTGAGAGAGAGAATGAGGAGGGGCAGAGAGAGAGAGAGAGAGAGGGGAGAGAGAGAATCCCAAGCAGATTCTGCATTGTCAGTGCAGAGCCTGATGCAGGGCTTGGACTCACAAACCATGAGATCATGACCTGAGCTGAAACCAAGAGTCAGACGCTCAACCGACAGAGCCATCCAGGAGCCTCAGGACTTTTATTTTTAAATATCAGTATTAATGATATACATTACATCCTTTGGTACTGTTTAAACTTGTGATGAAACATTTAAATGTCAACCTAAATATGTGTGAAGGGATCATCAGCTTTCAAGATCCTTTCAGGGCAAGGCTTCTCAACTTTGACACCACTGGCATTTGGGGCTGGGTTAAGTCTTTGCTGTCAGAGGCTGCACCATGCATGGCAGCATGTTCAGCATCCCCGTTCTGTTCTCAATAATGCCAGTAGTCTTTTCTCCCCAGTTGTGACAACCAAAAGTGTCTCCAGAGATTGCCAAATGTCCCTGGAAGGCAAAATCACCCCAAGCTGAGAACCATTGTTTTAGGGGTGTTTGAGCAAAAAAAAGGTATAAAGACCACAGCTAGATTTATATGAGAAGCAATAAAGCATAATTCTTAGGAACTTGGCTTTTAGTACTTCCGGTTCTATCCTATGTGTGTGTGTGTGGGTGTGTGGGTGTAGTTTATTTATCTATTTTGAGAGGGAGAGAGCACAGGAGAGACAGAGAGAGACGGAGAGAGACAAAATCCCAGGTAGGCTCCACACCATCAGTGCAGAGCCCAACGCAGGGATCAATCCCACAAACTGTGAGATAATGACCTGAGCCGAAATCAAGAGTTAACCAACACTTAACCAACTGAGCCACCCAGGTGCCCCTCTGATTCAACTCTTTCTTGGCTTGGGGAAGATAGCTAATTTCTCCAAGGCTATCTGTTCCCAACACTTCTGTGCGTACCTCCTTAAAGAGTCTCCTTGTTTAACGCATCATCTGCCCAAACCTCTCTGGCTGATATTCAGATCTTTTATACCCTGTCCTCATGATGAGGCACCAGCAGTGCAAGCTGAGGGCAGCCAATCACAAGCTAGTTCCTTCCCGCTCCCCCCCCACCCCCCGGATATGTGTAGTATTCCTCAGGCACTCTTGGCTGCCCAAGAACAAAGGAAAGGGCAGAAAACAAATGGTTAAACTGGGGGAAAAAGTCTCCATCACTTTACAAATATCTTAGTAATATTATAAGAAAAGGGCAATCTTACCACTAGCCTAATCTCCAGGAACTCCCTACTGTCTTAATGATAATGCTTTGGTAAAGGGAAAAACAACTTTAGTTTGACAATAGCTAGGCTTCCAGTAATCTGTGAGTCTTCTTTAGCATATGGAAATCCCTTTAACTTGACTTTATTTCCCCCAACTCCACAGTACTTAACCAGTCACTCCTCACAACCCTAGTGCAGCTCTTTCTGCCCATGGGTCCTGTCCCAGTGCTTTAATAAAATCACCTTTTTTGCACCAAAGACATCTTCAAGAATTCTTTCTTGGTCTTTGGCTCTGAACCCCCACCACCACTCCAAAACCCCATCACTCATACTATCTACTAACCTCATGTTCTAGGAAGAAAGACACCAGACTTGGGGAACCTGGATGGTTCAGTTGGTTGAGCATCCGACTTCGGTTCGGGTCATGATCTCATGGTTTGTGAGTTCAAGCCCCACATCGGGCTCGTTCTCAGTGCAGAGCCTGCTTTGGATCCTCTGTCTGTCTGTCTCTCTCTCTCTCTCTTTGTCTCTCTGTCTCTCCCCCACTCACACTTGTGTTCTCTATCAAAAGTAAATAAACATTACCAAAAAAGAGACACACTCAAAATTATGTGATCCAATTTCTCATCTGAGCCTAGTTCCATTCTCTGTCACCAAATAACTGTGTGTGGTGTGAGCCCCTCGGTCTATTGCCTGATGGACGTGTGTGTGTGTGTGTGTGTGTGTGTGTGTGTGTGTGTGTTGGGGGAGAGAGGTGTTGTGAGACTGGCGATCTCAAATTCTCTCTTAAACTTCAGAAGAAGGAGGAGAAGGAGAAAAGGACAGTGAAGAAGGAAGGATTATTCTGTAGACCTTGGCATGAAATTCTTTTCCGGGGAGACAGGACTCACACTGTGCTCATATAGACTATCTCATATAGTCTATGAGTTGTTCTCATATAGGCTATCTTCCCCTTGCCCTCACCCATGCTGCCCCCTAGTCCTCTCTGCCAATTCTGATCCCACCTCTATCCTAAACCTGGTCTACTCACCCAGCCCACACAGCTGTCTTGCTTTCCTAAACTTCTTTAGCGCTCAGGGTCTAGGCCATGCAGTTTAGCAATTATGTTGACCTTGAAAAACAGCCAGTTATTGTACCAGCAAAATATCTTCCCTGGGGTATAGTTGAGGAATTGCAACTGGGGACATGCAAGCTATGGTAAACTATTAGCAGGTCTGAAGAGACAAAGGGAAGGTCAGCTCGTACTAAGTTTTAGGAGGAAATTGGAGAGGTCCGTTTTGAATAAAAGTTTATTAGAGAACAAGTTTGAGGTTGTGGTAGTTCATCCTTGGCTACAAGTGGGGCTTAGTGCGATGTTGCTGGGGCAGGGAGGGGCCTTCCTTCTTTTTCTCTCTTTCTTCCTTTTAAATTTATTTTTGAGAGAGAGTACAAGTGGGGAAGGCATAGAGAAAGAGGGAGACAGAGGATCTGAGGCAGGCTCCACGCTGACAACAGGGAGCCTGATGTGGGGCTCGAACTCACAAACCAAGAGATCATGACCTGATCAAAGTCAACCGCTCAACGACTGAGCCACCCAGGCACCCATGTTTCTTTCTTTTAAAAGTATTTTTATTTATTTAAGTAATCTCTACCCCCGATGTGGGGCTCGAACTCACAACCCCAAGAGCAAGAGTCACAGGCTTTACTGACTGAGCTAGCCAAGAGCCCTGCCTTCCTTCTCTTAAGAGGAAGAAATAAAATTTCTATATGAAAAGTGTCCTCCCTTGTCAAGATAAGAACTCTTCCTTCTTCCTGCTGGGTATGCAGGCTGCAAGGAACGGTAAGAACTTGAGAGCTCCCCCTTCAGGGCTTCCCAGCTCCATTAAAAAAAAAAAAATGGGGGGGGGGGGCGCCTGGGTGGCGCAGTCGGTTAAGCGTCCGACGTCAGCCAGGTCACGATCTCGCGGTCTGTGAGTTCGAGCCCTGCGTCAGGCTCTGGGCTGATGGCTCGGAGCCTGGAGCTTGTTTCCGATTCTGTGTCTCCGTCTCTCTCTGCCCGTCGCCCGTTCATGCTCTGTCTCTCTCTGTCCCAAAAAATAAATAAATAAACGTTGAAAAAAAAAATTAAAAAAAATGGGTTTTTTGTGATGTTTTTATTTACTTTTGAGAGACAGAGAAAGACAGAGTTGGGGGAGGAGGGGCGGACAGAGAGAGAGGGAGACAGAATATGAGGCAGGCTCCAGACTCTGAGCTGTCAGCACAGAGCCCGATGCAGGGCTCGAACTCGAAGACTGTGAGATCATGACCCGAGCCGAAGTTGGATGTTTAACCAACCGAGCCACCCAGGCGGCTCCCCCCCACCCCCCAGCTCCATTTTAAGTTTCCTTTACTCATTTTCACAATTAGGTACTATCGGGTCACATTGGTCTCCACTTGTTTCTTGTGTCCCTCGTGTGGCCCCCTTGAGATGATGACTTCTTTAGGTCAGAGAGTACCTGACATCCTAATTTAGGGTGTTTGTGTAACAGACTGCATCACACTACATTGAAAGAATACTGGCTAAACGGTTCATTGTCCAGGTCATCATATTTTAGACACATTTGGTGTGCGCCCTAGAAAAGTCTCTTCTGGAAATGATGGGGTTGGAAAATAAATAGCCACTCCAAGTTATACAAGCATAATCAGGCAGGGCCGTGTCCTGGAAACTCCCCAGTCATTTCACCTCTAATGTGCCCTTCCGTGACTGAAGAGTGACAGGAAGGGCTGGGAACATTTGATACCCAAGCTGCTCTAGTTCATGTACTTTTATAGGCTCTAAGAGCGCTCTCCTAAGTAATTCCCTCAATTGTGGTTCATTAACAGCCGTTAACAATCCCCTTCTGGCCTTAATTAATTACCTTGCCTTGGTGCTAAAGAGGGAGAATGGTTGTCAAGGGCATTATTTGCTCAATTACCCAAAAGCCATAGATGATGTGTGGTAATGAATTGGAAGACGGAACACCCAGCTCTTCTCTGATCCCACAGCTGTAAAACCTCGTCTGCCCTTTAGGGTGTATAACATCAGCCCTTAGAAAGAGCTTGCATTTGGGGCGACCCTACTGGAATAAGAGGATGTCAGATCTTCATTTTCCTTCCAGCAGAAACACTAAAATTCCACGTTTGTGATAAGGCTCAGCTTTCTAGATAATTCAAGGGCCAAGTACTGAGGCCTCTTGCCTTTCTTTCATTGTCTGCTCCTCCTCATAGTTGGCTTTTTGGTCATTTCATAGCTATTTCATAGCTGGCTTCGTTCATGGACTAGTTGTACCCTATATGGTATAATTAGACTTCCAATTAGAGGGGCTTCTGTTGTAAAACTATATTTTACTTTTGTTTACTTTAAAAATCATGTGCAATTAGACTTGGGTTTATAATTGTAAAAAGAACGCTTTTTTCTTTTTTTAAAGAAAGCAGTGATCTTCATCAGAAGAGATAACGTTGACCCTATTTGAGACTGTTGCTAAGGAGATACTTGGTGTCATGTTGGAAATAACACATCTTTGAGGGGTAAAGAGCTAAGGTGAAGAGAGGTCAGAGGTCAAGCACCTCTTCTCTAATAGGAAAAAGAGACCATGGCCTTTCCTGTTGTTGTGCTGGTTTATATGCCAGAGATCTTTCTATTTTTACTTAAACCAAGAGAGTAGAAAGCAAGTCTTTCTGATTAAAACAGAAGCTGTCAGTAGTTTGTGACTTCCTTCTACCCACGTATAACAGATTTTGAACTGACATTGGATTTGGTGTCCTAAAACTTTCAGTTCTGGCGTCAGTGGAGGTGGTGGGTAGGGTTGGATTCAGAGGGGTTGAAAACCGCTTTGAAATTCACACCACTTGAAATGTTCTGAGTACGATTTCTCAATATAATTGTAAGAAAATTACTGTTTAAAAATGTACGCTATAGGGGTGCCTGTGTAGCTCAGTCAGTTAAGCATCTTTCTCTTGATTTCAGCTCAGGTCATGATCTCATGGTTCACGAGATTGAGCCCCGCATCAAGTTCTGCGCTGACAGTGCAGAACCAGCTTGAGATTCTCTCTCTCCCTCCCTCTCTGTCCCTTCCCCTCACCTCTCTATCTCTCTCAAAATAACTAAATACATAAATATTTTAAAAATGTGTGCTATATATAACACTAGAGGCATATCAACTTGCATTGCTGAGGAAAAGATCCTTAACTTTAGGTTGTATATGGCAGGGGATCTGTGTATGCTCACAGATGTGCATTTGGGTGTGTGGTTGGTGCATGAGTGTGTGGTATGTGCAAACATATGTATGTGTATGATGTGTATCTTTGTGTTGTTTTTGTTGGGGGGGGGGTGGTTGTGGTGGTGTGTGTGTGTATGTGTGAGGGCTTCACTTGGAAAATAACTCCTGAATCGAGTCTTGAGGAATGAGCGTTCCAGGTGGACAAGAAGAGTGAGGACCGTTAGGCAGAATAAGTAGCACTTCAGCAATAGAGAGGCACAGAGGATACGGAAGCTAGAGCCTGCTGACACGGAGTACAAGCTGGGAGATGAGGCTAGATGAGTGGATAACAACCAGCTCACAAAGGTCTTGTCTGCGCATACCCGGGCAAAACAAATGAGAGCAGAGAAAAAGGCAGCTAGTTTGATCAGCAATCAGACAACTATTAAACTGGCAGTGTGGAACTTGTCCTTCTGTGCTGAGACTTGGGAAATCGTCCCCGGATGTGTCTGCTCCCTGCCCATTCCTTGGTTCCCTGACCCTCAGGTGCTTACCTTAGCCAATATGTTTAGACTCAACCAGAGACAAACTTTGGTCCATTTCCTTGCTGTGCCTGTTTCCTCCTGGTTTGGCAGACACTTTAGGCTCTGACTCCAGCTTGCTGACTCTGATTCTGCTTCTTTTCAGCTGAGTGGCACAGCTGGGTCTCTCCTCAGAATGGAGATTTCCAGATCATTTCCTTTGTTCTTACCTCCTTTCTGTATCTTTCATATCCACCTCTCCAACCAAGTGTTTATTTTGGACATTTTTTTCAGTCCATGACACAAACTTCAAATGCCTCTGCTTATTTATCTATTTCTATAAAAGGTTTTTTGTTTATTTCCATTTTGTCTTAAAACACCATTGAATGAAACATGATGTGCCCTCCCTTCCCCACTGTGATACATTAAGAAATATATTTGGTCTCTCTCCCCGGTTCCTGGCACAAATATCCTAAAACTCTAGGGATCTCCTCAGTGATAGGCTATCCTTTTGTCATTCATAACGAGCCCTTTTTGAGCTCACCTGAGTTTATGCTAATGAGGTGACTTAGGGTGGGGTCCCTAGATAACCTCCAGACTACAAAGAGGTGTGATTATAGCTAGAACTTTTGGTCACACCCACCCACCTCTGGGAAGGGGAAGGGGGTGGTACAGATGAAGCTCTATAAAATCTCTTGAACAACAACAGTTGATGAGTTTCCATGTTGGTGGATATACACCCCCATGCCCGGAAGGTGGTACACCCCAGTTCCCTGGGGACAGAAACTCCTGCACTTGGGGGCCCTCCAGACCTCACCCTATGTACCTCTTCATCTGACTGCTCATCTGTAGCTTTTCTAATATCCTTTATAATAAACTGGTGAAAGTAAATAAGAAGCACAGGTGATAACCTGGCTTGGTAGATGGCATTTGAAGTGGGGGGGAGGGGGGAAGCAATCTTGTGGGACCAGGCCCAGGCTATCTCTCCAAGTAAGTAGGGTCAGAATTGAGTTAAATTATGACACCCAGTCGGGGTCTGCTGAGAATTGGAGAATTGCTTGGTGATGTTGGAAAACACATGTGACCCATCAATCAATCCCATTTCGCCATTTAGGCCAAACCAAAAGGTCTCATCATGAGGGTTCTCCCCTCAGTCATGGTTTGGCACAGTCCTTCCTGAAGATCTTCCTAGATGAATTTGGAAGCTATAAAAGTTCCTCCAGTTCATCCCTAGACTTAATTATCTGCAGCCCATAAATGCTACTAACAATGAAAACTAAATAATACTTTTTGCATTACTACTTTTCAAATTCCTGATCCCTGTAGATCATGTTTCTGTATCAGAGAAACCATGTTGGCATTCTCATAGAAAGAATGAAATGTCACCAGGAGCTCCCCTGTGGCCTCCCCCTGAGGATAACGAGTGCGGATACACCGGCTGGCATCATGACACCATCAGCCTGGAAGGCTCGCGTAGGGCTCCCTCATTTGAGGCTGTAATGAAAACAGACAGACTTTCTGACTTCAGTGAGCATTTGACATCCAAGCAACTTGACTATAGTATTGTCAGGTGATTTCAGTCTCCCAGTTCACATTTTATCGTATCTCGGTGCATGACTCAGTTCTGGCACATCCCCGTGTGCACCTCATCCAGATTTTCTATGTAAATCCACCAATTTGTAACTTGCAAACTGATCAGATTCTGTCTTCATCTGTCCGGGCTACTCTAACAAAAATATCGTAGACTGGGTGGCTTCATAACAATTTATTTCTCACAGTCTGGATGCTGGAAAGTCCAAGATCAAGATGTTGGCAGAGTAGGAACCTGGGGAGTATAGTTCTTGGCTCATAAATGACTGCCATCTTGCTGTGTCCTCACATAATGGAGAGCTGGATGGAGAAGTGGCAGTATTATAAACTGAACTGTTTCCTCAAAATTCATATGTTGAAGCCCTAACCCCTAGGACCTCAGAATGTGACTGTTTTGGGGGGTGCCTGGGTGACTCAATCGCCTAAGCGTCTGACTTCAGCTCAGGTCATGATCTCACAGTTTGTGGATTCGAGCCCCACCTCTGGCTCTGTGCTGACAGCTCAGGGCCTGGAGCCTGTTTTGGATGCCGTGTCTCCTTCCTCTCCCCGCCCCTCTCCTGCACGTGCTCTGTCTCTCAAAAATAAATAAACAATAAAAAAACTGTGGCTGTTTTTGGAGATAAGTCCTTTACGGAGATTAATTAAATTAAGATGTGAAGACTCTAGGGTGGGCCCTAATCCAATCAGACTGGTGTCTTTATGGGAGGTGGAGATGAGGACACAGAGAGACACTAGGGATGGGTGTGCACAGAGGATGACCCTGTCAGGAGGCAGTGAGAAGGTGGTTATCTCAGAACAAGGAGAGAGGACTCAGAGGAAACTAACCCTGCTGACTACTTGATCTTGGACTTCCTGCCTTGAGAACTGTGAGAAGATACGTTTCTGTTGTTTAAGCCACCCAGTCTGTGGTACTTTGTTATGGTGGCCCTAGCAAACTAATGCAGACAGCAACAGACAATTGTTAATAAGCATTTCAACAAACAAGAGGCTTCTTTCTGAGGCTACAGTGTGAACCAGAAATAGAATGGCCTGATGATCGTGTGGATTCACCCTTGTTGCCAGGATATTTGGAAGGAAAGAGCATCCCCCATGAGTCCCTTGAGAAACTGAAGGGGGCCGATTCCATATCTGGATTCCTGCCGCTACTCAGGGGCCTAGTGCTGAATGATTAGCCATCCATCCCAGCTTTCACCCTCTGTAGCTCAATTACTGTCTGTTAATTCTTCTCAGTGACCACTTTGACTTTGAAATGTACCTTGGTTTATGGGAGAAGTTACCTGGTCATCATTTATAGGTAAAATTGGGGTAATGCGCCTCTCTACAAGAAATCTCTTTCAGCTAGGATCAGAAAACCAAGCAACACTTTCCCAGGATGATTTGCTGATGGAGCCAAGGAGTCAAATGTCAGTGGCTCTGTGGCAGGTTCCTACCAAAAACACAAACAAGCAAGGTAACAAATAAAAAGCAAGATTTAGCACGTTATTTATTTCTTTATGTATTTATTTATTTAGAGAGAACGAGTGCAAATGAGTGAGGGGCGCAAATGGGGCTCCTGGGTGGCTCAGTCGGTTGAGCATCCAACTTCGGCTCTAGTCATGATCTCATGGCCCGTGAGTTCGAGCCCCGCGTCGGGCTCTGTGCTGACAGCTCAGAGCCTGGAGCCTGCTTCAGATTCTGTGTCTCCCTCTCTCTCTGACCCTCCCCCGTTCATGCTCTGTCTGTCTCAAAAATAAATAAACATTAAAAAAAATTAAAAAAAAAAAAAAGAGTGAGGGGCGCAGAGAGAGAAAGAATCCCATGAGGGGCAGAGAGAGAGACAGAGAAGTGGGGCTCACCCGAAGCAGAGCTCGAGCTCACCCGATGCGGGATTCAGAATTACAAACCATGAAATCATGACCTGAGCCGAAGTCAGATGCTTAACGACTCAGCCACCCAGGCGCCCAGATTTAGCCTGTTATTATAGGCCTTTGTACCGCACAACCTAGAAACCCTCCACTGCCCTCAAGTCTAGGTTACATGGGGCTACATCTGCACCTCCCATCCCTTCCTCCATATTCTTTCAAAGAGTTTCTAAAGAGTTTTAGCTTTTGTGACTTCTCCCATTAAGCCTGCTCCTTAAAGGAATTCACTTTTATGTAGTGCCATCTACAGAAATACATGTGGGCCTAGGGAGGGGATCTCACAGTGTATTAGACCTGCTCCTCTGCATTTCCTGCCTCTGCACAGAGCGAAGAAGATTTCCCCTTCTCCCAAGTAAATTTTCTGACAGGCAGAGCTAGATGCAAAATGGAATTTTAAAAGAGCAGCTGTAAAGAGAGTAGATCCTAAGTGTTCTTACCACACACCAGTTATGTGAGGTCATAGATGTGTTAACTAACCTTAGTGTTGGTAATCATTCCGCAGTATATACGTGTATCAAATCATCGGGGTGTTTACACCTTTCACAGTGTTGTATGTCATTTATATCTCAATAAAGCTGGAGAAATAAAAGAGCAGCTCTAATGAGGAAGATGGCCAGCACGTGACAGTAGCTCAGGGAACAATAAAACCTTTATATGAAATAATAGGAATGTAGGGGAAGTGGGCTCCTGGATGCTATTTTGATTTTCAGCATTTCAGGTTAACACAGATTGAGTTAATGATGTTTTTCTATAGCTCCCAGGCAACTCAGCAATGGCAAGGCTCAGACTAGCGGAGAAGCACTTCCTGCAGATTTGGAAGGGATGAGAGGCCAGGAGGCCGGTTGTGCTGTGTCCCCAAGCTGCAGATGCAGAGGAAAGAAGTATTATATCAGGAAGTTTCTTGCACCCTAGGCACATGGCAAAATTCACAGGCCCCCTCCTTGTCAGTTTCACCAGTTTGAATCAACTGCTTCAATTTCAGGGGCTAAGAGTTGTGGTTTTTTTGTTTTTAATTGAAGTAACCCCAGAGGTTCAATGATGGAAAACGAGCCACATTAGAGTAGGGAATCATTTAAGAATCCTGAATTCCATTTTATCCCTGGTGTTTATGTTTTCCATGGGAAAGATAAAAAATGTATAGGCTCGGAAAAAGGAAATTTCTGAAACCCTAAAGGGAAAGTGTGAGATGTTTCCTGCTGTTAAAGGATCATTAAAGACCAAAAACGCAGCTTAAACTGGAGGTCCACTGTTTGGATGACTGGTGATTGCTATTCATAAATTTCATGTCAACCTTTTTAAGTCAATGAAGATCAGTACAGACGTTTTGAGCTTTCTGCTTTACTTCTTTAGAAACATTTCCTCCGCATACCTCTCCTGGAAATATTTATTTACTCAACGTTACTTAATTATTCAAAAACCTGACTTGTGAATGTTTCATGAGCTTCAGCAAGTGGCGTGTGTGTTTGTGCGAGTGCACAGGTTCACGTTCACGTATGTATATTTTCACGTGCACCCTGTTCTCAACTGTCCAATTGTCTGCATTGGGTCATAGTCTTCAGACTATAAGCTCCAAGAGAACTACACCTAGGTGTGTTAATGCTGAACTCTATTATTATGTGGTACTCAAAACATAAGCATAACGGACATGGCGAAAGGTAGAGCACCTTTCCTGAAAAAGGAAATGGAATTTTTTTTGGTTACTCATTCCATATTATAACCCATATAAACCAAATCACATTGTCATGTTTTGTTATTATATTCAAATATTATGTTCTTTGTACTATAGAATTTTTTTGCAAAGAAAAGCATTCAAGGTAAATGATATAAAGATATTCAACCTGATATGATCTATAAAAGCAGATGCCATAAATATTTAGTCTTCCTCTCAAGCCTTTGGCCTCCAGATAGTTATCTATTTTATGTCAAATGTATTGTGTATTGTGTTTTTATTGTTTTTCTTTATTGTGGCAAAATACATAAATTAAAATTTACCCTGTTAACTCTTTTTAGGTAGACAGGTTAGTAGTGTTAAGTAACATTCACATTATTGTGCAATGGATCTCCAGAACTTTTTCATCTTGCAGACCGGAAACTTTATACCCGTTAAACAACAATTCACCTTTTCTCCTTTTCTCCTTTTCTTAGCTCCTGGTAATCACTATTCTTCTTTCTGTTTCTTTTATTTTATTATTTTTTTTAATGTTTATTTGTTATTGAGACAGAGACAGAGTGTGAACAGGGGAGGGGCAGAGAGAGAGGAAGACACAGAATCTGAAACAGTCTCCAGGCTCTGAGCTGTCAGCACAGAGCCCGACACAGGACTCGAACCCATGAACGGTGAGATCATGACCTGAGCCAAAGTCAGACGCTTAACCGACTGAGCCACCCAGGCACCCCCTTTTTTCTGTTTCTAAGAGTTTGCCTGCGTTACTATATATATCATATTAGTGGAATCTTTATCTTTTTTACATTTATTCAGTTTTGAGAGACAGAGAGAGACAGAGCACAAGCGGGGAAGGGGCAGAGAGAGAGGGAGACACAGAATTCAAAACAGGCTCCAGGCTCCGAGCTGTCAGCACAGATCCTGATGTGGGGCTGGAACTCACAAACCGCAAGATCATGACCTGAGCTGAAGTCAGATGCTTAATCGACTGAGCCACCCAGGTGCCCTTATTTATCTTTTTGTTATTGGCTTGTTTCACTTACCATAATGTCCTCAAATTTCATCTGATATAGCATGACAGGATTTCCTTCCTTTTTTAAGGTTGGATAATATCCCACTGCATGTATACATCACGTGTTCTTTATCCATTCATCTGTTGAACATTTAGCCTGCTTTCACCTCTTGGCTATTGTGAATAGTGCTATTACGAATATGGGCGTGCAGATATCTCTTCAAGACCTCACTTTCAACCTTTTTGGATATATATCCGGAAGTGGGATCGCTGGCAGTTATATTTTTAATTTTTAAAGAAACTACCACACTGTTTTCCATAGTGGTTGAGCCTTTTTACATTATCACCAATAGTGCACAAGGGTTCCAGTTTCTCCTCACCAACACTTATTATTTTTTTCTGATAGCTATCCTAACGGGTGTGAATGTTACTGATTTTTAACTAATGGGTTAGACAATGTCTAATAGGATCTGCTTCTGTGTCCTATAATGTTCACTATTGAAATAACTTGCTTTATATTTATTCATTCATTCACTCAGACTTTGTTTAGCACCTACTTTGTGCAGGGATAAGGGGATATAAAGACTGTTTAAAAAAACATCTTGCATGCCATCGGAGTTTCATCATGGACAGGCCTATAAATACATAATCAGTACATTACATTTACATCACATAAGCAAAGTGATAAGTGCCAAAATACATTCAGGTGAAATGTAACAGAGCAGTACTAAAGAGGGAGTAATAAGTACTGCTTGGGGAGAGAACCCCAAGGAGGTGATGGTTGAGCTGATTCTTACAGCATAAAGTTCTTTTCTTTCTTTATTTGTTTAATGTTTATTTATTTTTGAGAGAGAGCACAAGCAGAGGAGGGAAAGAGAGAGAGGAGGAGACAGAGAATCTGAAGGCTCCACTCTGACAGCAGACAGCCCAATGTGGGGCTTGACCTCATGAACCATAAAATCATGACCTGAGCCAAAAGTGGACACTTAACTGACTGAGCCACCCAGGCACCCCTTAAAGTATAAAGTTCTTAAGGGGAGAAGAAGGGAGGCCCAGGGGCTTATATGTGTAAAGGTACAAAGGGATAGAAAAACATTCAAGTTTAGGAAACCACAGGTTGTTTCCCAGGGAGATGGTCCGAGCATAGGATATGCAGTGGAGTGTGACAAAGGCACAAAGGAATGTGACAAAGCAAATGGTAGAGGTGATGCTAAAATGTAGGCAAGAATAACATCTGAAGCGTTGGTGGCTCATTCTATAGAAGATGTTAATTCCATGATCAGGGAAGTGAGACTGATGAGGGTGGGGGAGAAGTGGAGAGGACAAGACTGATAAGGAGGACAATTCAGAAATTTCAACTGTCCTAAATACAGGTTGAATTAAATAGGATGTTAATGTAGGACCAGATTCAAAAGATACTTAGGAGTTGAATATGAACTCTGGTGAATGTGAACTTAGGAGATGAATATGGGCTCTGATGAGTTGCTCGATGTGGTGCTTAATGGAAGGAAAGGGATATGGGAATGCTCAGATTTCTGATTTGGGAAATTGCGTGGATGTGATGGCATTAACAGAGATGAGACAGGAGGATAGAGAATAAGCAGGTTGTTGGTGCTACTGAAGTGAAGGCACTAGGAAGACAAGGAGAGAGCAGAGGGGTTCAGTATCTAGAAGATATAGAAAGAGAGATAGCTATAGAGAGCTGGAAATGAGCCTAGAGATCCAGAATGAGGTTTCAGCCAGAACAACATGGACTTGGAAGTCACCACAGATAGGTTTATGAAGCCCACAGGAGGGGATGACATCACTCAGCAGACCACACAGCCCAGAAAGAGAACACTGAAGACGAAACTCTGGGAAGCTCAGCAGTTACAGGATGAGAGACATGGGAAAAGGTGAGAAGAGCCAGAAGGAAAGAGTTCTTAGGTTGACCAGAAAAATGAGATCATGACTGGAGATCATCCAGTGAATTTGGCAACCAGATTATTGTCACTGGAGCAAGAGCGCTTTCAGGGATTTAAAGGTCCTAGAACTCAGATTGCAGTGACCTGAGGGAGGTGAGGAGTTGAAAACCATAAACATGGGATACTCTTCCAAGGTTTTTGTCAAAAGAGGAGGAGAGAGTGGGAGGGTAGCTGGCGAACTGAAAGACAGTTTTTATTTTTTACTTTTTTTTCTGAGATAAATATGTTTTTAGGCTGTAAGGAAAAACTGGAAATAGAAGGGGGGGAGGGAATTGATTAAACAAGATCCTGAAGTGGAAAACTTGTTGGGCTTAAACGTTTAAGTGTAGAGACATTAGCACTGGGGATGAGGAGGTAGGAACAGATATTCTGGGCACTTACCTCTCCTGTGTAAGGAGATTCTCTCCTTCTCACTTTATAGCAAGTGTCTTAGTTCCAAGCCAAGATCAAAAATCGAATAACGTCTTTCTCCATTATTAGAATAACAGAAACACAAATCCCACTATCTACATTTCTAACCCAGTCTTAGTCATTTGAACGCCACTGAGATATTTTGTGAAAAAAATCACTAAAACAACAGACAGACTCTCCTATGTATTATTGCTCCTTATGATTTCCCAGCAAACAGGAACCCTGAGTTTGTCAGTGGCAGGGTTGCTAAGTGACCACATCACTATCTAACATTAGCTATCAAAATGGCCTGACATGCAAAATAACCTTACTTTAAGTGCAAATATGGCTCCATACTTCATTTTGCTTTCCCCTTTCCCCCCCTAAGTTTGGTGGTCTTTAAGGGAACATTTGCTATAAATACAAGGGAAAATTGTGTACTTAACAATGAAATTCATTTTAAGGCATTTAGCCCACAGTGCAAAAATAGTACCTATATCCATTCCAGAGGAGTAGCCAGGGAAATGCTTGAGTTGTTAGAGTGATCTCATTTAGAAACACCCCCATCCATTGTACATTTGCATCGTGTTTGTTGCTAGAGAAAAATAGAAAAGATTTGCCTTAAAGAATTATTGATAAAACTTAAGTATCAACATTTTTTTTATGAGCTACAAGGGACTATTTTCATGAGCATAGAACACAAGAGGGTGATAAAGAAATATAATATTTATTATTTATGTTTATATTTATTATTAAAATTATTGATGATAATGTGCTTTGTGTAACACTCTGAGATTTATTATATTTAATGCTTACCAACAGCCATTTTTTTGGAGAATAGTATTTCTAGGATGGATTTTGATGACTGGGGAGTGGAAAGGAAGTTAATATTGGTAAGGTACCCACTGGAGTCTGGAAGACTTGCAATCATTTACCTCCGAATTGTGATAATCTCATTTACCTCCCAAATTGTGAAACAGTTGCTATCCTTCGCCATTCAATACATCTACATTTATTAATTTTGGGAAAGAGAGAAACCTACTGGAGTCGCTCCCAGGTGTTATGTGTCAGATCCAGAATAATGTCCTTTCTTTTCTCCACGTGTTCCAGTAGGGCATGATCCCTTAAACTCTGGAAGACTAAAGGATCGCTACCACTTGTACTCTGTCATTACTCATCACTCCTTATAACTCAGGTTACTTTCTAATACTTATAATCAGGTACTTTCTAGTATAGAACCATGTTCTTGCTAAGCACCTTCTCCTACCTAGATTGCCTTTTTACTCCCCTTTTAATGCTCATATTCTTTCCTTATCTTTGAAGCCCAGCTAACATTCCACTTTCTAATCCTTCCCCAGTAGTCCCCAAATTCCATGATTGCCTGGTGTGTTGATCTCTAAAACCCTCACTAAGACCAGGAACCAATCAAGTCTATCTTAGCAACTGACAACTATCTTAGCGACGTTCCAGAATCATGGTGGGTTCACGGATAATATATCGAGTCTTTCTATCAACACGTGATGTGCTAGGACTGGAAAACATCAATATGAACAGAAGACCTTCAAACCTGCCAAACCGGGTAAGTAACAATGTATACAGTATATTCATTAAACCAAAGAGGATGGCATTACTCCTAGATCTTATATAAAAAGCCAATGAAGATGAAATTGATGAGTGGACATTTCGTAAAGTGAAATGTAAAGCTGACATTTTCCTTTTCTGGCCTACCAGATTGGAACTCTCGAGTATGAGCACAAAACTCTGGTTAGCACTGTTACATTAGTTGAACAGGAGACCATTGGCTGGCGTACCTCTAATGCCCTGGCAGCCTGTGTAAGCAAACCCAAATCGAAGTCTGTCAATGCCTCCATTACAAAATCAAAACTGAGGACAACCAATCTCAAACATCCAACTAGGCTTTCAGCTGTAGCCAATCAATCATTTCCTTGGTTTGCTTTCACCTTTTTGTTATTATTATTATTTTTAATTTTTTTAATGTTTATTTATTTTCGAGAGACAGATCACAAGCAGAGGAGGGGCAGAGAGAGAGGGAGACACAGCATCCAAAGCAGGCTCCAGGCTCTGAGCTGGCAGCACAGAGCCTGACACGGGGCTTGAACCCGCAAACCATGAGATCATGACCTGAGCCGAAGTGGGACGCTTAACCGACTGAGACACCCAGGTGCCCCAGCCTTTTCATTATTAAAAGTCTCTCCCTGAGTTAGTTCCTGTCAGTGGAACATACCCAACCACTTCCAGTTTGGCACTGGCAGATTCCAACAGATTTTTGTTCAAATGTTAACCTGTCTCGGTTTATCTTTTAACATTTCTCTATGAAACCTATCGATCGAATAAAAGGGAACGAGAAACTTGGTGAGTCACACCTGGGTTAGATATTGGGATTCTCATTTATTGGTAATTGGCTTTCTGTTTCCTACAAGAGATATCTCGTTGCAAAATATACCCTCATTTTTCTCCTCAACTTGATTGTTCCCTCTCAAGGCAATGGCCTCTTCCATATCTTTTTGTCTCTGATGGCCGCGTAGGAATCAGCAGGCATTTCAGGTTGTAGACAGTGAATGTGCCATCTATTTCCTCTCGGTAAGGGTTTATAATTCTAATCCCCAAAATCACCTTCTTTCAAGATCTACAGAAAGCGGTTTGGGAACACTAAGTAGCATTCATCTAGAGGTGAATAACTGGCTTCTCAAAGGTTGTGTGTGTGCGTGTGTGTGCACGCACACTTCTAGTATATTTTGAACAGGCATCAGATTGTGTTCCCATATCCCCTCTTCATCTAAGCAAAGACTGCATGTATCTGAGATATAGTACATGCAAGTCGTATCTCCACCCACCATGATATAGAGGTGTCTTAAAAAATGCATCTCACTGGAATTTCATTCTAAATGAATACTCAAAAGTAGGCATGCAAAATTAAGAGAAAATTTGAGTGTAGCAAAACTGACTTCACTATAGTTTCAAGACACTTGGAAAATAAAACTTTATACTTGGCAAACTTGGCCAGAAAAACGCACGAAAGTAGTCCATTCTTCTCATCTCTTACACCTTCCGGTCAAAAGTCAATGCCTTTGTGACCCCGGGATCTGTTTGCCTCCATTACAGACTGAGACGTTCATAAAATTTAATGTTGTTCTCGTGGATCCACTGGCTAATAAAAAAGCATGGATTTGCGGGCATTGCTACCCTGTTTATGCACAAAAATTATCCTTAACTGAAAGGTGTTTTGTGTTCCTTTACTACCCTCTGCTGGTAATTTCTAATATAGCGCTTACTTTTTAAAAAGCTTGACAGACCAGGGCGCCTGGGTGGCGCAGTCGGTTAGGCGTCCGACTTCAGCCAGGTCACGATCTCGCGGTCCGTGAGTTCGAGCCCCGCATCGGGCTCTGGGCTGATGGCTCAGAGCCTGGAGCCTGTTTCCCATTCTGTGTCTCCCTCTCTCTCTGCCCCTCCCCCGTTCATGCTCTGTCTCTCTCTGTCCCAAAAATAAATAAAAACGTTGGAGAAAAAAAAAAAGCTTGACAGAGACACTGTTTTTAATATAAGAGAAAATAATGTTGAAAATCACCAAAAAATGTATTCCATCTTTTCCTAGAAGGCAGTTCTTTCAGTTTGAAATATTAGACCTTATTTTCTAGAACAAATCTGGTCTATATAATTTGGTCTATATAATGTGCTCCCAGTGTCCAGATATTTTTTTCCTCACTTGTATTTGATGACTGGTCAAGAGAATGGAGCCACGTGGGACAGAAAGAGTGAATTCAGCCACAAAAAATGAATTCACTTACAAATTGAACTAGCACCACACATTATTTAGGTTGATCCATTTACATTACAAAGCATTCTCACACACATCTCTTGTCCTTCAACAGTACCGTGAAATAGGTAGGGACATTCTAAAATACAGAACTTTTCCTAAAAAGCAAAAAGGATCACTGAGGTCAGCCTCAGGTAAAATTCTGAAATAGATTCACGTATTTGACACCTCCAACTATTCCTTAGTTGCCATTTCCTCTATAAACCCCTCTGTCTCTTCCCCAGGCGACCCATGGTCTAACGCTATCAAGATCGCCCTTCAGAAAATAAAAGTATCTGAAAGATTTATTCACAGGAAGTGTCTCATCTCTCTGGATAATTTGCATCTTAAAAGAAAACCAGAACTAAAGCCAAAGTAACCGGCAGTTTACAGGAAATTACGGAGATTAGCGAGAGAGACATACTTAGAGAGACAGGTTTTCAGTTGCCACTCCAATCAAAAGGTGGTCACTTTAGAATCAGGGCTGCTCCCAGGTTTGCAGGTGTTCCCCATGGGGAAGTTATTGCAATCAGTTTTGTGGGTGTTAGACTGGGCATGGATTTTGGAGGCAGGCAGATTCAGATTGGATCTCAGCTCTGCCAATTAACAGCTTAGGATCTCGTGCAATTTTCTTAACCTTTCTTGACCTCAGTTTTCTCATCTGGAGATAGGGATAATACCTAGTTCCATAGGGCTGCTGTGAGGATTAATGTCTGGCACGTGGTGTATAATAAATGCTAGTTCCTTCCGCCTCCTCCCTTGATGGTGCCTCTCAGATGGCAGAATAATCCAAGGTTTTCAAGAGGTTACACAGCAACACCTGATAACTTCAGTAGTAAGGTTGTGCAGGTGAATAAGCTCTTTCCTAGGTAATTCTTCATAGAAACATTTCCTGGCAGTATTTCCAAATCAGGCCTGATTAACTGCTTCATGCAGAATTCCTTCATGCAGAATTCAGGACTCTCTTCTGGATGTGAAATATCCACGTAGCTTCACGTTTCTCTCCGTCCACTCTCCTCCTGAGCTGTGAAGCCACTATCTTTAGTTAACAACCACTTCTGCTTGGTGTGGTGCAGAGGAACAGAATCTGTGTAGGGCTGTTCCTGCTACATGGTCAATGGAAGGACAAGTTATGCATTAGAGCCGGTCAACAACACCGACCCAGGGGGTCAGGTACCCAATATCCTTGAGAAACCATCAGCACTCCCTTCACCATCAGCCCGGTCTCAAATGTGTGAGGATGTCTCAGCAGCTGGTTCTATTATCACCCATGTCTTGTCTCTCCTTTTTCTTCAGGGAAGGTGCCAAGGAAATAACTCCTTCCCAAAATATTGAGTTCCATAGAGACAGAATTCTCTGAACACAGAGGTAGTTCAATGAATTTAAGGCTGCTGGCAGGGGTTAAGTGAATCCACCCCTGTTTTAATTTTGGCTATAAAAATGTACTGAGGTAGTTCATTCTTCTCATCCATAAATTCTAACCAAAAGTCAAGGCACTAGGGTTTAAATGCCTCATATATTCTGTGAATTAGACTGATGTACTTTACTGCCATGACCTTTTTCAATATTCTGTAAATTGCATGACTGAACCAAGAGCTCTCCTCTGTTTACAGCGTTATTGACCTCCCTAAGAGGTACACAAGATACATAGATAAATATGCTAAACTCATCAAGGGAAACTTGCCAACGTGGGGTGTGTGTGTGTTTGTGTGTGGGAGGGGGGAATCCCCACACCAGTCCTCTCAATATAGCAGGGAAATGGGACCGCTTCCTTTTCTCTTATATTAAGCATTTGGAAGTGAAGTTCATCAGAGAGCCTTTGTTCTGAGAAGCAGGGAAAAAGGATCACATTCCAAAGATTCTGGAGAAGAGTTCCATACACAGTATGACACACAGGGTAAAGACTTTCTCCCACCTCTCAGCATTTCATCCAGATGTCAGAATTCCCTGAGGGCTGACACTTACGACTTTGTGCCAGCTCTAAGTACCTGTAATAATAATAGTTAACATTTACTGAGGTCTTCATTGGACCAGGAAAAAATGCTAAGAATTTTAGAGTCATATTATTCTCATCACAACTTTCTGAGGTGGATACTTTAATAATTTCCATTTTGCAGATGAGGAATTTGGGGGCTCAGACAAGTTAGATAACTTCCCAGAATTAAATGCTAGACCTGGAATTCAAACCCTGGTCATCTGACTTCATTCCCCTGTAGGGTCATAAACATTCACCCCTCTGCTTTCCTGCATAAAGGTGGATAGTCCCAGCTGCTGGCCCTCCAGATCCACCATGATATTTGCATTGTGGACCACTATCAGCTAATGGCTTGGGGTTACAACTGTTGTTCTGTTCCTATGGGGTATAGGATTTCTTTCACATATGACTGTATATGAGGAATACCCTTTCAGCCAGGCCAAAATTTCTTAGAACTGCGCTGTAGTTGTTGATTCGTCCTACCCAGCCCTTCCTCCCTCTCCCTGCAGGTGTGAGACATGCATCATGATGAAAAGCTGTCCCCTTATTCCTGCTTCCTCTTTTACCCTTCACGAACATTGCCCCCAGCAAATCTCTTGCACATCTAATCATGTCTTTGTGCCTGCTTCTTGGAAGGCCCAAACAACACACTATGCCTGCCTTATTCTGACATAAACCTCTCCTTGTCTGCTTACTCCAAGGGTCAAGCAAGCATTGCCAGTGACATTTTAGATTGATGGAATGTCTGTCTTTGAAAGACCTTTGGTGATTTCAAAAGATACTTCCCTCATACTCATTCTATCTTCTTTCTTTGAACAATAACTTTAAAAAATACATGATCTACAATCATGTCCAAATTTCTTTGATATGAGGGACCATAAAAACATTTGACTAAAGCTTGGAGACACAGTGTGGGTGCAGGGACAGGAAAATGAGAAGATCAGCCCTGAAGGGTATTCTCAACAGGTTTAGGTGAACATGGGGCAGAGTGCACCAAGGCTAATTCTGCAAACCAAGCGCTTTGAAATGACAGAAAACAACAACAACAACAATTCAGTACCACGGTGTATTAAAGACCCCTAGAGATCCCATGGCAAGGACACTGGTTTAAATGCCCACATTCATTATCGAATGGGGATCTGCTTTTTAACATTCCACAGAGCTAGGGATCTGGAGTCTATGCACATAGGTATGTAGAGCTTCGGGTTCGCCTGCCTTCTTCTCATTCCAAGTCTAAAGTCTTTTAATTTTCACCTCAAGGCCTTTTCTTGCTTTCATTTGTTAGTTTGTTCACCCTACTCTGTAAGAGTGGTGGCTGAAAGCTTTTCTTGCTAAGAGGAATTCCTCATCCATCCATCCATCCATCCATCCATCCATCCATCCATTTAAAAAGCATTCATTGAGAAGTTGATTCAAAGTTGCGGGCTACACTTTGTGGGAAGTAAACATGAACCTAGTCCCTGACTTCTTGAGAGATTTAGAACTAGAGGAGGAAAGGTAAGGCATGCAAATAAGTTGTCAGGAGCAGCTCTAGAGTTGCTCTAGAGGGCTCTAGAGTTGCTCCTCATAACCATCAGGAAACGTTTTGTGAGAAGTCAACTTTGTGCCTTCATGGATCATCTCCCTTCATATTGATTATAACTCCATTTAATTTTCAAAATGGAAATAACCTTAATGATTATCAAGTAACACATGTATATTAGTTTCCCGGGGCTACTGTAATGAAGTATCACAAAACAAGTGGCTTAAAACAACAGAAATTTATTCTCTCACATTTCTAGACACTAGAGGTCTGAAATCAAGGTGTTGATTTCACCTGGCCTCTTCCTAGCTTCCGGTGGGTGGGCATCAATCCTTGGTGGTTCTTAGACACAACACTTCAATCTCTTTCTCCACCATCACATGGTGTTCTCGCCTCACATGGCTGTGTCTCCTCTTCTTAGGAAGATACTAGTTATATTAGATTAAGGACCCACATTATTCTAGTATGGTTTCATCTTAACTAAGTACATCTGCCAATAGGGTCACACTTTGAGAAGCTGAGGGTTAGGACTTCAACATATATTTTGAGGGGAAAGAATTCAACCTATAACAATATACTCATCATAAAACAATTCAGATGATGATAGCAGAAAAGCACAGAGAAGAATGCAAAAGTCACTGCAATGTTGCCACTGAGAAATAACCACTGTTAATATCTTTCCTTTTTTTTGTTGCATGTATGCATATGAAGAACAGCAATCATATTATACAGACAATTTTGTCTTGCTTTTTCTCAGATTATATCCTGAATATCTTCCAAATCAATAAGTATATTGACAATTGGTAATTGGTACACAATAATTTATCTAATCAAGTACGTACTATGATTGAAAGCACTATAAGCTTCCCATTATTTAGCTTTGTAAAAGACCAAAAAATTCCTAAGTCTTTAGCTACTTACACTTTTTATGTAGTCATTTAGTCATTTTGGTATATCCATCATTACCTTTTCCATTTCATTTTACCTACCTTAAAAAAAAAAAAAGTTCTTGCTCCAGAACACAAATTATTTCCTAAAGAGAAATTTGTATTGGTTTCTTTCACTCACAAGTCTCAGAAGGCTATTACTCTATGTTTGACATTTTTTTAAGGTTATATATTTTGAGAGAGAGAGAGAGAGAGAGAGAGAGAGAGAGAGAGAGAGAATCAAGCAGGCTCTACACTGTTAGCACAGAGTGCAGAGCTGACACAGCACTCAAACTCACGAACCATGAGATCATGACCTGAGCTGAAATCAAGAGTCAGATGCTTAACCAAATGAGCCACCCAGGCGTCCCTGTTTGACATTTCTTGTCCATCATCTCAGAGTTCGGCTATGAGAGCATTGTATTACTTTCTACCTAGGTCAAGTTCAAATTTAAGACAGATGCTTCCTCAAGTGGTTCTGTTTTATTAATAGGTAGAATTGTGTCTGTGCAATGTGCCAGGCCTCAGAGGCAGTGATTTCAAGGATAATCATTTGGGCTTTTCAGACAAAAGCTTTGGATCTGATTTGAGAAGCTACACAAGTCACCCTTTTTCCAAGCGAGGATATAGTAAGCAGGTTCAGGGAGGTACTTCAGCAGACACTTGATTTCACAGAAGAGAGAGCTAAGTGACATAATGGATAAAGAAAATCATGTGTGCCGTGTGGTGGCACTAACCAAAAGCAAAGTCTAATGTTTTAATAAAGATGATGTCCCCTTTACCCAATGTACAGATTTTCCTCAACTTACAATGAGGTTAAATTATGGTAAACCCTTAAGTTGAAAATATTGTCAAAAACACATTTAATACACCTTATTGAACATCACAGTTTAGCCTACCCTACTGTAAGCAGGCTTAGAGCATTTACATTAGCTTAAGCCTTTTTTAACACAAAGCCTTTTTTATAAAAAAAATTATAATAAATTATCCCATGTAACTTATTGTATATTGTACTGAAAGTGAAAAACAGAATGGGTGTGAGCCGCCAGGGTCGCTCAGTCGGTTGAGCCTCTGACTTAGTTCAGGTCATGCTCTCACAGTTTCTGAGTTCAAGCCCAACATCAGGCTTGCTGCTGTCAGTGCAGAGTTCACTTCAGATCTTTGGTCCCCCTTTCCCTCTTCTCCTCCCCTGCTCACCCTCTCTCTCAAAAATAAACATTAAAAAAAAAAAAAAAACAGCACAGTTGTAGGAGTAAGGATGATAGTAAGTGTATGGGTTGTTTACTCTCGTCATCATGTGGCTGACTGGGAGCTGCAGCTCGCTGCCACTGCCCAGCATCATGAGAGTATCGCACGGCATATTGCTAGCCCCAGGAAAGATCAAAATTCAAAATTCGAAGAATGATTTCTACCAAATGCATATGCATTCCATACCATCATAAAATCAAAAAATCTGAAGTTGAACAATCAAATTGGGGACCATCTGTACTCCATGGGGCTTTCAGTAGTAGTAGAGTTTTGCTACTTTTAGAGGTAGGTGTGGGAGTCTGCTGAAGCGAGAGAAAATGAAAATGTCTAAGGTTGGATGGCCATACGGAAAAAGAGAAAATTCCATTCTTTATTCTACACTGGATAAATTGCAAATGGATCAGAGACATATTTTTTAAAAAAAAAAGAAAAACCACCCAGTACTAGAAAAATTAAATGAGTGAAGTCCTTTATAACCTGGGAGTGGGGATAACATTTCTGATGACTCAGAATCCAAGCATTAAGGGATGACTCAGAATATAGAGCATTAAGGGAAGAGACTGATTAGAATTTAAACAAATAAAAACACAAAGCAAAAAGCCCAATAAAAGTCGTTAAAAGAGTTCAACCTGTTTTATATTGGGCTAATATGTAAAAAGTTTCCAAATTTTTTTTTAAAGGTTATCTGATAGGAAATAGGCCTTGCTCTCCCTCTATTGGTTACCATTTTTATTAGAGTTTGGTTTACCTTTCCATTGTTTATTTTTGAAAATATAAGCAAGTGTCTATTTGTGCATGTATTTCTGACCTCCCTCCACCTTACACAAAAAGGAGCACACTGTACACATTCTTTTGGGCCTTGCTTGTTTCCCTTCATTTCATAGCTGTAGATCTCCAACATTCCTTAAAACTCATCATACTTCACTGTATGTACACATCATTTGAAAAGATGCTCCACCTTACTCATAAAAAGATAAATGCAAAACTGTAATGAGACACCATTTGCCACCTATCAAATTAGCCAAAATCGACTCCATTAGAGAGGCCGTGGGGAAACAGGAACTCTCATACTTCACAAATGTGAATACAAAATTGTATAACGCCTATGATGGTGAATTTGACAATATTAAACAAAATAACATGTTCTTTTACCCTCTAACCTAGCAATCCCATTTGTAGGACTCTGTGCTAACGGTCGATTAGCAAAAGCATATTGTGTATGCACAGGGAACTTTTTGTAATAGCCAAAGGCTGGAAATAGTGCATATATCTATGCATAGGGGCCGGTTGAATAAACCATGGTACATCCATATATAACCAAAGAGAATTATGTCCAGTTGATTTAAAAGAGTATTTTTGAAGAAAAAAGAAACACGCTTCATTCAGCAGTCTTATTTAGCAATATTGTTATTATTGTTTTACATATATGTATGTGTGTACATATGTGTACATGGACAAGGCAAATAAGTAATTATGTTAGTATCATTAAGAACCAGTAACTTTCATCTTAAACGAGACAAAAGAAACAAAATCAAAGAGCTCAGTTTGGGAAAAAAGGATTATGACATAGAAAAGGTGCTTAATGTTCAACAGCAGTGTCAGGTTTTTAAGAAAAGGAAAGCTGAGACATCCAAAATCCAAAACAATGTCAAGTTTGAGGGAGGGAGGAGGTTAAAGACAACATAAGTCATTTCTGAAGCAAGAAGAAAAGAGTAGGAATAGGTTCGGTTTAGTCTCTGATGCACCGGATCCTGCTAAAATCGATGGTTCCTCTTCAGTGCCTTTGTCTCTTGATCGCTGTTCCACTCCACCATCCCACCTTTTTGCCAATTTCTGATTCTTCACATCAGTTAACCATCGGTATGTTGCTCCTTCCCGCATCCAGGATCTTTTATTATACCCTATCATAGAATAGTATTCCCTTCCTTACTACACTTCTCTCAGTGGATAATTATGTCCTCATTAATATCATTACTTAATATTCTCCTCCCCAACGCCCCCAAAAGTGTCTGTTTTTGCTCTTTATCCTATACCATATTGCATAGTAGGCGCTCAATAAACAGTTGGTACAATGCTTCACTTGCATTTTATTCCCATTTCTTCAGAGAATCTTCTTCAGGCTGGAAAAGGTGGAACGCCTAAGGACTGAGCTCCGAAGGGGGCAAAATGATTCTAGCAAAATGTTCTCTACTTCATTCATTCATTCGGGAAATGCGCACTGCTAGGCGACAGGGATACAACAACGGATAAAATAGATACAGCTCTGTCTCTGTTCTTCCCAAGTTTACGTGCGGGTGAGGAGAGGTGATCTAGTTAAATACGCAACATTGCCCGTATTTAACTTGAGTCCATGTGTCCTCCCCTAAATGAATTACATCCCAGAAAAAAGAGAACATCCTGATGGGACCGCTGACGTTTGAGAATGGATCAGCAGCCCAGGGACAAGAGTTGGGGGTGTGCAGTACTGTCCGTCAACAGGATAGCGTGTGGGACTGGAGCGGGCCTCCTAATTGCATATTCCAACGAATGCCGCTTCTGCAGCTGTCGCCTCCCGAAGACTTCGCTCGCCCCGCGCACTCAACTCTCCCATGACAGATCTTCTTTGTGTATTTAACTACCTATGCGCTAAGATTTGAGCCATCAGTTCCTCAAATACGGGCCAGTTTCCAGAGCCGAAGTAACCTCTAAAGGCCCTGCTTCAGGGGTACCCAGATCAGCGTTTGTACACCCTAACTCAGGCTGCCTCACTTCGGGTCCCGTAGAATCGGTTTCTCCGTTACAGGGCCTTCAGCCTCCGCCAAGTACTGAAAAAAAAATGAGAATGGGGTGTCTATTACATTTCCCCGAATGTATTGTCTCAGTCGCAGGCCAGATATATTAAAATGAGCTTGAAACAGTACTTTCCTCCAAAAATACGGCTATGGAGGAGCAAGTGGAACTCACCTCTTTTTCCCTCTCTCTTTTCATATTTCTTAGTTGTGCCCACCACGCCCTTCCGCGTCTCACTAGACAGGCAGCTCCTGGCCACTCTCTGAGGTCCTGATTTTGAAATGAGAAACGGGCCAATCAGAGCGCGGAGCGCTGTTTGGCGCTGCCATTTGAGCCTGGGCTGGAAGTGAAGGTGGAAAGATTGCGGCTCCGGAGCTGCAGAGGCGGTGAGGGCGGAGGCATGAGGAGAGTTGCGTGGCTTCAGTGAGCAGACCGGGATGTGCCTGCCGGGGGCTGTAGGCAGGCTGATGGGGGAGGGAAAGAGCAGCCTGTGAAACGGGGTGACGGCGGCGACCAGCCCGGGCGGGGACCGGGACTGGAAGAGGCGCCTGAGCAGCCGGCTGGTCCGGCGGCTGGGCTGGGGTTGGGGACGGGGACTTGAGAGACGAACGTCCAGCTGAGCCTGCCAGCGCAGGAAGGCCGAGGAGAAGGGTCGTGTTTTGCCGTTGGGAAAGAGACGAGGGCGAAGGAAGGATTGGAGGAAGCTGGATCTTAGGAAGTGGCCGGAAGTGCTGAGAAGCTGGTAACAGGCGTCGGTACAAGGAACCGAAAGGATCAGGAAGAAATAAGGGAGGTCTGTGTAAGTAGCCGAAAAGATCGAGTGACAAGAAAGAGGGCCGGTGTAAGTGAAGGAAAAGTGAAGTGTGGCTATATCAGAGGGAAGTAGGAGAAGACGGTCAGTGCAAGTGGGTTGAGGACCGAGGGAAAAGCCGTGGAAGTGGCTGGGGTCCGGGGCCGGGACAGTGCCAGACTTGGCCGGAAGGCAGCGGAGCGGAGCGCAAACCTGAGAGTGTTTGGAAATTGGAAGACTTGGTGGCGAACGAGGGTCAGAACTGAGATCCTGCCTCGGAGAGTGAGCGACGTGTCCGGGATGTGGGATCGGAGGCTGGTGAGGTTGGCCTTGTTGCAGCAGCTTCGGGCCGTCTATGGCATTAAGGTCAAGAGTGGCCGTGGGCAGTGCGATCGTAGGAGACATGAAACAGCGGCCACGGATACAGCGGTAGGTTCTGGGGAAAGAGGTTTGGGTTAAAAAAAAAAAAAAAAAAGCCCACCCTATCCATCACTTATTACAGGTCATGCTAAGATGTTCATTCTGCGTGGATCCAAAAGAGAACGTGGCTCAGCGTGACTGATTGAATCCAGATGGTCTACTGCTGAAATTTAAAGAATGACATTGTTGATTCTTTACAGGGATTTTTAATCATTGAGAAAGTTGCAAGGTTTTTCAACCTCGCAACGTTGACACTTGGAACTAGATAATTCATTCTTTGGGGTGGGAGGTGGGGGCTGTTCTGTGCATTATGGGATGTGTAGCAGCGTCTCTGGCCTTTACCCACTAGATACCAGTAGCATCTCCCAGTTTTGACAATTAAAAATGTCTCCAGATGTTGCCAATTTATTGTATTTTCCCAAGTAGATCTTAGGAAGGGAGACAAACAGTACCCACCCCACCCCGCGCCACCGTTTTAGAATTAAAATTTGGAAAGGGTCAAGGGGGATCAGTAAGTCTTCTAAATAAGTCAGTAGAGGAGGTGTGACAGAACATTAGAAATAGACTTCAGATAATCTCTCTATATTTACTAATTTGAAAAAAAAAATAAGCTTGCTGCTTGTTTTTTTTTTTTTGAGATACAAAGCTATTTTAAGTATTTAGAGATGAAAGCTAATAAGATTTGCACAGCTCTTAGTTTATAATTTCTGAAAAAAAAATAAGTACTTGGATAAGAAAGCTAGTAATAAAAATAATTTGTATACCTCTTAATAGCTTATAGATTCTGGAGACAGTAATTTTTGTTGTTTGCAGCTGGTGGCAACATATTTGTTTATATGTAAAAACTGGAGTGGTTTTTCTGGTTGTAAAACTGGTTTTCCAAGGTCTCAAATGTAATTGGTTTTGAAAGTGTACGAAAGACTTTGTGTCAGAGTTTTTTCACCCCTTAAGAAAATCAGTACCTACTTTTAGAGTCAGGTAGACCTGAGTTTGTTTGAATCCTGCTCTACCCCTACTAGATATGTGATCTTAGGCTGTTTGTTGAATTTTCCTAAGCTTCAGTTTCCTACTCTATAAAATGGGAATAATGATATCTCTCCTTGGGTCATTTAGGGGATTTAAAAATGGTAAGATCTGTAGATTGGACTAGCACAGTGCCTGTCACATGCCACATATTCAGTTAATGATGGTTGTTACGGCAGTCATTGGTCTAGATCCTAATGGGCAGTCAAGCTAGAAATTGTAATGAAAATATTCTAATAAATATTAAGGTCAAGAGTGGCCATGGGCAGTGCCACCGTAGGAAACATGAAGCAGCAGCCACAGATATAGCGGTAAGTTCTGGGGAAAGAAATACAGAAGATCGTTGTGTTATAGGAATGGAAACAGGATAAGTAATATTTGAAAACTAGATTTCTTGTAGTTTTCTAAGTACATTCTATTGACTTACTTAGAAAACTTACTGATCCCCCTTGACCCTTTCCGAATCTTAATTCTAAAACGATGGGGTGGGGGATGGGGTGGGTACTAAGTACATTGTAAATGATACTCCAATACACAAAGTTTAAAAAGCATCTTGTTTTATTTTATGAGCTTATAGCAATTACTGTGAGTCCATTATTGAGAATAATAGACTTGAGGAAAAAACCGTGAATTCTGTGTATGTTAAGATATCTCTAGACTTATAATCAGCTTCAGCATCTGATTTTTGCATTTTGTTTGGTTGTCCAGTATCAAGACAATTCTGATTTACCCAAATAAGGGGTTTCCCACACTAACATTTTTTTTTTAATAGCTCACCTTGAAATGGGAATTCTAACAGCAACACATATTCTGTGAATGCTTAATGTCAGACACGACCATAAATGTTTTACATCTTTTAATTCATTTAATTCTCTCTATAACTCTGTGACTGAGGACCTGTGTGAAGGTGCTGAAGCATACAAAATTAATTTGATCAAGATCATTCAGCTAATAAGCAGAAGAGCCAACCTTTGAAACCTGGCAGTCCTGCCACTAGGAGCCTGCTCCCTTAGGCACTATCCTGTACTGCCTTCTGTATTCACCAGTTGAATGGAGCCAGATGCTTGAAAAGGACTGGCAAGATTTTGTTACTCTGTTGAAAAGCTGACAGAGCTGAATGATATTTGTCAACGTAAGGTTAAATAAGGTGCTCTTATCACATAAGTGCGTCGAGAGCATTCTTGGAGAGCAGATGCATCTAAGCTAAATGAATGTTTATGAGACTAGGTATACCCACTTATCCAATTCTGTATAGGCAGATACATACACGCGTGTCTTTATTTTTAAATCCAGGGCAAAACTACAACCTTCTTAATCAGTAACATGTTTTTAAGAAGTTTGAATGTATCCACAAAGATAGTGGCAGATTCTTTATTCACAAGTATGTAACATACAGATTTAGTCTTGGATCTTCAGTGTATTAAGTTTGAATATGAGTAATACATTTGAATGTGACTTTTCACAAATATTTTTCAAAGTAGTTAGATGTGAATTAAATGTTTGCAGAAGAATCCTTTTCTTGGTTACTTCAGAACATAGTTTGAATAGCACTTTTCCACAAAGTGTGGAAAAGAAGATCAGGTCTAAAAATAACCATTTCTGATGTAATTTTAGGAAGTACTCAATGAGTGACAAGAATTACCATTATCAATTTAACTTTTTGTTCATCTTATTATTTATAAGGTGACAGAAGGAAAGTATAAGGTCAGTGTTTATAAGGTTACTGAAAGAACCTGTAGTATTTTTAGAAAATGCTAGTGTTTCAGCCGAATTTTGTTTTAAGCGTTAACTGGATTGATTTTCCATTATGGGATTGGAAACTGATGGAATGCATTACATTGCTTCAGTGCGATGACTTTCTGTATTTTTTTTTAAGTTTTAATTCCAATACAGTTAACATGCAGTATTACATTAGTTTCAGGTATACAGTGTAGTGATTGAACAATTCTATACATTATTCAGTGCTTATCATAAGTGTGCTCTTAATCCCCTTCACCTGTCTCACCGATCCCCTCACCCACAATGACTTTATCTTGACTATTTTTGTACTCCTAGCACCTAGCAATGTTTAGTGTATAGTAGTTACCTTTTACCAAATGTCCTTATGGTAATTGTTTTCATTGTCTTGATTGATGATTTCAATTTTTAAAGATTTTCTGAGGTTTTTAATTTGCTTAATATTTAAGAAAACTCATATTATGCCTAATATTTGTGTTAGAATAACTGAATTTGCCGTTTTAGGGTAAAATATTTGGAGTACCTTTTAATGTATTGCCCCATTCTGTCGTACCAGAATATGGACATATTCCAAGGTAAGCTAAGTTTGAGATGAAGAAAAAATATTTCAAACTGGTGTTTGAGCGTTTAAAAAGAAATAGTTGATTGACTCTTACACATTTGTTTTGAACTAGCAAATGATTGAATTTCTCAACATTAACTAATGTAATGTTGAAATGTTTTTAAACTTATACATATTTTAACTTTTTAATTTCTGTTCATTCCTAGGATAGAATTTAAGGTTCATTAATAAATGTTAAAAAGCAAGTTATTTTTGTTCTGCTAAGAGTGTTTAGTTCTATACCAATTCTTGTGCTGTAATTCTGACTATATTCAGTAATACACTGAATTTCAAATTCAGTTACAATTTATATATATATTTTTTTGTCTTAGAAATGTTGGATGAGAGTATTTTTTTCTCCTATACAAGTTTTTAAATTTTGTTAGGTTTTCAAAATTGTGATTCCATTATAGTTAACATACAAGATTATATTAGTTTCAGGTGAACAATATAGTGATTCAGCAATTCTATACATTACTCAGTGCTCATAATGATAGTGTACTCTTTAATCCCTATTTCACCCATCCCCCTACCTACCTCCCCTCTAATAACCATCAGCTTGTTCTCTAGTTAAGAGCCTGTTTCTTGGTTTGTCTGTCTCTCTCTCTCTCTTTTTCTTTTGTGGATAAAAGAATATTTAAGATAACATTCAATAGTATCTGTGAATACAAATTATGTAACACTTGAGCTTTTCTATGTCACTTACTATTTATTTAAAAGTGACCTTTTAGACTAACAGCATCAGAAATTACTTGGGAAGTTTACATCTTAAATAGTTTAAAGACACATGTAAGGAAACTATCTTAGGTCTTACTAATTCATTTCCCCTCTATCCAAAGTAGGGTTTATTCTGGCTACTCTTGTTCAGTAACCTAGGTTTTTAACTGATGCATTGTACAAAAGCATTTATTGAATACTTTGCTGCTTTGGAACAGTTTTCCCTCATTCAACATATAAGTGTAGATTAACAATCTACACTTCACAATCTTTGTAAGGTGAGCACTTACTATTTTGCTTTTTAAATGACCTGTGAAAGGTGTGCTTATGATTTTCTACCTTTAGAATTGCAAAATATATCCCCCGTAATGATGACTAAATCTTTTTTGTGATTTCTATGCCCGCTTTAAACAAACAAACTTTAAATTCTGTCAGGCGCCCCCTGGGACACTCAGCCATTGTGCACCAGTACAATGCTATCAGTTGCTTGCTGCTAACATCTATTCTTACTTGTTGGTATCACCTGTTAACTATTAAAGCCAACATCGATGGTTCAAATTTGTTCAGTATAAAGAAATTGAGCACACACTTCTAAGTATGAGAAGGATTGTAAGGACTAGGATATATTTGACTTTTTTTCTGAGAGGTAATGTTAGAGTGAGAAAAACATGTTGCCGTTTTTTGGGCCAGTGTAGTAGATGCTAAATATTTGAAGCTATGTATTCTCTGCAAGGTTACACATGAAGAGAGGATAAAGAAAAGAAGAAGGCCTTAGGGCCCTGGGTTATACTAGCATGAAGAGGTCTGGCAGAAAAAGAGGAGCCAGGAAAGGAGTTTGAGAAGGAGCACTTAGGGGGACAGCAGGAAAACCCGAAGTTATCATGAAAAAGAATATTTTCCAGAGAAGCAGGGAGTGGTCAAGTGTGTGAGATGCTGGCAGGACAAACAAGATGAAGACAATTGACCATGGGTTGGTGACCTTGTTGAGAGCTGTTTTGTTGGAGTAATGGGGGTGAGAGTTCATTGGAGAGGATTGAGAGAGACTGGGGTATGAAGTGGGGGCAGTGAAAAAGACACACCCTGTGCTGTGAGCAGAAGCAGAGAAATGGAGTAGGATTGAGAAGGATGTAGAATTAAGCAGCTTATTGAAGTTGTCCTGGATAAAAAGATGGACCATAAACCACTTAGGAAGCAAAAAAGACAACTAGAGGTAACCTTTTTATCGCAGAGATTGAAGGGATTTCTGACACCAAAGCTTCTAAAGACAGTGCTTAGTCTGCTCATGTACTTTGGTAGGAGAATAGGATTTAGTTAGATGTGTATCTGGCCACCTGAAAACAGTTCTTTCTTTCAGTTTTCTTGTTGATGCTTGCACATCTTTAGAAGAGCATATTCACACAGAAGGGCTTTTTAGGAAATCAGGATCTGTTGTTCGTCTGAGAGCCCTAAAGGTAAGCATATTATTGAACTATTATTTTTCATTTGTGCCACTTTTTGATTTGGGTTTTAGAATTTAAATATTTAGAACTATTGCATGAATTACTAATAGAAATTGAATTTGCAAATAGCCTTTTTCATGGCAGAAGAACCTTTTTTTCTAAAAGGAATTGTGCAGCATTTATATAATGCTTTAAGTGTTATTGAGATATAATTGACAAATATTTAACGTATACAACTTAATGCTATATGTATATACTGTGAAATGATTGCCACGATCTATTTATATAATGGTTTAAAAGTTCAGAGTATGTTCAAATTCATGGTCCTTTATTGCTATAAACTATATGAAAGGAAATGTTTTTTTTTTTTAATTTTAGCTTTCTAAAATGGCATGTTGTATGGTAAAACAAGTGTTAACAGAAATTTATTTTTTTTAATATACATATTTAATATGTATTTTTTTGCGGGGGGGGGGGTGGGAGACAGGATCCAAAGCAGGCTCTGTGTGACAGCAGAGAGCCCAATGTGGGGCTCGAACCCATGAACCATGAAGTCATGACTTTAGGTGAAGTCGGACGTTTAACCGACTGAGCCACCCAGGTGCCCCAAGAGAAATTTATTAAAGAAAACTCTCTAGAGTATAAGAAAGGATATTTTTATTGCCAGTAAACTCTTAAGCCCTCAAATACTCAAGATTATTTTATTTATTTCAGAATAAACTGGATCATGGTGAAAGTTGCCTGGCTTCTGCACCACCTTGTGATGTTGCAGGACTTCTTAAGCAGTTTTTCAGGGAATTGCCGGAGCCCATTCTGCCAGTTGATTTGCATGAAGCACTTTTCAAAGCTCAACAGTTAGGAACAGAGGAGAAGAATAAAGCTACATTACTGCTCTCCTGTCTCATGACTGACCACACAACCGATGTATTAAGATACTTCTTTAACTTTCTCAAGAGTGTTTCCCTTAGGTAAGTAATAAGTCTTAGGAAATGACAGTTTGTTAATCAGCTTGATTTACCCTTATAGATAATAAGTTAAAATTACATTTGGAATGGAAATTTTTCTTAAAAAAATTATTCCTTACTATAAGAAGTATATCCTGTATAATATAAGAACCAATATACCGAACGATTTAGTATTTTCTCGCTGACTTAACATCATCATTATGAATGGCTTATTGGTGTCAGTAGGATTCTTTGTCCACTGAATAGCTTCAGATGACTGTGTTTAAAAAAATTTTTTTTTCTTTTCTTCTCAAATTTGTCCCCCCTCTCAGCTGTCAGTGAGCCTCCTTGTTCTGGACATGCTTGTAGCCTTCTAATACAGTTTTTCTGTGTGTGGGTTTGAAAACCAAATATACATGTTCAATTTGCATGGAAACCTAAAGTGTGGACTCCATGGTTAGCATGGTTTTTATGATATATATTTAAGCACACAGGAGCTATTTTGGGTTATGTCTTATTTCAAGCCAGTCATATAGATGGGTAGACAAAGGGTAACTATTTTGACTTGTGTTTGACTGATAAAGTAAGAAGTCTTCAAAGTGTGCCTGATATATTATTTTAACTCCCTGTTTGTCTCTCGGTCAATCTAAGAAAAACCTTGTTTCATTTAAGGTCTAGTGAGAATAAGATGGATAGCAGCAATCTCGCAGTAATATTTGCACCAAACCTTCTTCAGACAAGTGAAGGACATGAGAAGATGTCTGCTAACACAGAAAAAAAGCTCCGAATACAGGCTGCAGTGGTACAGACCCTTATTGACCATGCATCAGATATTGGTAAGATGTAGTTGCTTTATTAAGTAACAGGAGTTGTTTGAGGGAGATCCCATATTCCTCCAAGTGAACTGTGAAGACAGCTGTTAGAAAGTTGATGTATACTATCTGAACATTTTGAGTGAAAGTGGAGGAAAAAATTTTAACTCTGAACGTTTTTGTTTAGGGCATGTTCCAGATTTTATTCAGGAAAAGATACCGGCCATGTTGGGTATTGATGGTCTCTGTGCTACTCCATCATTAGAAGGTTTTGAAGAAGGTGAATGTGAAACTCCTGGTGACTATAAGAGAAAGCCAAGACAAAGTGTAGGAGGTAAGGGGTAGTGGCAGTCCTGTTTTGTGCAGGTATAGCAATATGCTTTTATCTAAAATGTGTTTAAATATAATAAAGATTAAGCTGTGGTGTATATCTTTTGGGGGCTTACGGTATAGTTGGGAAGACATGACACATGCATGTGGAAAGCAAAAATGACAATACAATTTAGTATTGAATGCTAAACCTTTACACAAACGTGAGAGGTGTTCAAAGGAAAAAGTTCCCTGGAGTCAAGGACTCCAAAGAAGAAGTCAAACTGAACCTTCTTGAAAAACGCGTAGAGACTAGGGGAATTAGGTAGAGGGTCAGAATATTTGTATCCTATTGTAGATAAGAAGGATGCTATGAAGAAAGATTTGTGTAGGGAAGTAATCTATCTGTGTCGGTAAACAGACTCATATGACTTGAGTGAGGGGTTCATTGTAAGCTGACATAAACTTAGATGCTGGAAAACCACAAATATTAATATGAATTATTGGTGACAGGTAAATGTTGAATTATAATTGATTATATATGTGTTTGCATTTCAGATTTTGTTAGTGGAGCATTAAATAAACTTAAATCTAACAGAACACCCTCTATTACGCCTCAACAGGAAAGAACTGGTAGGTATTATATATTTTTTGTTTAAGTGAAAATTTCTGTATATTATTTAAAAAGTAATCATAACCTAACTTATTTTGGTTTAGTCAAATCCAAGTATTATTTCCAGTGGAAATACTGTACTTTAATACTAAGTTGTGACATTACTAATTACATTGGATATAATGAACCCAAAATTGTAGTTAAGAATTTCTTTTAGTATCTAGTTATATCTTTAGTCTTCTAAATCATGCTTTTCTGTTGAATGTAAGTTGGATGCTATTGAATATGTGAAAATAGCTCCAATCTCATTTTTGTTTAGAACCAGAAGTTTATTATTTTATCTTCCAATTTTTTTTATCTTGGTTTGCTTGTGGCTGAAATTATTCGGCCCAATAACACAATAATAGACCATATGATCACTTGTTTTGTTTTTCAGATTGAAGAAAAGACTGAAGAAATTTAGTGGTTAATACTCATTTCTGATGAAAAGCAGAACTAATAAGTAGATCAGTTTGTTTGAACTCCTTGATTATGATTTTTTTTTCTTTTTTCTTTTTTCTTTCTTTTTTTTTTTTTAACGTTTATTTATTTTTGAGACAGAGAGAGACAGAGCATGAACGGGGGAGGGTCAGAGAGAGGGAGACACAGAATCGGAAACAGGCTCCAGGCTCCGAGCTGTCAGCACAGAGCCCGACGCGGGGCTCGAACTCACAGACCGTGAGATCGTGACCTGAGCCGAAGTCGGCCGCTCAACCGACTGAGCCACCCAGGCGCCCCACCTTGATTATGATTTTATTCCATATGTTAATATTCTTTAATGTGGATTATATACGTCTTTCAGTCCATTTGGTTTAAGTTACTATTGTTTGTTAATCTTGCCTCTTTGTGACTTTCCTCTTTTCATTTTAAGTAATTGGATGGTGTTAATTTAGTTGTAACATATATTTGATAATGTAAACATATCCCCTCATTCCTTGGTTAGCTCTAAGTAATGGCTTTATAACAAGAAATTATTAGAAGCTTTTGTATTTTATCAACTCTGTGGGAGAAACAACAAATGATTGTTTTTTTGTTTTTGTTTTTTCAGCTCAGCTACCCATATCACCCATGAATCTTACACCAAATGCTAAGCGTAAACTACCAATAGAGTCTTCTCATGGTTTCTCAAGTAAGAAAAGGAAGTCCATCAAGCACAATTTTAACTTGGAGTTGTTGCCAACTAATCTCTTCAACAATTCTACACCAGCATCAGGTAACAAATAGAATTTGTATAATTGGGTTGTAAATGTTAACATGAATGCCTATTCTGGGCAAAGTGCTATTTCGTATTAATGCCACACCGTTTAGGACCTTTGGCTTTATTCTGTTTATCAAATCTCTGAATTTTTATAAAGTCTCTAACTTCTAAAATAGACACTGGTTCAGTATTATTATGTGTATGTGTATATGTTTTATGACCATGCTGTTTGAAAGTTAGGATAAATAACTCGGAGTGAGAGTTTGGGCTTCTGTGTATAGCACTGGCGCTCAGATACTAGGTGATGGGACATCCTGAATTCCACTTTAGTTACTTCTTGATCTATTGCTAGGGCTGTGTTGCTATCTTCTGTTGAGATTGCCAGTTTGATTTTCTCTAAAGGCAGAGTGGTGGGGTATTGGAGGAACCATTATGGTTGCTGTTGAAGGGCGGTGGGGGGGGCGGATTTTTTAGTTTTATACTCAAGTACTTTTATAAAAGCTTTAAAAAAACTTTGTTTATGCTGTTCCTTGTGGCATGGTTTCCAGATGGTTTACTGACCTGCCATTTTCTTCCAAATGACCTCTGAGTTTCTAATGTGGCCAACCAGAGCCTCCAGAGAACAACTGAGTTTTGCTAATTTGAGTATCAGATCTTTGTTAGTGTGATCTTAGATTGAGTTGGCTCCTTCAAGTTGGCTCATAGTCAGTCTTACAAGTTAACCTTATGATCAGCCCAGAAAGAAATGAAATTCTAACTAAGCCCAGAGTCTTCCATCTCAGATTTGTCTCACATTTCGTCAAAATGTGAGTGATCTCTGATTCTTTCAGGTTTTCAATTTCAGTTAATGTTGAGAATTTTACTTTGACTTTGTTAGCTAAGTGATGAGATCTTCTTCCCAGAAACTTTTTGTTTACATTATCCAAAAAGTTCAGATTTTCCTTGTTTGTTTTATTAGAAAGTTGAACAGAATAGCAACTTGTTTTTTATGGTCCTTCACAGGTTCTCTATGGGTTTAAATATAATGATAAGAACTCTAAGGCTCTGTCTGTATTTCTTTGAGTATTCAGAAGTTAGAGACTTAAGTTCTTTTAAACTAACTTACTGTTTTCTTAATGAAGGTTTTTTCCACTTTGGAGTAACTGTTCCCAAATGGCCAATGTGAGCTGTAATTCTGCCTGCCTCTGCTTATAAGCATTATAACATCTGCCCCAAGAAATGAACCTTTTGATTCCTTCTCTCCAAGCTCCCCAAACATAGTTTAAACCTGCTTGTGTTACTGGAAATTCAGTACGAGCCTGCTTAATCAGTGATTTTTTTCATGGACGCGAGACACAAAAAGAACTTCCATGCTCTTCTGCCATCTTGGCTCCTCCCTTCAATGACTTTTTTTTAATAAAAAAATTAGTAAGTTCAATAACCTGTTATTTTAACACCATTTTTCTTTGACCACACTTTCTCAGCCACAATTCAATAAATTCTGTCTGTAAAATTGAAAATAGATTGGCTTCTAATTTTGGATAATAATAGCTATGATGCTTTTTTTAATGTATAAAGGCAGCTATATTAATCTATAATCCATGAATTACCTATTTATAATTTTTTTCTTATGTGTGTGATGACTTTGCATTATTCCCTATATTCTGGCTGTGCTTCCTTGTGACCACTGATACATTTTCAAGATTAGACTACAGCTCTAGTATAAACTACCTATGTCACACTGGCTACATTACATTGGCCTCCAAAATTTTTGTCAGCCAAATGCACCCAAAAGTCTCTGTGATGGTTGTATTATTTTCCTTCTCTTTGGAACTAAAAAAAACCATGCTGTCTCTGTTTGGGGACCTGTGTGAATTTTTTATCAATACAGGTGAGGAGTTGAGAGGGTTCATGTTTATTGAGTATATCCTGGACTTGATTCAAATATAATTCAAATGTATATAGAGCCTTGGTTCATAACTTTTTTCCCTTAATTTTTTATTATAGTTTCATGGTATAGTGTTAAATAACTTAATCAGAATGAGCTGTTGTAACCACTTATTGTTAGCATGGAACTCGTAGGCATGTTTTATAACTGGTTTTTGTTTGCCAGAAATATTGGACAGAGGCAGGTGGACAGCAGTTGGCTAGCCACTGCTAGATACTAGATACTCGGTACATACTAGATACTCGGACTCTAAATTGTTTTCAGTAGCTCATTTTTGGTAATAGCAATAATTAACATTGTGTAACATAGGTACTGTGCTAGACCTTTCATATGTAAATATATAACAGTAGTTTTTATATTTACTGTAGAAGTCCATTTTCAGAGCTGTTTAGTAAGTGGTGGGACAAACTCAAGTCTGCCTGTCTGCAAAGCTTCTCTTTCTCCAGTCTGCAATAGTGCTCACACCTCCCTTGTATTCTTAAACGAGTTTTAAGTAAAACTCTGATATAAAAGTCATGTTTCATCTGACCCTTAATTGCCAACAAAAAATTAAAAGTAAGAAATTGATACTATTTTTTTTTTTTGAGTTGAGTTGAGTTTATTTGGCTTCTGAAGTTTCTTACCAGAAATTATGTGATTTTGTTGTTGCTTAGGGTTGGATATTAAGACTTTAAACCTAATTGCTACCAATATTTTACACTTGGAAAAAAAAGTATGTGTGGTGTATTATATGTGGTTATTTTTATAGTTCACATTGATACAAGCCCCGAAGGGTCAGCTCAGAGTTCATTCTCTCCTGTAGCCATCAGTGGAAACGATTCGATCAGTACAAGTGTGCTAAGGCGAAGTAAGAGGATTGCAAGTAAAAAAATTTGCAGGTAATACATCCAGGACATTTTCTTTTCATGGATAAACATTTGGTGTATATAGTAAATAAAATGCTTTGTTTGTCTTTCTGCTGAGAAACATATTTGAATCATAATTTTTAAAAATTCTCTCTGCCTTTATTGTCTTATTAATCAGTGCCCTTTGTATATACTCCAGAGAAAGAGTCTTAATTTGAGTCCACTTGCTTGCTTAAAATCCTATTGTATGTTGATGTGTGTAATTTTTTAATTTCCTGCTAATTTAAAGGTAGTCTGTTCTAATGATTCTGGTTTATAAGTGACTAAATAACTCTTGAGATAAACAGGAGAGGCCTGTTTATACACAAATATAATGTGTTCCTATACTGTATTTCTTTTTTTTTTTTTTTAAACGTTTGTTTATTTTTGATCGAGCACCAGTGGGGGTGGGGGGAGAGACGGGTCAGAGGGTCCGAAGCAGGCTCTGGGCTGACAGCAGCGAGCCCAGTGTGGGACTTGAACTCAGGGACCGTGAGATTGTGACCTGACCCAAAGTCAGACACTCAACGGAGTGAGCCACTGAGATGCCCCCATACATGGTATCTCAAAGCTTAACTGATTTTAGAAAATTATTAACTGTTTAATTGCTGGCAATATAATTTGCTCTGGACTTGAAAATTTCATTTTGTGAGAATGCCTCCAGTTTTTATGCTGACATTTTTTAATGCCATTCTATTTTAGGGTGGAATCGGGAAAAGCAGGCTGCTTCTCTCCTAAGATCAGTCGTAAAGAAAAGGTCCGAAGATCTCTTCGTTTGAAATTTAGTCTGGGGAAAAGTAGCAAAGACCCAGTAAGTGTCTTTCACCATTTCATTGATGTTCATATTAGCATAAAGTGTAGATGTGGTGGTGAAAGACCCTCTACCCTGCCTCTCCAACCACAGTTGCCTTCTCTACTCCCCTTTTATACCAGACTCTTACATGTGAATCAATACTGATTGTTTCCTCCTTTTCTGTTCTGCTTAAACTGATTCATTCCAGTGAGGCTTTTATCCCCAATACTCCATGCAACTGTTCTGAAGGTCATCCATGAATTCAGTGGTGCTCAAACCAGTGATCAGTCCTTGTTAGTCTTCACCTGGCTAGTTACTTGCTCCTCTTTTGCATACTTCCCTTCCTTGCTTCAGGGACACTTTACTCAATGATTTTCTTCCTTCTTCATGGGTTACTTTTCTAATTCCTTTACATTAGAGTGTCCAAAGCTTTGTCCTTGGACTTCTCTTTTTCTACTCAAAGTGTTCATTAGCTTTAAATGTCCTATATTTGCTTAAGACTTCCAAATGTATATCTCCAGACCAAAATGCTTTCCTGAACAACTTGACTGTTTAGCACCTGCCTACTTGACTTCTCTGCTTGGATGTCCATCCAGTAGACAACTCACCTGTAACCTGTCCCAGATAGAGCTCTCAAGATGCATTTCTTCACTGTTGCTCTTTCTCCAGTCCTCCCCCTCTCCACCAACCACACTCTTACCTGTAGTCTTCACCATCTCACATATGGCGACTCATCTGGCCACTTCGGCCAAAAACCATGTAGGCATTCTTGACTCCTCACATCCTGTGCAAACCAGTAGGGCATCTTGTGTATCTTCTGCTTTCAGAGTATATCAAGACCGACCAATTCTCACTGGCACTACATTTCCACCATTCTCTAAATTCTGTCATCTCCAGCTTGGATCACTGCAATAAGGCCCTACTAGTAGGTCTGCCTGCTTCTACCTTGCTGCAATACTAGAGCCAAAATTATTCTTTTAAAACCCAAGTGAAGTCCTGTCACTCCTCTGCTCAGAATCCTCCAGTGACTCCTCATTTCACTCTGAAAAAAAGGTAAAATTCTTATGTTTACAAGTGCCTCTCCACGGGACTGGATCCAGCCTGCCTCTCTGAGCCCTCCTGACTTCAGCCTTGGAGACTGTCCTGGCCTTTCTTCTCTATGGAATGTTCTTCTCCCTTTTATCCTCATGGCTCTTACCCTCTCACATTTTTCTTTACTCACCAGTCATCTTCCAATCACTCCTGTTTAAAATGACAGCCCCACCTTTCGTCACTCCAGAGCCTTCTTACCCTGCTTTACTTTTGCCATAGCACTTCTCACCTTGTGTATTGCGTAATATACAAAATAATTTACGGTTTTTCTTGTCCTGATCAAAATCACCCCATCTAAAATGTGAATTCTGTGAGGTGAAGATTTGGTCTGTTTGTTTTGTTCACTCACTGTTGTGAACATGCCCTGGCTCAGAGTCCTCACAAAAGAAATTTTTTAGTTCATGAATATGTGAGGCTGTTTTTATTTTAGATCATAAAATATCAACTAAGAGCCAAGTCAAAAGCTTACAGTTTTCATCAACATGCATGCAAGTAAATTTGTGTTGGCTACAAATTGTTTTTCAATTTTTTATATATTTTTCAATCAGCTGTAGAGGATTTTGATAAATACAAAAAATATACTTGGTCTTAATATTCTGAATTAACTAGGTTTATTTCTTAACTAAAACGTTTTCAATTTTCTTTTCTTCACAGAATGGGTGTCCTGGTGTCGATAGATACGAAAATGTCGGTCGACGACTTGCAAATCAACAAAGTTTAAAAAATAGGATTGAATCTGTAAAAACAGGTCTCCTTTTTAGCCCAGATATTGATGAAAGATTAACAAAGAAAGGTACATTTACATGGTATTGTTAGTTTTATGCAAAAAAACCTACTTTCATTGTCTTTCTGAAAAATTTGTTCCAGCTTGAGACGTAATTGACATATAACCTTCAATTATTTTTATGGTAAAATATATTAAGTAATTTACTCTTCTAGAAATTGAAAATTCATGTTTGAAAAGTAAAAATGTTTGAATTGGGATTGTATGTTTGTATGAACAATTGGAGGATGCTTATAAATACAAAAAGTTTGACGTTTTAATACTAAAAATTATTCTTTTAATCCTTAACTTATTGAAATTAAATGCTTAATACCTTTATATGCCATGTGTTTGAATAATATTTGAAATATGTTTCAAATATAAATGATTAAAAAGACTGAACTGCTTTATTTTAGGTTCAAAAAAGATCAGTAAGTCTGAGGAGAACTTATTAACCCCAGAGCGTCTAGATGGAACAAGTTACCGGATGTCTTGGACAGGACCTACTAATTCCGGTTTTCAAGAAATGGTGACAAATGAAGTTTCTCCAATCAAGGCAAATCTTGAGGTGGAAAGCTCTTCTTCGGAGCCTGATACTTCAGTTGAAAAGTTACCTGTTAGTTCATATGAACACACCCTTTCTAATGTACAGGATAAGCATAACAACAGTGTAACTGGAAGCTGTCTTAGTGGGGATGAAAATCACTTGACCACAGAGACTCTGGTGAAAATTCAGAAAGCATTTTCCGAATCTGGAAGTAATCTTCATGTATTGATAAATCACAGCCAGTCATCAGTAACTAATGTGGGGAAAGTGAAACTAAATGAAACATCTTCTATAGAATACAGTCCAGAGAAAAATCTGTTTGAGACTAATGATTTGACTGTGATAGAATCAAATGAACATCAAAGTGGTAAAGAAGAACCTAGTTTTCCAGAACGAGACATCTCACTACATCAAACTCAAAATTTGGATAGAGAAGCAACTGTAAAATGTTATTCAACTCATGTGAAGATTGAACATGAAGAAAGCATTTGTTCAAATATACCTAAAGACTATTCAGTTAAGCAAGAGTTGCCTAGTGATGAACACGTAAAGGAACAGCAGTCTCTGGGGGATAAAGTAAATCCTGAATTAAGGGAGAGCGAGAATATGATCGAAGAGAACTTGGCGAAGCATGCAGCTAGCACTTCTTCCTCAGAGCCCATCACGTGTAACATAACAAACTTGTCCAAATGCAGGCCTGTGAGAATTGTTAAGCAGCAGTCGCTGGTGGAAACCTGTAGCGCTACGGTTTCTGAAAGCTTACAAATGACAGAGCGTGGTAATGTGTCAGACCACATACAGTGGTTTAACAAGCTTTCTTTAAATGAACCAAATAGAACAAAGGCAAAGTCACCTCTTAAGTTTCAGCGTACACCTGTTCGTCAGTCTGTCAGAAGGATTAACTCCTTGTTGGAGTATAGCAGACAACCTGTACGGCACAAATTGGCGAGTCTTGGTGATGCCGCTTCTCCTCTGGTGAAGTCAGTGAGCTGTGACAGTGCTCTTTCCTCTGGTATGGAAAGTACATCAAAAGATTCCTTGATTTCATATACCAAATCAGGTCCTAAAGAACAGAAGTTTACGGGGTGTGGACAGTCCATTGTTGATACAGGTTTGAAATCAAGCATGGAGTTAACTTCTCAATCTTTCTCAAAGACCAAGAGGCCCCCAGACTCCACGAATGCTTCTCTTGGGTCTACCAGAGTTTGTAAACAAGAAGTGGTGTCCAGAGGCCAAATTAAGGTTCCCTTGGATGACCTGACAAATCATGACATATTAAAATCTGTTGTAAATAATAATGCAGGCTTTTCTCCTGGGATAAATAGCAGAGTCCTTAGGAAACCATCAGAAAAAGAAAGGGTCTGGTATAAAGGTTCTCCAAAAAATCCCATCGGAAAAGCTCAGTTACTACCAACGAGTAAACCTGTAGACTTGTAATTGGTAGATGTTAATACTTGTTAATGTAAATAAAATTAGCTGTTGGTGATAGGACTTGCAGGATAATCTGCATGTTGGTTTGTTAGCTCAGGAAGGTTAAGTGATAGATTTTAATTTCAGTGCACAAGCAACTTGAATTCTTACGCTTGTATAAATGACTTGTTTTTCTTAATTATGGCAGTATTTAAATTTTGTAATTGTATTGTGATCTCTTCAAGCAGAGGTTACATTTTACCTTTTGAAAGAAGTTGTTGGCTGGGTTTATGAGAAATTAATTCTTGAAAATTGTATGAATTTTATTTTTAAGTGTGATAGGAAGAGTGAATGAGTTGTGACTATTTCCTGTTATTCCTCCTGAGTCAGAGAAGGTTTCTACAAGAAATTTCTAACCCGTAAAGGGAAGAGATAAGCCCTATAGATCTTATTTCTTGAGTTACGTTGATATTTATGGTTTATGCCAGAATCCCTAGAAATTAACTTGCTTCAATAGCAACTTAATCTTTTATTCCAATTTGGGGCAGAATAATTGGGTTTATATGGTCTGTAGATGTGTACAGCCGGTTCCCTTGGACGAAGAATAATGGCTAAAGCAGAATAAGGACTCAAGTGTGCTCTTAGAGAATGATGCTGCAGAAATATTCGATGACTTTTGAGCCATACTATGTTTTATAGTTAATTTGCACAAATATATTTGTAGCTGTTTTGTCCAATATAGGATTTAAAATTATTTAAGGAGGAATAATTAAGCTTGGAAATTTTTAATCAAAGTGATTTCTTACATTCACATACTTGATTTTATAATTTAAAATAGGTGATGTGCCTCTGTACATTTAACTTGGATTCTTAACTTTTGATTCTTATAAAAGCCTATGATGGTTTTGTCTGGTGTGTAAATGTTATTTATTTAGCATAGACATTAAAGGTAACCTTCTGGAAAATGACTTGTCTGAATCTCTAATGAAATTCAAAATACCTCTTAGAATTTGATCCAAATTGTTGAGCAAATTTATCTAAATTTGTATTTTAAGTTATTAGAAGTTAATAATCTTTAAGGAAAGAATAATAGCAACAATGGTGGATATTCTCTAGGTTTTAGAGGAAGGAATATTGCGGGGCAAACAAACCACTAAAGATAGTTTTACAGGTCAGTTTTTAGAACGTCACATTCAGACGGTGGAGCAGAATAGAACAGCATTGCAAATCTACTCAGAGCAGCCAGAGTCATCAGATGTCTGCTTGACCACGTTCTACTTGATAGCAGTACACCTGTTTTATTTCAAAGCGACTTCCTGTCTATTACCTAGGAATCAACCCTTTCTCACTACCAGTAAGAATTTGACTTCTATAAAGACTGAAAGCCTGTAGATATGAATACCATGTTTATCTGACATCAAAACAGGTTTGTGATATAAACTGGATGTTCATTTCGGCTGTTTATGATATTTCTGATAGTAAGTCGAGATAGGAAACATTCATAAACTTTGAAATAGATATTGTCTGATTCAGAGCAATTTTTTAAATTTCACCTTCCCTCCGGATAAACTTTTAAAGATGTATTAATGTCATTTTATATCCATGGGTATGGGTGAAGTGTTGAATCGGAAGACTAATTCAGTAAGAAGCCATGGGAGATTAATGGTACAATTACCTGAATTAGTGGCTTTTCTGAGAGATTAATAATGAAAGATATTTATTTTTTAAAAAACTACCCACATATTACTCCCATTTTTGTTAGGTGAAAGCCAGCAGTATAGGAAGACTATGAAAGTAAGAAACTTGTACAGTCAGGAAAGTTAAATTTTAGAATTAATCTCAACACTTTATCTAAAATGGAGATGTTACTCATCTCATGAGGATATTTGGTCAAATGGTATGTGAACGTACTTAGTAAAGTTAGGTTAGGCCCTATGGACATAGGCGCCTGGGTGACTCAATAGGTTAACTGTCCAACTCTTGATATCAGCTCAGGTCACGATTTCACGGTTTGTGGAACTGAGCCCTAAGTCGGACTCTGGAGCTGTCATCACAGAGCTTGCTTGGGATTCTCTATCATCCTCTCTCTCTGCCCCTCCCCCGGCTCACATGCTCACTCTCAAAATTTTTTTAAAAAGTACGGACATAGGCAGTAACTTAAAGGATTATTTTCACTTTGTTATATACAAGTGTAAATAAAGATCTAATATGAATTTATTTATCATGAGCAACAATACAATTACACAATTACATAGGACTTAAATTAGCAGGCTGCTTGGCAACATTCTATAATCACTAAGAATTTAACATAGTCATTTGATCATCAAGTCCAGGATGTGTATAATTTAAAATCTCAAATTTCAAGGGCAACTGAGTGGCTCAGTTGGTTAAGCGTCCGACTTTGGCTCAGGTCATGATCGCGTGGTTTGTGAGTTCAGGCACTGCATCAGGCTCTGTGCTGACAGCTTAGAGCCTGGAGCCTGCTTCAGATTCTGTGTCTCACTCTCTCTGCCCCTGCCCCGATGGCATTCTGTCTCTCTCAAAAAATAAACATTAAAAAAATTTTTAAATAAAATACAAATTTCATATGAAACCTTTTGGTGTATCTTAAACGTCCATTCAACACAAAAGCAGTAAATTGTGATGGCTTCTCCATTTTTCCAAGCATAAAATGAAGATAACAGTAAACATGTTAAAGTAAAATTCTGGATTGAAAACCCCAGTATGTGTAAATAAAAAATAGTAATCCCCAGCGTTTGTGTTTGAGCCTAAAACCAATAGACCATATTTGTCCTGTTGATTTAGCACTGAAACAAAAAGCTGGAAACAAGCATCCATGAAAGAAAAGACCATAGGAAGGAGGCTTGGCTGTAAAACCTGAAAGGTCTTGTGTCTGTAGATGGTAATGGATTTGCTGCATAGAGCTAAAGAGATCTGGGTGCTACCCTCATCCGGGTACTTATTCTCTGGCCTCCAGGGTTCTTTACTCATCCCCAGTTTTGAACGAAATGTGCCATACTCTATTGTATGGTCTCACATCTCAATTTTGAATTTGGACTGAATTCACATGTTCAAGGTTGCTCCACAAGTCTTTAACAAAATATTCCAGGGCTACCTGGACAAATTTCTGCAATGTGCAGGGAGTTCAATTTCTTAAGAAATCTTGATAGTCGGTGTGGAAGTTTAGAAATAACAGAACTAACATTCCCAGGTTTTCGTGTGGTTTTGGTGTACCATTTTTAGCAGAAGTTTCTAATAAATACAGTTTTCTGTTCCGTGAAAGGGCTCCTGAAAGCACGCTTATGATGTACTCTAACATTAAAAGGTCTTAGGATCTCTTCATCTTTTGTCTTTGCCAGTATTGCCCCCTTCGTCTTCAAGCCGGAATACTTACAGAAAAAAATTAAAAAGCTGGGAAGTGGCAAAATTAAAGATGTGGTATTGGGGGCGAAGGACAAAAGTGGCGATCTGGCACACTGTTTAGAACACTGCTTGAGAAGAGGGGAATTACGTCCACAGAGGGTCGGATAGATAAAGAGCCTCCAAGACACGTGCATGTGGAGTGCGAGGGTTGAACCCTGTGTGGCTCACGGCAGGAGGCACCAGCGTCTGGGTGGCGATCTAGGGCGACCGCGCGTGGCCGCCTCCACCTGCTGGAGGAGCGGTGGGGGCGGAGCTAAGATGCGGAGGGAGGTGACGCACGCGCAAACCACATCACCAGGCTCCCGGCTCGACCCTCACCCAGGCCCAGACCGCGGCAGAATCCTCCGGCTGCCCCTCGGTGAGTCCTGCTTTGGTGCCTGCTCGACCCCCCTGAAGCCCACCTGAGACACGCGGGTTTTACGGGACTGGCAGGGGAGGGGGCGTCCTGCTGAAATCCTTGAGGTGGAGTCTGAGGGCAGACAAAGGCTGGGTGGGGATTAGGAGGTTCGGGTATAAACTGGAGGGGAAGAGTACCGAGGGAGGAAATTGGGTAGCTGATGAAATCAGGACGGTGTTGGCCCGGGGGTTAAATGAAACAAAGACATCCTGCATTCGCACCGGCCAGAGGAAGATGGAGATGGCAGGAGAGGTTGGTGTCTGCCTCCAGCCTTTTACGTCAGAATTGCAGGCTTTGCTGTCTCAGCTCTTTGGGAAACAAGGTTTTATATCTAGGGGTGGCTGGAAAAAGCCTTTCCTTTACAGAGACAGAAAATGGGGGTTATGAATATTGCAGTTTCAAGGAAGCAAATGAATCCTCCAACTCCCCCCACCCCCGAAGAATGGTCAAAAAGGAGGGTTTGCAGAGCCATTGCTTGCAGCGTCCGTCTTAAACAGGTTCAGCTGCAGCAGCGCAGAGCCATTGCTTGCAGCGTCCGTCTTAAACAGGTTCAGCTGCAGCAGCTGCAGAGGGAAGCTGCGTGAATCTTTGTTCCCTTGGTTTGCAGGCTTCTGCTTCCATCGAAGGCAACATTTAGGACAGGTTGACTCCCCAGATCAGTTTTCTCCCTCCCCTTCACCTGTTGTGTCTTCCTTCTCATCACCACCACTTCTTCAAGTTCTAACCTCTAGAGCCCTGAGGCCATATTGCCAACGTTATAGTCACAGTATAGGGGGCTCTGTGCCTGGCACTTTTTTGATGCTCCCAACAATCCTGTAAGACAGACGCTTTCCTCATGCCCGTTTTGCAGAGGAAGCTGAGGCATTCGCCCAGGATCACTCAGCTAGTATGTGGCTGAGTAAGCTTGCCTCTTCTCCCCTAGCAGACTGCAGGGCAGGCCTGAGCTGTGTGTATTTTCATCCCCCTCGGGTCTCAAATGGATTGGATTTTTGCTGAGCTGAGCTCTTCCCTTCCACCGCTCCTAACCTTTCTGTGCTTCTTTACCATTTGTATCTTCCTAACTCCTTTCTCAGAGCCTCTTTTTCCCCCGAGACTGGGAAGACTCAAGATGTCACTCTCCCTCTCCCTGTCTCAAAATCGAAGCAAGTTCTTCTTGTTGGATGGTTGGTTTTACTAAGAGAGGAGAGAGTGTTGGGGTTGGAGGTAATGAAGGCTTTCAGGGAACTGCAAGAAGAATAAAAAAAATAGTGAGAATGGCCATTCCTGTCTAGTCTTCCCAAGGATGTGCGTGCAGAGGGAACTGGCTATCTTGGATTGTTTTGTTTCTTCAGTACTGTTTCAGAGCAGATGCTCTGCCTAGACTGGGCACTTAAGGCCAAAGCAACCCCCTAAGTATTTTTCATTGCAGCCCCAATTGGGTGGTTCTTGAATCACTTACTTGCATCATTGATCATCACAGATGCCGACTGTGGCCATTTGATACATGTTGGTCTTTTTTTTTTGCAGGTTCACAATGGTTTCTGGGATGATTTCTACCATGCTATCTGGCCTATTATTTTGGCTGACACTTGGATGGACTCCCACATCTGCTTATAGCCCAAGGACCCCTGACCGGGTCTCAGAAACGGATATCCAGAGGCTGCTCCATGGTGTTATGGAGCAGTTGGGCATTGCCAGGCCACGGGTAGAGTATCCAGCTCACCAGGCCATGAATCTTGTGGGCCCACAGAGCATCGAAGGTATTTACTGTATTCTGCCAATTTGAAGTTTCCAGTAGCATTTAAAATAATTAATACATGCTGAAGAACCTTTACTTCCTCCCTCTGTTTTCCATTTCTTCTTTTTTATTTTAAAAAAATTTTTTTTAAGTTTATTTATTTTGAGAGAGAGAGAGAGAGAGCGCGCGCGCGCACAGGCAGGGGAGGACAGAGAGAAGGAGAGACAGAATTCCAAGCAGGCTCCTCACCACCAGTGCAGAGCCTGACGCGGGGCTTGAACTCACAAACTGTGAGATCGTGACCTGAGCCAAAGTCGGACACTCGACCGACTGAGCTACCCAGGTGCCCCCAGGTGCCTCCATTTTCTGTTTCTTCTTATTCTACACAATATATACATACATACATCCACATCAGAATATAAGTTTCAAGAGAACAGGGACCTTATCTGTCTAAGTTCACAGCTGTAGCCTTAGCACTTAGCACAAAGTCTGGTACATTAACATTTGACTGAATAAGGGAGCATCTGGCATTATTCCTAAAGAAAGATTAGAACCCAGATCCCATATCTGTCTTCTCCCATACTGACCTTTAGGAAATTGTGTCCCCACCTGGCTGCCTCTTTGAGTCATTGCCAACCAGTGTTTGTAAAAGATCCTTAAAATGCAGGACCTGTAGGATCTGACTTGATTCTTAGGGATGATGTCATATAAACCCAAAGGGAGCTGAAAGAGGTGCTGACATTGAGTTTATGTCAAACATTTTTTTGGAAAAAAAATTTTTTAAGTTTATTTATTTTGAGGGAGAGAGAGAGAGTACACTGTCAGTGCAGAGCCTGTCTTGGGATTCAATCTCATTAACTGTGAGATCATGACCAGAGTGGAGATCAAGAGTCGGACGCTTAACTGATTGAGCCACCCAGGTGCCCTGAGATATTGTGAATTATAACAAATGTTAATCAGATTGTTTTAGTGTGGCAAGACCACTTCCCCCTAGAATGTTTTTTTTCAATTTTTGGCAATACTGTAATACTTTTATTAAAAAACAGTACTTTGTTATTTAATGCTTTATTTATAGAGAGAATCTGAATCTAGTTCTTAGGAGTTGGTGACAAGCAGGTGTCTTTATGTTCATGCCTTGCTTTGTATTCTGATTCTGAATGTTCTCTTTCTCCAGTGAGGTGTAGTCATAAAGCAGTAGCATGGCTAATTTAACTACAAGGGAGCACTCCAAATATTTGCCCATGTGTGTGGGTTCCTAAGGAAAAATGTGAACTCTGAGTTTTGTCAGAATACACAACCAGTAAATGCTATTCTCTATGGCTTGATTATGCATAATTTTGACTAAGTCTGTGATTTCCTAAAAATGTTATCTGTCCTGGAAAACTGTAAGTACAATGGATATGGTTGACTTCATGGTTGATAGAGAAATGATTCCTGGGACGCCTGGGTGGCTCAGTCGGTTGAGGGTCATGCTCTCATGGTTCGTGAGTTCGAGCCCCGCATTGGGCTCTGGGCTGACAGCTCAGAGCCTGGAGCCTGCTTCAGATTTTGTGTCTCTCTCTTCCTCTGCCCTTCCCTTGCTCACACTCTGTCTCTCTCTCAAAAATAAATAAACATTAAAGAAAAATTAAAAAAAAGAAATGGTTCTCACATCTGTCTTGTTACCCATAGTTGTCAGCCCCTAAGTAAAACTAACTCTGTGGGATTGTTGTCTGTTTAGGTTGGCATTGGATTTCAGAAACGGATTAACCAATAATTTGAATTAGCAAGCATGCAAACTTAGCATAGGGCTTGGATCAGAGCAAGTCAGGGCTTCTTGGCACTCCTTTTGGGATCAGTCTAAACCCTTCCCACCACCTGCACCTGTCGTTTCTAGCCCACCTATCCATTTCAGACCAGCTTTCTTGAGACCGTAAATATCTGCCCTTCTAGTGCAGGAAGTGCCTGATTAGTCACCCAACTGTTGTCATGGAGAAAGCTCTCCAAGTTTCCATTAATACCTGAGGCCTGATCATCTGTGTGAAAGAGAAACAGCAGCTCCCTGGCAATCAAAAGCTTCTGTTTATCCAGAGCCTCATCTTCTTCGCTCAGTATGCAGTTATTTAGCACCCACCCCAAGGCAGCCAGTGTGCAGGGCGGGGGCAGCTGTGCCCTAAAAGATGCTCAGGCTAGGGCTGGGAGAGGGAGAGAGGTTACTACAGTGCACCATGGCAACTTTTTTGGTAGATGTACAGACAAGCTGCTGTCATGGAAGCAAAGAATAGGAGTGATTTATTCTGCTTGGGAGTAGATAGGGGTGGCTATAAGAAAATGCTCCTGGGGGCGCCTGGGTGGCTCAGTCGGTTAAGCGACAGACTTGGGCTCAGGTCACGATCTCGTGGCTTGTGGGTTCGAGCCCTGTGTTGGACTCTGTGCTGACAGCTCAGAGCCTGGAGCCCGTCTTCGGATTGTGTCTCCCTCTCTCTTTGCCCCTCCTCTGCTTGCTCTCTTTCTGTGTCTCTCAAAAATAAACAAAAAACACTAAAAAAAAAAGAAAAAAAGAAAATGCTTCTTTAAAGAAGCAACATTTGATTTGCGTTTTGAAGTCTTTTAGGAGTTCATCAGGGAACAATGAGCGAAAAGGCATGGAGGTTTGAGAGAGCATGGATTAGGACAATTTAGAATGAAGAATTCTGTTTCCGTCATTACCCGTGGTGATGTGAGGTCATGGCCATGTTAGGTCACCTCTAACAGTGTCTGTGTAAGGGATGAATACTGGCTTGCATTTGAGTTTTTTATTACTCTATAACAAATTACCTCAAATTTAGCACCTTGCCATAATGCTCATACATTATCTCATAATTTCTTTTGGGCAGGAATCTAGCATGGGTTTGCTGGGCCCCTCTGCTCAGTCTCATCAAGGTGTTTGTTGGCTGGAGCTTGGGGTCCTCTTTCAAACTCATTAAGGTTGTCAGCAGAGTTCAGTTTCTTGCTGCTGTAGGACTGAGGTCCTTTCTTGCTGGCTGTCAGCCAAGGTCCCTCTCAGCTCTTAGAGGCCACCCCAGGTTGTAAGCCACATGGCCCTAGCACAATATGGCAGCTTGCTTCTTCAAAGCCAGAGGGAGAATAAATATCCCTTTAGTCTCCTAATTATAGTGTAATTATGGGAGTGGCCATCCCATCCCCTTTGTCATTTAACAAGGGAATGATATCTCATTATATTCACAGGTCTCACCCACACTAGAAGCAGAGGATTATGCAGGGTGAGGACTCCAGGGTGGCAATCTTGGGGGTCATTTTAGCATTCTGCCTATTACAGCTTGGATGAGAGCTAATAGAAAATAGTCCAAAGGCTTTGGGGGAAAAAAGAAACAAAATAAGAAGCCTGGCCTTTTCCCAGTCTTAAACCTTAGCACTTAATTTGTTGGGTGGCCTAATCCTTGTTTATGTGAGTATAGCATCATTTCAACTCATCCATTTATTTGAATCGTCTCTGCTCATTTACTCATGCTAATTCCCAGGCTTCTGACAGATATGTGTGGTATCTTGTATATCCCTTCCAACGTTTATTGTAGGATTCTATTATGAAGGACTAAGTTAGAAAAGTATTTTGTTTTGTTTTGTTTTTTATAGAAAGGATAGATATATGTATGCTGGTATGAATTTTAACATATGTTTAATGTAGGCTATTTGCAAAGACATCTGAATTTCAGTGCCAGCTCCATCATTTAGTAGTGATATGACAGTGAGCAGATTACTTCTCTAAGCTTCCATTTAGCTTGGGGGTAGGATTTGAATTTACTCGCCTGCAAGCAGGTAATATTCCAGTTCAGAAAAAAGTGTTAGCACACATAATTGCACTACTATGAAATCACTTCTCAGTGAATCATCATCATCACTTTAGATGACAATTACTGGACTCTCAGTCCCTTGCAAGAAGAGATATTTATTGTCTAATGAATGGCACATCAAAGATGACGTTCTCTTATTTTGTCTACTCTGATTAATTGATCATATGATCCTCAGATTAATCTCATTATTGAAGATATATATTAGTCCTCAAACAGTAAGGTTATAAACTTGCCTTTTTCTATGGGATACAGGATATAGGATCAGTATGAATTACCATTGGGTCACTGTGGTCAAATATTCCGTTAAAAAACTTTCCCTCCTTTGATCTCATATCCCTTGTAGTTATTGTACTTTTTTTTTTTTTTTTTTTTGCTGCCTTTCCCTGCAACTGTTCACCACATACCGATCACACTTCCCTACTTCCCGATTTCTTCTAGTCCATGGTAGTCCACTGTTCCTGCCACTTATTTACCAGGTCAACAAGTATTTCTTGAATGCCAGGCACTGTTGTAGGTACCGGGGAAAGAAACATGAACCTCAAAGATTGGTAGGACAGGAGAGATATAGTCCCTGAATAAAGAAATAAGTAAAACACATAATAAGTCAAATGGCTCTAAGTGCTATAAAAATATAAAGCAGAGGAGGGGGATGGAGGAAGAAATAACTTAAATAGGGGGAGGGGATTACTCCCTGGGAAGATAAGCAAAACTCTTGAGAGTTGGAGAGCGAACTGTGTGATATGTGGGGGAAGATGTTCCAGGGAAAGAGCTGCACATGCAAAAGCTAGATGGGAGCAAGGAGGCTAGTGTGGCTGGAGCCCAAGACTCGGGAGGACGGTAGGAATGAGGCTTGGCGATGGCAGCAAGGGGAGGTGGGAGGCGCAGTGCGTGGAGACAGATCACTTCACGGGGTCTCTGGCTTTTCCTCTAAGTATGTATCCTTGAAAAGGATCACTCCAGCTGCTGTATGAAAATATTTCTGCAGGAAGGGAGGACTGGAATAGGGGAGATAAGTTGAGAGCCTGCTGTAATCACCTGGAGCAGAGAAGTGTTAGCATGATAGGTAGGGAGGTGGTGAGACATGGTCAGATCGGGGGTATATTTTAAAGTCAGAGCCAACAGGATTTGCTGCTGGGTTGGAGGCAGGAACTGAAAGAAAGAGGACTCACGGGTGACACCAAGATTTTGGCCTGAGGAACTGGAAAGAACGGTTTTCTCCAGGAGGAGCAAACCGAGCTTCTCCTGAAGAGTTCAAGTTCAGTTTTGCATGTGTTCATTTTGAGATGCCTTGGATGGTTCTCGTCAAGGCCAACCACCCTTGCCAAATTTACCTGCATTCTGCCTTCGTCCTACTCACCTTTGGCAGCATTCGGCACATTTGACCTTAACCTTTTTATTTTCTTGGTTTTTGTGCCAAGATGGCACGCTTTTGGCTTTCCTCCTTCCCCTTTCCCATTAACCATTTTCTTCCAGTGTTCCTTGGCAGGTTTCTCCCGCTGCTCTAATGCCACCTTTAATTATTAAGTTCTCCGGGGCTCAGTGCTGGGTCCACTTCTTTTATTCTTCTCAATTCTCTGCCTACATGATTGCATTTGTTCTCTTGACTCCAAAAGCTATTTCCCGAACTTGTTTCTTGTCTATGTATAGGCTTATGTGAACTGCTAAATTACCACATGTCAATCCTGATTTCTCTACCACCAGCTTCCTCAGCGTGTTTATATCAGTCTTTTCTGTCTAAATGAATAGTGCTACCACTAGGCCATACAGGCAGGCCAAAACCTGGAGTAATCTTCAGTATTCTCCTTTACATGTCATACCCAAATTATAAGCAATTTATTCATGTCTGTTTCTAAAATACATCTGTAATTTGTCTGTCCTCTCTTTTCTCTGGCTCTGCTCCAAACAAGCTGCTTCAGGATACCATTGTGTCTGGCATGGATTTATGAAATTGTCTGTTAGTAACTGCGTTCCTTCTGCTTTTCGTTTCCTTCAAATTGTTCCCCACAGGAAAGGCAGAGTTAAACTTTAAAAATAAAAGTTTAGGGGTGCCTGGGTGGCTCAGTCGGTTGAGTGTCTGACTTCGGCTCAGGTTATGATCTCGTGGTTTGTGGATTCGAGCCCTGTGTCAGGCTCTGTGCTTTGGATTCTGTGTCTCCCTCTCTCTCTGCCCCTCCCCTGCTTGCGCTATGTGTGTGTGTGTCTCTCTCTCTCAAAAATAAATAAACATTAAAAATTTTTTTAAATAAAATTTAAATCCCATCACTATCACTCTTCATGGTTAGAATCCAATCAGTGGTTTCCTGTTGCACCTTGATTAAAACTAACACTTCTACAGGCACCTGGGTGGCTCAGTCGTTTAAGCATCTAACTCTTGATCTTGGTTCAGGTCGTGATCTCATTGCTTGTGGGTTTGAGCTCCACACTGGGCTCCACTGAGTGTGGAAACTGCTGGGGGATTCTCTCCCTCTCTCTATCAGCCCCTCCCTTGCTTGTGCTCTCTCTCTCTCTCTATCCAAAAATAGAAACAAAAATAGAATAACACTTCTAGCCATGCCCTGCAAGGACCTACAGCTCCTGCACACCCTCCTCCCCAACCTTGCTCTGCCATCCGTCCCTTCAATCCCTTGATCACACCCAGTGCATTTCCCACCTCCAGCTTCCCACTCCTTGTTCTTCTCACTCTGCCTGGTGTACCTTCCTCTTCCATCTCATTTTCAAAGTCGCCTACTCAGAGAGGGCTGCCCTGACTGCTCTGTCTGTGTAGCTAACATTCTCCGTCAGTGTTCTTTTATTTTTTTAAACCTCCATAGCATCTTTTGTAATTTATAATTAAATGTTTGTTTCCTTGTGTATTATCTGTCTCCCCACTGCAACGTAAGCTCCATGAGGCTGTTTTATTTACTACTTTATACCAGGACACATAGCAGGCATATAGTAAATATTTGAAGAATGACTATATAATATCAGGCGAAAATAAATATATCTAGTGGCAACAGGTAAGTTCATACTGTTTGACATCTGGATCTATTAAGACTTTTCTCCTTTCAGTTCAAGGAGGATATTTCATTTATATTCTGTGTTTTTAGAAAATCTTCCTAGAAGTTTTTGCCCAGAGCTTGGTGATACATGCTCAGCAAAAAGTCTGGTTTACTTTGATTGTGACTGATAAGCACAGTACAGGTACAAGGTCCTTTCTACTCCTGCCTGTTGACAAACTGGAAGGACCTTTTGCAGTTCCAAAACTGAACCAGCAGGGGGCCAGCTAGACTCACAGTATATCCGAGGAATCCTGAAACTTGGTTACCAGCTTCCTGGTTAAATTGCCAGTTGTTAAGTGGTCACTAGGGAGGAAGCATTTGCCAAAAACATCTGAGAGCATTGGGGGATTTTATTTCTCCAGAGGCACCTTTAACATGACTTGGTAAGGAGCATCTTTCAAAGTATACATTCTTAGCCCAGAGCAAAATGAAAACACAGAGTAAAAATAAGGACCAACTTGTTTTATAGAGGACAGAATGTTCACTTTGATGGCCAGTAGAACCAAGGCTGAGTCTTGGCCATACTGTTCACAAGCTGTATGTGACCTTGGCAACCTTCCTGAGTCTTAGTTTTCTCATCTATAAAGTAAGGCTTTGAGCCCACTTGCTCACCTGCAGTGAGTGGATGCTGTTAGTAACTGCCTTGCAACCTGCCTCCTCTCATGTGGATTATTAGCAACACACTTTCATTCTTTAATGGCTTTCCCCTGATATTATTCTTGATTACTCATCTGGTTAGAAAAGCCCCCTTGTATTTCAGCAGCGGCCATCTTCCCCCAAGCCCAAAGTTGTTTACTGGTCCCTGTGACATACCTGAATGGCTCCTGTTGTCATATTGTCCCCAGAAACAAGAGAAGCCACCAGACAGCAAGGTGATTCAGAGGAGCCATTTGCCATGGGGTAGAGACTCTTGGAAGTCAGGAGCTGCTTTACCAGCTGACAGTAATGTTGGCCTTGGATGAATTCAGTCAGAAAGTGTGCTTTAGTTTTTAGAATATTAATAGCCTCTGGTAAAAGTGGGTCTCCTGAGTGCCTCCTGTTTATTTTCCCCACAATTCTAGGCCACCAAATACCTAGCTTTGTGATAACACCAGATAACAAACCACTGGAGAGAAATATATAAACACTGGCATTTAATGGTTTCAAATAATTTTAAAGTTTATTTATTTGCTTAGAGAGAACAAGCATGCATATGCATGCATGGTGGGGTGGGGCAGAGAGAGAGAGAGAGAGAGAGAGAGAGGGAGGGAGAGAGGGAGAGAGCTTCCCAAGTAGGGCACTCCTGATGCAGGGCTCGATCCCACGAACCATGAGATCATAACCTGAGCCAAAATCAAGAGTGGGACACTGAACCGACTGAGCCACCCAGGCACTCCTCAAATAATTTTAAAGCTATATTACCAAACATAAAAATACCAAAATTCTTTTTTACAACACTGACTTTTGGACCTCAATATTTCCATTTCAAAACAAAGAGAACCAAGATTGTTTTCCTAATAAATATCAAGAGGAGAAAGAGTCCTCTGTAAGGTAAAGCCTATTTGAAGGGACACATCCTAAGGAGCATTATTAGCCAGACTTTGGACTCTGTAAATAACTGCAGTGCCTCCATTTTGCCATAGGGAGGCAGCAGTTGCTTCCCATTTGAAGGTTGGATGGGAGAGAGACTTAAACACTGAACGGCAGAGGGGCCTCACTTATTTCTGGCTAGCCTCTCTGCAGTTAGAGGAAAGGATGGGGCTGACTCTTGACCCATGAATCCTGACTAAAATCTTTCTAGGCTGGCCCCATCCTGGGGAAGCCAGTGAGAGCAACGGGTTGGATCTTTGAGAAGGCCAGGGCCTCCAGTTTGGCCCATGTCCTTTGGGGTTCCATTCAGCTCACCCTGAACTCAAATCCTTAAAAAAAAGTCCCTGGATGAATTCCAGTTTTCCATCTTAGTCAATTGCATGGATAATGATAAGAAATTCAAAAGGAGTAGTGGGAGGTTTGGAGTTTTTTGGGGGGAGGTGGAGGCAGGATAGGGAGTTGAAAATAATGACTTATTTTTCTGTTGTGTTTAAGTTGCCCTGCGACATCCAGGTGCAGGTGTCCAGGAGGCACTTAGATGTATATGACACAGGAGAGATGCTGGGGTGAGGGGAGAGATTTCAGAGTCCTCCCCATGGTATTGGTGGCTGATGCTGTAGGAACAGGTGAGGGTACCCTGGGTGAGTGTCAAGGAGGAAGAGCAGAGCACCTAAGAAAAAGCCCTGTAAGACTCAGTCTATGAGGGCCAGGTAGAAGAGTCTACAAGGAAAACAGAGAAAGATTGGCCACAAGGCATCAGAATGATGACGTGTATAGAAAACAAGGAAAGAAAGTATTTCAGGAACTGGCAGTGATTGCCATGGTAAAAAAATCTGCAGAGAAGTCATATGAAATAAGGGCCATCAGGTATAAAGCGTTCACTGGGTAGAGCAACACCAGAGTCACTGGGGCACTTGGGCAGAAACCACGGGGCAGGACACAGGGAAAGCACCATGTAAAACCCTCTTCCCAAGAGGCTAGGTAAGGGGGAGAAGACTGACTAAGCCTTATGGAAAGCATGGGGGATGGATGCCAGAGAGCTGAAGAAGGTTTTTGTTTAGGTTCTTGGTTTTGGATGGGAGAGATCTGAACTTGTTGAAGTGCAAATTGGCTAGAACCAGTGGAGAGGTAGCCTTGAAGATGTGGGATGAACAGCAGATAACTTGAGTGGTGAAAGTTCCTGAGGGTGTGGGAGGGGATGAGAACTGGAGCACAGGTGGCCTGGGTCTGGTCCTTCCTCCGTGGGCAGAAAGGGAAGAGGCAGAGGGGCATCGGGGTGCAGTGAAGTTTGGAGGTTTAGGCCTCAGTATTTGTTGTAGACACTCTACCATTTCGAGCCACCTGCTCAGAATTAAAATAAGAACACAGGAAGTGCAGTCAGCCTCCCAAATCTCTATTTGTCATCTTATGTATCTCATACACCTTGCCTGTATGTTTTTTGGTATTTTAAAGTATCAGATATCTTCAACTTTTTGTGAACTCGAAAAACTCATTTTGGGGCCCCTGGGTGGCTCAGTCCATTTAGTATCTGACTCTTGATTTCAGCTCAGGTCATGGTCTCATGGTTTATAAGTTCGAGCCTCAGGTCAGGCTCTGCTCTATGTGGAGCCTGCTTGGGAGTCTTTTTCTCCCTGTCTCTGCCCTTCTGCTCTCATGCACGCACGCAAGCGTTCTCTCTCTCAAAATAAATAAACTTAAAAAAAAAAGAAAGAACCTCACTTTTCCTATTGTGTTTCCCCTTTACTGTCACAAGACTGCCACACACAAAACACTTCTGACCCCAGATGTGGGGGGGGATTTCCCACACCAGGCAATTCTGTGACACTAGTTGAGTGTCCTATAATTTAACTCAATTCTGACATGACCTCCCTGGAGAGAGTGGAAGCTCCCCCAGCTTAAGGGCTCAGTCCCACAAGACTCCCCCACTCCAGATGCCAGCTTCAAGTCCAGACAGTCACCTGTGCTTCTGACTCACTGGCTATAATTCTGAGGTTCCCGCCACCCACTCCTCAGGTTAGATTGATTTACTAGAGCAGCTCATGGAACTCAGGGAAACACTTACATTTACTGGTTTGTTAAATGATATTATAGAGGAGATAGATGAACGGCCAGATGAAGAGATGCATAGGGCAAAGTCCGGGAGGGTCCCTAGTGAAGGAGCTTCTGTCTCCATGGAGTTGGGGTGCACACCCTCCCAGTGTGGGTGTGTTCACCAACCTGAAAGTTCCCTGAACCGTGTACTTTTGGGATTTTATGGAGGCTTCACTCTGTAGGCATGATCAATCATTAAGTCTGTTTTCAGCCCTCACCCCTCTCAAGAGACTAGGGGGCGGGGCAGAAAATCTTAAGCTTCTGATCATGGCTTCATCTTTCTGGTGACCAGTCCTCATCGGGGAGCCACCCAGGTGCCCACCCAGAGTCACTTTATTAGAACAAAATACACTCCGGTCATCCAGGAAATTATAAAGGGTTCCAGAGCCCTGTGTCAGAAACCAGAGTCAAAGACCAAATACTAGAATTCCTAGTACTCTTATCACCTAGGAATTTACAAGGATTTCAGGAGCACTCTGCCAGGAACTAGGACAAAGTCCAAGATATATTTTCTGTTATCTTGCATGGATATATCATCTAAATACTAGTTATTTATTCTGTTACGGCATTTTTGTATTTATGTTATGAAACCCATATATAACTTGTAAAATATAATTCAAAATGAAAAAGACTGTCATCTTTGTCTCCTTTCTTTTTTGATTAATATAATGAATGTTTTCAGTGAGGCATTAACCAAGATGACAACTAGAAATAATCTTAATGGGATGTTGGGGAATGTTGTGTGTGCATTTTATATGACTTTGCAACAGTGCAATACAAAAAATTAGTATGATCTCACTGCATACATAACACGGGAAGTGATGTGAATCCCCCCAAAGTAATGGTTTGTCGCGTGTCACAGTTTCAAAGTAGTAGGTTTAGTAATTGCAAACAGTGCTTGTTGCATTTTAGCAGATAAGCAGAAATAGTCATCATCCTTGGTCAGGATTGTTGTTGAATTATGTGAATTTTGAGTCATGTTGGCATCTTCGGCTCACCCCTTAAGTAAAATGTGGCCATTTATAATGGCAGAGGGGGTCATGGAAAACCAGCACAGTTACTGAGATTCAGTTTACTGTGTAACGACTACTAATTTCTGCACCACGTGTCTTCAGGACAATTGCTATGAAGTGCTCACTTCCACACAGGTTGGAACCTGCATGAGTCTGAGCCTCCACATATTTTCATGGAATTCAGGAGAAGTCAGAGTATTCGTCAGGGTTTTCCAGAGAATCAGAACAAATGGTCTGTGTATGCATATGTGTGTGTATTTATAAATAAATTATAAAATATGTTTATATTTATATAATATATAATCATAAGATTTTAATAATTATTAATAACCATTAATAATTATTTAATAATCATAATGATTAAGTGATTATCAAATAATTAAATTAATAATTTGTTGTAATATAATATACTATTATATACAATATATGATATATAATTATATATAACATATAACATTATCATTACAATTATAATCATTAATAATGATTGCTGTGAGTGGGGTGTTAAAGTCTCCTACTATTATGGTATTACTATCGATGAGTTTCTTTATGTTTGTGATCAATTGATTTATATATTTGGGTGCTTTCACATTTGGCACATAAATGTTTATAATTGTTAGGTCTACTTGGTGGATAGACCCCTTGATTATGATATAATGCCCTTCTTCATCTCTTGATACAGTCTTTATTTTAGATTATCTGATATAAGTATGGCTACTCCGGCTTTCTTTTGTTGACCATTAGCATGATAGATGATTCTCCATCCCCTTATTTTCAATCTGAAGGTGACTTTAGGTCTAAAGTGGGTGTCTTGTAAATAGCATATAGATGGATCTTGTTTTCTTATCCAATCTGTTACCATGTGTCTTTTTATTGGAGCATTGAGTCCATTGATGTTTAGAGGGAGTACTGAAAGATGGGAATTTATTGCCATTATGATGTTGTAGAGTTGGAGTTTCTGGTGGTGTTCTCTGGTCCTTTCTAATCTTTGTTGCTTTTGGTATTTATATATGTAGATAGATAGATAGATAGATAGATAGATGTTTTTTTTTTTTCATCTTTTCTCCCCTCAGAGAGTCCCCCTTAAAATTTCTTGCAGGGCTGGTTTAGTGGTCACAAACTCCTTTAATTTTTGTTTGTCTGGGAAACTTTTTACCTCTCCTTCTATTTTGAATGACAGCCTTGCTGGATAAAGAATTCACGGCTGCATATTTTTCTGATTCAGCACATTGACTATATTCTGCCGCTGCTTTCTGGCCTGCCAAGTTTCTGTGGATAGGTCTGCTGCAAACCTGATCTGTCTTCCCTTGTAGGTTAGGGACTTTTTTCCCCTTGCTGCTTTCATGATTCTCTCCTTGCCTGAGTATTTTGTGAATTTGACTATGATATGCCTTGTTGATGGTCGGTGTTTGTTGAATCTAATGTGGGTCCTCTGTGCTTCCTAGATTTTGATGTCTGTGTCTTTCCCCAGGTTAGGTATGTTTTCTGCTATGATATGCTCACATAACCCTTCTACCCCTATTTCTCTCTCTTCCTCTTCTGGGACCCCTGTGATTCTGATGTTGTTCCTTTTTAATGAGTCACTGATTTCTCTAATTCTTAAATCGTGCTCTTTTGCCTTCATCTCCCTGTTTTTTTCTGCTTCATTATTCTCCATATGTTTGTCCTCTATATCGCTGATTCTCTCTGTTCTGCCCCATCCATCCTTGCCGCCATGGCATCCATCCATGATTGCAGCTCAGTTATAGCATTTTTCATTTCATTCTATTTTTTACTTCTTTTTATCTCTGCAGAAAGAGATTCTAATCTATTTTCTACTCCAGCTAGCGTTCTTATTATCACGATTCTAAATTCTGGTTCAGACATCTTGCTTGTATCTGTGTTGGTTAAATCCCTGGCTGTTGTTTCTTCGTGCTCTTTCTTTTGGGGTGAATTCCTTCATTTTGTCATTTTGAAGGGAGAAAAGGAATTAGTGAGGTAGAAAAATTAAAATTAAAAAATATTAAAATTTAAAAAATATTAAAATTAAAAAAGTAAACACACACACAAAATCTAATAAATGATGCTAGATCCTAGGTGTGTGTTTGGTCTGGGTGTTGAAAGTGGTTTGACAGATTAGAGGGAAAAAAAAGGCGGGGGAAGGAAATCATTTCAGAATTTGAAAAAATGAATACACTGAAGTAGACTAAAATGAGATGATGGGAATAAAATAGAATTTGAAAAAATTTACACAAAAGTAAAGAATATAGTAGAAAAAAATTAAAAATATTTTTAATAAAAATTAAAAAGAACAATGAATTTTTTCTCTTTCTGTATTCAAGAACAAGAAAAGAAATGAAAAAGAGAAAAAGAAATAAAAGGGAAATCGTTTGAAAATTTGAAAAAGTGAATACACTGTCATAGTCTAAAATAAAATGAGGGAAGTAAAATAGAATTGAAAAAATTTGCAAAAAATATAGTAAAAAAATTAAAGAAAAATATTTTAATAGAAATTAAAGGAAAAATGAAGTTTTTCTCTTTCTGCATTCAAGAAGAAGAAAAATTAAAAAGAGAAAAAAGAAAAAGGAAAAAAGGAAATTGTTTGAAAATTTGAAAAGGTGAATACACTGAAATAAATAGACTAAAATAAAATGATGGAAGTAAGATAGGATTTGAAAAAATTTACACAAAAGTAAAAAATATAGTAAAAAATTTTTTTAAATATTGAAAATAAAAATGAATTCTTTTTCTGTATTCAAGAAAAAAGCGAAAAAGAGGAAAAAAAAGAAAGAAAATTGAATAGATGGATCTGCTAACAGATTCCAATAGGACTGAAATTACTTAGTTTTCCCCTAGAAGTCAGACTATGAAGCACTTTATAGTCCATAAACTAAGTAGGTGGTGAGACCTGTGTTCTTGAAGAGCAAGGTTGGCCCAGTTGGGCGGGGCTCAGTGTAACGGCTCTGTTCTCCACTAGATGGCGCTGCTAGCCTACCAGGGTGGATTGTTTCCGCACTCGTATGTGCATATGCGCATGCGCGGGAGTGGTGAAAATGGCGTCACCCAGCTACCCAGTCTCTAGTACCGGAACTCTGTTCTCCCCGATCAGCAATCGTTCACCCGTCCTCTGTCTTCAGCTTGCATCCACTCCCCGCTTCTTCACTGTCCATGACCAGGCCCTAGGCAGTATCTCTCTCCCGAGTTTTGTCTCAGATGTGGCTGTTTTCTCCGGCCCCTTACTTCTGAAGGACTGCAGCTTTGACCCGTTCTGCCCCTCTGCAGGAGGGTCTCACCGAGCAATGTCCAAATGTCAGCTGCACCCAGGAATGCTTGCTGGACCCTGCTGCTGCCGCCGGTGCCCTGAGACTGCAGCCAGGTGCCAGCCCGCCCCAGAAAAAGCTCATGAGATGGTGTAGCAGCAGCTTTTCAGGGATTATGGAAAATCACAACACGCATCTGGCACCAGGCTTCACCCTTAACGACCTTGTTCCAGCACCAGCAAATGTGGCCGTTTTCCGGGGTCTGCTGGCACCAGGTGGCTTCAACAGTCTCCACCAAATGTCCTTCCAGCAGTGGAACCGCTTTTCCCCGTGTGGCCCGCGAGAACCTCCTGGACCGCACTCTGTTCCTGGGGATTCGCCCTTCCCACCAGAGCACCACCAGGTATCGAGCTGTGGAGTTGCAGCCTTTGAGCTCCCCTTGTTTACAATCTTAATGGAATTTAAGCCCTCTCCTTTCTCCTTTCTCCCTTTTTAGTTTAGTCTCTGCAGCTGTTTCCAATTTTCCACTTTCTCTCCAGCTGCTTTTGGGGAGAGGTGCTTTTCCCGTATTCTCCATCCCCCACCTAGTCTCCTTCTCTCTGCCTGCAAAAGCAGCTCCCTGCCTGCCGCCGGCTTCTCTCTCCCTGAGTTCACCTCTCCGCGCCACATACCTGCGAATTCTGTGGTTCAAGTTGTGCATGTTGTTGTGTTAATCCTCCAATCGGTTTTCTAGGTGCGTGGGATGGTTTAGTGTTGGTCTGGCTGTATTTCATGGAAGCGAGACACACAAAAAACTTCCATGCTGTTCCACCATCTTGATTCCTCCCGAGTCTGAAGGCATCTGAAGGCAGAATTCGCTCCTCTTCAGGGGACCTCAGTCTTTTCTCTTAAGGGCCTTGACTGATTGGATGATGTCCCTCCACATTATGGCAGATGGTCTGCTGTACTCAAAGTCTCCTATTTCAGTGTGAACCATATCTAGGAAACACCTTCATAGCAACATCCATCTAACATCTATCTTGGTGTTTGACCACGCAGAACTAGGCACTATCGCCTAGCTAGGCCGACACATTAAATTAACCATCACACCAGAGTAGAGAGTAACACAGTAACACAGTTGCCATCAAGCTGGTGTTTTCTAAGGAAAATGATTATAATCCACATAAAAACAATATTAACTTTTGGATACCTCTATTAGATTCAGGATCTCAAGTTACCTTCATGTGTAGTCTTGTGTTTACCCCTCACAATCACTTCCTTGAGATGGGCAAGGAGGGCACGTATTCCTTGCCACGTTTTATAGACATGGGAAGAGAAGCTAAGAGAAGTGACTTACCTGGGGATGCTGCTAGTATTGCATGTGGGTTCACAGCGTGAGCTCAACTCTTGGGTTCTGTTCCGCTCTGTCCAGCACGGTGTACATTTCGTGAGGCTGGTTGATTAAAGGTGTAGATGCGGACAGGGTTGATCTTAGACCAAATTGTGAAATTAGTTTATCTTTGAGGATGATCCTTGCTTGTGGGCTCCCTGTGGATCTTTCTCTGAATTTGCTACTTATAGACTCACTGTGAATCGGCATTTACGATGAGGCGTTTCTTGCCTTCCTCCCCAGACTGTAAAATCTGCAGGAGAAGACATCATGGCTGTCTGCTTTTTGTATCTGCAGTGTCCAGCCAGGGCCTGGCACATAATAGATGCCTACGGAGTATTTGTTAAAATCATCTTGCTGTATTTGCTCCTTTGAAACAACATTGACCTCCGAGACTCCAGCAAATGAAACTAGTATTATTTCAGTCAAGATCATCTAGCCTGTAATACAACCTGTAAGCACATTTGGAGCCACCCTAATAATCCTAAACTCACTGGCTTTTCTCATACCTACTCACTCAGGACCCCAGCTCCCCACAGACTGGCTTAAATATTTCTTGAGAGCCCAGAGCTATACCCCATGCATGATTATGAGCATAACCAATCAGTCTGCTGCCATGGGGGCAGTTACCCATTTCCCCCTTTTCCCTCTTCTTGTCTCCTTCAGCTGGGCACCACCATGTCCTTCAGCCTCCAGCCACTGAGCCGTTGCAGCCTCAGGGAGTCCTGTTGGAATGTGTTGGGTGGGAACAGCAGGGGGAGATCCCTCAGTGTACCTCATGCCCCTAAATCCTAGAGAGTTTTCAAGAAAACAGCTTTCCATTTTGTTCCTCGGTGTTCCCAACAACCCTCCCACATCCCCCTGCTCTATGCTTTTCGTAGGATTCACATGAGACTTTGGGCCAAGAGAGAGATATGAGCATGAGACAACACGGGGGCTAAGAATCCCTCCATTCCCATTAACCACAAAGGCATGATTTATTCCGGTCCTGGCATCGGCGGGCCAGACTCCTCTTTTCTTCAGTCTGAGCTGTTCCTCAGCAGGTCTGTCAGGGCCTCGTACAAATCAGCTTCTGGCAGGTGTGCCCCTACACATGCTGTTCTCTCCAAAACCCAGGCTAGGTTCAAGCTAGGACCTCGTGTCACATCACCTGAGACACGCCGTCTGGAAAAAGTGTGAAACAGCAAGAGTCTCCAGGGAAGCCACAGGGAACAGTTTTCCAGAGATAATTGACAAAGTGGATCAAGCACATGTGGGAAATGGAGTGGCGGGAGCTAATATTTTATGGTTTGCAAAAATATTTTCCTGTACACTCTGTCTCATTTGATATAACCTTTATAGCAGTGAAAAAAAGTTTCAAGTTGCCCACAATCATCACACAGCCTGAGCTTTACGAGTTGGTTGGCAAGGCCAGCTGTGTTAGGTTTGAGTGTATCTGTCCAACCAGCTGTCTTCTATCCCTGTAGACTTGTATAATCCTGTGATATTTAGCTGAGAAGCTGTAATGATGCCGGGAGTCGTGGTAAACCACATGCGGATTTAGGCAGATGGCGCTTCAGGGACATGAAGCTTCAGGAAGCAGATTTCTGACAAACTGCCCTCTTGGAACAAATTGGTGCAAATACCTTGGACACCACGGTTCATAAAGAAAGCTATTGAAGCAGGCTGGAAGGTTTTAGCGTACCCCAGTCTGGCACCGCAGTTAAAAGTAAGCGTGCCTTTTTGACCACGTGGTTGCAGTAGCAGAAGGGCACATGGTGTGGATCACGGGGAAGGTGGTCACGTGCAGCAGAGCAGGAAGAGCACTGAGGCAGGAAACCCGGGCTGGGTCCTGGCTCGGATCTGTGTGGCACTGAGCAAGTCCCTTTAAACTGTAAAGCTGATTTTCCCAGTCTGACCATGGAGATAGGCGATCCTGTCCATCTTACAGGGTTGGTGCGGCAGTCAAGATAAATGATATATAGAAGAGTGTTTTGGACGATATAATGGGTTACACAAATGCAAGGCATCATTCTCACGGTAGCAGCTTCTTTCATCCCGCCACCTGTGTCTCCAGGTGTACATGGCTTCAGTTTTGGAAGATGGGTCATGTTTATGGTCATATCCTATGTTCTCTGTTCCTTATGTCCTTCTCCTAAGCTTGGCCTGGGAAAACTGCCACCAAAAGTTGTTCATCTTTGGAGGAATGGGCTTCCCTCTGGTCTTAGGGAGTGCTCTGCCCCCCCTCAGTATTGACCTTAGGAGTCAGGGTCATGTGACTATAGTGAGGATGGATGCTTTCCAGAAATCCTGGTAAAGCACAACTTCTTCATACCCAGCCACGCTCTGTTCCATTTCTTGTCCTTGTGACTGGTTAAATATTGTCTTTTTCCGTGAAATGGGTTATAGAAGCATCTTTAAAGTCAAGGGGACCATTTAGTCAGCTGCTAAGCCAAGAGTGAAGCATGCCCACGTAGATGTCAGAATGCCAGTGTAAGGAAGGTATGTAGGTGAGCTGGAAATCGTGCCCTCTGTGGCTTGAGAGCAGGCTGTCCACGTGTTGGCCTGTCTAGGAGTCAGTGATCAGTACTTCCCCTGAACCATGAATTCTATCAAAATGTCATCTAACTCATTTCCAGTTTTATTCAATAAGTAAGTATTGAGTGCTTACTACATGCCAGGAACTATTGCCTTCATATTGGTTTAAAAAAAAACCAGTAAGCACACTAATTTAACACATAGGATCTTTGTAAAATAGGTAGGAGTCAGGCATTCTCTTTGTTTTTAAGTTTATATTTATTTATTTTGAGAGAGAGAGAGTATGCGCACAAGCTGGGAAAGGACAGAGAGAGAGGGAAAGAGAGAATCCATGCTGTCAGCATGGAGCCCAATGTGGGGCTCAATCTCACGAGCCATGAGATCATGACCTGAGCTGAAATCAAGAGTCAGATGCAGTGTATGCTTAACTGACTGAGCCACCTAGGCGCCCCAGGCATTATCTTCTTTTAACCTGTTAGTAAAGGTCAAACTCTGTCTGGAGTAATCCAGTAGTTTTACAGATAATCGGGGATGACGCAGGATTAGGCTGCTTTTTGCCTTACTCCTCCAGTCCCTGGCTGCATTTCCCACTGGTGTTTCAGTCTAGAGGTGTCCAGAGGTGCAGAGTGACAGAACGCAAGATCAGGAATAATGAACCACGTGTTCTCATGCCATCTCACCCCAGCGAGGTGGGGCCAGCTAAATGAGTGTCAGGAAAAACATATCCAGGGAGCTGGGCCCACTGTCTGTTCCTGTGACTTACAGTCTTTGTTTGAGAAACTTGGAGTCTAGATGAGGGAAAAGGACATTAAAGATTGCAACTCATATCTACAGCACACTGGGACAGAAGTCGAGAGCCTCGTGTGTAGGTAAGTGAACAGCGGGGAGCTCTGGAGAAAGATAAGGTGTTGGCCCCCATAAAAGATGTTGCAGATCAGTTGAACTTGAGCATGCCTTCCTACAGGAGGCCGTAGGAGGTGGATCATGGGGACTCATGTTCAGGCAGGAAGAAGTAGGAAGAAATAGACTTTTCAGCTAGTGTGTGTTGAGTACAGGGTGGTGATGGGGAGAGGCAGGGGCAGCCGGGAAGGCTGGACACTTTTACGAGTGTCACCAAGTTTCATTGCTTAAGAGAACCTGGGGAACAGGGGGTATGTGGTCGGTATTGTTCAGAGCCCTAAGCTCCCCCAAGGAAGCTCCCTGCCCTCAGAGTGTCCTGTAAGCCCTCTCTCTTTGCTGATAAAAATGCTGCCCCAAATCTGGAGATGCCCTCAATGCCAGCAGCATTGGTAGTAGTGGTATCAGGTGCGAGTGTGGATTAGATATTTCTTTTTCTGTTGGATAAATACATGCACATTTGGCACCAACACCTTTGGGATTTCGCGATGGAGACAGGTGTTTCTTCAGTCACCCAGCATTTACGGGCGTCAGAAAGATAATAAAGGGAAGGTGCTTTCTGCAGTGCTCAGCATGTTCTGGACAGTCTGTAAGATGGACCTTTGCTATAGCAGCTCCACCTTTTCCATGTGGTTTTTCACTTGGACCCATTTGATTACAAGGTCCCAGAGGGTCAGACACGGACCTCTGGCCAGCACTTTAGAGTAATACGCGGTCTCCAGTGGGTGGTGGCACAGCAGGCAGCGGGAAGAGAAGCGGCCACTGGCATTTGGCCTGGCCGAGACAGAGTGATACTTACTCAGAGCCTGAAATGGCCGTGCTGATAGGCCCGTCCAGCTCATGGCTCATGGCAGGCTCATGGTTCCACAGGCCGTTTCCTCCAGTAGCCTGTCAAAGTTTTGCTTTGCACAAAACAGGGATTGTGGCTTAGGGGACGTTTAGTCCAGGCGACTGGCCTGCCCCGCGGAGGCCCCAGGGACCTTCCCGATGCCACTTTCTGGTATGACAGCTCAGCAGGCCTGTGTCAGCAAGCCCTACATGGCTTGGACAAGATGCGAGTGACTAACGTTTTCCTCACTAGCAGCAGGAATGGATGGGCCTGCTGGGAAGAATGTCTTTGCTATAAACTATCAAAGACGCCTGTCTTCTGAATTGAACCAGCGGGTCTCCTCTCCTGTCTCTTAGTTTATTTCCTCCTTCTTCGGCTTCTTTTTTTTCAGTCCTTCGGTGGATGATGGGAGGGACCATTTGTTGAGTTTGTGCAGACTCTGAATAGTCCTTGCTCATTGGAGTGTGCAAAAATATGGCAAAGACGCAGGTGCTATTGTCTGAAAATGTTTCCAAAGGGAAAGGGAAGAGCTGTTGTTCTGACAGCAAGTGATGCATTATACTAATTTCACAAGGATTTTTTTTCGCTTGTGTGGTCAGTGAAGAGAATTTTTGGCAGTTGGCTCTCACTTAACTAGATCTGTATACAGCACACTGGAGCCTGGTAAGTGCCTCTGGTTTTTTTTACAGGCAGAGTTTTGGTGCCTAGGGGTCTGGGCTGTGGACAAGCAAGACGTGCCTGCAGGCAGGGAGTGGTCAGCTTGCTCCCAACTCACCAGATCCATGGCTGTGATGCTTCAGTCTGTTCACCCGTACTCCAGCGGAGAGGACCTCTCTCCCCCTTCCATGACAGCCTTGAGGAGTGTGCGTGAATTAGAGCCTTGCTCCAGTTTGGGCAAAGGCAATGGCGGGATGTCCCACAGCTCCAGCAGACAGTGCCAACACTGTTCTCATGTAGAAGTAGTAGGAGCGAGGGTCTTGGGTCTAGTGTTCTGCTCTCCTTAGACCATTTTTCATGTCTGTGAGCAGTTCTATTAAAAATAGAACTGCATCATTCAATGCAAGGGAAAAGTACAAGAAACCCAAGTGGATGGATGAGCCCCAATCATTCACGTGTAGCTTTGGTTGATAATGAGAGATGCACACAGGACACCTATGCGTGTGCCCTTAGGTGCTTCATAAGCTCAGCCTTTCGATCATAGGACAGACCCAATGGGCAGTGTTGGAACGAGAGATCTGCTTTTCACCTATGTTAGCCCCCAGTTACTTAAAAGGTTTGCCTCCGTGAGTTTTTGGTAATCACTATTGTAGACCCAAAAATTCATTTTTTTTTCCATCCTATCAACCTGAATATTGACGCTCTAGAATCCAGGGAGAGCACACCATGTTTGAAATGGGTAATTGGTAGATATTAAAAGGTTGGAAGAACTCTTTTTAGAATACCTAACAAAAGGAAACAAAACGTTGAATGATAGTGTTAGTTCTTTAAATGTGGTTCTAGGGGGAAGAGAACTAGTATTTCTGTTTTTATCTACTATTGGCCTGACACCTTATATACTGTTATTTAAAAATCCTCAAAATGCTATGTGATGATACTCTTTTACAAGGGCAAGTTATAAGATGAGGTATACAGTATGTGGGCAATTGGTCCAGGATTGACCAGCTAAGAGGAACAGGATCTGGATTCAAATCCCTAGATTTGGTCTCTAGAGTTGGTCTCTAGAACAAGGTTTTCACTCTCAACACTTTTTTTTAAATTTTTTAATGTTAATTTTTGAGAGAGAGAGAGAGAGAGTCAAAGTGTGAGTAGGAGAGGGAGGGAGACAGAATCTGAAGCAGGCTCCAGGCTCCGAGCTGTCACGAGCTGTGAGATCATGACCTGAGCCAAAGTCGGATGCTTAACTGACTGAGCCACCCAGGCACCCCTCACCCTCAATACTCTTGACATTGGGCCAGAGAGTTCTCTGTTATGGGGGCTGCATCACTGGCCTCTGCCCACTGGATGCCAGTAGAATTCCCCAACTTGTGACAGCCAGAAATGTCTCCAGATACTGACCACTGCCAGTCAACAGTGGAGACCCATTGCTCTACTGTCTATTTTTCCCACCACTGCACTTTCAGAAAGAAATTTGGGGGACCCTTAAAGACTATAGATGTTATGGTTCACTTATGTTTACAGTGATTTTTCTTATTATAACTATAGTAAAGTCCATTGTGGATGAATTGGAACATAAATTATTTATAATCTCACCACTTTCAACATTTGGTATATTTCCTTCCAGTACTTTTTCTATGCATATGCATGTAGTTTTGAAAACTCACACTTTTTTATCTGAATTTTTGGACTTAATATTATATCAAGAACCTTTTGTATATCGTTTTAAAATCGCTGTAATTATGTTCACTAACTGCATTATATCCTCTTATATGTTTATACCACAGTTCAGTTAAGCTTTTCCCAAATGTTGGACATTTAGAGTTTTTCCAGTTTGTCTCCATCATAAACATTGCTTCGGTGAACATATTTGCACATAAATCTTTTTTGTAGACTCCTGATAAATTCTTGAGGGTATATATTTCTATGAAAATAAAAATTGGGTCAAGCTCCTATTTTTAGGCTCCATTTCCTCCACACTGTCACATTGCTTTCTGAAAACGTTGGGCTAACCCGGCTGCTTTTTCCTATCTGTTCTTGGGAATCTTGTCTCATTGGTTAGTTAACTAAGATTACCTTTCTTAATCTTTTCATTTGACAGGCAAAAATAACACCTCATTGTTGTCATTTGCATTTGTTTGATTACCAACAAAACTGACCATCTTTCTGTGTTGTATATAACTATGTGCTTTCCTTATTCTCTGAAATATTTGTTAATGAGATGTATTGCTGGTTTAGTAAATCTAAACATGTCTCACAACTTCAAGATTTGGTACTTTCTCCACAGTTCAGACTTAGAGCTGAAACTCCTTATGCTTTTTTTAAGTAGCCATAGAGGGGGACGCAGAGCAAGAGCTGGGAGAAGAGATGGAAGGGAATGTTTGTGTATAAATTGTAGATTACCTAACAAGAATTCATGAATCCTGAACTTGAAAAGTGGAGAGACTGGCTTGTGCATGAGGTCCCCAGACTGAGAAATGGTACAAATACCTGGTTGGGGATTTCCTGTGATGGCCACCAGGTGGTGCCATTGGCTCAGAACGACTTCGTTTCTCTGGTGTGGGAGGGTGAGGGAGGGGTATTGATACGTATATTCACTAGGTGAATGAGGTGATAAGGAGGCCAAGTACCAGTCACACACATAGGACATTCTCTAGTCAGGGTTTGTAACTAATCATGGGTTGGCACGCTGCACCTGCATGTGTGGGTGATTTTTATCACTTCCAAAAGATATCACATTCCCTGTAGCCATCATTCCTCCAACCTCCACACCTCCTCCCCACTGGTAGCCACTAATCCAATTTCTGCCTCAGTGAATCTACCTACTTTGGACATTTCATATAAATGTACAAATGTCTATGAAATATAGGACATACAATAAGCGATCTTCTGCGATAGGGCTGTTTTCTGATGGTTATTATTTCCCCCAGCCCACACTACTCTGGTTTACTTTGTGGGAAGAGACGTCAGGGTAGTTAGTTGATTATTTCAAGTGCTGTAGCATTCCCAGGCCTTTTAGGACAGAGAAAACTACCCAGAACAGTGATTTTATGACCTGATAATAAGAATCACTTGGGAAGCTTTTAGATGTAACAATTCCTGGCCCCCAATATCTCCAGGAATTAAAATTTGGTAGTTCTAGGAAGTTGGGCTGCATAGGATTTTTTGTTTTTTGTTTCTTTGTTTTGTTTTGTTTTGTTTTGTTTTGGTGCTCCAGGTGATTCTACTGATAGTCTAGCTGTCAGCAATGGGGAGTAAGGTCGTGGAGAAAAGGAAACCTGCTTTTGAACAGAGATACGAGAATAGAATGGCCTTTCCCTGCAGACTGGATCCACCAGCTGCAGCTTTAAATGCAGTGCATCTCCTGGGAAAGCAGCTGTACCCTCGTCGTCTGCCACATTGCATGCTACAATGCTGGTTCATGTCAGTGTCATCTTTGACTCAGCATGACAACAGTGCATATTTGAAGGCCAGCAAAGCCGATGACCTCAGCCTTATTTACTGTTCAGCTGGCAAATATGTGCAATGTGGTATAGCTAAGGGTACACCAAATTAGAAGTCTGAGGCTTGCCACAACGTTGTACTGAATGCCGCCCGAGGGCCCTTGTGACATCCGGTGAGAGTAGGGTGTGAGATGTGGCACATGACATGAAGCAGGGTAGTGAGTCCCAGGTCCGCATGGGACTTTAGAGGGCATCTTGGCCACCTGATCAGTTCATAGTAGAGAAGACTGTGAGCCGTGAGAGGGAAAGGTCCTCACTGAAGGTCATACACCAGCTGTTAGTACAGTCAGGACTAGGGCTAGCGTCAGATCCTCTGCCTCTTTCTCTTTTCCCTCTATGCCTTACTCCACCACATCTCTCCCTTTTGGAATCAGAGGAATCGTATCCAACCGCCTTTCATTTTCAGAAGTGAGGAAACCCAGGCCTAATTTGTCCAATGTTCCAGAGCTAATTGATTTATATTTGCTTTGGATGAGTAGGAGTTACAATGATGACAGATGAAAAATCCAAGATGGCGTTCATGGATGGCTTTTAAGAACAGCCCAGAGCAGATCCAAGTTTTATGAGGCCTGAAGCTTATGCAATTTAGAAATCCTCTTTAAGAAAAATAATACAAGGTCACAAATGCAAAATTAGGTCCAAGGCTTTGGAAACCGCCTGTGGAAATGAGGGGCTTCATTCTGAATCTTACACTTCATGTTTCACTGTAAACCCACCTCTAAGAACAGCAATAGCAAATTCCCTGGTCTTATGTGTTCTACCAGATTCTTTCATTTATATTAATAATGTGCGTCCTGCTGAGAACCAGTTAGTTTACCTCCAGTTGCACGGCATTGAGGCTGTTCTGTCAACAAATATGTACTGAGGGTCTGTTCCACATAAAGAATGCTGAAGGAGACAGATGGAGGTGAGGAAGCTGGAGGAGATGAGTCTTGAGCACATAGCAACTGCTGATATGTCTTCCTTCCCCGCTTTGGGACTGTGGTCTGGGCCAGGAGTGCCTAAGGGAGCCTAGCGTCTGTTTCTGTCCCCAGTTTTGGTCTCAGAGCACCTTCCTCCTCAGGTGTTCTTCTCTATCAAATGGGGAATGGACCTCAACATGACTGAAAACCCTTTGGGGTTTCTGGATGGAAAACCTGTCCTGGTTTAAATGTCATTTCTATGGCTGGGCAGCCCACCCCCCACCAAGTCCCTTAAATATCATGTCACCACCTTGAAATGAATTAAAAGTGCACTTATTCATCAGGGCCACTTTCCCCCAAAATGTACATAATGCCATTGAAATAACTAGAATAACGTGAGTACCCTGCACAATCTCTGTGCATATTATTAAGAAATTTATTTTATTTCCGTTTTGTTAAGTCATCTTCACACAATTCTGTTTATTTAACTGATCACATTTGCATTAACTCCTATACTTAAAAAAAATCCTGGTTTCTGCCACTTTGTGAAAGATATGATATGGAGATAGAAATGAATCTAAGGTTGGGCTGCCTGAGTGGCTCAGGCGGTTGAATGTCTGACTCTTGATTACAACTCAGGGTCATGGGATTGAGCCCCATGATCCCAGGTTCGTGGGATTGAGCCCCATGGAGCCTGCTTGAGATTCTCTTTCTCCTTCTGCCCCTATCTCCTACCCCCACTCTCTCTCGAATGAGTGAATGAATGAATGAACGAACAAATCAATCAATCCAGGGTCAGAAGGGGAACGACTTCAGTGGAAGGTGTTTTTGTTATGTTTCCTTTATTTCATTTTTTACTGTTACATTTAGTTTTTATTGAATTCCTCTGGAGGAATGAAGAGCCGAGCTGCCAAGTCCTAAGTCCCTTCAGGTAAAACCAAGTATTGCTTGTGTCTTACCAATATTTCCCTTTCCATTGGTGAGGGAAAAGGATGAGGCCCTCAGTATCACCCACTTTTACTGTCATTTGGAGACAAACCTTGTGGAAGTTGAAAGGGCGAGGGGGCATTAAAGCCTGGGGCGGTTAACAACATTGTCTTGAATGGCGGTAGGCATGGACGGTTCCCAGCCGAGTTGAGGAATGGCCAGTTATCCCTGATGTCACAACCAATGCCATCATTCTTGTGTCCCTCCCTGCTTTGAATCATGGATTTCAAACATCCTCAAAAGCTCTTCCCTGGTAATTCCAAAATTCTTAACAAATCAGTGCTAGGAAAAAATAAACAAATATGCAGAAGAGCAGAAAGATAATTAGGATATGGTTTTAATTAAAAATTTTAAGTTTTTCTTCTCAAAATCTTGTATAAGCCACTAAATATGAAAAAGCAAACTTCTGGATAGAAAAGCAGTCAAGACCATTACCATCAGAGATTATGAACTATATAATAAACAAATAGCTTATTCTTTTCTCATTACAATCAAGGGAGTCGAGTCATGGCTATAATTTTAAAACAGTGAATGGCTGTCTATGGAATTAGACATACCCAGGGATATATCACCCAAGAGGTAGACATAGCCTCCACTGGCCTGTGAATCAGTGAACCTGCTTGCTATTATAGCACTTCTAGTAAAGGGACTACCAAAGAAACACATCTAGTGGCTACTCTCAAACTGCCTGAGATAGGTCAGAACCATTTGGATGCTTGCTCAAACACAGTTACCTCATGACTATCCACTTTGCCAATTATCCAGGCCCATTTTAATGTTTATTTATTTATTTATTTTTTTGAGAGAGAGACAGAGCATGAACGGGGGAGGGTCAGAGAGAGAGGGAGACACAGAATCTGAAACAGGCTCCAGGCTCCAGGTTCCGAGCTGTCGGCACAGAGCCTGGCGCGGGGCTCGAACTCACAGACCGTGAGATCGTGACCTGAGCCAAAGTCGGATGCTCAACCGACTGAGCCACCCAGGCGCCCCTATCCAGGCCCATTTACCTCTGTTCCCGTTCTGCTGGCCCTCTGGCTATCTCTGTGTTTATTGACGTCAGAACCAAGGGGATCGAAGTGAACATTTATTAAGTGCTGTGTTTGTGTCAGTTAATCTTCTCAAGGAAGCATTATCATCAGCCCTGTTTTACAGAGAAGGAAAATGAATATTCAAATAGGTAAGATCTTTTGCCTGGGATCACATAAGTTTCTAAGTATAGAGCTCGTGCATTGTCAAACAATGACCACTTCATATTTGCCAGAATCCATGCAAAAAGCCTTTTAGCTTTTTAAATAAATAAAAAGTATTTTATTTTATTTTATCCTCTCACCAGCCCCTTAAGATTGGCATTACTTATATCCTCATTTTACAGTTGAGGTCTTACAGCTGGTGTGAGGGAGCCGAGATTCAAACTCAAGCACATGGATCGCAGAGAGTGTATTTTTGCCCCCCAAACCTCCTCTATGAATCTGAGCTATCCCAATTGGACACCAGCCACATGGGGCTACTGATCACTCAAAACGTGACTGGTTTGAATTGTCATGTGCCCTAAGTATAAACCACACACCAGATCTTGAAGATCGTTCAAAAAAAAAAAAAATGCAAAATATCTCATCCGTCATTTTTTACATTAATTACATGTTGAAATGACAATATTTTGGATATATTGGGATAAATAAAGCAAATTACTAAATTTAACTTGACTTGTTTCTTTGTACTTTTTGAAATGAGGCTATTAGACAACTTAAGTCCACCTGTGTCGTTCCCATTATATTTTTACAGGACAGTCCTACAGTTTACTATTCCAAGTAAGGAAGGACTGTGAAATTTACTTAGGCCAACATTGTTTCTCGGCAGATGTTCTAGTTAAAATTTTAGTTGAGGGCATAGCTGGAGAGCCTGAAGCCATTTCAAAATTTTTTTTAATTATTTTTTAAAGCTATTTTTTAAAATGTCTTACAAATGTATGTGTTAAATGTGAGTCTAGATTTATTTGTGAATTTGAATTATGCTTTCTTTATCCCTATTACCGTTTGTGGGTAAGAAAGATTGTCACTGAAAAAAAAACGTTTATTTATTTTGAGAGAGAGAGACCACATGCACCATGTGTACAAGCAGGGGACGGGCAGAAAGAGGGAGAGAGAGAACCCCAAGCAGGCTCTGCACTGTCAGCCCGGAGCCCAACACAGGGCTCGATCCTATGAACCATGAGATCATGACCTGAGCTGAAATCAAGAGTCAGGTGCTCAACCGACTAAGCCACCCAGGCGCCCTACCATTTTTAAGGTTCAGAAGAAGCATGTGAGTTATAATTTCAGTGTCTACCACACATGGGGTGCCTCACCTGCCTGAGTATGTGTTGCCAGATGCCTCTCTTCTAGACCCCATTAGTGTGAGTTGTCTGCCACTTTCCACACAGCTTTGTGACCCAAACACCTTTGTGTCTCCTTCAACATGCCGTTGGGCCCTCACCCCAGGCATGTTGCCTGGCACTTAGCTGACACTCTAATAAGGAGCTAAGCGGTTTTTGTTGTTTTTGATGTTGTTTTCTTCTTTTTGTTTTGTTTTGTTTTCTTAAGTTAGTTGACATACAGCGTAGTCTTGGCTTCACGAGTAGAACCCAGTGATTCATCTCTTACATATGACACCCAGTGCTCAACCGAAGATGTTGTTTTATTCTTACTAATACCAGGCAGAGATTATGTGGATACGAAAAGAAGAAGTTGGGAGTATTTGTGTGAGATAGGAAAACTACGGGCCAGGGAAACTGTACCAGAGGGTTGTAGAAGATTCCATCTGATTGAACTTCCCACCCCCACCTTCCCAACACACACACCACCTGTTTTCCTTTCCCAGGGCTGGAATTAAAAAAAGAAGAGGGGGGTCCTGGGTGGCTCAGTCGGTTGAGCATCCGACTTCGGCTCAGGTCATGATCTCACGGTCCGTGAGTTCGAGCCCCGCGTCGGGCTCTGTGCTGACAGCTCAGAGCCTGGAGCCTGCTTGGGATTCTGTGTCTCCCTCTCTCTCTGCCCCTCCCCCACTCATGCTCTGTCTCTGTCTCTATCAAAAATAAAAATAAATATTAAAAAAAGAAAAGAAGAGGGGCATCTGGGTGGCTCATTCGGTTAAACCACAGATTCTTGGTTTCGGTTCAGGTCATGATTTTGCGGTTTCGTGGGTTCAAACCCTGCATCAGGCTCTGAGGTGAGAGCATGGATCCTGTTTGGGATTCTGCCTCCCTCTCTCTGCCCTTCCCACACTTGCGCTGTCTCTCTCTCTCAAAATAAATAAATGAAAAAAATAATTAAAAAAAGAAGAAAAAGGTAATAACTGCTTGAAAATTGGAAACAGTAAAGTGTGTCCTACAAAGAAATCACTGTCCAAAACAAATGTTTACATTAGCTATTTACAAAAGACACCTACTGGGGTGCCTGGGTGGCTCAGTCAGTTGAGCATCTGACTTTAGCTCAGGTCATGATCTCACAGTTTGTGGGTTTGAGCCCCGCGTCCGTCTCTGTGCTGACAGCTCAGAACCTGGAGCCTGCTTTGGATTCTGTGTCTCCCTCTCCTTGCCCCTCCCCTGCTTAATCTCTCCCCCACCACCTCTGAAAAATAAATAAAAACATTAAAAAAAAAAAACCACCTACTTATTTACAGCAGCTTTGGATGGAGAAAGGGAAGTAGGGAGTCAATAGTCAATGCAGGCACCAGTTTGTTAGGCCAAATGAGACATTTCTTTGTCATGGCCCAGAAGGCCTTCCCTGACTCACATCAAGTCCCCTTGTCTTAATTTATAGGTGCGTAGAGCAGGAACTGCCATATGAGACAATTCTGTTTCTGAGCCCACATTCCCAGTCCAGGCCAGAGTGCTGCTTTCCCGGCCAACACAGACCTCAGAAAGGGGACTCTTGAGACCAAGTCAGCTGATAGAAGAGGGCTCTGCCCGGCTCCCCTACCTCCATCTCCATCCCGTCCAGAGCGGGCCCATCTCGGTCTCTGCTACCCTTTATCCACACCCCCTTCTCAGCCATGTGTTCCCAGTGATGTGCTTCCCTGTAAAGTCCAGGCTGTGGGGAAGTCCATCCTCAAATGAAACCATCAAAGAGCTTTGAGTCTGGGCCCACCTGGATGGCTCAGTCAGTTAAGTGTCCCACTCTTGGTTTCGGCTCAGACATGATCTCACAGTTCGTAAGTTCAAGCCCCACATAGGCTCTGCGCTGACAGCACTGAGTCTGCTTAGGATTCTCTCTCTCTCTCTCTCTCTCTCTCTCTCTCTCTCTCTCTCTCTCTCTCTCTCTCAGAATAAATAAGTAAACTTAAAAAAAAAAAAGCTTTGAGTCTGGGACAGAAGATCACTTATGCTGTCATATGTCTTGGTGTTGACATCGTCTGTTGGCTCTCCCTTTCCTTGCTTCCCTGTGTCCCAGGCTTCCGTGGACCTCCTTTATCTTTTCTCTTTGTGTTGGACACTATCTCCTTGCACACCCATCACTAATTATAAACCTCCTAGCCATTAACTTGGCTCTGGTCTGGCCCCTGATGTCCTACTTGAGTTGATTTCTGCCTGCCTTCCAGGACTGGCACTGCCACTGTCCTTTTCCTCACCCAAGAACCTGTACTGTCCCGCTTGTCTCTTTAGGTGGCACATCAGGGGGCTGGGGACTCCTGGGAGGGAAGTCACCACTTAAGTTACAGCAATTACCCCAGAAATTCTCTGAGGTGCAAACATGTCACACAGGAGCAAAGTAGCATGTGGTAGTTAGTACTCATTATCTTTAGTGGAGAACCTTACCTAGAGGAGTGACACACGGACTTGTCACGTCTTTGAGAACAGAGATGTGGGGCGCGGCTCTGGACAAAGGGCATCATCCATCAAGGGGAGCTCAGAAAGGAAGATGAAGTTGGGAGCTTTAAATAACTGGAGCCAGCAGCAGTCTAGATAGGACCAGGTGCTAAAGGGCCTGAGTTTATGTCTTGACTTCTTTACATTTTTCTCCATGTCCTGACCCAATCTCAACCCCTACCACAATTTTTCTTCTATGTCACATTATTTTTTCAGCAGTAATTGATACCTCGATTTAAGCTCCACTCTGACGCCCAGTTAAGTCATATAATTTCAGCAAGAATCATAGAATAAAGGTTTTAAAGGATCCCAAATGGGTCTGAACCTCAGTACAAAAACATACTTGGCCTCCATACAAATTGCCAAAGAGAGACTTCACTCCGGGCAGCAAATAAAGTTATATGAAGGGATTAAAAGTGCTACTGCAAATTACCTATTAAAGTGGCTTTTTCAAAAACCTACAAAATTCACAGCTATCCTCAAAGTGCCTCATTTTCAAATTAATGTATTTTATTCTAATTTGGGGTTTTGTGCCAAGGTGTGGGGGGTGGGAGGGGTAGAGCTTGTAGTGGCTGCAGAATTAGTTAAATTCACAGAATAAAATTTGAACTTTAACAAATGAGCAAACAGCCAAAACAAACACCACTTTGGAAAAAAATACACATTTTCTTCTTTTGAAAAGCCAGCAGTGCCTAAGCAAAATACCTTAAAAGTGAACTAAAAAGCTTTTCTAGAATAAACAACTCTGCTTGTGATCCTAAATTGGGAGCATATGTAGATGTGGAACCCACAGATGCGGTACGCTTCGACTCCGAGTTGCTGCCTTCACTGTTTGCGTGTCTCTGAGAAGATGATGATAATGTGGCCTTTGGTCCCAGAGGAGCCTGAGTTTTTTTAGATCCTAGTACGAGGGCGGAAGCAGAAGAAGAAAGGAAAGGAATGAAAACAAATGCCTTACGAGACAGAATATCTGAACAAGGAATTTTACTTTGCTTCTCTGACAGCAGTTTCAACTCGGGTCGGATCTCTCCTGCACCTTTAGGAGGGTGCCAGTCAAGTGCGATCATGATGATGATGATGTTGACCACAATGATAATGCGGGCTACTCAGGGAAGTCCCTGTGAGGGACCAGGCTGGCACTCGGAGCATTAGGATGGTTCTAGCAAACTGCCCGGACCAGCCCCCTGCCCTGAGGCAAATCAGTGAATAAGCCAATTCAGCAGAACTAGAATCATTCCTTTGTTTTTCTGAATTACCAAATGCTGTGTGCTTTGGGGTCACTTGTCATGGGTTTAGAGAATGTGGATTTTGCAACATAAGTCCTCACCATTCTAAACAGCTTCAACTAAATTCCGTTACCAACAAGGAGGAGAGTTGAGGCCATAACACCCATCTCCCAACGGTATAAACGAGTCTGTGTTCATCGCCTCATTCTCTCACATGTATTACTCTGTCCCCTCAGTGCTCATGGTCTCCTCCACAAACTGGCACTGACATCAGATATGTGTTTGTGTGGACGTGTTTTATCCCCTATAACTGCATGACAGTTCTTAAGAGAAGGGATTATGCCACCTGGGAAAGAATGGAGAATGCCTGCTCTGAAAAGAAAATGAATAGGGTGAGTCCAGGTAGTAACTTAGTTGCTAAATTTTAAGTAAAACTTACCCACTTAGTTTTAAGTGGATGAGGAGGCATTGCTGTTAACAAAAAGTTCAACTGTTTTGAGCCCCTGTTGCTCAGTGCCTCAGATACAGAACTGTGATCATCAGAACGAAGAAATCATAGGATTGTTAATTTGGGCTCTGTTAATTCTGTTAGGAAGTATTGATTGGATCATAAAAGCGGCCAACATTTATTGAGTGCTTACTACATACATACCAGGCAGCGAGCTAAGCATTTTGCATATAATCTCTTATTTGATCCCCACAAGCATACTATCCCCAAGTTCAAAAGAAGGGACTTAAGATCCAGAGAGATTGGGGTAGTCTCAGATGTGTGACAGAATGTGGACTTGAACCCAGACTCCTAACAACAGGAAGCTAAAAAACGTTCTTGGTATAAAAGGTGCTGTCCTTTCTGAGGGTCCTCACTAAATGAAAATTAGCTGCTTTTCAAAAACATGTTTGATTTGGGGCACTCTCATTTCTTACCAGGAACCAAGGTAAAAATGCCTTAATAGAGTTCATTTTGAGGAAGCACACATACAGAAATTACTCTTTATCTGTTCTTCTTTTTGGCTCATTTAAATGATTTAGCCTGTAGGAAGCAGAAAGGTGAATGTTAGACATCTAACATTTTAAAATCCCACCCTGAAGGTGACCAGTTTTTTCAGGTATCCCCCCCCCCCATTAATAAGAGCTAAGTTGTGTGTCTTTCTCCAGCCCTTTTCTCCATGCTTCTGTGTTCTTTGCTGCCGTGCAGGCAATCAGGTGTAGCAGAGCTACTTGAATGTTGTACTAATGAGAAAGCCAAAGTGTGGATTATACGGGAAGTGACAAGATAGTCCTCCCATCTTCGAGAAGCGACAGTATTTTCTGTAAAAATTATGTATTTGCCTCAAATGTGGGGACGAAACAAATCTTGCAGGCCCTTCCTCAGGGTGGCCTCAGGATCTCCGAGGATGCGGGCTTCTCTTTGTCCCCTCGTGGCCACCTTGGTGCTGCATGCTGGCCGTGTCCCGCGTCCTCCCTTTGCATGCCTGCCCTGCGGTCTCGGAAGCCAGGTTCCACTCCACATGTGCCCCATTTTACTCTGCCTTCCTCCAGCCCCGCTCTCAATCAGGAGTGTGGGGGAAAACCAAAGCCAGGCAGCTTTCACTGGAATCACCTATGTGATGCTTCTGTGTCCCAGACCATTGACAAGAGAAAAACTGGTGGTGGCTTTGTAAATGATGTATGGGGACACGCAGGAGGAACGAAGGCCCAGACCGCAGGGTATTTTTAGCGTCTGCTGTTTGTGGTGACCTAAGTGAAAACTGCTGGCTCCTGTCCCTTCAGCTGAATGGCTGGTATTCAGGAGAGCGTGCCCACTCCCTGCCAGACGCAGCTCACGGAGCTGCCTTTTTATGAGGTGGCTGACAGGCTCCTTGGCACCAGGCTGCCCGGCCACAAGTCTCCTTTATTGCCCAGCACGGATGCCCGGTGGTGTGAGTCCACGGGCAGCCCTGGTGTGGCACTGCGGGCGGGTGGGGCCGCAGGGGACACCGCCGGCTGTGAGTCTGTCATGGTGTTACCGAATTGTGAGGCAGAGTCTGCAGGGCAGGGGCTGCATCTCGAGGCCCTGAACCCCTGGCACAAGGCTGGCACAGACACCTCCGAACCACAGGAGCGAGGACCACGGTTGGCTCCCCATCCCGGAGTCGTTCTGCTGGGGCCCGGCTGTGGTGGGAAGATGACCCCCCCTGGTCTCTGACCCTTTGGAGCCCTAGAGGGAGCCAGAAAACATGAGAGTGGCCCCTGTTATTCTGACAGGTCATTCTCCCAACTACTTCTCTGGAACTAGAGCTGATCTCGGGAAGATGAAAATCCCCTGTAAAGGGTATGGGATGGCTGCATAGGGCCTTTGAGGGGCTCCCCTGGTGCTACGGTGGAGTGGGAACAGTGCTGGAGTCCCAGTCTCCAAATAGCACCAACTTGCTGAGTGGCTTCAGGCACGTAACGGTCTCCTAGGACTCGCTTTCTCAGTTATGAGTAGTAATTCTTGTCTTACCTCACTGAAACATTTTTAATGAGGATATAAAAGTACTTTGAAACTATTGAAACTCTAATGGCACCCAAAAGCAATAGTGGTGCAGGACCCCATTTATCTTCTTTAAGTCTGACCTTGACTTACCAAAACTGTGCCCACCAGTTCCAGCCAGGAGGGACTCTTGGATTTTGGTGTGAGGGCTTCAGGCTCTGTGAAGGACATCACCTGTGAGAACTTCCCTTCAAGACCGAAGTATTGACTTCTAATTCTCACAGGATTCGTTGAATGAGAAAGGGTGCAGTGGGATCCTTTCCATACGCAATGTGAGCAAATGCCTCTATAATTAGAATAAAACTTTCAATAAAAGGATGTCAACAGTAGCCACAGCTCTTTTATCTGAAATCTCAAGTGGACTTTAGATGCCTCACAGCAGCCACCCTGGATGTCACAAATTCTGTGACTGTCTATCAGAGATAATTTAATCTTATTTTATGTATAATTCGAATAAGTCTGGCTCTCTCACTTTCTAGCCGCTCATCACTGAAAGTGTCATGTGTAAACTGACAACATCATCATTACCCGGGAGCTTGTTAGAAATACGCTGTCAGGCCCCACCCTACCTTGTTCATCAGAACCTGCTTTTTGAGAAGATCCACACATGATTTACGTGTGCGGTAAAGCAAATTAGAAAAGGGAATTTGCAGGACGTAGGCCCGCTCTTTATTTATATACGTATATACTTCCTTGTGAAAAGGATCTGGGACGACTAGGATTAACAGTTTACAAAGGAGGGAGGAGATGAAGAGCTGTAAAAGCCACAGCAGCTGGGACCGTGTAGTAGGGTGATATCACTGTGTGCACTTCCTTACTCTGAGAACACACTCTGTTGCATCACAATGTAGTCATTGATATTGACAATGATGGTCCCAAATTATCAAGAGGAGGGAAAGTCACATTCCAAGGCCACTGTTTCAAGTCTTTACCTAAAATTCATAGTGAACATTTTCCTTTAAAATGGTTAAATAAATGAATCTGGATGTTAAAAAGGGGATGCTTCAGTGATGTGGATACTATATGGAAAACCACATTCTCCAGGAAAGAGGTACGTAAGATGTCACAATATTTGGAAACTTCACTCAGGTTTTTGTTTTGTTTTGTTTTGTTTTTTTAATGCATGACATTGAGGAAAGTCAAATGACCTCAAGGTAAGGTGTGATACCAGAGATTTACGCTATAACTAAACAACTCAACAACTCAACTGATGCAACAAAAAAAGCCCATGACTGTTTGGAGGGCAGTTTTAAATTAACCAGAAAGAAAGCTAGTACCTTTCCTGGATAAACGAATATTGGAGGTGCGGGGCCCAGCTGGTGGTCCTCGGGAGTCTCGCTGAGAGCTGCCATGTTGACATTGCACAAGTCCATGGGGGGAAAGCAGAGATGAGGTTGACCAGATAAGCCAACTGAATGAAACAAGAGAATTGCCAGTCTAAAAGCGACATACAGAGGAGGGAGAAACCAGGCACAAGGCAGGGGATGGGGATGCAGAAAAGAGCTGAGAGCTGTTAGAGAAGTCCCCCAAGATGTGGAAAAGTGCCTCCACAGATTTTTATGGAGAGTTCCAGCACAGTCCAAGAAGGAGACTTAACAGCTTTGGCCCGAATCAGACCAACCCGGGTCTTCTTCTCCTTCTTCCCCACTCCCTGCTTCCATTGCCCCTGAACAGTACAGCTGACTGACACTTCACTGCCATCACAATGCAAAGAAAATCTGATGGCCTAGAGCTTGAGCATAAACAGCTGCATGGTACCAATTTTATTAAAGGAAGCAAAGTTTATATAAACAAAACTGAGCCGAAAACCTATTTGGCAAGAATTATATATTTTCTCTTTATTCTAGAGACGTTTGTGGAGTGCTAGGATGGAAACAGACAAATTAAGCATCATCACAGGATAGAATTAATTAATTGCCTGAAATAAATTTAAAGCTGTAGTGAAAGATCGTGTCTTTACTGATGGCATTATTTTCTCCAGTCGGGGGCCTCTACACTTTGGAAACCTCATGGGCTCTTGACTCCTCTTCCCCTTGTGCACTGTTTGAAATCTTTCTTTTTTTCTACTCATGTTGTGGCCACCCTAACCGTAGTCCTCGTCGCTTCACCCTGAGTTTCAGCAATGGCCTTATAGCAGGGCGTCTAAACTTCCTTCCAGTCTACCTTTGTATAGTGTGGTCTTCAGAAGGACACTTGGATACAGTGGCTCTGGAGTAGGGGGCATTGGAATTTTTAAATTTTTTTTTTTCAACGTTTATTTATTTTTGGGACAGAGAGAGACAGAGCATGAACAGGGGAGGGGCAGAGAGGGAGACACAGAATCGGAAACAGGCTCCAGGCTCTGAGCCATCAGCCCAGAGCCTGACGCGGGGCTCGAACTCACCGACCGCGAGATCGTGACCTGGCTGAAGTCGGACACTTAACCGACTGCGCCACCCAGGCGCCCCTGGAATTTTTAAAAAATTACTCGTGTGATTCTGATATGACCTTTAGGTGGGAGCGAGGGCTTTAAATTGATGCTAACTTAACATTCTATGTGACATCCAATTATTACATCGCTCTCCTGCCTAGAAAGTGTCGTTGCTATTTATTGCTATATTAATTCATACTTTTCTGCTTGGCATCGGCCTCCTCCCCTCCCATCCAGCTCCTCCCTTCCCCAATAGTGCTCATCACTGATGCTCAAACATTCCTTGCTTGCACCTATTTCTGTGTTGTCATTTGTGGTCTTTCCTTTGCCACCTGCAAGGATGGATCCTGTCTTTCATGAATCAACTTAAGGGTCACCTCTTCCATGGATGTTTTCCTGGCGGATTCCCTGTTTCCTGAATTTCACCTCTTTTGAAGTTTATACCATAATGAATTATGTCAAGGGATGTATCTTATCGTAGATCACTGTTTTATTGTGGTAGCCTTGAAGAACCTAGAATGAAGAACCAGTTAGAGAGCTTGAACCATGTCTTTTATATTTACGTGATCAACAGCACCTAACGTAACCAATGGTGTGTTCCTTCCTGCAAAAAAGTCATCCGTGTCCTACATGTGGGTTAGATGTTTCTCTTGTCATATGCGTGACATCTTGCTGTATCCCAGTTACATTATGAGTGCATTACAACCCTGCATTTCAAGGGTGTCCTTCTTTGTGTATCTTTTGTCATCTGTAAACTCTGTGAAAGCAGGACCCACATTTACCTGGTTCATCACTGACCTTCCAGCACTTTTAGTCCAAGTCTTGATATGTGGTGTGTGCTCAATACATATTCTTAAAACTGACTAATTAATGATTTTAAAATATGTGTTTGGGGGGCACCTGGGTGGCTCCGTCGATTAAGCATCTAACTCTTGATTTCAACTCGGGTCATGATCTCACAGTTCTTGAGTTTGAGCCCTGAATCTGGTTCTGTGCTGATAGCATGGAACCTCTCTCTCTCTCCTCTCCAGAGAGAGGAATTCTCTCTCTCCCTCTCTCTCTGCCCCCCCCCCATAAATAAACTTAAAAAATATATATATGTTTGGTTGAAACTACTACAGATGGAAGAAATAGCATCCATCGCATCATAACGTGTTAATTGACCTGGTTTCAGGTAAAATAACATAATCTAAACATAATGAACCAGATAACTAGCTTTTGGTTGCAAACTCAACTATATCATTTTTCCAATTATTTCCTATCTCTGGTTTCTTGTCTATAACATTTAAGCTCCTGGAGAGCAAAGTATAGCATTTGTTACTTCCATGTATCTCCCACAGTCCCTACCTCAGTGTTTCTTGATTCGATGTCATTAAATGTAGTTTTAAAAGAGCCTGTGTTATAATGTATCTGCTTGGTGCTGAACATCTGCTTCCTAACAAGTGCTGCATTCATTTTAATGGCACTGGTGCACAGAGGTAAACAGAGCCTTGGCAGGCCTTCCATAAAGGAAACTGTGTTTGCTTCCTTCATTAATTACTAATGGAGCATTAAGAAGACATGTATTCTCCCTTAAGCCAAGTTGGATAATTCCTGGCACTTAAGGCTAGGGTGCTTTCAAAAGTTGAGACATGTATTCACACAGCAGAAAGCATGCCCTATGGCGAGCACAGGGGTGGCTCCATTGCCAAGACCGTACAAAGCTTCAAATATATCAGTACCAAGTGTACTGTGCTGTCCGTTGGACCTTTTGCAAGTCTTGGGTTAATGTGGGATAATAAATATAAATCCCTAGAATGTCTCTGAAGGCAGGCATCACAACAAGACTTGGAAAAACCACCAGAAAGATACATAAAGTTACAAATAAAAGGATGATCAAAGATTTACCAAGCAAAACAACAGAATGAGAGTGGCAATGATAATAGAAGATGATTTGTGAATTAATTTTTTACTTAACAGCCAATTAATAACACAATTAAAATAAGAATTTATGTTCTCGAACGTGGCAACTAACACAGCATCAAAATGCTAAACAAAAACAGCAATAAGAGATTGAGAGATTTATTGGTAATAATAGATTTTAACACATAACCATCAGAGTAGGATGGGTTAAGCCATCAGATTATGATAGATATAAAAATACATCTCATTTTAAATATTTACATGGATATTTTCAAAAAAAATATGTTTTTTTAATGCGGAAATTTTGCAGGCTACTCATTCTCATTACAAAATAATGAATTATAATATAAATGTAAATGAAACAATCCAGCCACGTGATGATATCTATATTTGGGGGCTAGAGGAATTTGAAATTAAAGGAGGTACAATTATCCTTTTAAGGATAAACTTTCATCAGACGTAATAAATTAAGACAGAGTAATACAAAGTCACTTCAAAGACAGTGTGATTCCTAAGACACTAAGATCTAACCATGATTGTACTGAATATATTAGTATTTCCAAAGAAAAAAATGTGTCATTCCATAGGGGAGCTGGTTCAGTCAAAAAAGCAAAAAAAAAAAAAAAAAAAAGTGTCAAAGCAATAACCTTGGCACAGCTCCTCCAGGGGAAAAGGGTGCCTCATCCAACTGGACTGAAACAATATAACCTATTGACAAGACTGTCCTCTCTGGAGGTACAAGTGTGGCTCTTGTAGCTTGATTTTGGTACTAAATTCATGCACACCAACCAAGGCACCTTTTGGCTCTTCATGTATAGGATGTACAAGTCATTAAGAGAGCTATGTCCCAATAAAATTACTAAATAGGAATTCATTCCAAGAAAAGTCTGCTTTAGTGCTGGTAAAGTAAGCTTCCTGAACCTTATAGGATATTAAGTCTACAAGAAGATAAAGAGTCTCAAAATTGGCTTATGTTATGTATAAGTAAAGCAAATTAGTGTAAGTTGTTTTTATTTACTGCTGTGCCTTGGTGCTCAAAGAAGGTTTGCTGTGAAGGAGGCACTTAAATATTTGTTGAAAGAATGAAATAAGTGAGGAAGGGCAGAATTACTTAACAAATGCAGGTGGGATAATTGGTTACTTATTTCATAGGCACTGAAACACATAAGGACTAAAGAGTTAATGTAAAAACTAGAAAAACTAAAATATCCAAATTTTGGTAGTACTTCTGAAAGGACAACGATTTTGTAAATTTAAAAGGTCAAGAAGAAATCACAAAGGAGAATAACAGCAGTAAATCTGATGACATAAATATTAAAAGCTTATGTTTGCAAAATGTTGCAATATATAATAACCAGAATTCAAAGACAAAATGGGGAAGTGCTACAGGGAATGTAACAGCCAATGTCTTGTCACCTTTATTATGTAACGTTTTCATGCAAATTGATAAGAGAAACATTAATATTCCAAGAGCTAACAGACAACTTGCATGAAGAAATTAGAGCTCATAAATAAACACATGGAAATATATTTGAGCTGGCAATCAAAGACATTCAAAATAAGATAGTGGTTTTTCTAAACACCTTTTAAATTAGCAAGAAAAACAAAAATTATTTTTATAAAACTCAATGCTGGTAGAGATGTTAAAAATGGTGTTCTTATATTTTGTTGATGTTATTTTATAAATTGGTACCTCCTTTTTGGAAAACAGCTTGGCAATATGATATAAGGGGCCATAAAAATATTTATAGCCTTTGACCCAGTAATTTGACTTCTGGGAATCTATCCTGAGAAAAATTAATCCAAAATATGGAAAAAATTAAATTCCTAAGAGTAAATTGGGAAATACTGAATTTCCCACAACAGGGGAATGATTAATATGTTGTGGTAGAGCCACTGCTAAAAAACAACATAGCCACTTATAATTATGTGACTAGAGACCATGCAGCCACATGGGATGATGCTAATGCTTTAATATTAAATGAAAAATGAATACACACTTATATATAAAAAGATATGCAGAGGAGAAAGGATTGGAATAAATATAACAAGTTTTAAGTGGTTCTACAATGGCAGGAGGACAGTGACTTTTTTTCTTTATTTCATTTCATTTCATTTATTTCATATCATTTTTATTTTTTTGGAAATGTGTTGTCTTTCAGCCTGTTCTCATACCTGGATGCAATTGCCTCTCTTTCCTTTTGTCTTCCCCTACCCTGCCACCAAATGTCACCCAAGTTCCAACTGGTTTAAGAAGCCCTCCCCATCCTATCAGCCAAATGAAACTCTTCCTTAACTATGCTCCCATAGTCCTGTATTAACACTTCTCTTATGGTATCTCATGTGCCTTGTATGAAAATGATACACATGCAGCAGGTGTCTGTTTCTACAACTAATGCTGTAAGCCTTAAAGGGCAGGAGCTATTTGATTCCTGTTCTCTCCCTCTACAGCATGGATCACAGTGCTCTGCCTGTATGGTATGCCTGAGTAAATATTAGTTGAAATGAATTTAATTGCATTGAAGTAAACTACTCTGATTCCCTGGCAGGTGGAGCTCATGAAGGTCTTCAGCACTTGGGTCCTTTTGGCAACATCCCAAACATTGTGGCAGAGTTGACTGGCGACAACATTCCTAAGGACTTTAGTGAAGACCAGGGTTACCCGGACCCTCCAAATCCCTGTCCCGTTGGAAAAACAGGTAACAGGCATGCCCTTGGGTTCTCATGGTTGGTAGATAGAGTCTTTGGGAGGAAATTAAAAATTCTAACATCAGCTACAAATATTCTGAGAAATAGTATTTCTATTCTAATGACCCCCTATGTATTTGCAAGTAGATTGTAATGACCCACTATGTCTTCATAAGTAGATTGGAAAGAGAAATTTATTCTAAAACCGTTGGTGCATTCTGGTGGTCGGATACACCCACATAAGACTCTCTTGCCAAAGCTTTGCATTCTCTCCCTCTTTAGGAATTGATCCGTTTTTTTCTGTACTTGCTACTATTATAATAACAATGGCGAAAGATTTTCTTCTTTTTGCCTTTTCTATGCTATAGTTGCTTCCCATTTTTACTATCTTTGGAATTTACTAGTTTGTGGATTATCCATGTCCGTCTGTTTTCCTTACTTCCTTTGACAATCATCGTTTCAACCATGTCACAAACAGCATCTATCCCGAAATATTTCTTTGGAGTCAGGAGGTGACATGAGAGACAGGGCCCAAGATGATAAGAAGTTGGTTAACAAAGAAGGTTGAAACTTTCTTTGCTACTCATGTGTCCCTCCCACTTTCCTACTCCCTAATGCCAAAGAGAATGAATGTAAGCGGGCTACACTTATGGTAGGCTTCAAGCAGCTTACCTGGGTGGTTAAGAGTGGTGGCTCTAAACTCAGACTACCTGGAGGCACCTGGGTGGCTCAGTAAGTTAAGCATCCAACTCTTGCTTCCTGCTCAGGTCGTCATCTTGAGGTTTGTGAGATCAAGCCCCATGTTGAGCTCTGCGCTGATAGCATGGAGCCTAGAATTCTCTCTCCCTCTCTCTATGCCCTTCCCCTGTTTTTGTGCTCTCTTTCAAAATAAATACGTAAACATTAAAAAAACACACTGAATTCAAAACCAAGGTCAAGATTCATGACCTCGAATGAGTTAACTAACCACTTCGCACCTCGGTTTCCTCATTTGCAAAATGGGGGTTGGTGTGGGAATTAAATGAAATTATCCACGTTAAGCACTCGGCGCAGCACTTCCCACAAAGTAAAAAATTCGTTAAATGGCATCCTGATTATAATTGGTTTTGCCACTAATAAATAACGCTCTCGTTGAGCTTGTGTTAACTTCTAGCACCAGAGTAGTCTTTTCCTCCAAGCCTACAATAATAGTGGGTATTTATCATCCCTGCTTTGCATGGATGGAAACTGAATCTTAGAGCATAGCGTGTCCAAGCTTATCTATGTAGCAAGTAGCTGAGCCAAGACTCAAACCCAGGCCTAGCTGATTCAGGACCGTGTGCTCAACCACCATGACATATTGCCTTGCTCACTGGCCCCTCAGATTTTCTTAAACACAATGCAGGCTTTCTCTGAAAGAGGTTTTCCCTGAAAGATATTCCTCCTTTCATTTAGGGTAGGTGTCTGATTTCTGTGGGGTACAGAGCCTCTGCAACAACCAGAGTCACTGGATGTAACCTAGCCAACGTAGAAATACTGGCCCATGACCTCAGGAAAATCTGAATCATTGCACCAAGCCAATCACTTTAGCCACGTTTTACATGCTCATAGCGTTTGGGATGGGTAGAAGGAAAAACCAGTTCAGAATTTGAAGAGCTATAGTCTTCGCGGAGGTTTGGTTAAACTGATTAGATATGATATGGTACAGTGGTTCTTAAAGTGTGGTCCCAGACCAGCAGCATCAGCATTACCTGGAAACTTGTTGGAAGTGCAAATTTTCAGGCCTTACCTCAGACCGACTGGGTCAGAAACCCCTGGGATAGGACCCAGAAGTCTGTATTCTAACCTGCCTTCCATGTGATTCTGGTGGCTGCTAAAGTTTGAGAACCACTGTTGTAGGAGATTGGACAGAGTTTGAGCCGAGAGATCTGAGGTCTAGTCCTAACTGTTGTATGTCAGTCCACTACCCTGCGCCTCAGTTTCTTCATCTGTAAAATGAAGACATAGTGCCTTAAAGGACATAAATGTTGTTCTAGGTTAACCTGAGAAAGGAAAAAGTCCAGATCTGTGTAATCAAGCACAAGTTTTATGCATGCCAGAGCTCTGAGACGAGGCAGTCAAGGTGGGCTGGTACAGTTGGGTCAAATTACAACTCCCAGACCCCTTCTTGTTACACACTGTCTGCCATTTTCTTTGCTATTTTCCACTAAGCTAACGTTTCTCATTCTTTGTTCTACCATTATTTTCATTCTAAAAAGGAAATCACTAGCTAAATTTAGATATTATTTGTAAGAAATTGCTTGAGTTATGCTTCACTGAGAATCGTGACACCACACAGTTGAGCAATCCAAGAATAAAACCTTGGCTTCTGGGACGCCTGGGTGATTCAGTCAGTTAAGCATCTGACTTCACTCAGGTCATGATCTTATGGTTCATGGGTTTGAGCCCCGCGTCGGGCTCTGTGCTGACGGCTCAGAGCCTGGAGCCTGCTTCAGATTCTGTGTCTCCCTCTCTCTCCACCCCTCCCCTGCTCACACTCTGTCTGTCTGTCTCTCTCTCAAAAATAAATAAACATTAAAAAAAAAAAAAAAAAAACCTTGGCTTCCCTCTCCCAGGCCATGCTCTCCTCTGATTCATGGCCCAGCCACCCAGGATAGAGCAGCAGAACATGAAGAGGCCATCCCCAGGGATAGGATGTGAATCCCAGGGCACACTTTCAGGCCCCGAGGTACCACCATTCCCAGAGCAGGGCTTTATCTCTAGATCTCAGTCTGGGCCCACTCCTAAGTACTCAAGAAACAATTATGAAATGGTTGTAAAGCTGCCATATGCAGACTATCTGAACTCTTTTGACTGGCTATCCCTTTCCTACAGGTTAATTGCTGCAGATGAAGAAGTTAGATAAATAGTTCAGTGAAAAGTAGGGAGCCACGTTAGGGATTTGTTCGAATGCTAATGACTTGTACACGAGAGCTTCATGCTGCTGAGACAGTGGGTGCTTCAAGCTGCTGGAAGGCTTCATTCAGACGGGTCTCGCGAGACTGGACTATCTGGCTGGTTGTAGTGGATCCCTTGTAGCACTGACTTTGATGCAAAGGGACTCTCTTTCCTCCCCCTAGCCCTGCACAGAACTCACAGTCCGTCCTCTGCTCCCCACCTCCCCATCCTTTTAAGCTGCTGTCTAAAAGCACATTAGAGACAGGAAAAAAAGGACTCGTTTTCAGAGTATCATGTCTCATAATGATAAGGCTTAGGTAAAAGCAGCAGTGAAGTGGAATAACCTTTCTTGGGTTTGATTGAAAGACATGCTTTATTTCAAAGAGCAGTCACAGTATAAATTGTCATTTAAAGAGAGACGGTGGCAAGGAAACGATAGCAGGTGCTCTACATGTGATCAGCTCTGTTCCTCACAGCTACCCAGTCAAGTCCTTGATTCTGTCCCTCTTATAGATGAGCAGATGGGCTTAGAGAGACAAAGGTAACCTTCCCAAGGAAGTAAGACCATCTGTCAGTTATGAGCCAGGATGGGAACCCTGAGCTCTTGGTCTGTCTGACTCCAGACTTACCCCATCACCACTATAACACACACCAATACTGTCTGGTGATTGTTGTTGTTCTTATATAATGTGCTTTCTCCAAGAAGCCGAAATTGTTTCTAAAGAGCTCACGCAAGAGAAAACACAGTGACGCGTGTGGAATGGAAGTATACTAGCTAAGGAAATATTTGCTCTCATAACAGATAGAAAATCATGGTGGTAACACAATAGAAGTTTCTTTCTCACTCGTGTGAAATCCTGCCAGAGGCGGGTGAGGGTATGGCAGAGGTAGATGGTTCAGCAACCCAGACTGCCATCTTTCATCTTTACACTTGACACCCACAGTTACCCTGGTCGGCAGCAGGTAGCAAGCAGAACAACAGATGGGAGTGGGGGGTGGGAGGGAGAGGGGAGCATCCAGGAGGTTTTTATGGGCCAGTCCTGGAAGTGGAGTACATCACTTCTGCCCACATTCCACTGGCACAAACTTGGGCATATGACTCGACCTGACTGCAGGCAGGGCAAGACTGGGAAATTAGCTGGGTGCCGAGAGGGAAAGAAAAGTGGGTTTGGTGAACTGCCAACCAGTCTCTGCCACAGGTGGGCAGAGGAGTGAGAGTTCAGGATGAGCAAATCCAGTGGGAAAGTGACTTAGAGTGACTGATGTGGATAGATTCTGGCCTGTGGATATCTAGTTGTTTTTAATAAGTTAACTCTTAGAACCACAACAGATACCTTGGCCATTCCTCAAAAGCCTTTTGCTGTTTGCAGTAGATGATGGATGTCTGGAAAACACCCCGGACACAGCAGAGTTCAGTCGAGAATTCCAGCTGCACCAGCACCTCTTTGATCCAGAACATGACTATCCAGGCTTGGGCAAGTGGGTAAGTCAGATCTTAATGACTAGTAGATGTTACACTCTGGTACTGATGGCAGAGATGAGCAATAGGGTGGGGTGAGAGAAGAAAAAATGTTTAGAAGGTGATTTTTTTCAGAAATTTCTGGTTGAGAGGCATGTTAGTTAATTACCAAACCACATGCATGTCTAGGACGCGATATACCAACCCATCCCAAGTCAGTGATCTCTAACCTGCTCGTCAGCTGTAGTCTCCAAAGGCTTCTACTCTGGTCTCCTCCACAGCCTGTGTAAGTCTTGTCAGTGTTTCACAAAGCACATATAGGAAGTATATGGCTTGTGGGTTTTTTTGGTAAAAAAAAAATTGCCAATTATCTCTAGACTGAGGGAGATGATCTCTGCAGGACCAAGGAAAAATGATGCCAGAAGCTTAGACACAGACAGATGTAATTCTGCTCTATGGAAAGAGAAGGAAAATTCCAAAACGTGTACCAGTGAACTTCCTGTCAGTACCAGGCAAGAATCTATAACTGTCCGTTAAGAAAATTGCAAGCATTTGGAAGGAGAAATCATCACCATTTGGCATATGTTTGTTAAAAACAAGTTTTGTCGATCTATTTGCCAGCGTTATTCATTGACTTTGCCAGCTTGATGAGGGAAATGAAGTGAACGTGGTGTATTTGGACTTCGGCAAAGTACTTGATGAGATCTTTCATGATCTCCTGTTGGAAGAGGTGGAGAGATACAGCCTTGGCAAGAGAACATCACTGGGAGGGAGCTTGTTGAAGAGTCCATCCATGTCCATAGGGAGAGAGACTCCACATGGTGTCCTGCATGTCTTAGTACTACCCCATTCCACATATTAAATATGAAATTGTAATAAAATATTTTGAATAAAAAATACTGAACAGGTACTTACTGGATTCTCAAATGATGACACAAAGTTGGAAGGTAGAGCACTGAATGACAGAGTCAGGATTCGATAAGATCCCAACAGGCTGGAACAATGGGTCAAACAGGATCACAGTTGAATGGGAATGGAGCTATGTTCCTGTGGTTGGGCCTGTGTAATCAGATGCTGAGAAAAGTGGAAAAATCCTAAGGAGTGTTAATTCGTGGATAAGCAGGTGGTCAGTACATCTGTGGAATGAGTGAATGAGCAGATATTCCTGCCTAAGCACTTCTAGAGCTACTTGTCCCTGCTCAGCTCACTGCTGGCAGCTGACCTTGATTCCTTCATTACTGGGACTATCTTAGTCTTAGGAGTAACCTCCTTCCCTTCCTTTTACACTGTTTTAGAGAAAGGTGCCTCTCCTCATTAATTACCACTTTCATTTCTCCATTATCTTGCTTTAACATTGCATTCAGTTGCTTCCACCTACCCTCACCGTATACACTTTCCCATCTTAAAACAACAAAGCAATTTTACTTTTGCTTTCTCCAATATGCAATAAGTCTTTTAAAAAATTTAATGTTTATTTTTGAGAGAGAGAGAGAGAGAATGAGTGGGAGAGAGGCAAAGAGAATGGGAGACACAGAATCCGAAGCAGGCTCCAGGCTCTGAGCACAGAGCCCAGTGTGGGGCTCGAACCTACAAACCACAAGATCATGACCTGGGCCGAAGTGAGACGCTTAACTGACTGAGCCACCCAGGTGCCCCTCCAATATGCAATAATTCTATTTCTCTTCTTTTTCACAAACAGTTTGGTTAGGGAGAGTTGGTTCGTGGAGCCATTCTGAAGCCTACTAGTAGAATTGAAACATGTCAAATTACAGAGGTAGACATCTATAGGTTCTTGAATAGGAGACTGAAATCATGAAAGTCTTCTATAAAAGAAATTATTTCTGGTGGCATATGGAAGGATGAAAGAGAGAAGAGTAGATTAAAGGAAATAAAAAACTGTAGGAAGTAATTCCAGTTATGAAGGCCATGAACATAGTAAATTTGAGTGAACCTCGTCAACGTGATTAGAATCTAAGACATTTCGAAGGCAGATGGGGAGCCAGTTAGAACTGGTATATGGCATAAATATAGTAGGAGGAGGATGGAAGAGCTATGTCTGGTTTATGTGAAATGGATGGCATGAACTTTTCTTCTGATGCAAATTTTTAAAGAAAGGAATAAAGAAGAGAGGGAGGTAGGAGGAAAAGAGGGGAGCAGAGAAGGTGGAGAAGAGCAGGAAATAACAGAGGAGCCCCAGGAAGGAATCCGCAGGAGACGGGCAAATCCACAGAAGCAAGGGCCAGTTTCAGCAAAGAACAAGTGGAAGATGCTAAGCCTGCTTCGTTCCAGATGCTGCGCTAGGTGCTTGATCTATAACAGTCTCTGAGACATGGTGCTGGTCTTCAATGAACTTACCACCTTGTGGCTGAGAAGAAATGTGAAAACACAACGAACCCAACGTAGCACGGTCCAGCTTCATGTTCTAGCTATGCTGTGATCACTAGGAGGTACAATTACTGGCGAAGAGGGAAGATAAGGGCAGATAAGGAATCTCTAAGATGGAGGGCTTGCACAGCCAATTGTACAATTGCCAGCGAGGAAGTTGAAGGCAACACTGAAGTCTAAGGTGAGAAGGGCCCCTGAAGAACGGGTAGGTTGGAAATGAGCAAAAGGAAGCAAGAGTGAGACTGGGAAAAGTGTGAGTGAGGGCAGAGAGCCCTTTTGAGGAAGCAGGAGAGATGGAAACTTCTCTCCTGCCAACTTTCCTTGCCTCTTCTTGAAAGCCTGGATAGATTACTATTACAGATCAATGACCAGGAACAATGTTTACATGCCTTTTATCATCAGTAATTATGTTTATTTAAACCTAAGTTTCTCTCATTTATTTTCTCAGTACCACCTGGCAGTGAACATGATTTGCTTGAACTTCACATGGTAGTGGGAATCAAGTACAGTAGTCTTCCCTTATCCAAGGGGGATGGAATGACGGTCTCAAGCTTGTCCTAAGCTCAACCAGATTTTAAGTTAACAACGTAATTATCTTAAACAAGAACAGTGCACACAAGACCACGATTCCTTATATGCTAATAATGTTTGCCTGTCTTTGACATTGGCTGGAGCTCAGCTGGGTCTTTAGCAATGATTCATATATTAGAAATATCAGTGTCTGTCTCGTTTCCTGCATGACTTTCTCTTTGTTAATGCATCAAGACACGTTTTTTAAATGCACATCACATGCCTTCCAGGCCCTGTGTTGGGTGATGGGAATGGAGATTAAGAATAATAGTAATTGTATTTTATTATATGATAGTAAGTAGTAATATTTATTAAGCATGTACTGTGTGCCAGACACTGTGCTAAAAATACATGAATTATCTCAATCTGCCCATCCCAAACACGCCCATTTTACAGATGAGAAAAAACAGGTTTAGGGGGTGTGAGTAGCCTGCTCAACACCACAGAGCTGATTATCAGCAGAGGTAGGATTTGAACTAGATCTTCTGACTCCAGGAGTTCTTTAAAAACTGGTAGATTTCTTATCTTTTCATGGCTCATGGCTCATCATGTGTCCTGTACTGTGGTCCCATCAAGTCCTGCCTAGGACTGGCTATCTTTTGGATGGTGTGTGTGCCCCCAGTGTGGAGTGGCTATACCCAAAGGCTGGCTCTTGTGGGTGTCAGTCAGCCCCTCCTTCACACAGTAATTGCTGACTGCTGCTTAGGAAAAAGTTTTCTTGAAAAGCAAATATTTCTCCTTTCCAAGCGCTATTCATATCTTTTCCTCAGCCCGCTGGGTGATTAGGGTCTCTTTCTCCCATGGAACCAGCTGATCATGGCCAGAGCCGACTCCATGAGAGGAACGAGAAGCAAAGACTTTCTCTGCCTTTCCTTGTGTTTCAGGACCTCAACACAGCTGAAGAGTCGAATCCTCTTCACTTTGGGTTCGTCTCATGTTTCCATGTGATTAGGTTTGAATTCTGCCTTTCTGATATGTTCCTCTTAGTGTTTCACATCAGGAGGCACATGATGTCACTCTGTCCCAGAATTGGTGACTTGTTCTAAGTGATGCCTGCCTGGTTTCTCAGGTGTAAAGTTACTGTTTTTTTCCCCCCTTTGAAATTAATCATCTGTGGGGAGGTACGTTGCAACTGTATAAATGTTTGGTCCCCATTAAACTTTCAACCAACAATCTTAGTCTTCATCGATGATACTCACTAAAATCAGTCATAACCATGGTACTTGTAAAACAGTGATTTTTAAACTCTATTACTCATTCTGCATTTACTGGTTGCCATTTGACTCTAAACAACAGTCCCCCCTTTTATTCATTTATTTATTTAAAAATCTGTTTATTTATTATCAGTATGGATTGGTTAATTCCTATTATTTATTTTGGCATTCACTCTGTCCTAGATATAGCCAGCAGGAGTCTCCAAGTTGGCTTCTCTTTCCCTTTGACACATCTCATCACTTCTTGAGCACGTTCTTACTTTATGGGACAATTAGATGTTTCAACTCCATTGATCCTTAAACTTTCCCTGCCCTAGCCCTGGATTCAGACATTCTCCATTCCCTGGTTCCATTTAGGAATGGAATTTGAAACCAAGATCTGGGCAGTTGTCCAAAATCTTGATGGCACAATAGAAAGCCCTTTTTGTGAACTCAAACCTGCTACTCACATGGAAAACAGGCTCACCGCTCCCCCATCCCTACCCTGTCTACAAGGAATGGGTATCAGGAGAGGGGGCTGTTTTCTTCTCATTCTTTTTGTATACTTCTTTTCCCCCCACACTGTACCTGCAGCCCTTGCTTCACATCCATACAGTAATAGCAGGGCTAGTCGGGAATGCCCCAGTCACTTTCATGCAGGGCTGGGAAACTCTCATCCAGCTAATCCTAACCCTGGCTCTTAGGAAAACCCAGGGACTGTCTCTGGGAGGACAACTTGGTAGACCTTTGGCATTTCTTTTCGAATGAAGGTTCTTATTTGTATAATCTGCCCCACAACCTTCTATTTTTTTATATAACTTGTTTTATTTTTTATTTTTTAAAATTTACATCCAAATTAGTTAGCATAAAGTGCAACAATGATTTCAGGAGGAGATTCCTTAGTGCCCCTTACCCATTTAGCCCATCCCCCCTTCCACAACCACTCCAGTAACCCTCTGTTCTCCATATTTAAGGGTCTCTTCTGTTTTGTCCCCCTCCCTGTTTTTATATTATTTTTGTTTCCCTTCCCTTATGTTCATCTGTTCTTTGTCTTAAAGTCCTCATATGAGTGAAGTCATATGATGTTTGTCTTTCTCTAATTTCACTTAGCATAATACCCTCCAGTTCCATCCACGTAGTTGCAAATGGCAAGATTTCATTCTTTTTGATTGCTGAGTAATACTCCATTGTGCTTTATCCATTCATCCATCTGCTTTCTCCACATCTGCTTTATCCATTCATCCATCGATGGACATTTGGGCTCTTAACATACTTTGGCTCTTGTTGATAGCGCTGCTGTAAACACTGGGGTGCATGTGTCCCTTCAAAACAGCACACCTGTATCCCGTGGATAAATGCCTAGTAGTGCAATTGCTGGGTGGTAGGGTAGTTCTATTTTTAGTTTTTTGAGGAACCTCCATACTGTTTTCCAGAGTGGCTGCACCAGCGTGCATTCCCATGCCCCACAACCTTCTGAAGGAGTTGAACTGAATCGATGCTGTCTTGACCCCCCAGGTGGTGCAGTGGAAGTTTGCCACCCACGGTTGACCAGCTGCCCCACCCCCTCATTCCAGCTCTGGGCCCCCTGACCTCCCAGCCCCCAGAGCCCTTCCCCAGTCTTGGTGCAAACTCCCAGATGTTCTCTGCACAACAGGAGTTGTTATGTCCACAGAAATGCAACTCCAGAGGACAAGAATGAGCCTCCCGGCGATGTGCTCGTTCTTTGAGACTGTGATCTGCACATCTGCCTTTTCTCCCTTCTAATATTAGATTGACCAGTTTCCCAAGTGAGCAGGAGACCGAGGCTGTGGCCAGTATTGGCCTATTGGGTACTCTAGATCCTTCACTCCCTGGTGCAGCCTCCCTGCATAGTTGAGGTTGGGCAAGAGATCCACGTTGTAAATTGCGGGTGGGGTAGATTTTAATGAACATGAAAATGATGAAGCTCATTCTTGGCATCTGTCCTTTGTATTTCCAAATGTACCATTAAAAAAAAATCTCTATATCCAAAACAGTTCAGAGGATACAAGTGTTGTATAAACTTGGTCCCTAACAGAACTCTGTCATCTCTTTAAAAAAAAAAATCAATGGCAGTATATTTTATTTAGAGTAAGATGCAGTCATCTCTTTTATGCATTATTTCCCTTTGGATGAAAAAAAACACAAATAAGTCCCCCCAATACCCCTTCTCCCATTTTGCCTTCAGATTAAGTGTTCTTTTATAATCTCAATAGGGAAACCTGTGGAACTTGTGTCTGATATTCTAGAGCTCATTTAAATCCACTATGTGCTTGAAATACAGCAATATGTGGAAACACTTATACAAACTGTGGTAACAGAGCCCGTTTTTTTTTTCTTCCCCCAACATAGCTTTCCTTCTGCCAAGAAGTTTTTTGGCAGTTTTTAAAAGGTTCACTCTATTAAAAATGTTATAGACCAAATGGTTTTCCGACTGTCTTGACTGGGGGCACTGACTTAAGCCACAGGAGGAAAGGTTGCAGAAGTCAGGATGTCTCATTTATTTACATAGAGGATTGTTATTAATAGTCAGACACTCCTCTAGAGAACAGTTTATGTGTACAGCTCATAAAAAGGGAGTTGGATACAAAAGTAAAATGAGATAAAACTGTTTGTTTTAAACAAAGGCTGTTCAAAGTGAGGAGCTGAGTTTCCAGTGCCTCTTGTGTTTTAGAATGTCGTATTTTCCTGTTTATATGATTGTTGGTGACACTGGTGTGCCTTGGGGCATTGCAGAGAACTTTATTAAAAGCTACACAACCACCAGTCTTTCTCTTGTGGTCTATCTTTCTGACGCGACATTCCTTTCATCTAACTTTGTTTCCAAAATATGTGTGTGCAAATATCCAGGGGGACACACCAAGTATCGCTTCTAAAATAGACGTTCACCAAATTTGATCCATAACTTCTGTGTTCGTGTTTTCTTTTCTCCCCATTCTAGAACAAGAAACTCCTTTACGAGAAGATGAAGGGAGGACAGACACGAAAGCGGAGGGTAACGTGTGGCTGGCTGAGCTGCTGCTGGTGGGATGCCTGGAGCTTTCTGAGTGTGACCCCTCAGTTGTCGGAAAGTAGCAGAGGCCTTTCATGAGCCATCCTGGGAGGGCGGAACTCGGGTCCCGTGGAACGAGGGCCACGCTCTTGGTTTCTGGGGTGGCCTCCCCACGACTCGGCACATGGTTTTGAGTGGAGGGCTGTTGCGTGGTGATCCCACCACCTCCACTGCATTCGCGAAATGGGTGTAGCGTCCCTCCCATGGGTGTGGGAATTTGGGGAGCACGTGAGGGTGTCTTTCCTTAGAGGGGCTCTGGGCAGCTGTGCACACATCTGCACTGATTCTATAAACACAAAAGACAGGAACAAGGACGTGCTTGCTGAACTGCAAGCTCCAGGCAATAATTTTGAAGGAATGTAGGGGCAAAGGATGAGATGAACAAACCTCATTCCTCCTACATAGCTTTTCTTCACCTAGCCCAGCCCCCTTCCCCAGACTTGGCACAAATTGATGTGAAACGCTCTTCATCTGTTACATTTGTTTGCCAACCGGTGAATTTGCTGCCGGCTTCCTCATTTGCCATCTCAGGGCTGCCCGTGGTGGGATGTTGGTCTGGGTGTTGTGCGTTGAGCCACTATGGTGTTGCCTCTTGTAAAGCTGAATGTCAAGTCTGCTTTGGGTTTCCAATGTATTGAATGGCAGCGAGACTGAATAAGTGATCAGTGACTATTCTGACAATCCACTGGTGCTCTAGTGGATAGAAGTGCCTGGCAACCCCCTCCTCTCCTCCTCTGACCAGGTGGAGGAAAAAGTTAAAGTCCTGTTATTATATAGCAAAGTGCCATGTAGTAACCACATTAGTTAAATGTACAAACCAAACCATATACTCAAGGCCACTATTTCTTTTTTTTTTTATTTTTAAAAAAAAATTTTTTTTTCAACGTTTTTTATTTATTTTTGGGACAGAGAGAGACAGAGCATGAACGGGGGAGGGGCAGAGAGAGAGGGAGACACAGAATCAGAAACAGGCTCCAGGCTCCGAGCCATCGGCCCAGAGCCTGACGCGGGGCTCGAACTCACGGACCGCGAGATCGTGACCTGGCTGAAGTCGGACGCTTAACCGACTGCGCCACCCAGGCGCCCCAAGGCCACTATTTCTTAAAAACAGCAAGTGCCTGGATCTCGGCAAAGTTTGGGAATCTGGGCAGTGGTAGTTGTGGCCATTCTGCACAGTTCTGCCAAATCCAGTCCGAGTGCTTGAGAAGGCATAGATCTTCTGGACACAGCATTAATTCACGGGCCCCCACAACAGAAAGTTCCAAGCCCCTCTGCTGCCTGACACGTGGCCAGTTTTGAGAAGCAAAGTTGTCTGGAAACTGATCTTCTTTGGGAGGGTTAGCAGGGTTATTAGGGGTTTTTCTTGGGTGATTACAGTTTCCAGTGGCAAATGGTGACAGGAAGGGTCTGAAGGGTGTAATGTGGTCTTGAGAGAACATCAAGAAATTCTATTTCAGGACCTCAGAATACACATAATTTACCGGTAAGATGGCTCGAGTATCTCCCCATGGCACAACAAGAACAGTTCCAAATAAGACCAATGACCGACCCAAAATGAAAAACTTAGCATGAAGCTTTAATTGTCTCTACTTCCTGGCTCACCGTTCCTTGTGCCCTGACTCGGCTAGTGACTGTGGGTCAGGATTTAGGTCATTTTTCCATGAGACCAGTGATTACCAAAACTCAGAATTCTGGCTAGGACACATGTTATGAAGGATTGTACTTTGGTCTCAACTTCCTCCACATAGGAAAGGCCTAGAATTTATGAAAATAAGGGTCATTTTGACCCAGTCGTATCAAATTCTTCCTGTTCTCAGACATCTACAAAAACCCATGGTCATGCCATAAATCCTGACCCCCTGGGGACTCAGGGGGACACAGAACTTGCTTCCCCTGCCATCAGGCCTCATGTGATGCTCCCATTGATTGAAGAGTTTAATCACCTGCTCAAGTGCACCCATCACCAAGGCTTTCTCCAATGAAGCTCAGTATCTGCTGTGGGTTTCCAAGGCTCCCAATGGTTCTTCCAGTTATGAAATGGGGAAAAAAATGTTCTCTCTGTAACCTAGCCAGTCCCTCTCACCCAGGAGAGGAGATAGATATGTAAGTGCCTTGAGTTCTTCAGAGGATTCTTAAAATCAAGTATCATTATTATTAATCCTTTTAAGTATAGGATTCAATACTGATGAAAATTTATCAAAAAAGTTCAAGTGATTGCTCCTTTTGCTTCCTCACTAATTTACTCCCCCACCCCCCAGTATTTGGCATTTTCTGGGTCTAGGCGGAAGGACTTGCTCCTTTGAAAGTCCCTTTACCCAGAGGGTTTCTCCCGAAAGTTACAACAGACCCCCAGGTAGTTTTATGTAACTTTATGTATTTGCTTAAATCTAATTGAATTCCACTTGCTTCATGAGTAGAAAGTCAACTCCCCTTTGCAAACTTTAACCATTAAGATGGATCTTGTTAATATCTGAGATCTATTTATCTTAAAGAGCTTATCCACCTTTTATTCCCATATTTGATAAATATGGAAATCTCATATCCTTTTTTAATGTCTTAGAATTTTCAGGTAAATATTGTTACTAAAAAACAATAAAGATACTTATGATACTGAGTACACTTTTTCAGTGCACGCTTGTGTCACCTACCCGGAAATTTTAATATGACTCTCTGGAGTCGGCCAGGCCATTCTCGTTGACAGTCTCTATGTAGAAAGCATTTTAGTTATTTTAAACATGTTAAAGATGCCTTCCCAGCAAAGTACTATGTTTTTGTGACGTGTCACTTTTCAGATATGAGGATGTTGCACACTTTGTAATTCTCAGTTTGTAATGCATTTTTGCTGGATGAGTTGGGCCTTTCGTGATTCATGCATTTAGCTGTCAGAATGTGGAAGGGCTTTTACAAAATCTCTTTCGGAGAATGACCTGATCACCCTTCAAAAAGCCAAGGCAGACAATGTCCCCTTGTCTAGAGAGACCCACCTGTGAACTGCCTCCATTCATCCATGGGGACTTGGGATGGATGATCATTTGTAACTACAGCCTCTTGCTTATATTTTTGTCCAGTTATTGGAAGGGGACTTCAATAAACAAATACCTTCCAAAACTTTCGAAATTTTTTCTGCTTGGTAAATACTATGTTATAAAGCTCCAATTACTAGTTCAAATCCAAACCTCAAAAAGTGGATATGTATTAAAGAAGGAATGGAAAAACCTTGACTCATTCAGAATAGCAACAGATGAGAGATTTCAAAGTCTTGAGTCCAAAGTAAAGGCACCTTGTGCAGAGCTTACTTCTTTTCTTTAGCTTTTGAACTTGAAGGTGGAAATGATTGCTAGGGTCACTGATGAATCCTCTTTAGGTAGAATGGAAGAATTAGGTAGCATGTAAAAATCAATACAGCAACAGGATGTCCTATGACCAGTCTACAGACACTAATTCCTACTTGATCTGTTGCCTTCTTTAGAACGTTCTTATAAAATATACTTTAATGCATTTCACATTCTCTCTTCCACTAAATAAGGCCTTATTCATATGGGGCTTGGTATCTAAGTCGTAGTGAGAACTTGTTAGCTGATTCACTCCAAAGCTTTGTGCCAAAGAACTCTTCGGTTGTGTGCAAGACACAATTAAAGACATCTGTCGGTCAAACAGTGTTTCTCAGGCCACTGAGATTTTGAAGATGCACTGAAATAATCATGTGGTAGGTGGTAGGTACCACTGTTACCTTGTTTTTAACCCAATAGGCCAGACACAATTCTCACTCACGTCTTTTCTTTTGTGAGATGTCTGTATCTGATGTTCAGGTATAATACCAAACTTTTTTTTTTTTTTTTCCAGAGTATCAATCCATATCTACAAGGACAGAGACTGGACAACGTTGTCGCAAAGAAGTCGGTCCCCCATTTTTCAGATGAGGATGAGGACCCAGAGTAGGGTGAAGATGCTGGGTAGAAACCCACACGGCCCGTAGGCCTCAGTACTGCTTACGTGCACGTGTTATTAGAGCCCCTGTGAATGGCAGCATGTTTCTAATTTAGACTAGTATGGATGAAAAGCAGCTGCATTTTGATATTGCATTGTCCTTCACACCGATAGCTCTGCTTTCTACCAAATTAGAATAAGAGCTCTTTTCTTTTTAAATGTGGATCTGCAACGGGCATTGAAATTAAGGTGTATATATCAACAACAGTAAAAAGCAAGACTATGAATGAAATGTCCTCAGACTTCTTGAAATTTAAAATGGTGTTTTGGGCTGTGCTGTTTTGGTCAAGTCTGTAGAAAGCTGGCATTTGATTTTGATTATGTAGTTCACCCAGCCCTTGGGCATTGTTACACATCAATAAAGAAGGTTGTACTCAAGAGGAGGAGCGGACACATTTCACTTGCCTACATCTTAATAAATGTGTATGCAAGCCTTGGTGGGTGAAGCTTTTTTCTTTAGATCATTATAAAAACAATTTACGTGCTTGCTAGAACAAACTCACAACACGATCTCATTTGATCTTAACACTAATGCTGTGACGTACGTGGGGCTGGTAGTATTATCCCCATTTTACACGTGGTAGGACTGAGACTCTGGGCTTCCACAAAAATCTAGAAGTGGAGCAAGCAGTGCATGATGACTGAGGTCTTTGGCTTTGAGTTACTGTGTCTTATTCAGCAAATACTGGGTTTCTAACACATGCCAGGCACAGAGCTGGGCTCTGTGGGTACTTCGGGGGCTCAGACTGACCCCACCCATTCCTCAGCAGAGTATGTAATCCAGGTCGCAAGACATCTCTCCGTGAGCACAGAATAGGTCGGTCAGCGACACTCCGCTTGTAAAGTTTAGAGCTACAGATGCAGGCACGCTCCCCTGCCTGTTTCTGAAAAGATGTGCAATTTTCAACCATCTGAGTCCTCCCAAGCCAGAAAGGCAATTCAGTGGAAGGCTGGCAGGATGCAGTTCACTGGTGAGGTTTCCATGCCTTTTACAACTCTTCACTGTAAAGAAGACAACAGTTCCAGGCTTTGATATCATTGGCCTCAATTTCCTGGTCTATAAAAGGGAGACAGCAGTGAGAAAGCACTGAGGAGAAACAATTCTTGGTTTTAATTTTAATGAATGCACATTAAGTCTAAATGCCAGTGACTTATCTAATAGAAACAGCTTGACTGCCTTCGTCAACACAGGAGTCTGTTACTATCACTTATAAAAACCAAGAAAGGTATTGGCATGTTTTTTCATAGCAAGAGGCATTTTTTTCTAGAGAGCATCAGCAGGCAGTTTTGCCACATCTCATAGCATGATTTCAGCAGCACCCTCGCCACCTGATTCCAAAAGATAGTTCCCTCGCGTTCTAGAGCGTACAGAGCTGGGAGGGCTTACCCTATGGATCTTGTGTTTTGTGGGCATGTAGTTACTTTTCATTTCAGTTTTAACTCTCTTAGAAAAACCAAAGGATACGTCTTTTTCTGAGATTGGACAGAAGGAAGGAAAAATGGCTACAAGATGTTTTGAGGCCCCAAGGAAGGAAGCGTAACAGGAGGAGGTAAGGTCACTGTGCCTGTTTGTCCCAGTTGCCCTCAGATGGGTTCTTAGCCCTCCCCTGTTGTCTGAATGACAGACTGTGTTTCCAAGGCTCCCAGGTCAGCTGACCTCTACCTGCATTTAATATGAGGTCACTGAGAGGAGAGTAAAGGTGAGAGATGGCAGAAAACAAGGTAATTTGTTTTCTGTCTCCGTAGCTGCATCTTCCCCTTAAGGGCCCATGTCCCGCTAGGTGAGCATGGCTCCAGCCATCTTGCCTCTTCCCCTGGTCCCAGCGGCTCCAGGAGGCCATGGCCTCTGCCATATTGTTAATCTCTGGGTTATTTCACTCACCCTAGTAGGCTCTTTCATCACCCGTGTAACCAGTTTTCTATATTAAATTCCTTCTGTTTGAAATCTTTAGAATGTTTTCTGTTTTCCTGATTGGACCTTGACTGATAAAATCATCAGGGGAATCAAGAATTAAGCACTGTGAGAAAAATGTAGAACAATCAAGGTGGGGAACAGATAGCATGATGCTTCTTGATTTTTAATGTAAATATGATGCATTTGGGGGAATATTGTTAAAAATGCACACTGTGATGCAGTAGGTCCAGGGTAGACCTCAGATTTTGGCAGTTCTTGTGATGCTGATGCTGCTGGTCCATGAACAGCATCTGAGTAGCACAGTAATAGAGGATTAGGAAAAGCTGAATGGAAGTGGGGGAACTGCCCTGACACCAACTTAATTTAGTCTGAATCTATAAGGACCCTGTCAGCATTGTGTGGTAACCTTATCCAGCCACTCTAAGCACCTTGGGAAGAAAAGCAGAGAGGACAGACACGGGAGTGAGCCTCATGGAGGAACATCAAGAAGTCAAAGATCCTAAAACACCAGAGAAAGCAAACGGAGTTGTCCCATTTGAGATCTGAGCCTTTGTAATGGGTTGAGCCAAGACCAGCGATCCGAGAGGTCAAAAGAATGTAGGAAATGATGTGGACCAAAAATAAAATCAAGGAGTTGGCAGTTAGGGGGACGATGAGTTTGGATTCTTGACAAAGGAAAAATTTTCAGGTGATGGTAAATGATGTCTCAGTTGGGACAACTACAAAAAGTCAGAATAGCGTGGAGCTAAAGATCAATGGACTCGGGAGAGGTAGAAAAACCATGAGGTCAGGGAACAAAAGGCAGAAGCATCAATGTGGGAGGTAAAGTCTTCACGTTAGAGGGGGTCAGGGTACCAAAGTTCTGTACAAAGTCAAAGCTCCACCACAAGCTTGTAGAGTACAGGGTAAAACTGAGAGCCAGGATATTCTGACACTAACTGGAATGCTGTGTGCCTACACATTTTTATTTCTTCTTACGAAGTTCTAGATTCTCAAAGGGATCTGTGACCCTCAAAAGGTTAGAAATCGCTGTTGAGAGTAGCAGTGTGAGCCATGTTGGCAGTCACTAAGGAATATAAATGTTCGTTATGAGGGGTCCTTGAGAAAGAAAGGACAGAAAAACTTCTCCCGTGTAGATTTCCAAAAGAGATCTTCGTGGTCAACCACTATCAATGACGTCACCAGTGGGTGAAAAACCAAGAGTTAATTCCTGATGGTTAGATCAGGCCAGCAGCACCTGAACCCACTGGTCAATCAGATCAAAAAGAGATGGATATTATATGCCTCCTGCTGTGATTAATAAGAAACAATGTCAAGGAAATATTCTTGTCAAAACAATCTAACCTAAAACTCTAGATTTAACTCCCTGTCAACAGTAAGCACAGGGAGGAGAGAAACATGTTAAACACACTGCTGAGAAGCAATCACCAAAATCTAGAATGGGGGAGACTACAGGACAAGTGACCTAGCATTTTTCAATGAATAAATAGCAGGAATTGAAAACAAGGAGGTGGAAACTGTTCAGATTTTGTTTAAAGCTTATTTATTTATATTGAGAGAGAGAATGAAAGCAGGGGAGGGGCAGAGAGAGAGAGAGGGGGGGGGGAGGGAGACAGAATCCCAACCAGGCTCTGTGCTGTCAGTGCAGAGCCCAGCTCGGGGCTCAAACTCATGAACAGTGAGACCATGATCTGAGCTGAAATCAAGAGTTGGACATTTAACCAACTGAGCCACCCAGGTGCCCCACTGTTAATAGACTTTAAAAGGCTTAAGAGACATAACAAACCAAATACAATGTGTGAGTCTTAATAGTACCCTGACTCAAACAAATCAAATTAAAAAATTGATGTGGGGCACCTGGGTGGCTCAGTTGAGTGTCCGACTCGGCTCAGGTCATGATCTCATGGTTCATGAGTTTGAGCCCTCATTGGGCTCTGTGCTGACAGCTCGGATCCTGGAGCCTGCTTCGGATTCTGTGTCTCCCTCTCTCTCTGCTCCTAACCAACTCGTATTCTGTCTCTGTCTCTCTCAAAAATAAATAAACAAAACAAAACAAAAAAAACATTGATGAGACAATTGACTAATGACTGGCTGGATATTTGGTTTATTTAAGGGTTACATGGTATTATGGCTATATTTTCTAAAAGCCCTTATTTCTTAGGGATAAATTCTGAATTATTTATAGATAAAATGGTAAGATGTCTTGGAGTTCCTTTAAAATAATCCAGTGGTAGTGATGGTAGGAGGGTTATTGGGGGTATAGATCAATCAAGATTGTCTCTAAATTGATATTTGTTGAAGCTGGGTCATGGGTACATGGGGATTCGTTGTACTTCTATCTCTACATTTGTGATTACTTGAAATTTTCTACAATACAGCCACAATTAATGGTTTACGAGTAGGTTATGTATGGTAAGCACTGACCTAGAAATAACAACATCGGACAAGGTATACCGCTTTACTGGATAAGGCTATGGAAAAGGTGAGGAAGCAAAAAGGAAGATTAATGAAGAGAATTTCCCTGGAGTGTTGTGAAGGGACCTAGCAGAGGGTTCCACGGAAGAGACAATCTGGTGGTAGCGGTGGTGATGGGTCAGAGTCCGTGGGAGGAGAAGGGATTGTCATAGAAAGAGAAAGGTGACTGGAAGCAGTAAAGAAGGGGGACCTTCATAAGACTGACGGATGCAAAAAGGCCATTTCTTTCTGGGGGAGTCTGGGCTGCATCCACAGAAACACACCAATTTTCCTGGGAGCTGGAAGGGTTATTAACTCACCTCTGGGGTCTGTTTTTCTGCAACGCTCCAGCCAAGGATCTTTGACAATGGGAAGGTTGTTTATATTTCTCCCTGCCACCTATCCACACACACACACACACACACACACACACACACACACAGAACTAAAGAAGATGAAAGAAGAAAAAAGAATTCTGAGCACGGTGGCCACAATGTAAGGCAAATGTGCCAGCATCATCAGCCATTAGACCTGATTGAACTCCCGCTGTGCGCACAGCCAGCTGGAGGCCCTGGGGAGCAGTTACACAGCATGAGGAAGACACACAGCCTTAGCACTGGAGGCGTTTACATTGGGAACATTCTAGAAGAGAATTTCCTCCATTCTTGCTGCTAGGAGAGAGAAAGTAGACCAAATTTCCTATTTACCCAGCTAGATACAAAAGGCACCAGAACCACTCTTTCCTCCTCCCCCTGCCTTTGAAACTTTCAGAGATACCAAGCTTCACTGAGAAATGTCACAGATAACAGTCATAGCCTGAGGCATGGGGTCTGGGACCAGAAGTCTCCAGTTCTGTATCTGCCACAGCATCACATAGTGATCACTAAGGTGCCACTGCCTTGGCCCAGGGGGACAAGGGAGCCAAGAAAACAGAAATATTTTTTTTTAAATAGCAAATGTCAGGTAGATTATCTGCTAGAGGAAGTTAGTCCTCCAGGGAGGACTGTGGAGCAGACGCCAGAATCCTCAGGGGGTGGTGGGTGAGGGAAGGGTGTAGTTAACCATTACACTTACTACTTGGCTAGTGGGCATGCACAGAAAAGAAAGAGAAAAAATAGTAAGTGGTGTGGGTTGAAAATCGTTGAGAGCACTGTTCCTGGGGGGTTTTTTCATTCAAAGACTTATAGAAAATACTGATGTAGGTATAAGTGTGCGGGGAGAGAAGCACCACCAAGAGATGGGAAGGTGGCAGCAATAAAGCTAAACCAATGAAGCCAAGGCTGTGTGAAAAGGTCCACATTTCGGGGGTGGGGGGCATTGCGAGTCAGATGGAATGGTAAACAAAGACGATGGAGTTCAAGGTTGCTGAGCTGGGGCAGGGTTGGGCAGGATGTTGTAGGAGCTCCTGTTCAAAGCCTAGCAAATTTCACATCTGTGAAAGCCTCCATTTCTAGACCCAGTGATCTCATTATTACCACAAAATTGAAGATGAAACACAATAGTCACTGCTTTTTTTTCTGATACCCAAGAACTGCACCAGTTTAGTGAAATCTCACCTGGAGCCCTTTTCTAGTGATGGTGCTGGGAGTCGGCAGACACATAGTTTGAGGAGTATCCACGAGAGCATCCAAATGGCAAGGAGCACCTGGTGGGCTGCTGGGTTCCTCGTCTCTGTGCAATCAACATAAATACGTGGTCTTTTATGGTTTCAATAATCATTCAGGTACATGCCTGGCAGGTGGTCCAGAATCTCCTTCCATAGGGCTCTTCCAAACAATTGTCTAAGAACCGTAGGAAACATCATCAGTCTGGAGTGGGGGGAGCAAGGATTGCTTGAGCACCGTCAGAAACTACGGGCATTTCTTTTAAAGAAAAAATTTTTAATGTTTATTTTTTTTTTATTAAATTTTTTTTTCAACGTTTTATTTATTTTTGGGACAGAGAGAGACAGAGCATGAACGGGGGAGGGGCAGAGAGAGAGGGAGACACAGAATGGGAAACAGGCTCCAGTCTCTGAGCTGTCAGCACAGAACCTGAGGTGGGGCTCGAAATCACACACCGGGAGATCATGACCTGAGCTGAAGTCGGATGCTCAGCCGAATGAGCCACCCAGGTGCCCCAGGTATTTCTTGCTTTTGGCATTACTGGTGAAACTTGACCTTGCTTAATGTTTAGATATTTATCTAGACTCACATCCCAGGATGGCTGCCGTGGGGCTCCAGAACCAGGCTGTGAAGTTAAAACTTGCTGAATTCACCGTCACAGCTCCTTTCTAGAGTACGATCCCGTTCTACATGGAGCAGCATGTAGAACTGCTCCAATATGTGCCACCTTACCAGCCTCTTCCCTCACTCTCTCTTCAAGGACCACTCAAAACCAGACTAGGTCTAGCTATGCCCTTTCCCAGAACACTGGCCTCTGCCATACTAGAGAAGCTGGCATTTGAAACAGCCCTTTCATTGGGCAACCAGTTGACTCTTGAGAGAGAGCATTGCTGCACATACAAGTGGAAGATAGCTGAGATTCTTTCTGAGGTTCTGTGATTCATTCACAAATACCTCACGTGTCATGACTGTGCCAGGTGGGGAGACAAAAATGATTTATGAGCCCAAGGAACCCACAATGCAGAGAGCCTGAGAGGGTTGCGGGAGTCATGGCAGAATCTGTGCAGATACTCTGAAGACCCACAAAAGGACAGCTAACCCAGAATGAGTGGATCAGGAAAGGAAGCCAGAAGGTCTCGAAGAGGTTTTCTTTGCCTGAAGCATTTTGCCTTCAAAACCAAGAGGGAGAATGGAAGCTGAGTCTCGAAGAGGTTTTCAAAACCAAAAGGGAGAATGGAAGGCAGAATGCTTCAGGCAAAGAAAAATAAATAAATCAAAAGCACGAAGGAATGTGCAAAACTATAGACAATAGCACGCATCAGGGTTCAGTTTGGAAGTAGCATAAAGGGTAATACGCCAAGGAAAGCTAAGAGATAAGCCTGGTGACAGAGGCAGAGCCCATGAGAGCCTTATGGACCACACTAAAGGGTGTGGAGAGTCCCAACAGCATTTTATAAGAGGTAGGGACATTATCAAGCTCATAGTTTACAAAGATCCCTGGGGACAGTGTGCAGACAAGGCCAGAGGATGTTCAAGTCTATAATCTAGACAAGAGAGAATAGAAGGGGGGAGAGCAAGGGAACTAGAAATAATGAAAGTTCAGGGCACAGAGAAATTCCAGGCCTTATGAGCCTGAGAAGCAATTTGTTGTTGTTGTTGTTATTGTTGTCGCTTTTAATTTTTTAATGTTTTTATTTATTTTTGAAGGAGAGAGAGAGAGCATGAGCGGGGGAGGAGCAGAGAGAGAGGGAGACACAGAATCCAAAGCAGGCTCCAGGCTCTGAGCTGTCAGCACAGAGCCTGACGTGGGGCTCAAACTCACGGACCGGGAGATCATGACTTGAGACAAAGTCGGAGGCTCAGCTGAATGAGCCACCCAGGCACCCTGCCTTAGGAGCTATTTGTAAAGCTAGGCAGACTCAGTGTTGGCTATGTGTGCCATCTTTATCTCATTATGTCAGAATATTTAGGCTTAAGTCTGGGAGAATATGAACTCCAATGTAATGGGTAGATATTCTTCCCAGCAATTTTCACCTAGATATACATTGAGGTCAGAGGTCATTCTTTCCCCCAGAACAGGTAGCGCTGTCTCTCTTCTCACTCTCCTCTGTGATATGAGACCTCACACATACTTCCAGTCTCCAGAGCAGGGCATAACAATAAGAGTTACTATATTCACAGAGCAAGTTTTATACATGTGGTTCATTGAATCCTCCTTCCTCACATTTTTTCCAGGAAGCAATTGAAGCTAAAAGGTTACATGACTTAACCAAGACTCCACAGTTAGTAAGTGGCAGAGTTGGAACTTGAGGTTAGATCTCTTGGACACTCTTCCCCTCTATACACTCTGCTACTTGATACTCATTTGCTTATTATGTGTCTGCCTCACTCTACTGGATTATAAACTCTTTGAGACCGTGGATTGTGCCTCATTTTTCTTTCTATCCTGGTACTTTGCTTAGGGCCTGACAAAGCCATTACCTTCTGAATGAATAAACTTTGTGGGAGGTTTTAAAGAAGTCATAAAAACATAAGGGAAGGGAAGCAAAAATAATATACAAACAGGAAGGGGGACAAAACCTAAGAGACTCTTAAATATAGAGAATAAATAGAGGGTTGCTGGAGGGGTTTTGGGGGGGGGATGGGCGAAATGGGCAAGGGGCATTAAGGAATCTACTCCTGAAATCATTGTTGCACTATACGCTAACTTGGATGTAAATTAAAACATAAATAAATTATTAAAAAATTAAAAAATAAAGAAGTCATAAAAGGTTGATCACCCAGACTATGTATAAAGAAGGAAGGGGAGTATTATTGCCTCTTACTTGGGTACAGTTGACATATTGGCATTAAGTTGTACATATGATTCTCAAGTCCTTTTAACACCAGCCAGTAGAACTTCCCCCCTCTTTCCTGAGTCACTGCCCAAATGGCAGCAGTTAAGAAATGTCAGGGCACAGAATTCTAGCCAAATGCTTCAATTTGCTGCACTCCAGGGATAGCTGTGCATGACCTATTTATTAGAGAACTAGACCAGACCACTGTAGTGGTCCTGCTTACCTTGAGGGCACATCTGTGGGCAGGCTCAGCATTGGGTTACATCACAGGCTTTCATCTGCCAGTGAGCCTCTGACCATGGGAACGTCCCGGAAGCATGTAAGCAGCACACAGGGCATATGCCGCCTTTAACTATATCACGTGCTCTGGCAACAGCTTTGGGAATTAGAACGAAGTGACTTTGGGAAACGTTGGCCAGTCAGTGGGGACCTTGCCTACAGCCCAGGAAGACAGACCCAAGGAAGAGTCAGTGAGGGGATTCAGTTCCATCCCTCCCCCCCACAAAATTCCCAGGACATTCACGAGATCCACCGAAAGCCAGACCTATTTGAAGAGGCATATCTCTTGAAAAAGGAACATTCCCTGAAGCCCGGGGTTTTCTAGCAGCCTAAACACAGCAAAACTTGAGGTGCTGGCGTTTTGCATGCTTAACTTCCTGTTTCTAAAGGAAAAGAGAGACTTTACCAAGACTTTGTGGCTGTCAGGCTGTTCCCTCCAGTCTGGTGACTTCACTGTGGATGAATCAGAAACATATGGATCAAATTTCCTCCTAAAATACACTTCGGTTTGGCAATTAAAAGAAAATGTGTACGATATAGCAGATTTGGTGGCCACCAGCCCTGCAAGAAGGGGGTGGCCAAAATTATCATAACTATTTATTGAAAGAAAACTTGATTGCTAATGGGCACAAGAGAAACCATGGCAAAAACTGGCAAGAGATTTGTGGATGGCGCATCTTGGCTTCTGAAGCTTGTAAGCAAAGACAGCGTGTTTACAAAGATTCTAGTGGAAATGTGCTCTTGAATTTGGGTTTAGAAACATTGACTTAGACGTTATAAAGAAAGATTCTTTTAGGAAAAGAGGTGCTACAGATTGGAATGAGATAGACCTAAAAACTCCTTCTAACAGACTGACTATTCTACTGTTTAATGAAATTAATACGGCAGTACAGCTTGTCAATAAGCAGAAACCCACAGAAACCAAAAATGTATACACAGGAAACATAAAAATGCTTGTAATAGTTCTTAGCAGAGGCAATTGAACACACGAAGAGCGAGAAACATCTTAATAAACCAGTTTGGCAATTCATAGTGATTTATCCACAAGCAGGGCATCATATGAATTTTTCATTTGTTAGTGTCACTTTCCTGGGTAGGATTCATCACAATGACATTCATTTATTCATTCGTTTATTCTTTCACTAGTAACTTACCTAAGACCTATTCCAGATGCCAAATACTGAGCCATGCTCTGGGATTTGGGTGTCTTATACAAAGATGTCCACGACACTGACTCTTCCCTTGTGTAGTTTGTAGCAAAACACACACATAAATCTTTAGCTATCTGTGTGCAAATTGTTATGTACTTGATCCTGTACCATCACAGTTTAGCAGAGTAGTTAGGCACAAAAACTTTGTAAATAGATTTGCATTTGACCTTGAGTTCTGCTGCTTACAAGTTGGGTGACCTTGAGTAAGTTATTTCATCTCACTGGGGTTTAGTTCTTTCATTCGACATCTGAAAAAAGGTAATACCTGCCTCATCAAACTGATGTGAGGAGAAATTCCCTGCAATACAGCACCGATACTAAACTTTGATTTAGATACCAAATTTGGGATTAGTCAGATTTCAGTGCAAGAAACAAATTCTTTGCTCTGAATACTCCAGATAAAAGTGATTTAATACAAGGAATTGGGCACTTACAAAATTATTTGATGACGGGGAGGAGCAAGAGGCAGGGACCCACATCTGGGCTTAACTGGTCTCCAACGTAGCTGGGACGCATCAGAGATCAGGGTGCGTTGGCTGATCACACTGCTGGGACTGATGTATGGTACCCCCAAAGCCATTGTCCCGACAGGAATGCTGAATTTGCCTGCAGCTACTGTCTCTCATAGCAGAAACATTAGCAGAAAAATAGTTTTCCTCTTTTCATCTTCAAAATTGTGTGGGAGTGTATTTATTTGGTGTTTTAGTGCTTCCAGAATCCTAGTTGCCAGGGAATCAGCCAATGTAATTTTTAGCTTTCTAGCCCCTGTAACACAAAAAGGAACATAGAAATTGATGGAAGTAAGTATTGCGTGCCAGCTGACCATGTCCAAGATTTAAAGTACTTACCACAGTGTTAACATACGAGAAGGGCTTGAATGTTAACTATGATTATGATAGATACACAAATCTAAGTCAGCATTCATAAACTATTATTCTAAGAAGTGAAGGTAGTCCATATCATATTTTCCTTCTCCACTGTGTCTAAAGCATATAATCAGGGAAATTAGATTTTCCATATCTGAAGCACAGGTAAATTGAATGCTCTGTCAAAGGTCTAGCCTAGTTGTTCTGATCTCAGTTCACCAGTGCAGCATTTTGTTTTTTATTTTTTAATGTTCATTTATTTTTGAGAGAGAGAGACCCTGCGCACGAGTGGGAGAGGGGCAGCGAGAGGGAAACAGAGGATCTGAAGCGGGCTCTGCACTGACAGCAGAGAGCCCAACGCGGGACTCGAACTCGCGTACCGTGAGACCATGACCTGAGCAGAAGTCGGACACTTAACTGACTGAGCCGCCCAGGCGTCCCTCTAATGCACCATTTGATAACAGCTCCAAAGGAGAAAGTGTGGTAAGATGGTAGATGATGAAATTTCATAGATTACTCTCTTTTCAAAAAAAGAAACAAACCCTCTTATCTGATGTGATAAAGTAGGTTCTGAAGAAAATGAGTAATTATAGCAGGGATGTAAATAAAACTCAAGCTTTGTCCAGAGTGTTGACATGGGACCATTTTCCATCTCGCATACAGTGGCATGAACAAAAAGATGAAGGTGGAGTCAGTTGTTAGTTTAGCTTTTTTTCTTTTTCCAGTTTTTCACTATACTTTGGTTTTCTATTTTTGTTGGTTTTTGAATTGGACTTTTAGCTGATTTGTCCTGTACAGCTTTTGGAAGCTTTCAGATTGAATGATGCTATTTTCCAGGGTTTGATGGGGACTAATGCATCATATTTAGATGGTTCCAGTTATTCAGTAAGGTCATGTTACTTTGCAACTAGTCAATCGTATCCTAGAGAACTCGGAATGAGGTTGGCATAAGAAAGATGGGGTTATTTTTATTGTAACAGCAGATGAACTTAGAAAGTGAAAGGGGCCAGTGGAAGAGCCAGAAAGACAATGGACAGATGCCCCAACAGCCTATTCCTCCTCACCCCCTCCCAACAACACACAAGAAATTTTTCCAAGTCACTTTTTACATATGCCTTGAATATTGATTCATCAAAGATGTCTTCAATGGATTCACAACTCAAACCACATTGCAGTGGTTTTTTTTTTTCTAATAAAGAAAAGGATTGAAAATGTAAATATAGTATTTCTTCTATTTTTACAAATGAATGCGCTCGATACAAAACACTGTCAGCAGCTAATACTATGTTAATACGCTCAGATCAACTGGTTACACAAGTGAAACGGTAACATTCCCAAATGAAATGTGATCAAATGCTTTCACATGCAGTTTGCCTTCTTCCTCCACTTCTTAGCAGAAAGAGCTTTTTTGGATACATTTTGTCAACACTGACAGAGTAAACAGCTTTTTCAAGAGACTGGAGTGTTTTCCTTCTGATTCATTGTGGATGCCTACAAGAGTACTTCCTTTTAAGTTAAAGCATTTTACAAATTCTTTCTACTGAATCAATTTACATACTTTTATCACCACTGTTTTTTAATAAGTAACTTTTCTTTCTTACTCAAAATTCATTTCACTGCGTCCCAACCTTTCTGTGATGCTTAGAGAAAAGAAGCAGAGTTCATTTAAAACACTCTTGTTTATGATGGATGAAACCACAAACTTTTTGTGATGTTAACCCGCTCACAAAAAGAGAATCTGAACTTCAGAGTATTTTGTGTTTGGAGAGAAGGCACACCAAGGAGAATGGGCTCATTTCAATTCAATATATTATAGGAAGGAAAAGATCAAGGAAGAGCTGGTCTTAAAACTGTCAAAATATGAGAATTTGATGGGAAGAAAGAAGGAAAACAGAGCAGTTGGAAATGCAAAGATAAAAGAGTTGGATCCAGACATGTCTATGTAATTTCCCAGAAATGGAAACTGTACTGGCAATTTGGAAAGAGATATCAAGAAACAATATGCATTAAATGTTGAGTGTTTCTTGTAGCAGTGAACTTGGAAGGCTCTTAGAACACATGGCATGATGGTCTCGTGATTCATCTACATATGGCCTTGTGCTTGGTGACTGACAAAGGGAGAAACCAAGTTTCATAAGGAATTAAACACAGAAGAGGAAGCTAAACACTATTTCAGAAAACGACTCTGAGAACCTTCTAGGTCAACAGCAGAGTATTAACTAACTCAGCCTATTAAATACACATGGGAGAGAGTAAACAACTCTATTAATAATAATGTGTCATTTCTTCTGTTTTCTTGATGGTGCAACAATTGACTTGTCTAAGGTTGATTAGGTAGTTATTGGTGGTTGAGTTTAGGTGCAAAAAGAGTTCTTTCCACAACACCAGTGATTCCCAATCCTGGCTACTTGTCAGAATCATCTCAAGGGCTTTGCAAAAATACAGATTCTTGGGCCCAAGCCCAGGAAATTCTGGTTCAGTAGTCTAGAGCAAGCCCTGAGAATCAAATATTTTTTAAGAGGTTCAGATACATGGTCCTCTGGCGGGAACAATGGCCACAGCTGCAAGCAGGTAGCATGAGAACAGGTGAAGATAAGGGGCCAGGAGAGAAGGGGGTGGAACAGAGGAACAGAAGAAACTGCTGCAAAACTACACCAGCCACAAGTCTCTGAAAATCCTCCCAGATCTGAAAAAATGCTTTGGCGTCACCTGCATTTATTTCTGAGACCCCAGGCCTTCCTAACCAGCCCACCCCCTCTTAGATGGCCATGAGATACTCCTGTGGTTTGAAGCTGTGCTTTCAGAAGTCACAACAACCATGGTAAAATGCTGCTGCCACACCGTGTATCCCCCAAGATGAATTATGATGAGATATTTAGGTCTCCATCAATAAATAATAATGATAATAATAATAATAACAACAACAACAACAAAGAGGCATTTGGAGCTATGAGTGCCCTGAATGTGGACTTGGCTAGTTATGTGACACTTTTTCAAAAAAAAAAAAAAAAAAAAAAAAGTACGCAATCAAATCAGTGGCACAAATGTGTATCAATCCTGGCCACATACATAAATGTTCTTTCTTTCATTCAATATCACCTCTATCTTTTGTGCTCTATTTCACCACGCTGAGCGAAAATATCTGTCCACGAGTCTTTAAGATCTCTCAGAAGCACAAGGGGAATAGTGCATTATCAAATTTTCACCAAAAGTTACCATGGCGTTTTTTAGCAGAGTAGATATTATCTTATTTGGCAGGCCGTGAAGCTTCCTCACCTCTCTGGGGTCTTCGGAATGTGGTCTCATGATTGGTTTTACAAGAGAAGTTACTAGGGATATGGTGGAAGTTCCAAGAGCGAGTCTATATCCTTACTGCTGGCTGTTCCTTCCTGGGTGGGGCACACACAGAGCACAGGGATGGATTCTCTGATTCCACAACAAAACTAAAGACAGCAGTTCTGCTGGAAGACTCAGATCCGGGGGCCCGTCCTCGTCATTTTCCGAGTGAGTTCTAGTCCAAGTGTGGACATAAGAAGCAGGGACAAGGAAAGTGGGAGATAGAGCAAGGCTGATAACATGAAGGAGAATAACAATTCTGCATTTTTATCTATTCACCCAACAAATGTCTGTGAACATCTGCTATATTCCAAGTCCAGTGCTAGAGGCCAGGGGGACAATACCCCAGACAGACATGGCTCTGGCCCCACAGAACTCGCAGGCATGTGGGGTATACAGACGAACACGAAGCCAACTAAAAAACCGAATCATTTCAAAGTTTTGTAAGAGCTAGGGAGAAAGGGTTTTAGGCAAGGGAAGGGCATAATCTCATAAGTGATTTAATAAGTTTAGACCAGGGGTTCCTGAGGGGCTCAGTCAGCTCAGAGGTCCGACTCTTGGTGTTGGTTCAGGTTGTGATCTCTCAGTTCCCGAGTCTGAGCCCCACATCAAACTATGAACCTGCTTGGGATTCTCTATCTCTCCCTCTCTCTGCCCCACCCCTGCTCATGCGCTCGCTCTCTCTCTCTCTCTCTCAAAATAAATATAGAAAAAAGTTTAGTCCAGCAGCTGTGTGCCAGCATCAGTGGGACTGAAGAGAGCAGCAAAGAGGCCACTGCAGCCATCCAGATGATAAATGACAGTGACCCAGCCTGGGAGGGCAGCAGTGAAGGGAGGAGACAGACGGAAGTAACTGAACTGCCACCACCAGCAGCCACGTCGTGGATGGACTCTAGCACTTGGTCCTTCGGATGCAGCTCCCATAGGTGATGGGATAAACAGAAGCCTGAAGGGGAAATAGGAGATTTGGAGCGCTTTCATTATGATTCAACTCAGCCTCCTTTACTTTAAAATCCCCGCTTCCAGTTTCACAAACACCTACCAAGTGAGCATCTTGTCTGTGCAGGACGCTGCGCTAGACCTACTGTGAGCTCAAGGATGAGGAAAAAAATGGTACCAGAGCTCACACAGCCCACCTTCAGTGAAGAATAAATGTCAACTATACATGTAACTAAAATAAAGCAAAAATAAGACAAGAATCAGAGAAAATCCTGAAGGGTCTTGAAGTAAGAGGAGGGATTCAACAGGAAGAGAGGGGACAGGATATCCCAAGTGGAGAGCGCAGGCAGAGCAAAGGCGTGGGGGGTGGGAATCTAGGGTCTGTTTGGCTCAAGTGTTGGATTGGCAGAGAGTGAGGCTGAGGGGATACTGATCGCTCAGCCTCCAGTTCCTTCGACATCTTTTGCTGTATTTGTGCAACTTTGTACCTGTATCAAATATTTATATCAAAAGCAAACTCTCACTCGGGAATTCTTCTTCATAAAAAAAAAAAATAAAATTCTCCCTGGTGGCAAAATTCTTTCCCCTAGGCTGATAGCACAGAGCTCACATAGTAATAAGTGCTATCAAAATAGATGCTTAGGACGACAGAGCTAAAGCTTAGGTACCTTTTGAGAGAAGCTTCTGATTTCTGACATGATTTGTCTTTCTTATTTGAAAGGATTTGCTTCCTTCCCTTCCCTTCCCTCCTTCCTTCCCTCCCCTGCCTTCCTTCTCTCCTCCCTCTCTTCCCTTCAAGGAATACTGGAGACATATCAAGGAGCTCAGGCTAACATCCTGAAATTTTGGCTAGACGGGCTTTTTGAGGTTGCTGGTGCTGAGATGTGGCCACAGAGATTTGTCTAGGGAAAGTACATCCTAATCCGTCCACAGACGTTCATGGATTGCTTTGGTGAGCCAAGTAGCTGCTGTAAGAATGGTTATGATTTATTTTCAGGAAGATTTTTTTCTTTGGCTCTTTGACACTGTGACTAAGAACCATCATGCTTTACAGTTTTTCAGAGCCTGTCCTGTGCTCAGCCCTGCACTTCCTTACAACATGGTGGGCTTGTGGGCAGAAAGATGTATGTATGCCCCTGAGAGATCCTCATATCCCCTCACCACTCAGACTGGTGGGGTGACCACTCATCGGGAAAGCCGCACTGCGTGTGAGTGACTCCTGGGAGATCATCTGGAAGCCAGTATCTGGGGACACACTGCTTTTTTGACCAGTCCAAAGTTTGTCCTTTTTATTGTTCCTCCTTGCCACATAGGCTAGTAACATACAGTATAGAAACAAACATTACAGACAAGGCTACCCAGTCTCTGGAAAGGGCATTCAACATAGGGGGAAATGCATCTCAGGGCTCACCCTGGAGATTTCCGTTCATATTCTGGATGTGAGTATAAGGGAATTTCTCTTACCATTGGATTCTTCCTTCTCTGTTCCTCTTTCAAAGGCGCATTTCTCTAGAGAGTGTGTCCCAAATGCCATACGTCTGTGAAGTTCTTTACAAACATTAATAGACAAATGGTTAGTTTATATTAAGCACTCCTGTATTGCTCTGACGTGAGCAGTGAGGAGCCCACGGTTTACATTTTTTGTCTTTCTTTTAAAAAGGAATGAGGAGGGGTGGGAGGGAGGGGAGGGTGGGTGATGGGTATTGAGGAGGGCACCTTTTGGGATGAGCACTGGGTGTCGTATGGAAACAAATTTGACAATAAATTTCATATATTGAAAAAGAAAAAAATAAACTGAAAAAAAAAAAGGAATGAGGAATTATACAGCAGATGATCCAAACTTTTTATGCCAGAAAATGAAGGAGTAAGGAAGAAACCAAGATTTTAAAAAGATTTACATTTGGACCCTTTATGAGGTAAGTGCAAATGGGCATATGAGCTCACGTCAATCTTTAGAAGGGAAGACAGGCCCTGAGTTTACTTTTTACCTTGAGTTTCCTGCTTCTCTGCCCCGAGCAGACTCCAAAATACTGAAGTTATTTATGAGCTCCTAATTTTAAAAAATATACTTATAGTGCCACTAATAACAATAAAAATGGAAATAAGTGTTTGTACAAAAACCCAAGAAGACAGGCCATGTCTGAGTTTCCCATGGCCACGTGTTCAGAATTCTTTACAAATAAAGTCATGTAGAGTCCAAACTCATATTTTGTATATGTATGTTTGTACTTTACACGATCAAATGTCTTGACAACATCAGCTATTGAATTATTCAAAACACTTGGCATTTTGTGTGCTTTTTTGTGGAGTAATCATGGTGTTTGAATATCAGTTCTAACACAGTGTGCAATGAAGACTCTACGTCATGTTCAATGTAGAAGGTAAGTGAAGGCGGCGTAGATATCTGCTGGCCATGAATTCCTCTTCTGCCTTGTACTGTTGTGTGCCCTTCAAACGGTTACACAACTTCCCCGGACATCAGTTTCCTCACCTTTAAAAAGAGCAAATAGTAATAGCGATTTCATAGGTCTGGTATGAGGATTAAATCAGAGTATATATGGGGTGTCTGGGTAGCTCAGTGGGTTGAGTGTCAGATTCCGGCTCAGGTCATGATCTCACGGTTCGTGAGTTCAAGCCCCTCATCTTGCTCTGCTGACAGCTCGGAGCCTGGAGCCTGCTTTGGATTCTGTGTCTCCCTCTCTCTCTGCCCCTGCCCCGCTTACATTCTGTCTCTCCCTCTCTCTCTCTCAAAAATAAATAAACATTAAAAAAAAATTAAGGAAAGAAATAAATTAGAGTATGTAAAGCTTAGTGTTTAGTACATTTTAAGTAGTTAATAAAAGCCAACTTTAAGACACACACACACACACACACACATACACACATACACACATACTGTATATAGCTGGAAGGAAATCTATTTATGTACCATACGCATGTATATTGTATATGGTAAGCAGCGGTTATTTAGGGGTTGTGGGATTACAGGAGATTTTAATTTTCTTTGTTTTCCAAGTTTTCTAGGATGAGTTAATAAGGTATTTACAATGTCATAACACCTTTTAAAGGATATAATGCAGGACAAGTGATTTATTAGGACAGTTATGGCAAGAGCAAAACCACACGTAAGCTTCCATGCCTTAAAAAAGGACAAAAAGTGAAAAGGTAAATCTTCAACACAGCTGTTACTAAACAGCAGAGATCTCAAGGGATTAAAAGCTGGAAAGAGTAGAAGCAGCCCCAAAATAAAAGAAGGAGCAGGACTGCCAAAGACAGCCTTTGGGGGTAAGACTCAAAGACCCTCAGTTCAATAAGCACTTCCAACAGATCCTCTCCAAGGCACGGGGCATTTTAAAATTGCCCCAGAATAGGCTTTTCTTGGAACGTGTACCTAAAAAGATTCAGAAAATGAAGAACCACAGGCGTACAAGCACTAAGGAAAAACAGAGAATCAACAACTGATTAAAGTCCCATCCAATTTTTTTTTTTCTAAGAGTGAAGTCGCATCAAAGAGCTCAAAACAAATAGATGAAGGTGGGAACCTCATTCCCAGCAGTTTCCGTTACATTTGGGCACAGGGTATGTGAATTGTTGGTGAGAAATCCATTTCTGTCTGCCTGTATATCTTGTTGCATTCCCAAGTCTCTGCAGTAGCCTTCAGCAAGGGAGTTTCAGCCTCTCTTGCTATGCGTTCAGGCATCTTCTGGTCTCTTTCTGAGGTTCTGCCATTGCAGTCAAAACATTCTGAGAACTCCAGCTTTTGGTTAAAGTGATTCTCATGACGAAGTCAAAAGACAGCCAGAAGGGTTTGCTGTTCTGCCTGTGCCCCTCTCTGGGGTATTTATATCATTTGCCGGTTTTACCAAAAATAGAAGTTGTTCTGCCATTTACTGGAAGGGTATCACTCCTTCCCTTCCCTTCCTTCCTTCCCTTCCCTTCCCTCTCCTTCCCTCCCGTTTCCTCCCCTCCCCTCCCCTGCCTTTCCCCTCCTTCACCCCCTCCTCCCCTCCCCTCTCCCTCCTCCCCTTCCCTCCTCTCTCCCTCTCCTCCCCTTCCCTATCATCTTTTCTCCTACCCTCTCTTTTCTTCCCCCCTCCGTCCTTTCCTTTCTTTCCCACAGTCCTTCTTCCTCTCTCTCCCTCTCCCTCTCCTGCCTTTGTTGCTTCCTTCCTTTCCCCTATGCATGTATATGCATTTAGTAACTTTATCAACCACCTATTGTGTGGCATCCATTGCACCCTGAATATAAAGATACTGTAAGGCATGGCCCGTGCTGATATTATATTTTCATTGTCTTTGTTTTGGCCCCCAATTACATTCTAGTATCCAGGCAGTCACTCCTTTTTATTAAGCGTCTGTTACGTGTCTGGCACTTTCATGGATCTTATTTTACTTAATTCCATCGTCCACCCAGAGTTAGGTATTACCATTCCTATAACACAGATGATTGAATTTAGTTAGGCTCAGAGGGTTTAAATATCTAACCCAGGGGCACTCAGTTCTTAGGAGGAGGAGTCAGAAATTCATTCTGATTTTTCTGCTTCCAAGTTCAGTGAGTTTTCGGCTCGGCCTCCATATTGATGTGAAGGACCAAAACATACTTTTATGTTTTTGTGTTTTTTATACTGCACTGCACATGCAGTGTGGACAACAAATACTTGTATGGAAGTAGGTCTCGATTGTATTAAAATGGTCTGCATGATTTATTTATTCTTTCATGTGCTTATACTTGGCAGCACTGTTCAGAATTTTCACATGTATGCGCATTGTTCAGATACAGGAAACTGGTCAAGGTTTTACCACTTATGTTCAGAGAGCAAGGTGAATAACCTGGGACCCACCCTGAGCTGAGACAGATCAGCAGACATATAAACACCAGTAAGGGCTTGTATGGGTTCTGAAAGCACGCTTCCCTTGATTGGAGCTGGTTACAGAGGACACAAAGGAGGGAAAAATCTTCAGTGTCCAAATAAGGATAAAAATTACTCTTGAAATCATAATAGAGAGGCGGATTCTTTTTAATTTGGGGAAATTTTAAAAATGTCTAAAATGCAAAAAAAGTAATCTGACAAATATCCGTGTACTCATCACCCGGAAATGAAAACTGTACACATTTTGTTATATTAGTTTCAAGATTTTTTGGAATGAAATTTATAAACATTTTAAAGTTGGAATCTCTTGTGCCTTCCATCGCCAATCCAACCTCCTCTCTGACTCCACTCTGGTAGGCACCATCAAAGTCTGGTTTCCGATCCACTCTTCGTTCAGTTCCATGAATACATGTGTTTTCATGAACAATTCATACTATTGTCTTGTGTTTATTATAAAATATACATAGGGTGTCAAATTGCTTATAGCATTTTGAAACTTGCTTTCCTCCCCCTGAGACATCACTATGTTTTTGAGCTCTGTGTTGGAATATAGAAATCCAGCCCATTCTTTTAAGTGGCTGTATAGTATTTTTTATATGAATAAAATAGTTTATTATGCCTTCTCCTACTTCTGTTGATGGATGCGAAGATTGTTACAGATGATACTGCGATAGAAGTGCTCACACAATTCTAGTCCTCATAAATGCATTCAAGTTCTTGTAAGGTGTTTACCTAGAAACAGAGTGGCTGAGTGGTATGCTAGAGGCATGCTTCACTTTACCACATGTTGACAAATTACTCTCTGAGATGGTTGTACCAATTTATACTCTCACTGCCAGTGCATTTAAGTGGCTGCTTCTCCATACCTTATTCTTTTCTTTTTTTATGTTTATTTACTTTTGAGAGAGAGAGAGAGAGAGACAGAGTGTGAGCAGGGGGTGGGGAGGGGCGGCGAGAGAGGGAGATACAGAAACCCAAGCAGGCTCTGGGCTCTGAGCCCCATGCGGGGCTCCAACCCAGGAACCCTGAGATCATGACCTGAGCAGCGCTTAACCGACTGAGCCACCCAAGCGCCCCTCCATACCTTTTTCAACATGGGTTATTGGCAGACTTAAATCTTTGCCAATCTGCTAGCTAAGCAAGGTCACCTTCTTATTGTTTGCATTTCCCCAATTTACTAGTATAATCTAGTGCTTTTTCATGTTTATGGGCCATTAAGTTTCTTCTTTTGTGAAGTGCCCAGTCATGTGCTTTGCCAACTCCTACTGGGTTATTTGTAGAGTTTTTTCTTATTAACTTATAAGAGAAATCCATTCTGGATATGAATCATCTAGCTGTTATGTGACCATTGCAAACATCTTTTCTTTAACCATTGTCAAGTTAATCATCACATTTTTTTTTTTTCTGTAGGAAGGGCATACAAGGTCAGTTCCAAATGGGTGAGGGCTTTTTGTTTTCTTTAATCCAATGCAAGATGCCATACATAGTGTCTGCAATTAGTTGAAAATCGAGATTTGAGCAAAAGCTCTCCTACAAAGGCCTTCGAGGTTCTTCCCCAAATCTGAAGAGTAACCCCCTCTTAACATCTTGGGAGTTAGATGGAGACAAACACACGCTATACATCCAACAAGAGAAAACAAGAGTAATAGATTCTCCTTTCATAAACCAGTACCTGAGCAGGATCTAGACTTCTCAAAACAGCCTCACGGTAATTTGAAAGCAGTTTCTGTAAGTGACATTTATCATTTTGTGAACACTGTTTTTAGCTCAGATTTAAAATTTTAACTTTGACTAATGGAGTCCTTCTAATTTTTCCCCCTCTTACTAAGAACAGGTTTCAATTATGTAATTATGGTTAAAGAGGTCTGAAGAGTTTTTACTCTTATGCCTGCCCCCTGATTGGATAATGGTTTGCAATGACTGGTTGAGAGCTGTGGAAACACAAATATGAGGCCAAAGGCTTGGATATCTGTATAAATATTTACAAATACGCTTGACTATAAACTCTGTGAGGTGAAGGCCCATGTTTACTATATTCATGATGGTTATATATCCTCAGCATTCTGCTCAGTTGCTAATCCTAGTTAGTGGGCATGCGCTGAACATCCCCAGCTCACAACTATTTGTTAAATCCTAAGTCTGTCTTAGACACTTTGTGTTCTGTGAGCTTGGTATAATCAGAGTGACCACTATAGACAGAAGTCCCCACTCTCATGAAGCCTCCATTGTAATGGCAGGGAGAGAGGAGTTAATGTGGAATAGTGGGGTAGGGAGGCAGTGTTTCTGTTGCAGAGACTGTGGTCTGAGAAGCCTCTGGAGAAGGGGGCACAGTGATATCAACAGCAGTTACTAGACAGAGATAGAAACAGTCACAGAGATACATTGAGATGTATAAAAGCAGTGTCAGGGCTCCAGAACAATGACTTCCAATTCAGAAGGTAAGTTCTGCCTATGTATTTTGATTTGGGGCAGTTTATAGGAGTACTGAAAAAAAAAAATGACGGAAACATTGATTTTAAATTAGAAGGAGCTAATGCATTTGTAAAATATGCTCCCTTTTCCTTGGGGGAATAGTTCACACCCAGAGAGAACAACTGGCCTCTACAGACTGGTGGTGGCCTTTGGCCAGACTGTTAATTGCCTGAGCATTTTGTGTATTCCTGACCACCTATGTCTCCTACAGCCCACCCCACCAGGATAAATCCTCAAGCCCCGCCGAATGAGAACATTCCGCAAGCAGCTACAAACTAAGGCTCATGGGATGATTTAACAAAAAATTATTGGCAACATTTAAAGTGCAGCACTGAGTGTGTGGGTAGAAACTGCAATTGTACAAACAAAACTTTGGGACTGTAAAGATTCTCCAGGTATTGATTTAATGCAGACCACCTTCTTGTTTCATGTACTTGGAAAAACTGATTTCCAGTTCCTAAGAGTATCTAGTAGGTGTTCGATGTTTCTTGCCCCCTCCCCACAAGGGACTGCCTAAAGAGATAAAAATCATGCTATTCTAGGGCTTTGTTTTGTTTTCTTAGCCAAGGGCTTAAATCACACATGTTTCATAAGTACCTTTTGCTGGGTTTCACTGTTTTGTTTATTTTGTTTTAGTGTCTACAGGCACCTTCAAATTTTCTTCTGTAACTATTTTCTTTTATTTCCCAAAGTCATCCTCTGACCTGGCTGATGGAGCCGGTCTGCAGAACTTGCAGACGGGTTGATTTTTGCACGGGCTGCAACTTCGACATACAGAATTTACGGCTTCTTTGAGGAACCAATTTTCAAGCTAAAAGAAAAAATGAAAGTGTTCGCTCATCTTTCGAAAAATATTTACGCGCTTAGTGTGTTCGCCACTATCCATTTGGGTTCTCAGTAATAAATACAGAATGTGACATCGGTTTTTCACAAACGTAGGTTTTTGTCTTAAATCTCCGGGAAGTTTATTTCCTCGTCTGACGTTTTATTTTCCTGATTTATTCATCTTGAATGGGCCACAGAAAACCTCCTCTCTCGTAGCTATTGTTCTCTCCCTTTTAAAGATGGCTTGGAAATGGAAACCTTGACTTCTGAGGGTCCTTTTCGGTTTATTCTCCCCTCCGTTACTCCCTTCTGTACACTCTCGGCTGAGGCCGGCAGCATCTGAGCTGAAAGAACCGGCGGCGGGTGAGGAGAGGAGGGTGTCGTATTGGAGACACAGGCTCCTGCCGGCGGGCCGGCGAGCCCGCCGGGGTTAACGGGGGCGCGGGGGTCAGCGCCCTCGAAGTTGGGGGCCTCGGGCCGAGCCGCGCCGGAGCCGCTGCGACCGCTCAACCAGAGCATCCTGCGTTCCCGCTCCGGCCACGGGGAAAGAATCGCCTAATCTGTCGAGGTCCCACGGAGATCTTGCTCTTCCCGGGACAGCCTCTGCGACCGAGCGCATTGCGGGGCCGATGCAGGCGAAGCGGGACTGGAGAGAGGAAAAGCCCAGGCCTGGGTCGGAGGAGGACTGAGGGGCCGGGAGCCGGGGGGATTTCCTCCCGCGCTTCCCCCTCCAACGGGAGCGGAAAATGTGATTTGCTGTGCATTCCAGGCGCGGTTCCCTGGGGTGACCTCTCCCAGCCGGCCCGGGCGGGGGGAGCAGACAAAGAGGCGAGGCAGGCGGAGAGGGGACCCCGCGGGGAGGCAGGAGGGGTGCAGGGGGCGGGGGCAGTACCGGGAAAGGGGGCGGATAGCGGGTCCGGCGGCGGCGGCGGCGCCTGGCCAATGGAGAGGCGCGGCCCTGGGCGCCGCGCACGGCCGCCGGCATTTAAACGGGAGACGGCGCGATGCCCCGCACTCGGTGCGCCTTCCGCGGACCGGGAGACCAAGTGTGCAGCGAGAGCCCTACTCTCTGTCCGGCTGACCCCGCGCCAAGCCGGGGCGGCTCGGGCCGCGGCCGCACACCGCGCCCCGCGTCGAGAGCGCAGGCCCGAAAGACCCGCCGCACTGACAGGTGAGTGCGAAGGTGCCCGTCAGGGTGTGAGTGTGAGTTTGTGTATGTGAGATGTGTGCGTATGGGGGGAGGCGTGCAGAGGGGTCCCCTGCAAGAGACTCCCGCGTCCAACTCGGTGCAGACGCGCGGTAGCCCTCCGTGCGCGCAGACCGAGGCCCCGGTACCTAGGGTGAATAATGCCGAAAAACCGGGGTCCTTCCTGCCAAAGTCGTGGCTGCCGTGACCTCACCTTGCAAGGTCCTCAGGGTGAGGCTGGGAAGGAGGATGACAACAGCGAGAGCTACGGCCCCGCATCCCATTTCCACCTCCCCGAGCCCCGCTAACGCGCTCCTGGTGCGCCTGCCAGCCGTGCCCTCACCTCGAAAGCGCGGAGTCCGGGTGGGCGCCTCGCGGGAGCGGAGGGCTAGTGGGCGGGAGTGGTGGGGAGCGATGGGGACCTGCAGCTTGGCCGCAGACGATGGGGCGAGCCGCACTAAGACGATGGGGCGAGCCGCCCTGTGTCTGAGGCGGGGAGCTGGGGCTCGGGACGTCTGGGGGCTCCCGTCCGAGTGCCGGGAGTGAGCCTGCGGTGGGCTGGAGGATCCGAAGAATCCAGCCGTGCGTCCATGGGCGCATCCTCAAGGTGAGATGGAGACTCAGGCAAGGGTAGAGTTCCGCCAAGTTCCGCCGCGGCGGAAACCCGAGCGTCGGGTAACGGGACAGCTTCAGTGCCGTGCGCGATCCGGGACGCGGAGTACAGAGAGCCCGCGGTGCTCATACCGCACACACCACACACATCCACTTGCTGGCCACGCACGCGTGGGCGCTCGGTGCCCTCTTCTAGGATTCTCCGCGCCTTGCGCGCCCCTTGGCTGAACCGCGAACGTCCAGGAGCCAGCCAGGCAGAACTAACCCGCAGGGTCCCGTTCCCCTTAATTTGTGTTCTAGAGTGCCCCGCCTCGCCCCACTGCGTCTCGTTAGCCACGGACGATGCGGGACTGGCGGCTCAGATGCCCAGGTGTTCCCCGTTCCCTGTCGCCGTTTTGCTGACTCCCTTGCAAGACCCGGGGCGGAGGGGCAGAGGTACTGTCACCTTGCCGGCCAGAGCTGTTTGTAGACTTAAGGTTTGGGAAGAACGGAAGCGCCACCGCTCTGGCTTGGCATTGTCTTCGGGTCCCGGCTGCACCTTGGGAGCGCCCCAGCCTGGTGTTTCCCCGCGGCGGGCCCTGGCCACGGTCCCTGGGCGAGGCAGGGGGCAGACAGGAGGTGACCAAGTTTTTGCAGTGAAGCCTTTCCCGCGCTCCCAGAGCTGGCCTGAATGGGTCCCAGGGTAGAATCTGGCTGTCGCCTTCTCCTCTGTCGACTTTGAGTCCCAACTCTTTTAGACGTTAGGGGTTAAAATCTCTCTTTAAAGGCTACAAGGGCAGAGAGACGACCACTGGCAGGTAATTGGATCTCCTGCTGGAAAAAGCAGATCCGAGCGGTGCGCGCGTCTGTTTATGTTCCCCTTGGAGATGGTGCCAGGACACGAGTTGATTAAAACAATCTATTGTGTTAAGTGGGTCACGGGGATTTAAGCTGTCCAGGGACCCCAGAGTAGTGGCTTCCTTCTGGCTGTACACACAAGTTAAATAAATAGCAGAGAAGAGGTTAAGATAACCCCAATCACAGGGTAAGGAGTCTTCTTTCACCCCTGGGCTTTCCAGCCCCACACTCCTTCCTTTTCTTCTCTAATTTTTTCTTTTTTTTTTTTCTTTCTTTTTTTTTTTTTTTTTTTTGGAGGTGGTGGGGGGACACTGAGAGACTTGAAGAGATGAACATTTCAAAGCAACATTTCAAAGCAACATTTCAAAGCAACTTAAGATCTTTCTTAAGAAACTAGTCTCATCTCCCTGGTACACCCATGTCTGCAACAGGAGGTGATTTGATGGCTATCACTGAATAAATTGCACCCTTCAATTGTTAGTATTAACGAATTATTGAAACATTCTTTAGAACGTAGTTATGGTGTGTGTGTGTGTGTGTGTGTGTGTGTGTGTGTGTGTGTGTGTGTGTTTAACCCTCAGGTCATTGTAGGAATTAAAGTCTTTTGTAACCTTTGTAATTTCACAGGTTTCCTATTTTCTTAAAAGTCCATTTTGAACGAAAATGTTTTGGTAACCCACGATCTATAGGAAATCCTACTTGGCTAACACAGTCTTTATCTGAACAGTTACACAGAGAAGACAGGGACCTACTATGTCCCCGCATCTTTGAATGAGCGCTGCCTGCTTGTCTTCTAAACTGAAGCCCTCCGTCTTAATATTTATGTATTACAAGTGGTAGAAGGCTAAGAAATTTTACACCACAGAACCCTTTACCAAGAAATGCTTGTCAACAGCAAAGCTGTGGAGCATGTCCTAGAGTAGAAGTTAAGGACAGATAGGAAAACCCAGCCCTTTTATGTAAAGAGAAGTGGGGGTGGGGTGGGTAGGGCAAGTCGCTATGGCATCCAACTGAAAGGACCGATCAGGCAAGTGTTACCAGACATGTCTTACATCTGCAAGGAATTTTCTTCAGTTTTAACATATGCTCTTAGAAATGCAAAGCACAACAGTAATTCCTGGGACAACAGAAGTTTTTTCCTTCACATGTGAACATGAAGATACAAACTAGATAATTATTTGACTTACAATATTCTTCAAACTGACTTGTGTTAGAAACAAGTCCATCTGTCCCTTGTTAAATACTGTGCAGAGTGCCCCTAGAACAGTGGTTAAAGACATGTTTGGGGGCTTAGGGAGGACTGGTGTCAAACCCTGGGTCTCCAACTGAGTAGCTGTGTGACCCTGAACAGACTTCTAACTCTTCTGGATTCCCTGACTGATAAAAGGAAGACAATATTATCCACCTCATGCTCTACTATGAGCATCTTCTATGTAGAAGAAATTCTAAAATACGGTCAGAATTTAGCACAAGGCCGTGTGTACTAAGGGTTCAAAATATAGATAGCTCTTATTAGTAATGATGATATTGGGGGAAGTTAGTAACATTATATGGCACCAGATATATTCCAAAGTGGTTCTGAAATTAAATCCCAAATCCCACTCACACGGGAACGAGTGCACATCTTGCACCACAATCAAAAACCTATAAACCGGCTGTCTCTCAGTAATGCTCCTCAGTGAACATTGATTACTTTCTAACTTGTTTCATGTTGACCTCAAAAATTATATATAAGCATTCACTTCAACAAAAATTCCTCCAATGAGCAGAGAGTTTCTGAGATACTTAACTACCTGGTGGTGTCCCTCATGTCCGCTGAAATGTGGGCCACAGTCTGGCTTAGCTTGGCTGGTCTTCTGAATAGAGAGGTTGTGGTTAGGGTCTTGCAACACATACAACATGAGCCTTTATGTTCTACTAATTTGCCAGCAAGTAGCTCCTATCTTCTTGGTTTCACTTGTCTGAAAAAAAAAAAAAAATCAACCCAGTGCATGCTTACAAAATTCTCTACTTAACTTCTAAAAGCTGTCTTTTTAAAAATTAAAGGTCAGGGGCGCCTGGGTGGCGCAGTCGGTTAAGCGTCCGACTTCAGCCAGGTCACGATCTCGCGGTCCGTGAGTTCGAGCCCTGCGTCGGGCTCTGGGCTGATGGCTCAGAGCCTGGAGCCTGTTTCCGATTCTGTGTCTCCCTCTCTCTCTGCCCCTCCCCCGTTCATGCTCTGTCTCCCTCTGTCCCAAAAATAAATAAAAGTTGAAAAAAAAATTAAAAAAAAAATTAAAGGTCAAATTAAAAATAACCTTTGCCCTTCTCAAAGATTTAGTGCTGAGAAGAAGGAAGACATTATTCTAAAATCTGGCCTGCATTCGCTGTCACTTTCATTATTTTCTCCTACTGGGAGAATAATTTGATGTCATGCCTGTTGAATGTTTTTCTAAAACTGAATTCATCAGGAGGAATTGATCGGATGTCCAGGCATAGACATCTGGGTTGCTGACTATTGTGAACTCAGTGTAATTCCCACTCAGGACTCCATTTAATGGATTATAAGCAGGTAGGTTAGTGAAAATGAGAAACACAGCAAGGAGAGTGCCCAAAAGTTGGCCTAAACTTTCCTAAAGACACAGACCATTGTAAACAGGTCACACAGAGCATTTTTATTTCTGATTCCCTAGAGTTAGATGATTGTGATCTTAGAGCCTTGTGAAGATTGGAATAAATCACCGTGACCTACACAGGACAGAGGTGGTTGATATGGCTTCTCCTGCGTGCAGATGTTTTCCCTTGATCTCTAAGGGAAACCTGAAGGAAAGCATCAGCTAGAGAAGACCTGCTCTGAGAGTATCATGTGCTCTGGGACAGATGGATTGGAGGGGAGGACAGTAGTAATGGAAAAAAAAAAAAAAAAGGTAAGGGTGGGTGGGTCTTGCTGATGAAGAACAGTTGTAGGAGAAAGCTCATCATGAAAATACTAGTTGGAGAAGCAGAAATGCATTAAGGCGAAGTGGAGGCAGGGTTTAAAAAGAAGAATGCTGCCTGCAGTGAGAATAAAGGGAGGTCTTTGTGGGTGTCGGGATGCACTGTGTACCACAAGATGCAGCTTTACTGTAATGATGTGAGTGGGTCATTTCATGAGTGCAAATTGCCAAAAATGTTTGCAGCTCACAGTTGGGCATGAGTGGTAGATCCTAGGAAACTGAATCTTGGTTAGAATTTGGATTGATTTTTGATAATGGGGCACTCTGCTAGGTATTGATGTGGAAAAGAATTGTCCTCAAGAAATTTACATCTTCTTGATTTCCTCCATGTCTGTGATATTTACAAAGTGCAAATTATTTGGTGGTAATACGATTGGGATTGCAAGACAAAGCAGTTCCTTTTCCTTCACTGCATAATCATGACCAGTCTGGGGTGTGTGCGTGGAAGACATGGGGTGATTGGCCACAGTGACTTGATAGAACCCTGGTCCTAGTACTATTAGAGTTCTCATCCTTCTAACTCTTACTCATGTGGAATATGCAGAGCACTGCTTCAGGGCACTGCTGTTCCTAAAGCTGAGGTCTGTGTTGATTGAAATTCCTGAAGTTGGATTTTACTTTTCTCCAAATAACTAGTTATCAGGTTTAAAGAGTCTAAAGCCTCACAGTAAGTGCTAAAGATCTTTTAAAAAGTAGGATTTAAAAAAAAAAGAAAGAAAAGCCATTCTATAACATTTTCCACACGTAATAAATCTTATTTTAAGAAAAATTTATTTTTCTTAAAAAAAACCCAAAACCAAGAAAAACGGCCTGCCACTCTAGACCGCTTTGACTATGGGGTTCACACGCTCCCAAAGGAACAGGAAGACTGTCCAAATTAAAACCAAAAGCCACAGTTGACTGATTTTGAATTTACCTCTTACTTCATTGTCAGTTTCTGCCATAGCGAGTACAGTAGCTTCAGTTAGAATATAAAACCCACAGCATTCTGCACGGGACCAGGTAAAAAGCAGTGGGTATCTGGAGTTTTCCTAGAAAAAGGAAGACAAATATTAAGGCTAGAGGGAGTTTGCTATACGGCAAGTCAGAAATAAAGAAGGTCGTATTTGGCTCAGCTGCTCACTGGCACATGTGAAGGAAGTCATTTTAAAATGAAAAGAACAGAGACTGTGTAAGTCAGTGTGGTCTATAACAAGCATTCATTTAACAAAAGAGCACCTACTCTGTGCCAGGCACTGAGAATAAGGTGATGAATAAGGCCTCATGACTCTTGGACTAGGTATTTATTTAATGACAGACGTGAAAATGCCAGGAAGGAAAAGTTGAGTATAAAAAGAGTGCTATGTTGGTCTGGAGAAAGGAAATTGCATTTTTTGGACAGATGTGTGTGTGTGTGGCAGGGGGCGGGGGGCAGCCTTATGACATGAACTGTCACATGCAGACAATGTACATTCCCAGGTTTGGATTGGCCTCTGTGATGTTGGGCTCTGAGGGTCTCGCCCTGGGAGGGCCGAATTGTCCTGGGGGCCATTTTTAGTAGGGATGAGGGGAGACTATGGGTGTAGGCCGAGGACTGTCTCACGCGTTCCTCTTTGAAATGGGCAGAGACTGAATTTTAGTTTAGATCCCGACCCCCAGTTGAATACATAGCAGAAACTTGTAAAAGCTTCTCAAATTCATAATATATTTGCCATGGCTCAAGTTATCCTGGTCTCTGGAGAAAATCAACACTGTTTTATAACTGGACTTTTCTCATGAGTGATTTTTTTAAAGACAAAACAAGGAAATTAATTTTTTGTTGTTGTTGAGGCAAAAAAAAAAGAAGGCTCTGTTTAAAGAACAGGGATGTTGTAACATAAACTGACAAAAGCCAGGGAGTCAACAGTCAAAGAACAGGAGCTAAATGTCACATTATCTGTTCCAAATTTGAACTTGCCCAAAAGTACTAGGTTAATGTTGGGAAAATGATGCCATTTAAGGATATTTTAAATTTAATGTTTAATTATGTTAATTTGACATTATCCTTGGGGTTGCATGGTCTTGGGACTATTGCTTAGAGAATGTAGATTCCACACTGTCTTTGTCTTTGAAAGGTAATTGCTTTAGTTAATCATACAACTTGTATAGTTCCTTAGGGTAACTGTAAGGTTACTTGGGGAGTGTAAGGTTACTATTAAATTGCACTTAGCGTTATTATGTGTTAACACCAGTATACAGAATAGAGCAGGGAGATGGGTACTTCACAGCTATGCCCTTAGGTTCAGAATCATGCTGCGCGTAGGGGCAGGGGGAAGGGGAAGCCTCAAGGTTCAGGTCTGATTTGGTATGATGACCTGAGAGAGAGGCTGTGAATTTGAAATTGTACTTTTTGAAAAGAAAATCCTTCCACATTTTAATAACTCTGTGTTCCAAAGGTACGAGTGCTATAGGCTACTCAAAGCTTGTTAGAAAGGCAGACCTACTGAATTAGAATCTGCATTTAACAGCACCCTGGATGAGTGTCTACACATTGAGGTTTCTGAGAGGCACCGTATCAGGAGAATCTTAATAGTCTGATGCTTGCACTGTCTTTAAAAATACGCTTCAGCTCCTCCCCTTCCTCCTCTGTTCTACCTGCTCTCAATACTCTGCCTCTAGAACAGCCCTCCTTTCTCTGGTTTACATTCCTCACTCCATTTTTTTCTCTCCCCATCCTTGCTTTCCTGTCCTGTTATTTTTTGTTTTTTTGTGTTTTTTTTTTGGTCTGTTTTCCCTCTGCCTCCCCAACTTACTTAATTTTTTTGTCATTGTTCATTACCCTTTATGACCCATGTCTAAGGCCCATCCACAAAAATTCACTATCATTCATTTATTCTACATGTGTATGGCATTTATTAATGTAAATATTTGCACAGACCTATTTCCTTGTGCCCATTTTCTATATTCTAAATTTTACACAAACACACACATAAATGACCTATTTCACCATTTAAAAGTAGAAAAGTGTATATCATGATATAGAGAATGATATAATAAATATCTGTGCCAGATTAAAAATGAGAATAAATGAGAGCTCAAGGGGTCTTATGAGTTATGTGACCTTTCTGATAAGGTAATTTGTTCTGTCTGCAATACTGCCATATCTTTGGTTGGTTCTCAAATTGCTTTTACTTGTATATCAAATTTGATGTGAGCCACCCTGTCTGGGGAGATGAGGTGTTTGTACCTGTGCTTAAATGAAGTCATTTATGGAGAAGTAAAGTGATTTTTCTCAAGGTTAGACAGCAAGTTGTTGCCCTAGCACTTTGACCTGAAACTCAGTTTTGACTTTTCATCCAGCCTTCTTCCTGTTAATTATTCTCCCTCTGTCAGGTGCTTTCCAGTCTTCTTCATGGGTCTCCTTGCAATGCCTGCTATCAGTGAACATCTCCTAAGTATCTAACCAATTGAACAAGGTGCAACTCAGGAAGCGCTCAGGCTAGGCCAAGAGAAGAGACTAGAAGCCTTTCCTGACAGAGGAAACCTGGGCAATGAGGTTGATTGGTCTTGCCATAAAACAAAATAGAAAATTGGTTTGCCCAAAGAGATGCAAAGTTCACTCGGTATCGTACAAGAACGAATACAATTAAGTGACCATAATACAAAGTCAGATGTGACTGGTGTCAGCAACCAGGAAGGAATTCCAGTGGCAGTACATGCCATGAAGAGGCAGGCCCTGACTGAGCTCAAACCTTGGCATATTCACTGGTGACCTGGGGCAAGCTACTTCATGGCTTGGTGGCCTGGTGGGTGATGAGAGTAACAGTACCTGATTCACAGAGATACTGTGAAAAGGAAATGAAGTATTTTACATAAAGTGTTTAACAAGTGCCTGAAAGGGGCGCCTGGGTGGCTCAGTCGGTTCAGTGTCCGACTTTGGCTCGGGTCACCATCTCACAGTTTGTGGGTTCGAGCCCTGCGTCGGGCTCTGTGCCAACAGCTCAGAGCCTGGAGCCTGCTTCGGGTTCTGTGTCTCCCTCTCTCTCTGCCCCTCCCCTGCTCACACGCTCTCGCGCGCGCGCTCTCTCTCTCTCTCTCTCAAAAGCAAAACAAACAAAACAACAACAAAAAAAGACAGACAAAACCAGTGCCTGATAAAATGTTAGCTGCTAATAATTTTCTAACTGACTTGTCTGTTTGTTGTGTCTCCCCTCTCTGTGCCTCCCTCCTCTAGCATGAGCCGCACGGCCTACACTGTGGGAGCCCTGCTTCTCCTGTTGGGGACCCTGCTGCCCACCGCTGAAGGGAAAAAGAAGGGGTCCCAGGGTGCCATCCCCCCGCCAGACAAGGCCCAGCACAATGACTCAGAGCAGACTCAGTCTCCCCAGCAGCCCGGCTCCAGGAACCGGGGGCGCGGCCAAGGACGAGGCACCGCCATGCCCGGCGAGGAGGTGCTGGAGTCCAGCCAGGAGGCCCTGCATGTGACTGAGCGCAAATACCTGAAGCGGGACTGGTGCAAAACCCAGCCGCTGAAGCAGACCATCCACGAGGAGGGCTGCAACAGCCGCACCATCATCAACCGCTTCTGCTATGGCCAGTGCAACTCCTTCTACATCCCCAGGCACATCCGGAAGGAGGAGGGCTCCTTTCAGTCCTGCTCTTTCTGCAAGCCCAAGAAATTCACCACCATGATGGTCACCCTCAACTGCCCCGAACTGCAGCCACCCACCAAGAAGAAGAGGGTCACTCGAGTCAAGCAGTGTCGATGCATATCCATCGATCTGGATTAAGCTGGGCACACCCAGCCTGTCCTCGGGATGCAGCCCCAGGCGGGCCCAGAGCCAGACCTAAAACCACCCGATTCTCACTTGGCTTTAAACCTACAGGCAAGAAGAACCACCAGCTGCCTTCTGACAGGAGCCTGCTAGTGCGTAGTTAGTGTGCGTGAGTGTGCATGGGTGTCTGTGGGTGTTTGCAGACACCAGAGGAGGGCACTTCCTAGTGTGTAAGCCTTTCCGTTTCCATGGGGATGGCCCAGAAAGCCCACACCAGGGAAGGCACATGAAGAGGGGCAGGGCTGTGGTCTGGTTCTGCCTGTGTATTACATGTGCCCTCCCTCCCTGGGGGCCAGAATCCCCCTCCGGAATGAATGTTAACAGAAGAGGCTACTCTGACCGCAAGAGACCTGTTGTAGTGCTGCATTATACTCGGCAAAGGTGTTCCCACCTGTGCATGCTTCCCTTCCACAGCCCATCCCTTCTTAGGCTCTCAGTGACAGTTTCAATCTAATCCCCTATCTGCTAAGGGCTCTAAATGAGCTCACTTGACCATAGATGCAAATGTTTCTCATTTGGAGAAGACTCTTCGGACTCGGAGAGGCTGGTGTGTACATGGGCAAGAAGGACATAGGAGTGAGAGAAGGGAGGGATTGAGGGGGAGGACCAGTTGGGCACAGCAAAGTTCAGGGAGATGTGCAGGGTCTTGAAAGGCCACTCCCCGAACACAGGGCAACCCCAGGCTTCAGCAAGTCTTTTCCTGCTATTTAACCAAAACCAAGTGAACGGAGGAGAAATGGAATTGCCAAATCCTCATTGACCGTGGCCGTCACCATGATCTGCTGAAATTGGCTGTAACCCAACACCAAACTTAAAACATAAATATTGACCACTCCTATTTTCAGAACCGAGTGAGCTGAACCAAGACAAATCCTCCCCCTTCGCCCCTCTCAGGTGGACGGCAGATGGAGCTCAGACCAGCAACCCCCCACCCCCCGCCGCCATCCCCGCCAGTGCAGGGATAGGAAGAAAACAAATGCCTCATAAGCAGAAGGTCCTAGTATCTTTCCTTTTGCTTGGTGGTAATCACCTCTTTCCCAGTCCATTATTTCTGTATAATGCTTCTGAGAGCCACAACCCTGTATTCTAAAGATTTTGCTTCTGCTAAGTGTACCTGGCAGTGAAGAACCAAGGTAAGAGGGGAGAGTTTAGGGCCTGCTCCATTTTAGCTAGACGTAGATTTTGGGTCTTTATGTTTTAGCCATTGGTAGGAGATTGAGCTGGAGAGCAGAGGAAAAGAAGGAAATAAAGGAGACTGCCTCTGGCTAAGGAGTAATTTAATGCCCGGGAGGAGATAGAAGGGATGTGTCCTCCTCTTCTTCCTTTGCTTTCTCGGGGTCTAATGCGAAACCCCAATTAAGAAAGAGCGTTTGGGTGGTGCATTAGCCATGTCTCTACTGGTGGTGGGATTCGTCTAACATTGGAACCATTCAGAACATACTAGTAGACCCCTCCTCTGATTAAACCTGGGTAGGGATTATCTAATGGCCGAAGTACAGGGTGGGTAGACCTTAACTACGGTTTGGATTTGGCTAACCTGTTCTCTTCAAGCCTGAGGTTTTCTATGTAAACCCATCCCCACCCCCCAAACACTTGTTTTGCCTTGTACCATCTCATCCCCATTAGCCAAGTCATGTGTAATTTGGGAACCATTGACTAGCATTTTATTTGCCCAGCGAAGCTCCAGCATTGCACTAAAGAGGCTTGTAGTATTTTATTTTATTTTTTTGGTGCAGCACTCTCCCATCTGACAACTAAGTGGGAACCATACTTTGAGGCAGAAGTTAATCTTGAACGCTCAAAATATTGGGTCTGATTTTGAAACTTTTAAACTCACTACTGATGATTCCACACCAGGCAAATTTGTTCAAACACACGGGCTGTGCATTTCGTATACACTGTATGCCCCTGCCCTAAAACCTTCTATCTTCCACATCCTCCAGCAATAAAGCACAGAATGGATTTAATTAAGCACACAAATACTAAGCCAGAATTTTGAGGGCGGGGGAGAGGAAAAGAAAGGGGAAGGAGCTGAACATGTAAAAACCACACGACAGAGGAAAAATGACATTCAGAATCGGCAGACACTGAATTTCTCTGGTTGTTTTAACTCTGCCACAAGCATGCAATTTTGTTAAAAAGAGATGACTTAAGTTGGCAGCAGCAATTTTCTTTTAGTAGCTTGTACCACGGTCTTGCATGTAAGTCGGATTTGGCTTAAGTAAAGAGAATTTCCTCAAAATTAACTTCACTGGGATAATCAGCAGCATAACTACCCTGAAAAAAACCAGTGTTGGCCAAAGAGGGAGATGTCTGCTTTTCTGACTGTGCCTATATTAAGACTAGCAAAGTATGGTATGTCTTCCAACATTTATTGAAAGTGCCATATCTGTTACATATTGTATTGGAGTCACCGACGAAGAAATATGTTTTTTTCATTACTATAGTAGAGTATTTTTTTATGGCAAGATATTTGTGATCTCAATCTTTCCTATTCAAATAATGCCAAACACCAAATATGAATTTTATGATGTACGCTTTGTGCTTGGCATTAAAAGAGAGAAACACACGTCCTGCAAGTCTGTAAGTTGTTTTTTTGTTTTTTGTTTTTTTTTTTTGTTATTGTAATTCTTCAAAGTTACAAATACAAGTAAAAAATCTGGAGGAAAAGATAATTTCCACTGTGTGGAATGTGAATACTTAAACAAAAAGTTATGGTTATTTAATGTAATTATTAATTCAAATCCTTTGGTCACTGTGATTTCGAGCATTTTTTTTCTCCTTTATTTGACTTTTCTCTGAGTTAAGCAAAGATGAAACTGACACATTGTATGTTGTTAGAGGTTTTTTTTTTTTATCAGGTCAGAGGGAAACAATAAAATCTTGACACATCTGAACATGTGCAACAGAGTCAGGACCTGAGCTTTTGTGTTTTTGTTTTTGTTTTTTAATTGAATATTCCTTAAAGGTTAACATTTCTAAAGCAATATTAAGAAAGATTTTAAATGTTATTTTGGAAGACTTATGATGTGTGTATGCAAATAGCTGATAATAATGAATAGTTCAGAAGTCCTTTTAAGGGAGAAGATCTAAAATGAAAAATGTATGTGCAGAACATGTATAAATGACCAGTCAGTGCTTAAGAGTGGAGGTAGTTCTATTGATTTGTCATTCTCAAGATATTTAATATCAACTGCATTATGTATAGTGTGCGCTTCAATCTTTTAAAAACAACAGAGGATTATATGGACTATGGCTGAATTACTTTGCTATGTTTGAGGAGGAGAGGGGATTGGATGGTCTCATAAAAATTAATTTGGTTTAAAGCAAAGTTTTATGAATTTGAAACTAGAATTTGATTTCGATCCCAATTATGTTCTATATAACCTTTCCCAAAGAGCAACCAATAAATTGAAACTCTTCTGTGTGTGTGTGTGTGTGTGTGTGTGTGTGTGTGTGTGTGTGTGTTTAACTGGTAGTGTTTACAGGGTAGGATGAACAGGGGCTCACTTGTCATAGGAAGGAAGGTAGAAAGGAGATCATTGGATCTCTTGCGATCCCAAAGGAAATTTAGTTCTTCCACCTAGACTTTTATAATTTCAGTAGGACACCTCAGGCCATGGCAGTTAGAGGTGGGGGGAAAGTTGGTATGCAATGGAAAATACCAGCCTCTTCCCCAGAGCTAGAAACAAGAGTTGGAAAGGGCTTTGTTTTCAGTAATGGAAGAGTTGCCGTGCAGAAATGATAATGGCTTTATTTTGAGGTGTTCAAGGGAAAAATGGAAAAGAGATTTGGGGCTCACTAGAAGGAAGATAATAATGAGAGTAATTCATCAATGCAATGAGCTGCCTTTAAGATGGTGAACTCCCTGTGCTTGGAAGTATGAAAACACATGCTAGATGTCACTTAGTAGGGATGTGAGGTAAAGTGAGTTCTTGTCCTGGGTATGCAATTGAAGTAGATTTCTGAGGTCCCTTCCTACTTGGACATACAGTACAGGATTTCTACTAGGTATTGGTGCCCTGACAATGGTGATGAAAACCCCGGAAACTACGTATGGAGTGCTTAGGCCAGACACTGTGCTAAGAATTCTTTTTGAGTTGTTCCCCACAATCTTCATATATTGTATGTATACCATTACATACACTACTAGGAGGCAGTGAACTCGTAGGGTTTCACTGCAACACGTGTGCCCTTAAACACTGTGCAAAATTGTGATATTCTCAACTTATATCAGTTTATTCTTTTAAGGACGGAACACAGCACTCTGCAAATAGATCCAACTCTTAATTATTCACATTTAATGACTATGATTACCCTGAGGTTGCAGTTGACATCATCAGGAGCCCTAGCTCCAAAGCACTTAAAGGCTCTTTGCCAGTTCTCTTTTTGTTATGGGCTCCTTGGACTTGGAGGGGAAAGATGGCAGCAATTACCAAGGAGACAGTGTCCTCAGAAAAGCCACACCCACCTCTAAGAGGCAACATCTGAACAGGGTAATGGACTGGATACAGAAATGCATTCTAGATTTAAAAAAAAGTACATGGTAGGATATCAGCAAAAATGTAGTGAGGAGCTCTGAAAATTCTCTCCTCCATAAAACCAATGAAAAACTGGCAAAAATAACCAGAATCAACTTTTTAGAACTTTGAAAATTAACTTCAGGCCTGCGGCAGTCTGGGGGACATTTATTTTAGAAAGAAGGATGAATCTCTGTAAGAGCAGTGAACACTATGACATTGTAATTTGCCCTGTTCTCATCCTTCCTCTCCAGTTTCATAGAAGACTTAAAAACCAAGAGTCTGCAATTATTGTGAAAACCAGCAGTGGAGCAGCCACTGGAGGGGGGTAGAATGGGATTGGAGTTCTTTCAAAGCTGAATCCCCAGAGAACTGTCATTATTTGACTTGTCTGTCAGGTCCTGGACACCCCACTTGCAAGGCTATCTTTATTTGACCTGACTGGAAGCTGCCCAGTGTGAAAGGCTTTGTTGAAAACAATTAGAGGCAATTGATTATTTTTGTGGCTGCTTGAGGTAGAGGATAGCACTTGGGCAAACAGAAGGCTGAACAAAAAGCTTAACGGAGGGAATGAGATTTCCTTCGACCTTTGAAAAGCTCCAACACAGTACTGGGAGTCTGGAAGGCCAAAGGCAGGTGTGGAGTTGTGTACAAGCCCAGGGCTTTCTACATGCTCAGGAAGAATGCAAAGAGACTGTAGACTCTTATGTCAGGATGATCATGAGGCTCTGCATAAGCGAGAAGTCAGTTGTCTACTGCCTGTCTAAATATTGATGCTGTGCCCCAACATTTATACAGAACCCACTGGCAAAGACTGATAGATTTATCGGTTCCAAGTGTTTAAGGAAATCACTGTTCAACCATTCACTGACCACGAAACTAACCAAGCAGAGACTTCAGTGGCAAGACACAACAAAAAATACAGACTTTACTGAATTAATTCATAAAAGTCACTAAACAAAGAAACATCAAACACTGACAACAGCGAATCCTGGGGAGCAGGAGAGAGACCGATTTGAAGAGTTACCCCGTTATATTATTACTTAAAACTACTTGTATGTTCAGATGACAAGATCTTATATATAGAAACCCAAAGGAATCCGCAAAAGAAATATTAGAGCTATCTTAGTCCATTCAGGCTACTGTAACAAAATATCACTGACTGGGTGGCTTATGAAAACACAGTTATTTTTCACAGTTTGGAGGCCAAAAGTCTGGGATCAGAGTGCCAGCGTTGTCAGGTAAAGTCAATGCTTCTGGGTCCCAGACATCTTTTCATAACTTTACATGGTGAAAGGGCTAGAGATCTCTCTGAAGCCTCTTTTGTAAGACACTGATCCTATTTGTGAGGATTTCACCCTCATGACTTAAGGACACCCCAAAGGTCCCACCTCCAAATATCATCACGTTAGGGGGTAGGACTTAAAAATATGAGTTTTGGGGTGGATACAACCATTCAGACCACAGCAAGAACTTAATAAATGAGTTTATCAAGATTGCTGGACACAGGATCGATATACAAAAAATTAATTGTATTCTATATACCAGTAATGAGAAAAACTGAAAATGAAATTAAGAAACTAATTCCTTTGCTATAGCATCAAAAAGAGGAAAATAGGAATAAATTTAACAAAGGAATAAACTTAACTAAGGAAGTGCAAGACTTGTACATTGAAAATTATAAGACATTGTTTAAAGCAATTAAAGAAAACCAAAATAAATGGAAAGACATTCTGTGTTCATGGATTAGAATTCTAATGCAAACTGAATACAATCCCTATCAAAATCCGAACTGGTTTCTTTGCAGAAATGGACGAGCTAATCCTAAAATTTATATGAAAACGCAAGGGACCCAAAATAGCCAAAACCATCTTGGAAAAGAAAACCAAAGTTGCAGGACTGACACATCCTGATTTCAAAACCTACAGCAAAGAACTGTTGTCAGGCAAACATCCTTATAACTACCATTAGATTAAGAAATAGATTTCTTTCCCAGCCTCTCCAGAGGCTCTCCTTATGTCCCACCTCAATTTTAACCCTTTCCCACATGACAATAATAATCACACCTTCAACTTTTATAGTAAATTCTTCTTTGCATATTTCTATAGTTTTATCACCAAAGTGTACATCCCTAACTCTATACTGTTTCCAGACAGTTCAAGTGGTAAAAGATTAAAGACCTGAGGTAAGGCAGGTCTAACCCTCTTCCTATGATCTTGATGGTGATCAGCAAGTAGAGGATTACCAGTATCCATTTCCTCCTATTGCACCAACAAATTCACTGGGAAGGTGGCTAAAATCATTGGATATTTCAAGGTATTTGAGGTAACTATTCTCATTTTCCCTGTTCCCCATTATAATAAAAACAAGGTTTTGATACTGAAACTCACAAAACAATCCTACTGTCTTCTATGTGTATGGCTGAAACCACTTTCTCTATCCTGTGTATTTCTCATTAAACAATGCATCAAGAGTCCATTAGAAATGAGCTTCACTTCCTTTCAGGACAATCCATTCCACAAGTGCCAATGCTGACATTTGGAAGGTAGAAGTTTATTATGACACCACAATGACAGCAGAGGTTATATTTGGGATGATATCTATTATTTTTTACTTCTTGCATTTTTTTTCTCCCTAAATCTTTTTGTTTGGAGCTACCCTTCCCTCATTCCTTGTGGTGCCTTTGAGGCTTATCATTGTGTGTTTTATTCCTATTCCTTCTGCAGGCATAGGGGTGACATAAGACCATACTGGAAAATCAGAATATTCATTTCATTTGGCCACCATGGTGGTTTTTTTTTTTTTTTTTTAAAGAGAAAGGGGCTTCTCTTTTTTTTTTTTTAATTTTTTTTCAATGTTTATTTATTTTTGAGACAGAGAGACAGAGCATGAACGGGGGAGGGGTAGAGAGAGAGGGAGACACAGAATCGGAAACAGGCTCCAGGCTCCGAGCCATCAGCCCAGAGCCCGACGTGGGGCTCGAACTCACGGACCACGAGATCGTGACCTGGCTGAAGTCGGACGCTTAACCAACTGCGCCACCCAGGCGCCCCAATGGTGGGTTTTAAAAATGGGCTTGAAAGTCAAACTGAGCCCATAAGAATCTTCCTTCAGATATGAATACAGAGGCTGGGAGAAAGGATTTTTTTTCCCTCCTCTAGAATCATAAGCTGGTAGACCAAAATCTCCTGACAGTCATCGGCCTGACAGTCTCGGGTATATGGATGAAAGTGTTTGAAGAGTTAAGCATCTGAACACAGAAAAGCAGAGCCAAAAGATGGACCAAGTATCTTAATGAAAGAATTTTTCTTACTGAATCGAGCTATGCTGGAAGTTAGGCCAACCTATGAATCAACTTGTATTTGTCAGAGATGGCTCTGTAACAAATTATGCCAAAACTCAGGGGCTTAAAAGAAGATTTATTATCTCATGTATTTTCTGATAGGGATCTGGGAATGATGAAACTGGGTGGTTCTGGCTCTAAATGTCTCAGGAGTATGCAGGCAAGATGTCACAGGGGTTTCAGTCCTCTAAAGACTTGACAGGTTAGAGAACCCACTTCCAACACAGTTCACTTACCTGGCTGTTGGCTGGAGTCCTCAGCTCCTCACAAGGTGGACCTGTCTTCAAAACATGGTAACTTCCTCCAGAGTGAGTAATCCAAGAGAGAGCAAGGAAGAAGCCACGGTACCTTTTATGACTTAGCCTCCAAAGCCACAGACCTTTACTTTCACTTTTCCTATTTGTCAAAAGCAAGTCACTGAGTTTGTCCACATTCCAGAGGAAACTGCAACCCAGCTGCCTGAGAACCAGATGACACCCTCTCCATGCTCCACAGAAGTTATGAGTTCCTATGAATGGTTGCTGGCTAAGGGTGGTTGCTTAAACCTGCAGATCCAGTGTGGTATATCTGCTCATTGGAACCTGGGCAAATTATAAAAATTAATTAACTTCATGAGTGTTTGAGAAGTGCAAGGGTTTAGCTTTCTGTGCTCTATAGTATAGGAGACAACCCAGAAGGATACTGGAACAGGTGCCAAGAGAGCAAGATGCCACATCAAATTAATTCATGAATACAGGGGTGAAAGGAAACGGTACTCAAAGGCTTATCATGAAAAGTTATCAGTCTCTTATCCCAGCTCTTCTACTTGACTCCCTTCAGTCTCATTTCTCAGTCAACTGTTGAAAATGTCTATTTCTTCTGCCATTGCATCCATCTTTCCACTTCTTACTTTTAATTTTACATATTGTCTGCCAACATTGTGTTATGATAAAGAACACAGCTTGTTCCTACTCCATTTCACTCACTCTACACCACTAATATAATTGCCCCACAAATTTAGCTTTCATCCATAATCAGAGTTTCCACTATTATGATCATCAATTACTATTTACTGCTGAATTTATGTTTCCTTTCTTGTTCAACTGATCCTGGAGTCAGCTGTTTGACATTTTTTCCATTTAGCTTTAAATATATATACATATATATTTATATATACATATATATACATATATATTTATATATACATATATATACATATATATGTACATATATATGTATATATGTACATATATATGTAAAATATATATACATATATATTTAATACATATATATTTAAATATATATAAATATATATACATATATACATATTCAAATATATATATGCACACACACAGCCTTTTTTTATATATGCCATTTTTAAAAAATATATCTATATATTGATTTTTAGGTGTTCAAATAGTCCCCTTCCATTTTGTTCACTGAAGACCCACTTTCAGGACTTTCTACTTACCTGCTTCAGTGTGAACTGGTTGTTCTTCATTTGAAACCTCTCTGAGTCCTTATACATCTTAGAATGTCTCTAGGTTCTCCTCACTTATAGAGCAGATAAGCATAGAATTGTAAAGCCCTCAGAATTTTTAAGGTATTCTTCTATTATGTTCTATGTTCTGATTGCTGTTAAGAAGTTCAATGGAATTCTAATTTTTCTCTCTGGAAACCGTTAGGACCTTCATCTCTTTTGTTCTTAAAACTCACAATGATGTTGGATTTCTTATTAAGTTTGATAGGCACTCAATGGACCCTTTAATCTGTAGAATCATGCCCTTTAGTTCTGGGACCTCATCTTCTTATATTATTTCTTTCAAAATTTTTTTTCTCCACAGTTTTACTCTAATCTCTCCTTTTAGAGATCTTATTAGTCAGATATTAGACCTCCTAGTCCATTCTTCTTAGGTTTTTATGTTTTCACTTCTATTTCCATAGCTTTAAAAAATTACTGAAGTATAATTGTCATACAATGTTATATTGGCCTGTTCAGGTTCACAACACATTGATATTTCCATAGATTTTCATTTTTTAATGATTTCTTGAAAGCAATATCACAACGCTTCTGTAGCAGATTTGTAAGTGGTCTCTATGATGTGTTAAGTGATTCTCCCAAGGATACCACTTCCTGGTATTCTTTGCATGATACCCTTCTCTTTAGTGTGGCTGGGACCTGGAAAAATTTCTAATAAATGGAATGAATGTGACACAGGGGCTAGGATGCATGTGATCATCATGTGAATGTGATTGCATAAAAGTGTAGTTCCCATCTTGCTAGGGACCCTCTCTCCATTGCTAGCTCTGTAGAAGCAAGCTGCCAAGAATCTACAGCTGCAAGGACATGAATTTTGTGACAACTTGAAGGAGTTTAGAAGTGGATCTTTCCCCACTCTAGCTTCTGGTGAGAACCCAGTCCCGGCTGATACATGGATTATTGCCTTGTGAGACCGTGAACAGGAGACCCAGCTAAGCTGTGCTCAGACTCCTGATCCACAGAAAGTGTGAGATAATAAATATGTGTTGTTTTAAGCCACTAAGTTTATGGTAGTCTGTTTTACAGCATAGTAAAATAATATATCTTTTCATGAATTTTAAATTTGGTCAGTCATGTCTGTTGTTGTTTCTAAAGAGTCTCTGCTTGTTGTCCTTCCCTCTGTTTTAAAGTAATATTCTGGGGTGCCTGGTTGGCTCAGTTGGTAGAGCATATGACTCTTGATTTTGGGGTCATGAGTTTGAGCCCCACATTTGGTGTACAGCCTACTTAAAAAAATAAAATAATGTTTTGTTTCATGGATGTAATTTTTTTTCTTGTCAGTTTTCCCACTTCCTATTCTCTTTACTGTCTCTAACTCTGGCTCTCTTAGGTGTGTGTGTGTGTGTATTAATTTCTGGCTTTCCTAAGATATTGATGATTCTTAGTGGTATGTTACATTTAAGAGCTCCAAATAAGCCAGTTGGGAAGATCTATGTACAGGAAGGTTATTAAACTGGTATCCTTCTCTGCAAGCTAATCTGGTGGTGAGGCAACCTTTTAATTGGGGAAGTTCCCAAATGTCAATATTTAATTATCTTTTTTCTGGGGCCATTATGTTTCCGGAGAGAAGAATCCACTATACATTTTTTTGGGGGGGGGAAGCTACTAGTCTTTTATGAGGGTGAAAGAAAAAGGCTGGGTGAACTCTTTGTTCAGAATGAAGACTTTCATTTATTAGCTCTACCTCATTTCTTTTTTTTTTTTTAACGTTTATTTATTTTTTATTATAACGTTTTGAGAGAGAGAGAGAGAGAGCATGTGAGCAGTGAGGGGGAGAAGAGAGGGAGAGAGAGAATCCAAAGCAGGCTTTGCACTGTCAGTGCAAAGCCCAACGTCTGCTCGAACTCACAAACCGTGAGATCATGACCTGAGCCGAAGTCTGACGCTCAACCGACTGAGCCACCCAGACGCCCCTCCATGCCTCACTTCTGTCTTTAGTTGGCCTGATGGTCTTGAAATTCAAGGATTTCTGGTTTGAAAGAATAGACCTTTTTCAGTGTTCAAGTTAGGGCAGATGAGGTTATGGTTGCCTGGTGTGACCTGGTGTTCTACTTGTCTATTGTTGCATGAAAAACTAAGTGGCTTAATTTCTTCTTCTTATTACTACCTTTTATGGTTCTGTGAGTTGACTGAACTCAGCTAAGTGGTTCTTACGTGGGTAGAGGTTTCTCATGCTGTTACAGTCAGATAGCACCTGTGAGTGAGAATGACTCACTCACATGGCTGCCAGTAGATGCTGGTTATAGCTGAAAGCTTAGTTTCAAATAGTCTCTTAAGCTTAAGCGTCTTAAGCTTCTGAGAGCACAGAGGTTGGGTTTCAAGAGCAAGTGTTCCAAGATAAAGAAAGTCAAATCTCCCAGTTTCTTAAGGCTGGGCCTGAAAACCTATACAGTGCCACTCCTACCATATTCAATTGGTCAAAGCAGATTCAAGGAGGGGGGGATCCCTACCTCCCGATGAGAGAAGTGTCAGCTAACTTGCGGCCATCTTTAACCAACCACAAATGACTTCACAGGCTGGGAGAAAAGACATGAGGGTTCAGGCTGTTTTGTACACAAACTTTGACTCCGTCTCCCTCAGTTCAGCTCTGCAGCGCACTGTGACACCCGTCTTCTGCCTTGGTCCTCTGAGGAGTTTGTAACTCAGTTTGAAGCTTCCATTATGCTGTCATGTCCACTCTTCCTTGTTTGCTTTCCATCTCCTAAAAAACTTACTAAAATCACTCAATTGCTATTGTCTTTTTTTCTTGTTCTTTGTCCTTGTATGTTCACACCTTTTAAATTCTTTACTTTCCTTTTAGTGGAGTTCCACAAGAAAGAAACAGTAAACTCCTGTGGATATATTTATATCCAACAAAAATTTACACCCATTGTTACTTGATAAGAACTTCATTTCACAGAGTGCTTTAAAATGAAAAAAAAAAAAAAGCACTTTTGCATACATCATTTTCTCTGATCCTCATTAATTTTCAAAGAAAGGCAGGGCAGATTTCAAATGATTTCTATTTTAGAGGTGAAGAAGTGGAAATTAGAGACAAAATGATTTGCACAATGTTGCATGAGTAATTTTCTTTCTTTTAAATCTTCTAGAGAAATGTCCTGGAATTAAGTCTAAAGGTGACAAGGATAAGTCAAAAAAATAAAACTTGTACTTCTTTTTAATTTTTTTTAACGATTTTTTTTTTTTAATTTTTGAGAGACAGAGAGAGACAGAGCATGAATGGGGAAGGGGCAGAGAGAGAGGGAGACACAGAATCTGAAGCAGGATCCAGGCTCCTAGCTATAAGCACAGAGTCCGACGTGGGGCTTAAACTCACAAACTGTGAGATCATGACCTGAGCCGAAGTCGGACGCTCAACTGACTTGAGCCACAGAGGCACCCCATAAACCTGTACTTCTTTTTGAGGGAGAGGATGCAGTGTGTGGAGCTCAGAAAAACTAGAATTTGTATAGCATTGGAGCAGCCAATTCCCAATCTGGGATTTAAAAAGAAAAAAAAAAGAAATATATACATATATACATACATATATATATACATACATATACATATATGTATGTGTGTGTGTGTGTGTGTATATATATATATATATATATATATATATATATATATATATATATATATAAATGGACAGTTGTGGTTGGGTGGGTCAGGAACCTATTTAGTAACAAACTAGGAACACTTGATGATCTAGCTCAGCTTCCTACTTCAGACCACACTCCTCATTCTGTTCACTTGATCCACATGCTGGGATGTGAGAGTTTCTCCCCCCCATCCCTTTGCAGGAGCCCATTTTGGCCATTTTTAGGGTAGTGACCGAGTTTCAAAGAGGAAGACCCTATAATGTCTCCCAGGCATACTACAAAGCAAATGTAAGTCATCAGATAGTAGGATCTGGATCTGTGCCAGGATAACTCGACTCTTCTTGTAGAAGGTGCCATGGGATGGAAGAAGTGGGTCCCCTCAGTTTTATGTCTTGTCTGAAAGATGATAACCATGCTAATAAATTTAGTGCCACATTCTTTACAGTGTGCTCATCCGACCCCTAGAATAAGGCAATAAACCATAATAGGGTCCATGATGCTTTCAATTATTAGACATTCATTTCTGCTCTACATTTTTCCTTTTCTGCCAAAGTTTGGCTTTATTGATGTGCTTTCTGGAGGCATGGGAGAGGGTATGGTTAGAAAAAAAAGGTCTACTTTTCAGAAATCTGAGAAAAATTATATGTCTATCAAAGTAAAACCTAGGCTCCCTAATGGGGGAAGACATAACATTTTTGTCATTGTATCCACAATAAATACATAGATCTATCACATGAACAAAGCCTGTTTGGAGGCACTCCTGAGTCTTTTCAAAGCCATAGGCTATTTTATGTTACCAACACCCTAATTAAGAGCATTAAATTTTTCTTTTAGTGGTTAGTAGTTAGGAAATGTATAACCCCATCTCTCAGGCTTTTTTGAGAGCAGGAAGGCATCCAAAAAAGCCTCTGGGATGTTGTACTGAGCCCCAGAGGGGCTGTGTTTGCAAAGAAAAAACAAGAAAAAAAATAAAAGTTGGTGTTAAAGAAAATATATTTAGTTTTCTTATCATGATATTAAACACTGAAAATTCACCTTTCCAGGTGTTCAAAGCAAGGCTGGAAGGGTTAGTTTCTTCCCTGTTTGTCTCTCCCTGTGTATTTTATAAAATATTTCAATTCTTCACTTCCTTTCCAGACATGCTATCAGAACAGGAAGGCCACACTCAAACCACAATTTCACCTCCCATGCTCACCCAGGATTCAGAGAAAACTGGGCATTACTTGAAAAACAGAATTAAGGCCAGAAATTCCACTACTAGGTATTTACCCAAAGAAAACAAAAACACTAATTCAAAAAGATATGTGTACCCCTGTGCTTATTGTAGTCTTATTTACAATAGCCAAAATGTGAAAGCCTTCCAAGCATACACTGATTCATGAATGGATAAAGATGTGGTTTATACCTACAACTGAATACTTCTCAGCCAAAAAAATCTTGCCATTTGCAACAATATGGATGGGTCAACAGGGTATTACACTAAGTGAAATGAGAAAGACAATATCATTTGATTTCACTTATATGTGTAATCTAAGAAACAAAACAAATGAAAAAAAACAAAGAAACAGAAACAGACTCATAAATACAGAAAGCTGGTGGTTGTCAGAGGCGAGGGGGTAAGGGGATGGGAGAAATAGGTGAAGGGGATTAAGAGGAACAAACTTCTGGTTATAAAACAAATAAATCACGAAGATGAAAAGCACAGCATAGGGAATATAGTCAATAATAATATAATAATGCTGTATGGTGACAGATAGTGACTACACTTATCGTGGTGAGCACTGCATAATGTATAGAATTGTCGAATCACTGTATGTTTTACATCTGAAACTCATATAACGTTGTATGTCAACTATGCTATGAAAAAAAAAGGAAGAGCCATTCATATTGATAAAATGCTTAATTCCAACTCCCTTCAGAAACTGAAGACCCTCAAATATCCTTCTACCCTGAGACCCTGTCATGTAACAAAACTAAAATTATCCTATTCATTCTTACCTCTCACCAAAGATTCTTTATATTTTGAAAGAGACTCTTTCATCCGCAAGAAAATGGCATACCAAGTGAAAAACAAAGTAAAGCATGGAAGAGAATAATTTCTCTTGAAGAAGATTATCAGGTTTGAGTCATACCAAATCTCTTGGTGATTTTCTTTTTCTAACTTTTGGATGACAGAGAAACTTTCCCCAGAAAAACTGGGGTAGGTGAGAATAGGTAAGGAGAAGGGAAGGTTTAGGTGATAAGTAAAGACAGAAAATTATGGTTTGCTTTGTAAGTTTCTAGAAGGCCCTTAATGCAGGGAGAAAACTGAAATCAGTAAAAGGAAATTGCGGTGGAAAGGAAATAGGTAAGTGGGGCCGAGCAGTATCAAGCAGTTTCTGGGGATCCTTTATTGTCCATTAGATTGGAAACCTTCTCCATTATATTGGAAAGTGAGTGAACCACGTTAGTAATTGAAGAATGTTGCTGGGAGCTTTATGGGATATCCCCAGTACAGAATTCATACTACCATTGTTTTTGTTCCTCTGTAGATTTTTGGGGGTGAGGAACTGGTGAGGAAAGAGAGAGTTGTGTTGAGGCACTGGGTAACAGGAAGATGTTCTTAAATGTGGTGCTTACTTCTTTGTTTCCCTCTGAAACACTCAGAAAACAAAACATAACAAAACAAAACGTACCCTGCCTTTGTGCTATTTGCTCACGAGGACAAACAAAATCAGAGCTATGTACTAACTAAAGAGTTCCTGGTTTGGGATCTTAATGATGGCCTTTAAATTGCTTTAATTCCCTCATTTATGCTACAGGGGAGATCTTACTCATGTAATTTAGAACTGGATCATGTATAGAATTTGTACAGACATGAAGTAAATTGCTAGACAAAGAGCACAATTGACTCCTCTTTCAAAGCTGTGATTATGAAAAATTTATGGTAGGATTGGGGCGTTTGGGTGGCTCAGTCAGTTGGGCGTCTGACTTTGGTTCAGGTCATGATCTCACAGTTGGTGAGTTCCAGCCCCATGTCGGGCTCTGTGCTGACAGCTCAGAGTCTGGAACTTGCTTCAAGTTCTGTGTCTCCGCCTCTCTCTGCCCCTCCCCTGCTCATGCTCTGTCTCTCTCTCACAGAAATACATACAAAAAAAAAAAAAAAAAAACCAAAACAAAACAAAACCAAAATCCAAAAAATTTATGGTAAGACACATCTATGCTTTTATAACCAAAAGAGAGGAAAGCATGAGTTTACATGAGTTTTCAACTAAATATACAGTTTTCAACTATGATTTGGGCAAAACAGATTCAAATAATCTAACGTGGCTATACATCCTGTGAAGTGAGGTTTGCAAATCAGAAAATTCTAGCTTTGGGGGAGGGAGTAGAAAAGGGTGGTGACAAATTGGCCATGGCTTTGAGCTCTTGAAGCCTCACACATGACCATAGAGGCACAGGGCAGAACTCATGAGTACATGCTTATATAATCCCATGGAACTTGTTTTATTCCAAGGGTATCAGGAGGTCTGACTGATTCACCTACTATGCTTCACTGGGAGCTAAAAAAGCCATATTCTCTAGACCCCAAAATTGAGAGTGGATGAATCTTGTGATTGGTAGGTAACGTGATCTGCCTTTTGTAGCAAGCCAGAAGCCAGATGTCCCCTCCCCTTTGATCTGAATAACACTTTAGGCTGCAGACAATAAGATTGGTTTTAAATTTATTGTCTCTTTGATTTCTGCATCCTAATGCTTTTTAAATTCTTTACACAAGACAGGACTATATATAGGCAAGTGGGGTAGTTCAATGGAGGCCAAAAAAATGCCAGTAGCTTTTGAGAAGTGCTGGGCAGAGTCTCGTGCATATTTTTTCTCAAGGAAACAAAGATGACTTGGGGGCAGGAACTTTTCCTTTTCCAGTCGCTTTACTCCAAAATGAAGTTTCTTACTCCTGGTCCCAGCCAGATTTGTGGAAAAGTTTCTTTCAGAACACCCTTATTAGGAAAGCATTAAAGCAGAAAAATCCAGTTTAAGTGCAGGGAGCCTAAATCAGAATGTCTTCCTTCTCTACACCCAGTATAGACTTCAGCCCGGTTAACATTTTCTTCTTGTCCTGATGACGCAGCCTGCGTGAGGCAGTCAGCTGGGGCCAACTGCTTGCTTTCCTCAGTCCTACTGATGGTGGAGATGCTATGTCTGAATCCAACCTCAACCTGTGAGAAGAGTTGAATCGCATTTGGGAATGTCCTTCAATTAACATGAAGTGAACAATATTGATTGGACACTCAATAGAATGGGTACAAACATTTGGCCCAGTTCCTGCCCTTCAGTGGATCAAATCATGGACGATTGCCCCAAGAAGTCAGACTGTTCTGGGAAGAATGCTAGAAGGACGTCAGAAAAAGGGGTTCAAGTCTCAATGTGTTTTCATTGCAGCCATCGGACCTTGAGTGAGTCATGGCTTCTCTTCATCTCCATTTTCTCTTCTGGAATATTAGATGAACTCATATTGACTTAGCATTTTATTACATTGGAAAGGCTTTTCATAGACAGACTCTTATTTGAGCCCAATAATCGTGGTGGGAAGTAGCCAGACAGCACTGCACACATTTTAGGATGAGAAAGTTGAGCTAAGGGACGAAGGCATTCAGTGGGAGAAAAAGGTGAGATTGGGACTCAGATCTCCTGACACCTTCTCCAGTGCTCTGTCTACCTAATAAGCCTCACTCCGCCTCTCTGCTGGTGAGTGGTGAGGACCACAGAGAGTTTTGTCTGTAAGGAGGCTTCACAAATGGATGCAGTGACTGATGAGCAAAATTCTGATCCTTCTCCCTTATAAATTTCTCCCAGAGGAGAGGACATGTTATGAAAAGTACTCAGTGAGGTGAGGAATAAGAAACCAGCAAAAACTGTTTTTACTTCTGCATTCCATAGTGCCGCTCACCTTTGCAGGGGGAGCAGTCCCAGAGGCTCCCCTTTGTGCACACACATCTATCAGATTTTCCAGACCGTTTTCAATCTGTTCCTCGGATATCAGATATAGGCTATAAAGCACTTCTTTCTACTTTATGGTTATGAAATATGAATGATGGCCCAGCTGAAGCTTTTAAGTCCGATGGGAATGGATCCCAAGAGAGGCTCTTAGAAAGCTAAAGGGTAGTCAGGAGACGCTGTGAAGTTGGGAGCAAAAGCAGACGCTCACCACACCAAAGAGTCAGGTCTCCCTAATATGGTTCCTCAGCAGTCATGGTGCACTGTACTAGAAGTTTTGAAGAAATATGAAGAAAATATAAGACCCAGCCCATAGACCCACTGCATTACAAATTGGTAGCAAGGGCACTTAAATGAAATATTTGTGAAATCAGCAACCACTGAATTCTATCCAAATAGGTATGCATAGAGATAGACTTGTGAGCTCTCACAGAGAGGTCATGTCATTGGTGTCACTCACATTTTAAACAGAGGTCTCTTAAAGTTGCCCTTTCAGACTCAGGCCCACCTGCCTCTTCTTTACACTTTCATGTTTTCCCAAAAAACTTAGGATTCATCCTATCTGAATGGAGACTTCCAATGTGTTGAACGAATGCCAAAGAGGTTCTAACTACATGTTCAAAATGACTTTGGATGGCCTGAGAAAGAACTGTATAGGGACTGAGGGATTTTATCCTAAAGGACCAGAACCTCAATTTATGCTCAATTCCTGAGAATGAACACCAGTTATCAGTCCAGACATGCAGGCTCTCCCTCTGGCTCCCAGAGGAAATTGGGTGCTCTCGACTATGAGGTCTGGTCTGTGGGTGGCACAGTGCTGTGGGCAGGGAAGGGGTCCCCCTCTTGGGTTTGGCATGAAGGAGAGATCACTGCTAGGAACTGAGGCTTATATTTGAGTAGGGATTTTCTAAACCTAGAATTCAAATGCACATGAGATTATACAGAAGCCTGGAAATTCCATTGCCATCCCTTGGCCTAGCCCAAACCAAAACCAAGGAAGGTAACCAGGTGACACCATTTAAATTTAAATCATCTGCTGGAATGCCTGGGTGGCTCAGTGGGTTAAGCATCTGACTTCAGCTCAGGTCATGAACTCACAGTCTGTGGGTTCAAACCCCACGTCCAGCTCTGTGCTGACAGCTCAGAGCCTGGAGCCTGCTTCAGGTTCTGTGTCTCCCTCTCTCTCTCTTCCTCCCCAATTTCACTCTGTCTCTCTCTCTCAAAAATAAAGATTAAAAAAATATTTTTAAAAATCTAAATTATCTGCTGTACATAGCATGGGGACATTTAAACATGGAATTTAAAGTGTAAGGAAATGGGACACCTGGGTGGCTCAGTCGGTTGAGCTTCCAACTTTGGCTCAGGTCATGAACTCGAGGTTCATGAGTTTGAGCTCAGGCTCTCTGCTGTCAGTGTGGAGCCATATGGCTCCTCTGTCTTGCTCTCTCTCTTCCTCTCCCCCGCTTGTGCGCTCTCAAAAATAAATTAAAAAAAAAAAACGTAAGGAATAATCCTATCTTAATAATTTATAGCAACTTGTTCTTTCTAAAGCTACTATTTGATATTATTTGATTCTTATAACTTTGTGAGACACACAGGTGAATGCACATTGGCAGATTGAGTAATCAAGGTTCTAAAATCCAGTGACTTGCTTTAAGTCATAGAGCAGAATTGTGATTAGAATCCAGTCTCCCAATGCCTAATTTAGTGCTTTAAAATTTTTTTAACTTAGGAGGAGCCAAGATGGCGGAACAGCATGGAAGTGGGTTTTTTGTCTCAAGTCCATGAAATACAGCCAGACCAACACTATGCCATCCTGCACACCTAGAAAACTGACTGGAGGATTAACACAACAATCTGTACAACCTGAACCATAGAATTCAGCGGCGCAGAGAGGTGAACTTGGGGAGAGAGAAGCCGCAGACGGCACAGAGCCGCTTTTGCCTACAGAAAGAGGACAGAGGTGGGGGCGGGGGAGAATACCTGAAAAGCACCCCCCCTCCCAAAAGCAGCTGGAGAGAGAGTGGAAAATTGGAAACAGCCGTAGGGACTAAACTAAAAAGGGAGAAAGGGGAAAGGAGAATGGAGAGGGTTTAAATTCCATTTAAAGTGTAAACAAGGGGAGCACAGAGCCTGCAACTCCACAGCTCAATACCTGGTGGTGTTCTGGTGGGAAGGACGAATCCCCAGGAACAGAGTGGGGTCCGGGAGGTTCTCGGGCCACATGGGGAAAAGCGGTTCCACTGCTGGAAGAACATTTGGTAGAGACTGTTGAAGCCACCTGGTCCCAGCAGACCCCGGAAAACGGCCACATTTGCTGGTGCTGGAACAAGGTTGTTAAGGGTGAAGCCTGGTGCCAGATGCGTGTTGTGATTTTCCATAATCCCTGAAAAGCTGCTGCTACACCATCTCACGAACTTTTTCTGGGGTGGGCTGGCACCTGGCCACAGTCTTGGGGCACCGGCAGCAACAGGGTCCAGCAAGCATTCCTGGGTGCAGCCGACATTTGGACATTGCTCGGTGAGACCCTCCCACAGAGGGGCAGAACAGGTCAAAGCCGCGGTTCTTCACAAGTAAGGGGCTGGGGAAAACAGCCGCATCTGAGACAACGTGGGAGAGAGGTACTGCCTGGGGCTTGGTCACGGATAGTGAAGAAGCGGGGAGTGGACGAGAGCTGAAGACAGAAGATGGGTGCACGGTTGCTGATCGGGGAGAACAGAGTTCTGATACTAGAGACTGGGTAGCTGGGTGACGCCATTTTCACCACTCCCGCGCATGCGCATACACACCTATGAGTGACGCTACAATCCACCCCAGTAGGATAGCAGCGCCATCTAGTGGAAAACGGAGCTCTTACACTGAGCCCCGCCCAACCGGGCCAACCTTGCTCTTCAAAAACACAGGTTTCACCGCCTACTCAGTTTATCGACTATAAAGTGCTACATAGACTGACTTCTAGGGGAAAATAAAGTAATTTCAGTCCTACTTCAATCTGTTAGCAGGTCCATCTATTCAATTTTCTTTCTTTTCTTTTTTGTTTTACACTTCTTTTTCTTGAATACAGAAAGAGAAAAAAATCGTTTTTATTTTCAATATTTTTAATTTTTTAACTATATTTTTTTGCTTTTATGTAAGTATTTTCCAAATTCTATCTTACTTCCACCATTTTATTTTAGACTACTACAGTGTATTCACTTTTTCAAATTTTCAAACGATTTCCTTTTTTCCCTCTTTTTTCTCTTTTTCGTTCCTTTTCTTATTCTTGAATAAAGAGAAAAATTTTCATTTTTATTTTTTATTAAACTTATTTTTCTTTAATTTTTTCTACTATATTCTTTACTTTTGTGTAAATTTTTTTCAAATTCTATTTTACTCCCATCATCTCATTTTAGTCTACTTCAGTGTATTCATTTTTTTCAAATTCTCAAATGATTTTTTCCCCCCCTTTTTTTTCTCTAATCTGTCAAACCACTTTCAACATCCAGACCAAACACACACCTAGGATCTAGCATCATTTATTAGATTTTGTGTGTGTGCTTTTAATTTTTTAATTTTAATATTTTTTAATTTTAATTTTTCTACCTCATTAATTCCTTTTCTCCCTTCAAAATGACAAAATGAAGGAATTCACCCCAAAAGAAAGAGCACGAAGAAACGACAGCCAGGGATTTAACCAACGCAGATACAAGCAAGATGTCTGAACCAGAATTTAGAATCACGATAATAAGAACACTAGCTGGAGTCGAAAATAGATTAGAATCTCTTTCTGCAGAGATAAAAGAAGTAAAAAATAGACTGAAATTAAAAATGCTATAACTGGGATGCAATCAGGATGGATGCCGCAGTGGCAAGGTTGGATGAGGCAGAACAGAGAATCAGTGATATAGAGGACAAACTTACAGAGACTAATGAAGCAGAAAAAAAGAGGGAGATGAAGGCAAAAGAGCACGATGTAAGAATTAGAGAAATCACTGACTCATTAAAAAGGAACAGCATCAGAATCACAGGGGTCCCAGAAGAGGAAGAGAGAGAAATGGGGGTAGAAGTGTTATGGGAGCAAATCATAGAGGAAAAGTTTCTTAACGTGGGGAAAGACACAGACATCAAAATCTAGGAAGCACAGAGGACCCACATTAGATTCAACAAAAACCGACCATCAACAGGCATATCATAGTCAAATTCACAAAATACTCAGGCACGGAGAGAATCATGAAAGCAGCAAGGGAAAAAAAAGTCCCTAACCTACAAGGGAAGACAGATCAGGGTTGCAGCAGACCTATCCACAGAAACTTGACAGGCCAGAAGGGAGTGGCAGGATATATTCAATGTGCTGAATCAGAAAAATATGCAGCCAAGAATTCCTTATCCAGCAAGGTTGTCATTCAAAATAGGAGAGATAAAAAGTTACCAAAAAAAAATTAAAGGAGTTTGTGACCATTAAACCAGCCCCACAAGAAATTTTAAAGGGGACTCTCTGAGGGAAGAAAAGATGAAAAAAAATATATATATATAAAATTTTTTTAATGTTTATTCATTTTTGAGAGAGAGAGAGAGAGACAGACACACAGCATGAGCAAGGGAGGGGGAGAGAGAGAGGGAGATACAGAATCCGAAGCAGGCTCCAGGCTCTGAGCTGTCAGGCAGGGCCTGAACTCATGAACTGCGAGATCACAACCTGAGACCTCAGTCAACTGACTGAGCCTCCCAGGCCCCCCAGTGTTCATTTTAAGATAATGACTGAATTAATGATGTGAGTTTCAGTCTACCATTCTACTATAATGACCCTTTAATTTTAATATCTTTTTTCTGGATGCTTTTAAGATTTTAGTTTTTTATGTCTTCCTTAAATCTGATTATGATGTGTCTAGGAGGGGATTGCTTTTCATTTATACTGTGGCAGTTTCTCACCGCTTCCTGAATCTGTTGGTTCATGTCTTTCTTTAGTTTTGGAAAATTCTGTCATTAACTGTGCTAATACTGCTTTCTGACCTCTGTTCTCATGAGGTCACCTACTTTTCTTACCTTCTCTTCAGTGTTTCATCTTTCTGAGTTTCATTTTGGATCTTTTCTTCTGATTTGTCTTCTAGTTTACCTATTCTCTGTGAAATTATTTCTAATGTGTGATTACACCGATCCATCGCATTAACTGGGATTATTGTATTTTTCCATTCTAGAATTTTTCTTTCTCTCCAATCTGCTCTGTAACTTTTTTTGTGATTTTTATTTCTTTGCCCAAATTTCCAATCTTTTATTTTTACTCCTTGCACATAGTTAAGCTGAGAGTTCTAATATCTGGAGCCTATTTGCTTTTATTGAGCATTGCCACTACTGATTCTCACTCATGATTGTCGTCTTCTCATATGTTTGTTTGTTCTTGATTGTGCGACATTTTATATAATTTTTTTAATGTTTATTTACTTTTGAGAGAGAGAGAGAGAGAGAGAGAGAGTGAGCGAGCATGAGTGGGGGAGGGGCAGAGAGAGAGAGAGAGGGAGACACAGAATTCGAAGCAGGCTCCAGGCTCTGAGCTGTCAGCACAGAGCCCGACGGGGGGCTCGAACTCACAGACCTTGAGATCATGACCTGAGCCAAAGTTGGACACTCAACTGACTGAGCCACCCAGGCGCCCCATGACATTTTATTTAAAAAAACTGATTTGTTTCTACAGATCTAGGATGATACTATATTCCTCCAGAAAGAATTTATGTGTGTGTTTACATTTCCAGGAAGAATTTTTGTTGTTTTTCCAGGTCCCTGAAAGCATTAGCAATCTGATATCACCTTGTCTTGGCCCAATTGACATTTCAAGTTGGATAATTTTTTACTGTGGGGATGATCCATGCCTTACAGGATGTTTGGTAGTATCTTACTCTTTCTACTAGATATCAAGAGTACCTCTTCTTAGTTATGATAATAAAAAAGTCTTCAGATATTGTCAAATTCACCCTGGTACTTGAGAACCCACATCTTAACCTCAAAACAAGGGGATGTTAATCAGGTTTAAATATAGTGGGGCCTGCCCTTTACTTCTGTCCCCCTAGGACACCAAGGCTGCCCAAAGCATAGCCTCACCTTTCAGTCATCTCTTATAGAATCCCCAGGTGGAAAGCAACACTAAAAACCATGTTTATCTCTCTGGACTTTTATCTCCTCTCAAATCTTATTCAGTAATTTTTACTTTGTAGGGACTTTCCCAGTTTGTTTTTTTTTAATATGAAATTTATCGGCAAATTGGTTTCCATAAAACACCCAGTGCTCATCCCAACAGGTGGCCTCCTCAATGCCCATCACCCACTTTTGCCTCCTTCCCTCCCCCCATAAACTCTCAGTTTATTCTCAGTTTTTAAGAGTCTCTTATGGTTTGTCTTCTTCCCTCTCTGTAACTTTTTTTCCCCCTTCCCCTCCCCCATGGTCTTAAGTTTTGATAGAAGGACAGTATTTTTACCATATCTCAAAAATAAGACTATAAGACCACCAATGTGTTAAGGCCTTACCATCTTTGTCTATCTTTCCGCATTTCTTCTGAATCAGTTAATTCTATTTCTGTGATCTTAAAGATAAGACACTGGCTGAGAGCCTTTCTTTGGAGTAGCTGAATTTTAGTTTCTCCACTTATGAATTGCATGGGAAAGTTATCAGTTTCTCCAAACATTAGTTTTCTGATCTGCAAAATGGGGATAGTAGTAATCTTTACCTCATCTTAATTATCATTATGAGGGTTAAACAGAGTAATGCATATAAAATGCTTAATGTAGCAGCTGGAAGCTTTTAATACATACATAATTTTTTTTTACCATGGCAAAATATAAACTTTACCATTGTAACCACTTTTAAATGTACAGTTCTGTATATTACATACATTCACATTGCTGTACAACCATCACCACATTCATCTCCAGAATGTTTCCATCTTCTTAAACTAAAACTCCATGGCCATTGAACAACTTCATTCCCTCTTCCCTCCAGCTCCTGGCAACCATCATCCTACTTTCTATCTCTGTGACTTTGCCTTCCATATTTATTTCATATAAGTGGAATCAAACAATATTTGTTTTCTTTTGTGATTGGGTTATTTCACTGAGCATCATGCTGTCAAGGTTCATACAGGTTGTAGCATGTGTCAGAACTTCCTTCCTGTTTAAGGCTGAATAATATTCCATAGTATTAATACCTATACAGTATTGTAGTAGTCAACATCTTATTCTAGCCACCAAGAAAGTATGATTTCATTTACTTACTGGCCAAGACACAGCTTCAGAATCAACATCTCTTCTAGTCATGTGATAAGAAATGCAGGCTTATGACCGTCGAGCAAAATTCTAGGGTCAGCTTTGAGTTCTTTTCTCCACCAGTGTTTATAGTCTCAAGACATAACTCATTTTCTTCAAGGTAAAGAAGGTTTATATCCAGAGGAAGAAGACAAATATTTCTGTGCTCAGATATGCAGGCAGAGGGAAGATTTGGGGAAAAGTAGGGAAAATTTTGAAAAAGAAATCTGATATTTAGTTTCAGAACAAAATAAGAATAAGAGAAGGAGGAGGAAGACCAGATAGAAAGAACAGGGCAAGCTACTTGGACAGGTTATCCAAAGATGGTTGTACCAATATATGTCCCATTTCACATGCTCTTCCTACAACATGGTGTTCACATTTCTGCATCAAGAGGTGGGGTCTAAAAAAAAGAGGTGCAGTCTGTTTCCCCACCCCTTCACCTGGGCAGAATTTTGTAAAGGCCTCAACCAGTAGACTATGATGAAGGTGATGGGATTTGACTTCTGAGCCTTGGAAAAAAAAAAAAAACATACACAAAAAAACGTTATATGTTTTGCCTTGGATCATTCAAGCAGCTCTGTAGACAGACACTGAGTCTCCCACCCTAGAGCCAGCACCAGCCTGCCAGCCAAGTGAGTCAGCCATCTTGGAAGTGCATGTTCCCCACTCAAGCCTTCCAGTTTTCAGATGGCTGAGGACCCAACAGACATACTACTACAATCTTCTGGAACTCCAGAGTGAGACCCACCCAGTTGCCCAAACTAAAAAAAAAAAAAAAAAAAACAAAACAAACTAAAAACAAAACAAACATGAAAAACTCTTTCCAAACTAAAAAAAAAAAAAAAAAAAAAAAAAAAACCAAACCAAAAAAACCCCATGAAAAATAGGAAGTGGGGGCATTTTTAATGCATCAGTTGATAAAGAATATAGTTACGTTCTCTAACCATTCATTATTACACAATGATGGGCATGAAGCAGATTTACTCTGAGAAGACAAAAAGACAACCAAAGCCATGCAGGCATCCATTGCAGGTGGGGCCAGTACAGTCCAACTGTCAAGTCTTTTATTTCCATGAATACATCATAGGCAGGTAAAGTGGGCAGCTAGAGTCTGAAGTGGAATATTTAGCCTCAGGAATTTATGGCCCGATATTTGGACCATCAGAATTTAAAGAATTTACAGAATAGGCAAAAAAAAAAAAAAAAAAAAAAGCATACTTAAAAATTCTACAGGTATCACTCAGCAGGGGAGAGTAAATCTTGATTAAACCAGGGAGGAGTTTCTTCCCAAGGTGAACTCATGTTTTTCCTGGATTCCTTGATACTCAGGCCTCTGCCCCCTGCTAGGGGGCTCTAATTCAGAACACAACTTTAATGATGGTTTCTATAAACGCTTAGGAGCATTTGGACCCTTTCTTCAAACAACAGTTCTAGAACACTTCTCTATAATGGTGTATAGGTATCCCCCACTTTCTGAAAGTTCCTGTTACATCCCTTTGCTTTTCACAAAAGACCTACGTTAGTATCTGCTTTTGCTAACCAGAAGAAATCCGAAGAAGATTCTTGCTTTTAGAAAAAAAAAAAAAAAAAAAAAAAAGGCAAGAAGCAAAAACAGCATTTAGCATTTGTTTTGCAGCGAGCCTCATAGAGGTAGCGTGCACCCCAGCAGCAAGAGGGGCCCTGCCAAGCTGCTTCCCAGGAACTACACTCAGCATCTCAGCATCAAGACATTACAGTTTTGAGCTGTGTCTGTGAGCATTTGTACTTTATCTTGATTTATTTTGTGCATCCGTTAGCAAGATGTCTCCTAAGGTATCAGAAAAGTCTAAGAGAGATTATTTTTGGGTCTGGGAATGCTCAAAAAATTTTCCATATAAATTAATGGTAATTGTTTCTTTGTGTTATGCCATTTTGGCCTATGAAAAGTTCCATACACTCTATGGTCACATAGCAGAGGGAGACCTGTATTTTGAAGAAAACAGTTTAACGTGATGAAAGAGTTAAGCAGTGGGAATGGCTTTGGTCTTGGAGTCAAGAGATCTGGAGTTTCATCTTAATGTGTTCACTAAAACTAAATGTGACTTTCAGCAGATCCCTTGAACTTCAGTTTTTACTCTGTGAAATGGAGATTTCATCCAATGTCTGAAGATTTTTGCAGCTCCAGGACTCTATGATTTACATTTCCTGGTGATGAAATGTCTCCCCAAGATAATAACTATGTCTGTTCATTAAATGTATCGGTATAAATTGGGGAATATTTCAGCAAACTTCTAGAACTTAAGAGTGTGTGGTATTCAGGAACACTGAATAAATCAATCAGTTAAAACCACACAATCACACGTTTATTTAAATGGACGAGTACTCTGCTGCAAGTCTTAGTTTCTCCTTCACAAATATTTGCATGTGTCATACCATTGCTTGAAAAGAATTCGTACCTTGTGCTTAGTGCTAGAACACAATACAGTTATATTTCTGTTCTGTTTCTCTATTATAATCGTTTACCAACCCACAACCTGAAGTCACCAATACTTGTGGTTCTGCCTATATGCTCCCAGCTGGGGCAGTTCATCTTCAGGAAGTATTGCTTTTGGGTCAGCCTCGCTGAGCCAATGCCTGGCTGGGTTTGTCTGTTTGGTGTTAGCCTTGAATGCCTAGCTAAATTGCCCACTGTTGGTGGGGTAGACAGAGGAGGAAGAAGGAAACATGATGGACTTACCAAGACCCAGTTCTTGCAGCTCAGTAATACTGTACTTGAGCAGTAATGAGCATCAGAGAGGACTGGCATTCACCACGTGAGAGTACTGTTGGGAGATTGTCCTGAAACGTCTCCTGAAAATAAATTTGCACAACACACCCAACAGACATGAAACCAAGATTTATTAAAATATCCTCATCATATTTACATTTGGAAGCCATGAATGCAGTTCTCTGCAAATTCCAAAAAATAGAGTTCTATCTCTTAAAACAAATTAACAGAGGTATCAACAGATTAGGATAAATATAATCTATCACAGAGATAGGATTCTTTGAATAGACAATCTACGTGTTCTAACCAATATATATTATGTACAAAAATACACTTGAGATGGTGACCAAATAGTGTCAAGGAGGAAAATATATATATAGAGAGAGACACACACATAAGTTTTCATTATGTACAAATCAATATTGGTTCCTTCATCCTTTCTTTTTAAAAATAAATACTTCATTTGGTTGCAAATGACATTTACAAATCCAACTAATGAGCATTTCTCAGCTTTGACAAAATTAAATATGCAAACAAATTAGAAATACATATTTTTAAAAATTTAAAGGGGAAAAGATACCTGAATTGAATTAGCTTATTACGTTAAAAAATATCCAAGAGCATGTAATGTAAGGTTTCATGTCTTTAAAGTGCCTTTTCATTTCTCAAACTGTCTTCATTATTGTTTAAAATCCTTTAAGATTGTATCTATAGATTGATCTAATATTTAATTAAACAGAAAAGCCAAGATATTTCCAGGTCAAAAGATTGACTGCTTAGGACATGCTTATACTTTCTTTTTAAGCACTTTCAAGAGTGTAACAGTTACCGTTGATCTGAAAATACCACAAATTGTCAACATCCTGATCCAGATTCGTGTAGCTGTTTGGATCATGAGTGGTAGTAAGAATGGGGTGGCAATAGAAAGCCTATGATTCAAACTGTTTGCACAGAATTAAGTCAATTTGTCCAGCAGCACAGAAAAGTTACTTCGGATTCAAAAATTTGGTTTTATGCCTCATAGATGGTGACCTGGGCAGATTTATAATTTATCAAAGAATGGTCCCTAATTAGACGGTTTTAAAGTACAATCTGAGAAACTGAAAAGGACTAGAACCTTCCCCTCAACCTTCTTAAAATAAAGTCGAATAAACGAAAAAGAAATGTATTTTCCATCTCTTTTATGGATTTTCCCCTCTTTGCCTAAGTGATGAGGTGATGCTGACATTAACAAGAGGCAGCCACAGCGCTGTGTCTCACTTGGTGACAGCAAAGCACCCCGTCCAAAGGGCTGGGGAGCAGCGCATTGGGTTTGAGGGGACGGAGGGGGTAAAAATGCCGGGTCCTGCAGAAACTGAAAAGGTAAAGGCAGGGAAAAAGCTGTGGGATTTGGAGGAAGGGGGGGACCGGAGCACAAGTATCGAGGTGAGGAAAGTCAAACGAAGCTAAGTGCCAAAATGACTTTTGGACAGGCGTAGAGAAAACAGGAAGACCTGTGCACAGCCAGCCTCGTCAGAATGATTCTGAAATTTAAGAGTCATCTCAGCAAGCATAGGCCACTTTCACTACAGTACCTGCTTTTCCAGCACACTGTCAGCCACTGACGAGTATAAGATATTGAGCGCTCTCGTTTGCCTCATACAGATTCCTGGAGCTTCCCCTGAAAGGCTGCCAATGACACAAGCATGGCAAAAATCACCAGCCCCCTCACAATGCATTGTATCAGCAAAACATTGCCTCTTGGCCCTGTTCGAATATTCCTTCCTCCCATCTCCGGCTCTTCTCCCACAACCCATCGCTTGCAATGTCCCAAGGCCATAGGAGACACAACCTCATACATCAAATGCATTTTAGGAAGCAGCATCTGGGGGCCAGGGTGTCACTAAGAAAATTAAGCCCTAAAGGACTTGAAATAACCTCCACTTGTTAGGCCTGATTCCGATTAGGAAGCTGACTGATTTCACTTAGGTTCTGGGCATGCAGCTTGATGCTGATTTTCCTGGCCAAAGCACGATCCCCTAAATCAAAGTCCAGGGCACCCTGCTTCCCACGCTAGTCTAAATGAAAAATCAACGAGAGGAAAAAACTATGGTGAATCAGTGACATGTTTTCTCTCAAAAATTATTCAATTTCTAATTTTAAAAGTTTCTGCCTTTTTAGGAGTATCTTAGATTGCTTCTTTAAAGGGGAGTTCTTTTTTCTTAATGCTTATATTTGCTGAAGATTGTACGTTTTGCTAACAGTATTTTTTGTGCCTTGAGAAACTTAAGAATTACAGAATTGAAAAATTAATGATTTCGTATAAACCTATCCTTTTGGTGCTAGACCCCAAAATCCCATGTGTCACTCCGGACAAATAGGAGAATTGCACCACCTTCCCCCTCATTCACAGATTTGTTTCCAAAGGAAATGGATGTCTTTGGAGGATTACGCAGAGTGCGGTCTCAGTGGGGCTGAAATCGCCTTTTTTACGCCTTGTTGGTCAGATATGAAAAGTAAGATTACAGTTGGGGACAAGTTGCCAAGAAGAAAGGGAAAAACAATGAGCTGTTTATAGTTCACTCAAACCCATCTAAAATGTAATGATTTTGAATCTCCTTCCAGCCTCTAACTGGGAAGAGTAGTACAATTTTCAAATGCTCTTTACCCATTTTTATGCATTGCCTAGAAACCTGGAATTCAAAATCCATCCCAAGAGTTACCAGAGAGTTGTCTGTTCCTGAACACATTTATTGCCCATGCCATAGGGAGGTAGAGAGCAATTTCCCTGGATACTCAGATGTCTGTGGGACTAGCCTTTCATTTTGGAAAGCTGACCCAGATGAATAAACAAAAACACACTTGTTTCACGAGACAAGAATAGAAGTAAGCTCTGGAAGAGATCTTATGCTTATACTCAGTATAAGCATAAGATAACATATTGGCGGCTCTCACTATGTGTGGGGAGGAATATTCATTCTCTCGTACGACATCCTTACAGTTTCAAAGACAGAGTAGAGTCCCCCTTGGTATCTGCACAGGTAGAATTTAGGGAAATGCTCAGCCTCCAAAATAGCCTAAATCTACTAGAAGCTTGTTTACTCCATGGAGAAGAATGCCAAATTCTTTGGAGGTGAATTTCTGGCTGGAAATTATGGGCTCATTTGCATTTTGCTAGCCCAATGCTATCAAATTTCACACAAAGCATAAAAAAAACTAGCTCACCGAAGTATTTGGATTAGCTTTTAGAAAAAGAGGCAGACAGGTGCTTGAGAGAAGATTTAAAAAAAAAAAAACAGAAAATTTTATGAGCATAGATGGAATGCAGAAGGATAAATTAATGGCATTAGCTACAACTTTCCTATTTAAAAAAAATGAGATTAAGTCTGTCTTCCCCAGATCATAGAATGGAAATGATGTTTATGAACAAGTACTTCATAGATGTAATATGCAATGACGTTCAGAGTTCATCCGAGCTCTAGACTGAAGTGAACCATTAGAGGAGACGATGACAAGGAAAAGGTTTTTTGTGTTACTGGTTATCACCAGGCTGGTTGAGAGAGGGGCTGGAGTAGAGGGGAAAAGAGCCTGATAAGCTCTACTTGAGGACAGCTGGCCTGCTGAATGAGGCTTGATTTGCTTCCTTAATGTCTCTATTGGTAGAAGCTGCATGGGGGCTTTGAGAGACAGAGTTAGCTAGCTGCCATTTTAATATCTTCACGTTTCCAATTAAGTTGTCAACTACACAAATTTCACAAATGCTAGGTTTATATCACAGTGTTGATTAAGAGTCTTGGCACAAATAAGGCTACTGAACTGGCTTCACGCTTGCATGTTAAAATGCTCTTGAATTCACTACTTCCCAGCAAAGAGTCGATTTGGGAGGGTTTGGTAGATTGCCCACTCCTTGGGAAGGAAAATAAAGAATTGTGAAACTAACATTCAGTGCCTCTAATAAGGTGTCAACAACCGACGGGTGTGCAGCAATGCCACAAAATGGGCCTCTCGGTCACATACAGCTGTGAGTAACAGAGCCTAGTTATGCCTGGATTCAATTGCTGATGGGGTTGTAAATACTGTTAGGCAAGTCTGCAGCAGCCAGCTATGCTGAGGCCAGTTTCTGAAGGTGCTTTTCTTTAAGTGACTTTTGCACCAACAACAGAGAAGTTTCCAAGTGGCTAGATTTCTCTATAGGTAGAAAATGTAAATATACCCAACGAGTAACTAGCATTTTGGAAAGGCTAAAAATGATTCAGAGTTTTCAAATATTGAATACTATCAGTTTGGCTGCAAGACTTCTCTTGTGTTGCAGACTTCTTCATGATGACAAAGTAGCTGACATGAATGAGAGTTCATTTCTTTATTCAGTTTGCTTTCTTCAGCTGAATTGTTCCTAAAGGTAGGATGTCTAACATAAGAAATGTGGTTTTGACGACCTTCCAGATGTTCCACACATTTATCAACTGCTCTAAAGAGAACCCAGACTAAGGGTGTTGTAATGGTCTGGCTACTTCTTCCATTGGATCACACTACTTCTCCTTGTATGTGCCTTTTAAAAAACTATTCAGGGCAATCCTACACTCTTTTGAATCCACACTCAAAATTGCCTGGTTGAGGCAAAAGTCTCAAGCAGGCCACAGACAGCTCTTACTCTGTCCACACTCATCAGCTCTCACAGCTGTTCCAAGTTTTTGTGCTCAGGAATTCCACAAGACTGGAATTTACAGTATGTCCATTTTGTGTGTATTTTAGAAACTAATAAACTAATTTGTGGATTACCGAATCTGCTGATGCTTTTTCTTTCCTTTCCAGCTTTCAGTCATTTTTTTGTTTTCTGATTAGAACAGGTAGAATCAAAGAAAATTATGCACAAATCTAAACTGCTTTATAAAATGATATATTTGATATTTGGATGTTTTTGGGAGGGAAAGCTATATATTTTGGACTTCTTTCCTCTGCTCAACACAGAAAGCCCCACGTTGGTTTTATCTTTGTTTGGGGGAGGGAAGAGTACTACAAAATAAGCCGATTTAAGATGTTGGGGAATGAAGAATTTTCCCTGTTAACATTACAGTCTGGTTACTGGGAAAGCTCACAGGTCTGCACTGCTAATTCCCCTTGATATTCGGATTAGATGCTGTCTGTCATGCTGCTGCATGCAATGCTGTGTGCAATGATCTGTGTCCATGACATCAGGCAAAGGAAAAGCAAAAACGAAAGTGAGAAAATACAATATTCATGAAAGCAATAATTAAAACGAAAAGGCCCCCATTGCATACAGTATAATCTATGGAGAGATGTGCAATCCCAGGCCAACAGGCAAATATTTACCAAAAATAACACGTCTCTCCTGCTACGTCCAATCATGGTCCTTGCAAGAACCATAGCAATGACTTCCATATCTTGTGGAAGGTTTCCAATACCACCACAGAGTTTTATTCCTTCCTTCAGTTTTTCCAGTTTCTTCACCAGCAGCATATAAGCTTTTCATTTAGGAAATGCCTTTCCTTATGGTTCTTAGGAAAAAAAAAGAGGTGCCAAAGGGGGCCTCAGTACTTGTGCTTATTGGGGGACAGGCAGGGGTCCAAGTCTAGCACCCAATCTGGCAATTGGTTCCTTGACCATGCTGCCAGTTTGTTTTGGCTAGTACACCTTTCCACCACCGAGTTTCCTTATTCTACTTCCCAGATTTCAGAAATACTTTTTTTCATTATTCCAAAGTACTTGCAGTGGGCATTTGAAGAGACATCATAGGTGTCAACTCAAGGATTCAAAAGGCAGCAGGTCCGTCATCATCATAATCATCTATTTCTGCTTGGCTACACTTTTCCCTTTCTGTGCCCCTCCCCACCCCGATTGTTAAGCTGCCTCTTGTGTTAAAAGCCATACAGCACACCCCCTTCTAACCTGATCTTTGACACCTCACAGGCCTGATGCCTTTTACCTGACATGTTTATACCATGCTTTAGTGTAATATATGATATACTTGTATGCTAGATGAGGATTGCAGGTTACTCATGCAAGAAACCAAGCTGTGATCCAACCAACTATGCTCTCGGATGTAATGACTCTTGGCTAGGAAGAGATGATGTTGCTTATAAGTCAAGGTTTGTCAGAATCTGACTACTAAAGTTGGGTATGAGTATCTGTTTAAACATAGAGTAGCAACACTGGCCACTCTCCCTCTAGTTTGGGGAAGGCTGTGCTTAGAAAAGCCACTTACACCCGCATGCCTAAAATGCTCAAGCTGCGTAAGCGGTGCACTAACCACTTTCTCTCCATGAAAAGTTGCATTTAACATCATCTCAGTTGCATTTTAGGGGGATTACTTCAAGGGGCTCCAGGTTGTTTTAGATGGCCCAACTTGAACAAGCTCTTGCAAACCTTTATTGAGCATCAACTTACGTTAGAAACAAAGGCTGTGCCAACACCACAGTACATGTGTGAACTTGGGAGGCGGCATCCAGATACAAAATGCAGGACTGAAAATGGGTGAGAATAATGGAGATTCTGACCTAGTGTCTTGATACAATAACTTACTATATTTGAGTAGTGTGACAGAATCACCAGGTTTCCCCAACAGAGCAGGCAAAGTACAATCTTTAGAAATAGGTATTTTACTGCCAATTTCGACTCCGTCCATGTGGATTGAATCCAACTTGGGCTGCATTTGTGTATCATATTAAATGTTTCCACTCCTCCTTCTTCAGCATTGGTTCCCTGAGAGCATGTTCTTACAGGGTTGTGTGGCCATAGTGACAGTCCTGTTTACTGTCAGTGATTTTCTTGTGAGCATCTTCCTTAGAGACCTGAAGTGGACCACAGTGACTCTATGGAAAGTCCCTGCTGCTCTCGTTCATCAACTCTGTGGGGATCCATGAGGATCTAGACATGATCTCACTGAACTCAAAGTTGATCCCCAAGGCAAGGACAAAACAGGCACTTTTCTTTTGCACAATAATACTAGAAGGAATGTCACAGGGCACAGGATGACTGTAAGTGGAATTTGTTTTAAATCAAGGAATTCCTTAGATTTTCTTCAGCGTTAAGTGAAAATGAACAGAAACAACATAAGAAAGCAGCATGAAAAGTTCCTTGCTCATAAGCAACTCCTTTTAGTAATGGAAGTTCTTTACCAGCCTTTTGGTTTTGCTGGTCTCATCTCTTATTTTGAATCGGAAAAACAAAAACAAACGAAAAACCCCAACCGTGCTCCCATTTTCCTTTCTTTTGAATTATTAGAGAAGGTGGTTAGCACCTGAACAAATATGGCTTCTGTGATTTGATTTGATCCTGACTGCGTTATATTAGGATACAGTGCTGATTTAATTAGCTGATTATATTAGGGGGTCCCTGAGGGGGCTGATGATTGGCAGGCAGTCCTGGGTGGACACTCAGGCACCTAGCAAGTTGAGAGGTTCTGGGAAGAGCCTGGGTTAAGGGGCAAGGCTACAGATGGCAGCCCGATCAGGAAGGGTTTTAAGGTTCTCACCCCCCTCTAGACTGTCCTCCACCAACTGAAGGAGAAGGGTTAGACCTCTTTCCCTTCAAGGCCCAAAATGGATAGTCTTTGATATTATTCTCAACTCACATCCAGTCCTTTCTCTTCTCCTCTCACAAGATAGATTCAAAGAGAGGTGGCATAAGGAAAAAAGCGGCAGGGGAGAGATCCAAGATCATTTCCCTTATGACTCAAGGGATAGTGGTCTTACGGGCTCCCAGGGTCAGAAAGAGCTGCCTGTGTGTGATATTCCACTCAAAGCTTAATATTAATGTAATCATTTTCTTTTCATTTTGATTTAAAGAACTTTTTTTATGCTCTTAATTTTTTTGACATCAAAGACTCTTGCTACAGCCTAGGTCACAGGCCTGTTGGTTGAGGTCATGGTGAAAGACTGAAAGTAGCATTTGCTCTCCTGTCTGGAAACTGCCTCCTGAGGTTGGTGGGAGAGGTACAGCCACATGCACACAGTCCCAGAACACGATGCAGAGCTGAGCTCAATGTCACCGTGGCCTTATCCACTCACGAACAGTCTGAAATGTCACGTCTGCTGTTACTGGATCGCTTGCCCAAGCAGGTACTTTGACCTCCAAGCCTGTGCTGGCTTGGTTATCCCTGTTTTTTCCAGAAGTTAGGGTGCAGAATTTCTGCTGGGCAAGGAAACCACAGCAAGCTTCTATAAAAACAAAAGAATGGGTCTTGCTTAATAGCTGATGTCAACTCCTTGTATCATAATTTCTTTTCCACCCATGTATAATTCCATCTTCTATCCTTTCAATTATATGAATAACAATAACAACAACAACAACAACAACAAACAAATAACCATTTCTCTCTTCTGGAAAATACATAGTCTTGGACCTCTTAAATATAGTTTTGGTAAGCTCCACATTTTTGGTGAGAAAGGTGCTTCAGGATCTTCCTGGAACAGGATGAAAATTAAGATCAATTGTCAAAGCAGCAGTATGCAAAGATCAAGGCTTAAGTTCTTGCACGGCAACTGTCATAAAAGATCCTTTTCTTCTGTCACGAGTTTATATATATGAAGCTTCGGTTAGAAAGCTTGAAATCACCGCTTTTAAAGATACTTGGAAAATCTTGGTATTTCTTCTGGTCCTGTAATGGAGTGACTCTGGACCTCTAAAGAGACAATAATCAATATTCCTGCAATGGTCCTGTAAACAGTTTCTCATTGTTCCTGTGGCCTAACAGGGGACTTCCTTAAAAAGGCACGGGGTGCTCACTGCAATGACCTCAGAAAGAGATGAGCAAAACAAACATTTGGTGACATATCTTTCAAGAACTTCCTGCAGCACCGGTGTTGCAAAGGACCATGAAAGAAAATACATCGCGTTGCCATCATTTTCACATGTCTCTGTGTTAGTTGGTGGTCACACTGGCTTCCTTCTGACGCAGTCTTTCCTTCTGTTTTTTGAGGGGGAAAAATGAGTTTATTATCATTCTTTTTTCTAAATTTTTATCTTTCTCAGATTTTGGTAAATTTCTCAAAGCGTTGGTCTAAAATGATGAACAGTGTTGTACTCAATGCCCGAGAAATGCGAGTCATTCTATCCCTCTTTCCAGAAATCCTCAGTTACCTACTCCTCCCACCCTATTACTGTTACTTTCCAAAAACAAACAATGAATAACCAGCTAATCAATCAATTATATCCACCTAAAATACTGACCTTTCACCATGCTAGGCTGTGCTGTTGTCTTCCTCTGTGACAAAGGTCCTAATGTTGCAGTGTCACTCAAAGACTCCTCCTACCCCAGTGCTCAGTCTATTCATGGAAATAGGGAATGCCTACGAAATTGTTTCGGAAGAGGCTAGATATGAAACAAATCACCATTTCCAAGTTGAAACCATCTGCACACGGTCAACTTGGCAATACTAAACAAAGGCCGTGTAGAAGGGAAGATGAGCAGATTTAATCCACACAGCAGGGAGGAAGCTCCTATTTGCCATGGATGTTCTTCTCTGCTCCCCCAGAGCTTCCTTCCCAGGGACAGCCTTCTAAAGAAGGACATCAAAGTGCACTGGCAAGATATGAATACAAATAAGAAACCATACAACAGAACATGGGCCCTCACTGTTTCTAGGACTTCAGAGGAGTAAAATACTAAGCATAGTGAGAATGGGTCTGTCTGCTCTTCAGGTGGGCAAATAAAAGGCTAAAAAAAAGAAATGGAAGAGGTGTACTATTTTGCACAGAGAGGCCTCTTGGGAGCAGATCCTCATCTGCTTGTGATCTATGAGATGCGACGCATTGAATTACTAAACTGGCCTACATGTAAACTTACGCTGGTGATTTCTAAACACCCATCCTGCGTTTTGATCTCAACTTTGACCTATGAAGTTGAATAAGGAATCAGTTTGCAAGCTCTTGCCTAATTTCCACCCAAATAAACAACAACAAAAGACAAGTTGAAGATCACAACTGGGAGCTAACTCACAGTGGAGGTCACCTATTAAAAAAATTTCCACACTAAACCCACTGACAGGGCTGAATCCATTCTGTGCCTCTAGAAATAAGGTTTGGCTGTAAAAGTCAAGACAGAGGCCCAAACAAGAGGGCTGGTGAAAGGGGTAGAGGCTGACCAAGGAGGAAGACAAAAATCAGGGTTGAGCTCACTGCCACCAAAAATCATACAAGTGCAGGTAATGAATACGTTGTCAAATGGGCACAGAGGATGTGCCCATTGGGGGGGAGCTATGTGCTCTGACTGAGGCTTTCCCTGATCGAGTCCAATGACTCTTGACTTCCCCACTTCTCACCCAACATTCATGTAGCTCCTGATAGGGTTGTTATGAGAGATACCACAATCAATCAACGTAAAAAATCTTGCTTTAATAAAATGAAATTTCACTTAGATGGCCAAAAAATTTTAAGTAGCTGGCAAATGGTACAAGTACCTGAAAAGGATAAAAATGAGTAGCTGTGGGACACCAGGAGACAGAGAAGGTAGGGTCTGAAAATCAAACTGAGGAGAGTGTTCTCTTCAAGAGAGAACACTCATTGCTGTTCTCCAGGGCAGGGCCAACTAATGCTGCCAAAATTTGTAATGACAAGAAAAACAGCTAACATTTTTAAGCTCTTATTATCAGGCACTTTGTACATCTTTCAGTTTCCTCAAGATAACCCTAAAGCTGGGGCGCCTGGGTGGCGCAGTCGGTTAAGCGTCCAACTTCAGCCAGGTCATGATCTCGCGGTCCGTGAGTTTGAGCCCCGCGTCAGGCTCTGGGCTGATGGCTCGGAGCCTGGAGCCTGTTTCCGATTCTGTGTCTCCCTCTCTCTCTGCCCCTCCCCCGTTCATGCTCTGTCTCTCTCTGTCCCAAAAATAAAATAAAAAACATTGAAAAAAAAAAATAAAAAAAAAAAAGATAACCCTAAAGCAAAAGAAGTATTATTTCTCTCTTTTTACCAAAAAGAAAGAAGCAAAGTGATTTCACTCAGGTTTTACAACTAGTAAGTGGCTAAGCTGGGATTCGAACCCTAACACCTTGAGTTCCTAACCATTTAGCTATTCTGACTACTGTTTCTAACGTATAGGTAGAGCTAGACTGTGAACCTTCCCGAATGGGACTATGGAGGACAATTTCCCCTCACAGACTAGACTCCAAGTTTCGAGGCCAGGGAGGATGTCAGGCACCAAGACTCTGTGCCAGGTTTTTGTTATCCATTTGGGAAGTGATCCTAGGTAGGCTGTATCTTTTTGCATCTCGCTTTTCCCAGTTATCTAAAGAGCATAATCGCTACCCCTTTGTTAAATGCCTCAACATTTTGGGACAAAGGCGCTTTGAGATAAGGGGGATGTCGGAATGGGGTGTGGAAGGGTGTCAAATGGCAAGTGACTAAATTTGCTCCACCAGGAAACCATCTTTGTTGAGTCTGCTGGGAGAACACAAGAAACTGTGTTTTGCTCCTCGCTCCCTGCTCCCCTATATTCTTTCTTACCTAAACTAATCTGCGATGGGGACTGAGAATCTGGATACTGCTCATTCCTCTGAGTTTTGTCCTTTAAATTCAGACACATTCCTGGATACACCTCAGTTATAATGAAAAATCTTGAGGTTAGGCTGAAAAATGCATCTCACCAGACTAGCTGTGGGATTGATTTTCTTCGTCTCCACTTTCTTCTCTGACGTCAACTTGCTGACGGATTCCTGAGCCATTTTCAATCTGAAATCAAAACAGGGAGCGGGGAGGGAGGAGGAGGTGAAGAGAGGAGGAGGAGAAAGAAAAAAAAAAGGAAGAGGCCAGGTTAAACAGGAATCCAAATGCTTTTGAATTTTAACCAACTGGCAGTTTGGAAATACAAGGAATGGTTTCTCGGTGCCTTTGATTATCAAATTCAAACACTAATTAGGTGTGAAGGCATGTTTTCTACGTTAATAAAACTGACTTTCCTTCACTGGCTGAGAGGCTCACATAGATGACTTCAGAAAATCTGTTTCTGTGACCAATGCAGGAGCGTCTTCTGATCTGGGGAATACTAGATGCATACACTTTACTCTGAGTAGACACTTACGTGGGCTCTCTGGCTTGTGATCCAGTCAGCAGATAATAGACAACTTTGAAAACTCAAGTTTGAGGAAACATATGAAAGCTACAAATATTAAAATATACCAATTCATATCAAGAAAGTGAAAAGACAACCCACAAGATGGAAGAAAATATTTGTAAATCATGTATCTGATAAGGGACCTATATTCAGAACACACACACACACACACACACACACACACACACACACACACACGGAGAACTTCAATAACTCCAATAAAAAGGCAAACTGCCCAATGAAAAAATAGGCCAAAGATGACATACGAAGGCTACTAAGCCGATGAAAACATGCTCAATATCATTAGTCATCAGGGCAATGCTAATCAAAACCACGAGATATTTGCATATCCCCTAGGATGGTGAGAATTAAAAAGAAAGTAGCAAACGTCAGAAGTACGGATGTGGAGAAATTGGAGCCCTCAGACATGGCTGAAGGGACTGCAAAATGGTGCGGCCACTTTGTCAGTTTCTCAATATGGTAAGCATAGTTACCAAAGGACCAAGCAATTCCATGGCTGGGTATATAAATATGTATGTATATCCAAGACAAGGAAAATATATGTTCATACCAAAATTTTCATATAAATGTTTATAGCAATGTTATCCATAATGGTCAGGGGTAGAAACAACCGAAACAGACGAACAAAACGCAGTACGTTCACACAGTGGAGTACTGCTGGGCCGTGAAAAAGAGTGAAGTTCTGATACATGCTACAGCACAGATGAACCTCAACAATCCACAAAGCACACGATTCCACTTATAGGAAATGTCCAGAGTAGGCAAATCTACAGAGAAAGAAAGCAGATGAGCAAGTAGGGGTCGGCATGGGGGACAGTGGGGATGACTGCTAATGGGTTAAGGGGTTTCTCTTAGAATTAGGTAGTTGTGATGGATGCACATACTGGTGAAGACACTAAAAACTACTGACTTGCACACTTTAACAAGGGTGGACTTCATAGTATGTGAATTATGTCATCAAATTTGCACATCCAGCAGTCAGATAATATCAACTCTTACTGAGGCTGTGGGGAAAAGGGAACCTCTGCACAGTGCATTTAGGGAGGAGTGGAGATTAGTATAGCTGGCTCTGGCAATACCAGGTTTAACTGAGAACATGCACTCCCTACGAGTCATCAATTCCTCTTCTAGGGAGATAACCAAATGAAACCTTCGTATACAGACACAGGGCTTTCTCTGGAGCAATATATGCAATAATGAAAAACCGGAAACAACCTAGTGATTATGTTCATTAGAATAATGGATAGATGATAATAGCAAGTAATACCAGCTAACATTTATTGGATGCTTGCTCGGTACCACGTACTACTCTACCTGCATTATTTGAATTAAACCATTTAATTCTCACCCAGCCTTGTGAGGTCAGTATTTTCACTATTCCTATTTTACAGGTCCTGACCCCCATGCAATGCTGCTTATATACTATACTCACTTAACGGAGTATGGTACAACTGTGAAAAGAAATAAACCAGATTTACAACACAACTGTGAAAAGAAATAAACCAGATTTACAAAATCAACAATTACAGATATCTAAAACATGATATTGAGAGAGTGAAGAATTCTGCAGAGTGATACAGCGAAGAGGCCATCTAGCATGATGGTCAAGGGCTCGGGCTCCAGACCGTGATGGTGGGACTAATTCTCAGCCCCACCATCAGTCAGCTGTGTGACCCTGGGCAAGTAACCTCTCTGTGCACCTTCATTTTCTAAAAGGAGGATAACAACAACAGTGCTGCTGCCAAGAGTCACTGAAAGGATGGAGACTCTCTCTTGTGCAGCTCCAGGCACAGCATAATCACTCACTATAGGTTTCCTACTGTTGTTACCAAGCATGCAGTCTGCTACACTGTGCACATATGTAAACAGTACCCGCAAAACCATATTGTTCATAGATGCCTGCATGTGTGTATAAACATACATACAAACATCTGCCTGTATGTATACAGAGAGTGGAAAGCCACTCACTGGTTTCATGATAGAGTTTATCACTAGTAACATGGAAGACGAGAATGGCATTGGGAGGTAACATGTCAAATAAAATTTCACTTTTATCTGTAATGCTTCATTTTTTTAATTACAAAATATTGAATATGTGGCACAATGTTAATAGCTACTTCCACGTGGTGGGAATACGGGTGTGTTGTATTATCTTTTGTATGTTTCTTTATTTTCAAAATTTTTTCAAAAATATTTTTTAAAGATTAAGTAAAGATCCAGCAACCCAAACATTAAAAAAATTGAATGTGCTTTTTCTTTAGGGCCTCCAATAAAAATCTTTTGCTCAATATTACTCACATACTTGCTTAATATCAAAGAAATAGTTGAGTGCCTTACTTCTTTACTTAGCTAATTTTACACAATTTACTTAAAACACATGGTTAGTAATCCAATCTCTCTGCCCACATGCACAAGTTAGCTACGATGAATTCGACATGCTGACCTGAGCATCAGAAAAGAAATAAAAATGAGACAAAGATGAGTAGTGATTTATATAGCCTAAGAAATACATCTTCAGAGCTGCCCAGGAATGGGCGTTTCTCAACGCTGACATAGGTCTGAGTGTATACGCCACACCACGCACTAAACATTTGTGTTTGCAGCAGTAACTAAGACTGTACCCGCACAAGAAGAGAATGTGCTGAAAGGATCAAATCCAGGTCAGACTGCATTGGAGACTCCGACTAGTAGGGCATTTGCAAACCAAGATGATGGTGCTGTAATGAGGTCCCAGTTTGCAGAATCTTCTCTTCTTGGCTTCTCTCCAGAAAGATTTGCTTTCAAAAAGCACACCCATCAGTGACTGTTTCAATGAAATGGTTTGGAGTTACTATTTCCCTCCATGCCCCCTACCTTCTAGGGAGCTTTTGGGGGTCATCTTTTGCTTTAGTAGTTCATTTTCCCATTGAGAATTCTGGTCTCTTGCTTCAAAGTTGGGCTTCTATCATGCTCCTGCTCAGCAATGCCCTTCCCCAACGCCCAGATCCCTTGGAGCCTCTCTCCATGTTCTCTGGATGTCGGGGCAATGGTAGCGGTTAGGGGTGTGGAGGCAGGAAGGAGAGGAGCCAACCTAAGGTTCTTTCCCCACTGCAAACCTTTTACTAGTGCTCAGTGGCTGCTCTGTAGACTACAGGCAGTCACATACACCCTGGACTTCCCAGGACAACTCTGATCTCAGTGATTCTACCCTGCTCTTCTCCAAACATTCACCTTCCATTTTATCATCTCCTTTTCAAAGGGTATTCTTGAAAGTCACAAAGGATTGGGAGAAGACACAGCTTGGTGCAAGGAGCTTCAGCATCAGTTAGACTTGATTCCAATTCTAACTCTGGCAGTTATTAGAAGACTTAGAGCAAGTTAATCGACTTTTCTAAATTTCAGTTTCAGTTTCTTTATCTATAAAATTGAGATTAAAATCAACCACATCTTGGGGCACCTGGGTGGCTCAGTCGGTTAAGCGTCTGATTTCGGCTCAGGTCATGATCTCACGGTCCGTGAGTTCGAGCCCTGAGTTGGGCTCTGTGCTGACAGCTCAGAGCCTGGAGCCTGTTTCAGATTCTGTGTCTCCTTCTCTCTGACCCTCCCCGTTCACGCTCTGTCTCTCTCTGTCTCAAAAATAAATAAACGTTAAAAAAATTTAAAAAAATCAACCACATCTTATTGTGAAGATTAAATGAATATATGCAAAACAGTATACCAGGTATAGAGCAAATGGTCAATAAAGGATAGCCATTATGGAATCTCCCATCATAGAGGTAAAGGAATTTCTTCAGAATGCATGACAACAATTTCTGACTACACGTGAAGTAGGTGGTGTTATTCACAAAATATTATCTCACAGGAATATCATTAAGATGTGTCCTGAAAGCAAACCAAAGAATTCACTCTAATTTTTCAGATCTGAACACAGATTCCAAAAGTCCTATCTAGAAGCTCAACTTTGGTGTAGGTATGGCAAAAATTTCTCAACCAAATAAAATAAGAGAAGCTACAGGCATACCTTGGAGATACTGCAGGTTTTGTTCAACACCACTGTAATAAGCAAATGTTGCAATAAAGAGAGTCACATGAATTTTTTTGCTTCACAATGAAAATTAAAGTTATGTTTACAGTATACATCAGTCTATTGAGTGATAACATTACGTCTAAAAAACGTACATACCTTAATTAAATAATACTTTATTGCTAAAACATGCTAACCATCTGAGCTTTCAGTGAGCTGTAATCTTTTTGCTGGCGGAGGGTCTTGCTTCAAGGTTGATGGCCACTGACTGACCAAGGTGGTAATTGCTGAAGGTTGGGGTGGCTGTGGCAATTTTTTTTTTTTTTAAATAAGACAGCAATGAAGTCTGCTACATCAACTGACTCTTCTTTTCATGGATGGCTTCTCTGTAGCATGCAATGCTGTTTGATAGCATTTTACCCACAGTAGAACTTCTTCCAAAGTTGAATCAAATCCTCTCGAGCCTTGCTGTCATTTTATCAACTAAGGTTACATAATTTTCTAAATCCTTAGTTGTCATTTCAACAATCTTCACATGATTTTTTTCAAAAGTAGATTCCATCTCAAAAAACACTTTCTTTGCTCATCCGAAAGAAGCAACTCCTCGTGTATTAAAACTCTATCATGAGATTGCAGCCATTCAGTCACATCTTCGGGCTCCACTTTTAGTTCTAGTTCTCTTGCTATTTCCACCAAATTTTCAGCAGCTTCCTCCACTGAAGTCTTGAATCCTCAAAGTCATCCATGAGGGCAGGAATCAACTTCTTCCAAACTCCTGTTCATGTTGATATTTTGACTTCTTTCCATGAATCATGAATGTTCTTAATGACATCTAGATAATGAATCCCTTCCAGAAAGTTTTCAGTATACTTTCTCCAGATCCCTCAGCTATCTATGACAGCTAAAGACTTATAACATATATTTCTTAAATAATAAAACTTGGAAGTTGAAATGACTCCTTCATCCATGGGCTGCAGAATGGATGTTGTGTTAGCAGATATGAAAACAACATTCATCTCAGTGTACATCTCCATCAGAGCTCGAGTGACCATGTGAATTGTCAATGAACAGTCATATTTTGAAAGGAATCTTTTTTTCTAAGTAGTACGTCTCAACGGCAGGCTTAAAATATTCAGCAAACCATTTTGTTAAAAGATGTGCTATCATCCAGGCTTTGTTGTTCCATTTATAGAGCACAGATAGAGCAGATATGGCACAGTTCTTAAGGGTCCTAGGATGTTCAGAATGCTAAGTGAACATCGCCTTCAACTTAGAGTCACCAACTGCATAAGCCCCCAACAAGAGAGTCAGTTTCTGCTTTGAAGCCAGGTACTGACTTTTCTTCTCAAGCTATGAAAGTTCTGGATGGCATCTTTTTTTCCAACAGAAGATTGTTGTCTACATTCAAAACTTGTGGTTTAGCATAGCCACCTTCATTAATGATCTCAGCTAGCTCTTCTAGATAACTTGCTATAGCTTCCACATTAGCCCTTGCTGCTTCACCTCATACTTTTAAGTTATGGAGATGATTTCTTTCCAGAAATCTCACGAACCAATCTTTGCTAGCTTCAAACTTTTCTCCTGCAGATTCTGCACCTCTTTCAGCCTTTATAGAATTGAAGAGAGTTAGGGTCTTGGTCTGGATTAGGCTCTGACTTAAGGAATGCCGTGGCTGGTTTGGCCTTCTGTCTAGACCACTCAGACTTTCTCATAGGAAACTGACAAAGAATCAGGGTTTTAGAAATCACGTGGGAAGAGACTGCAAAGCAGAGGTCTTGCAGTGTGATCAACTTCAGAGGGTTTAAATAAACTGAGATTCAGTTTTCATCAGCCACAGGAGGTTTAAGTAACTTTGAATTCAGTTGCTAACATTCTTAAATGCAGAGACTTAACATAAGAAGTCAGCGCTCTGACCTCTCTTACACAACTGGAAGGCACAGCAACAGAGCGGCATCTCTGCACCTCAGCCTCTCAGTGTGTGGCGCTTCCTGTCACTTGCTGGCGTACGGCATCCTGAGGTGGTCAGGCAGTGCCATCTACCAGCTTGTCCACACAGATGACTTTCTTACACTCAATGCACTTCACTCATTGTTGCTGCCCACCTGAACTCTCTAAGCTTCAACGTTTTGGTTGGGAGACTTGCTGGAAGGCTAGTGTGACAAGTCAGGGAGTCAAGGGATGAGATCCCAGACTACTGAACTAGCCTTCTAATTGATCTTCCTCCCCCACTCCATCCTACTGATGAGTGCAGTCTCAATTGGTAATGTATAACTCTGAGAATGTCACTTCCCTTCTTGAAACCTTTTAGTCACTCTCAATCAAGTATAGCCAGGGTTAGCAAAGGTTTTCTGCAATGGTCAGAGAGTAAATATTTTAATTTTTTTTTGTAGGACAAGTTATTTTTCTTTAATATTGGAATCATAGCTATATCCCAGACACTTCCAATATAAATCATTTAGGCTAGATAAGCTATATATTTAAGATATATAAAATCAAGTTGTTGATTTTAAGGGTATGTTGTCTTTTTAAAAACATTTTTGTATTGTTTATTTTTGAGAGAGAGAGAGAGAGAGAGAGAGAGAGAGAGAGAGAGAGACAGAGCATGAGTGGAGGAGGGATAGAGAGAGAGGGAAATACCAAATCTGAACCAGGCTCCAGGTTCTGGGCTATCAACACAGAGCCCAACGTGGGGCTCGAACCCACAAACCGCAAGAGCATGGCTTGAGCCGAAGTTGGACACTTAACCGACTGAGCCACCCAGGCACACTGAGGTACGTTATCTTAAAAGTATAGTCCATCCAAGGGCACCTGGGTGGCTCAGTTGGTTGGGTATCTGGTTTCAGCTCAGGTCATGATCTAATGGTGAGTTCGAGCCCTGTGTTGGGGTCTGTATTGACCACTCAGAGCCTGGTGCCTGCTTCAGATTGTGTCTCCTTCTCTCTCTGTCCCTCCCCAGCTCATGCTCTGTCTCTCTCTCTCAAAAATAAACATTAGAAAAAAATTTTTTAAAGTATAGTCTATTCCATTTTAAGGCTGATCTATAAAGTGGAAAAGAATGCAGAGTGTTAGATCCTTTTACAACAGCTGAAAGATAATCAAAAGATCAGTGCCTCAGATTGTGAAAGGGAATTTATATTGAGTTTCTATAATTTTTTCTAGGTATTTTCATTTTTTTAAGTTTATTTAATTATTTTGAGAGAGAGAGAAAAAGAGAGAGAGAGCAGGGCAGGGAGAGAGGGGGAGAGGGGGAGGGAGGGAGGCAGAGGGGGAGAGGGAGGGAGAGGGAGGGAGAGGGAGGGAGAGGGAGGGAGAGGGAGAGAGGGAGAGAGAGGGAGAGAGGGAGAGAGGGAGAGAGAGGGAGAGAGAGAGAGAGAGAGAGAGAGAGAGGGAGGGAGAGAGAGGGAGAGAGAGAGAGAGAGAGAGAGAATCCCAAGCTGTCAGCACAGAGCCTAGCATGGGGCTCAGTCCCATGAATCACGAGATCATGAACTGGGCCGAAACCAGCCAGGCGCTCCTAAGTATTCTCGTTTTTTATTTTAGTTCACACATGATGTTACATTAATTTCATGTGTACAACACAGTGCTTCAACATCTCTATACATTATACTATGCTCTCCCCAAGTACAGCTACTATCTGTCACCATACGATGCTATCACAAAGCACTGACTATATTCCTTATGTTGTGCCTTTTATTCCAGTGACTTATTCACTTCATAACTGGAAGCCTGTATCTCCCACTCCTGTTTACTCACTTTGCCCACCTTCCCATTCCCTCTCTGCTTTTTGCCATATGATTTCTGCGACTGTTCAACTCTGCTGTTGTAGTATGAAAGGAACCATTAAAACAATACATGAACGAACAGCAGTGCAAATGCTGTGTTCTAACAACCTTTATTTATAAAAACTTGTAGTGGGCCAAATTTGGCCCATGGGCCATAGCTATGTTTGCTGAATGCTGAACTACAGTATAGGATTCAAATTCCCCATTATGGCAATCAAGGGTCGCTCTGTTCTAAACTTAGTTTAGAACTCTAAACTAAGTTTAGAACTTAGTCCATCTTACATTTTCAGACATGGATCTGGTCTTATATTGTCCTTGGACAAATCACTTAACCCTCTGAGCCTCAATTTCCTCATCTGTAAAAGCAGGAATAATACCACACTTAACACCGCTGCTGTGAACAGTGTAGAACGCATTGTATATGATTACTTATCAAATACCCTTTCCTTCCCCCTCACTCCCTGTCCCAGCCAATCTATTCACTGCTCTTTGCATCATGGCTTTTCTCGCCTCGCAGGTTGCTCTTACTGTTCCCTCGATGACTTTCTTACTCATTTCCATAAGTTCAAATTCTTCCCATTCTTCTGCTCTCAGCTTAAGTGCCAAAGTCATGAAAGCTTCCTTCACCTCTCCTAGCCAGAAGTAATTACTCTTTTCCCAAGTGAAAGAGCACTTTGCGCCTCTCTTCAGGCACTTAAGGACTTCTCATTTTAGGACTGTATAGGTGTCTGATTTCTCTTAAACCACAGGAACCACTTGAGGACAATGATCATGCCGTGTGCATTTCTGGGTCTCCTCCCTATTCCTACATCAAGCGGTCTCCCATGCACAAGGGAGCTGTTAGCAAATACCTAAGTGGCAAACGAATGATTTGCATTGGTAGTTCCCCCCTCCCACTTTAATCAAGTCTAAATGTTTAGTGAATACCCAGAGTTGTAGAATAATTAGCTTTTCCATTTATCCCTGGGGTGGGGAGTAAAAACATTTAAAAATCTAGTTCTAGTTACTGATTAGCTGACTGAGTCCTGAATAAGCAAAAAGAAAGGGCATTAAAGCCACCCAAATGTGCTAAATATTTATACATGTCAACTTATGTACACATTCCAGGATTCCTAAAAGTATCCACACGACATTGCCCAAAAGAAGACTGAGGCTCAGTGAGGTTAATGCAGCTTTTCCTGAGTCTGGAATTTGCTCCTCTCACCTAGGATGTAAGAACTTTTCTGCTTTAGTTAAAGAGCTAACTCCTAGCCACTTACATGCTCAGTCTCCCCCGTGGCTCCATTGTGCATGGACTTGTTTTTGGTTCAGGCCTAGATGTTGGTTCTATTTTTGTTTCTGGTCTAAATATTTACTCTAGAAAATCACACATAGTTAGTTGCTCATGATTTCTCATAGGCAAATAACTAGACTTGATTTCAAAGTTCCACAGCATCCCCTCCACCCCCGAAAATCTGACATATAGGGGAAAAAACAGACAAATAAGTTAGAGAACAAAAATGACTATTCTCAGTTCATAAATGCCTCAGTAAAACTATTAAAACCCCTACCTTTTCTTCTTCCTCATTATAATGAATCTCTAAAGAGTTATTGAGGGCCCTGGTAAATTTCAAATGCTGCCAAAGTCTACTGAAGAAAGGTGCAAATATGAGATGAGGCCAGGACACATGTTTTCTGACATTCCTGCTTAGTCCTTACTTTATAGAAGTGATCTGCAACCTTGGTTTCATATTAGAACTATCTGGGGAGGAAAGTCTGCTTCTGCTTAGAATGTAGAAAAGTGTAACAGTATTTTTCCCATCCTTGGATGGATAACCTACAAAATCACACTTTTGTCTTGAACCCTTTGGAGATCTAGGGGTGTTGTGAACTGCAATACAAAGAATGGCATGCCTTTCTATTCATAGGCTTGGGTTCCCCACTATTACAAACTCATTTTCTGGAAGAGCTTAAAACTGGGTATACCTGGAGCGCCTGGGTGGCTCAGTCGGTTAAGCATCCGACTTCCGCTCAGGTCATGATCTCACAGTCCGTGAGTTCGAGCCCCATGTCGGGCTCTGTGCCGACAGCTCAGAGCCTGGAGCCTGCTTCCGATTCTGTGTCTCCCTCTCTCTCTGCCCCTCCCCTGCTCATGCTCTGTCTCTCTCTGTCGCAAAAATAAATAAAAAAATTAAAAAAAATTTTTAAAAAAACTGGGTATACCTTTGGGTCTTCTACAGGCTGATTTATATACCCACAGCTAAACCAAACCAAGTCAGAACCCGCTGACTTCAGGAGACTGAAGGACAATGTCTTTATTCTTTTGACAACCAGGATTTCGTTGGTTCATAGAGGAGGTGGCGTAGAGTGTTCAGGCTGTTATACACTGATTGTCATTATGGGAAAACCAATACTTTAGATCAGTGTGTTCAAACTGTCCTCCAAAGAGCCTTAGCATTCAGCAAAGGTGCCTCAGGGAGAGGAGGAAGAGTTAGGGGATCCTCCAGATCCCAACATCTGCAAACCCTGCTTCAGCTAGAAAAGCTTTATCTGTTTTATTTATGTATGTTTTCTTCTGAACAGAAAGAGATCCATTAAAAAAAATTGGAAAACCCCTGTGTATGGACTTCAAGAGACCCCATTGAAGCCTCTGGGGGAAAGAGAAAAAAAAAAAAAATAAACAGCCTTCCTCTCTGGGAGAATGAGAACCAACACAAGTCTTCTTCCTAAAGAACTGTCCAGGAATATCTTGGAGCTGGATAACTGATTAAGAGGACAAGGCCTTTTAAAAGGATGATACATGGGACACCTGGGTGGCTTGTTGGTTAAGCATCTGACTTCAGTTCCGATCATGATTTCATGGTTCACAAGTTCAAGCCCTGCATCAGGCTCTGTGCTGATAGCTCAGAGCCTGGAGCCTGTTTCAAATTCTGTATCTCCCTCTCTCTCTGCCACTCCCCACCTCCTTCTCTCTCTTTCTCTCTCTCTCAATCTCTCTCTCTCTCTCTCTCTCTCTCTCAAATAAACATTTTAAAAAAATTTAAAGGATGATTTTTCTGATAGCCATTGCCACCGGTTTCCAGGTTTGGGGCTCTGATAAAATAGCAAATCTTTAAAAATCAAAACATGGCCAGTTTACCACTCACCTCTGCTTGCTACTTTTCAGATATGTTCTAAGGCTGTGAGATCAACAGTATCTGGCAAAGACTCACAGGTAAGAACTGTGGAGAAAGATCCAGGTGGGCTAAAATGTGGGAAAAATAAGAGCCCATTGGAGTACCCACTGACTTCCCATAAAGGCAAGAGTTACCTCACATTTCATCATGGTTCTTTTTTTTTTTTTTTTTTTTTTATAGTCTTGCTTGGAATTTTGCTTGGTCTTCCTGATTTCAGTTCTATTCTACTCTCCAATTTCTACTTGCTTTCTTTGCTTTTAATAAACCCAGAACAAAAATGAAATGGATCCATCTGATTCCATCCTACCTAACATTCCTCTAAGCTTACTTCTGTGACTGTAATTAATGTTTTTTGTTCTGTTTTGGTCAACTGCTCTTTCCCTTTTTCTTTCTTTCTCATTTCAAATAACTGAATTGTAACAAGACTGTCAACCAAACAACTTGTGAATAATAAGTACGAGTCTAGGATACACACACACACTTCTCAAAAATATATAAACATTAAAAATTCACTACACACACACACACACACACACACACAATGGAATATTACTTGGTGATCAAAAAGAATGAAATCTTGACATTTGCAACAACATGGATAGAACTAGAATGTATTATGTTAAGTGAAATAAGTCAGTCAGAGAAAGATAAATATCATGATTTCACTCAAAGGTGGAATTTAAGATACCAAACAGATGAATATAGGGGAGGGGAAGGGAAGGAAAAATAAGATAAAAACAGAGAGAAAGGCAAACCACAAGAGACTCTTAAATACAGAGAAGAAACGGAGGGTTGCTGGAGAGGTGTTGGGTGGGTGGATGGGTTAAATCAGTGATGGGCATTAAGGAGGGCACTTGCTGGGATGAGAATTATACACAAGTGATGAATTGCTAAATTCTACTCCTGAAATCAATACTACACTATTTGTTAACTAACTTGGATTTAATTAAAATAAAAAAAAATGAGTAAATGGTCTGGAAAATCAAAACTATGGAGATTGCTAGGGGTTGGGGGGGGGGGAAGGATGAAAAGACCACAGAGGATTTTTAGGGCAGTCAAAATATCTGTATAATATTATTATGATGGATCTATGTCATTATATATTTATCCAAACCCTTAGAAAGTACACCAACAGTGATCCCTAAGGTAAACAATGGGCTTTGGGTGATTATAATGTGTCTGTATAGGTTCATCAGTCATAACAAATGGACTCTCTGGTGAAAAGTGCTGATAATGGGGGTGGCTATGCCTGGGTAGGGACCAAGGGTATATGGAAAATCTCTGTACCTCTCTCTCTCAATTTTGCTGTAAATCTAAAACTGCGCTCAAAATACAAAGTCTTTTTAAAAATGAAAACAAAAGGGTAAGTGGTCCCCACAAAATATCATCCTGTTTTAAACATCTATTGGTGGATATTTATTAGAAGTTCTCTTAAATGACAGTGACCAATTCATTTCAGAAAGTGGAAAATATATAATCTAGTGATATTACCAGGGTTAGATTTGTTAATAGTCACTCTCTTTTGTAATGTAGATAATAGGACCAAGGGAGTGACTTCAGGAATACGGAAGGAGTTTTTGCCTGTAGTGCCACTAGCTTCAAAGAGGCATCTCTGTTACCCATCCAGTACTGTGTGACCTAAAACAACAGTCACTGCCTGACCCAGACTAAGCATACACCTTCACTGAAGATACTCAAAGTCAATGGTGTCAGAAACACTGGTGGATAGCGGCAAAGAAAAGGGAGGCATTGCAGGGAACACAGTTCTTGAAAGTCATGTTTGGTAAAAGCATGAAATCTGACCAGCTGTAATGTGAACCTGTTTAAGGAAGACTTTAATATCACTCATCACTAAAGAGAGAAGGTCAAAATAGTCCAGAGAGGGAACAAGGCAGGCTCTGTGCACCAATCAAAACAGAAATGGTCCTGTAAGTCAGCATGGCATAGGGAATACTCAAGGTCCCTAAAAAGCAGGATTATAAAAGCTGAAGGTACAAACCACTACGTCACTAGACTTATCTGAAAATTTAAGGCCATGTGAACCAGAATCTTTCTAACAAGTATGAGAACTCCATGGAAGGACATGATCAACAAAGGAACAGGAGAAAAACATGCCTTTGTCAATGGCCTAGTTAGTTTCCACCTAGGGCCCTCTGAATGGTGGATAAAGTTCTTGTTGGACAGAGAAGGGAGGTGTTGGCACCTACTGAAGATCACAATTGTAAAATACATAACTTGCCAGTCTGGCTACCCAGTGTGGGTTGGCTTTATCAATCATTGTTAGGAACAGCTTCTTCTATAAGCAAATGATTATATTTTTATGGTCTCCCTTTAAGAGAACAAGTCAGGGAAAGCGAATAAGAAGTTACAAACATGAAATGCCAACTGGATATTCATTCACTCCTGTGCCATGATCTCCATGCAGCCTTGAACAAAGCAGTGTCAGGCCAAGGAACAAAGAACTGCACAGTCTTTGTGGAGATGTGAAAGTGGTTTTATTGCTTAAGAAAGCTCAATACCACATGATTTCTGGAACTTTGGATGGAGAAGGTTGAGGGAAACATCTTGTTATTTTCCTCATTAGGATTACTTGCATCATAGACAGCATTAACGTCACAGGGGTGGTTTTTAATGTTGTGCTTTTAGAAGGACACAGCTATGCCAGGCTAGCCTTCCAGTCAGTGCCCAATAGACTAGGCATTAGAAGTCAGGCTCTGTGCATTCTGTGGAATTTGTGCAGGTCTTTTGATATTCTGATATTCCTCAAGTCTCTAAAAGGTACTGTCCTCATGCTGTTTCTCAACAACCAGGGGTAAGGGGGCTAATGTCCAGCTTTGGTTCTAAATAAGTAAGTACAATCATGGAGACCAGCCAGGGGCTGTGGGAATCTCCCTCATTTCTATCCACTTTGACGATACTAACTCACTAGGTATTATTGAATTCTTGGTAGAACTATCACGGGCGATAATATTTATGAAAGTCAATGAAATAAGTAAAGTCACTCTTCACTCTTGAAGTAAAACACAAACAATGCAAAGACCAAACTCATTAACTCCTCAATTTAAAGGGAAATTTCTTCCTCACTGCAGCAGCTGATGAAAACATCATTGGCTAGTATATGTGGAATGTTTCCAAAGGATAAGAAAATAAAACTCAGAGAAGAGAAGCATAGTCAGTATGAAATAATGGGTAACCCTAAAATCATTTATCTCAGGCAGGCCGAAAGGGCTATATACTTGGACAGACACACACTTTTCTAAGCTCATTCTCTCTTTTGGAGTCTGACCATTGACTTGACTACCCCTCCACCCCAGGCTCCCCAGATCAGTCTCCTAGCAGCCATGGTAAGACAAGACCAGCAGGAAAGTAATAACAGGTCTTTGACTTAAAAGATTTAGTTCCTTACACACCAGAATCTAGTCTTAAAGTTATTCTAGGATAAAAGAGCCCATCACTTCTTCCTAAGCTTGACAATTTTCCCTACCTCATTCCCAAGATATTTTTCTATTTACAATGAAGGAAGTCCTCTCAGAGATGGAATTTCACCAGCTACACAATCAGCCACTTCATAGTGTTTGTGGGATATCACTTGTAGTACCCAAACAGACTTTGACTTCAAATGATTAATTGCAGAACAAAGGCTGCTTCCGTTTCCAGAACTTCTCCCCCAGGCCACAGGGGAGTGGAAGTGGAGGGGTCCCTGGACTTGCCCTGGAATGCACAAGCAGTTAAAGCCAATCACTCTGCACTTGGTAGACGAAGCACCCCAAGCCGCCTGGCAATGTAGGTGCAGAGTGAGAGGTAACAGCACTGTGTTTCCTCGTTCAGGGAGGGGCATCTGGGAGACAGCTTGCAAACCAAAGCTGGCCCTGTGTAATAAATCTGCAACTTTAATTGCAACACACGGTTAGTCTTTGGAAGACCTTTCCAATCCTGATAATGAAGACATGCATGTGCTTGTAGACACCCCCCCCCCTTTAGGTTTTGGAACCTATACCACCTACCAAGACTCACCAAAAACTAGAACTGATCAGAGCCTGTTTACACAGAGGACTGAAATAAAAAGGGGGAGGAAGCAGGGGAGATTGTGTGGAGCAGCTAGCCTTTCTGGCGCCCCTCAAATCGTGCTATCCAGGCAGACCCCTATTTCATCTATTCTATGCCCAAGGCAAGAGCTGTCAGGAGTCCCACAGATAAGCAATTTAGATATATTCTAGCTGAATGAAGGAGACTTACTGTGGGTTTCCATTGCTGTCTGCCAAACCAAGGAAATAGAGTGTGGACAGATGCTCTCTAAGGTCCTTATTTGAGCTCCAAAAATGTTGGAGGCTTGGCACAACCATGAATCCCAAGGATCTTCACTTCCTTGTTTTTTCTAGTTGTTTTTTTTTTTTTTAAGATAAATTGAAAGTAATATAGTCAAGAACAGAGGAGGTGATTGTTTTACCCCATTAACTAATCTTTCTTGTTCAGAACATGTCTATCCTCTTTAAGAAAGCTATTCAGATTTTAGATGCTAGGGCAAAAGCAACCCACATGGGGTATATTTGGGGAATTCTATTACAAAAACCCAAATAAATAAGACATCTCATCTATCAATAGCAGACAGCAAATTCTCTAATCAATTGCAACATGGCAAAGAAAGCACAGAGATCTTTTATTTGTTGAACAAATATTAATTGAGCAGCTACTATGTATAAGGAAATACATAAGGTGCTAGAGAGAAAACAAAGAAATATATGCCGTTGTCCTTATCTTCTAGGGCTTACTATTTACTTACGGGAGAAAATGTCTATAACTGAAAGAATGAAAAAGAAATCACTAATGCCAAAATTGAAGGGGCAGTAACCCTCTAGAGGTTTGGAGGAAAATGCTTACAGAGATTGGAGAAAACTTCAGGAAAGAGGCAACATGTGATCAGTAGATTAAATCCTTCCAGAATGGGGTCTCATAACTTGTACAGCACTTAAGACATAATAGGTATTTTTAAAAGCATGTGTTTTTGCAAGTACGTGGATGGAACTGGAGGGTATTATGCTAAATGAAATTAGTCAGAGAAAGACAAAAATCATATGACTTCACTCATATGAGGACTTTCAGAGACAAAACAGAAGAACATAAGGGAAGGGAAACAAAAATAATATAAAAACAGGGAGGGAGACAAAACAGAAGAGACTCATAAATATGGAGAACAAACTGAGGGTTACTGGAGGGGTTGTGGGAGGGGGGATGGGCTAAATGGGTAAGGGGCATTAAGGAATCTACTCCTGAAATCATTGTTTCACTATATGCTAACTAATTTGGATGCAAACTTTAAAAAATAAAAAATAAAATAAAAGACTTAAGTTCATTCAAAAGCCCATACACAAATGTTTATAACAGCTTTGTTTATAATAGTCAAAACCTGGATACAATCCAGTTTTCCTTTAGTGGATGAATGGTTAAAAAACTGTGGCATATCCACATCGTGGAATACTACTCAGTAATATAAAAGGAATAAACTATTGAGAATCATGAGAGAATCATGCTGAGGGAAAATAGAAATATCAAAAGGTTACATACTGTATGATTCCATTTATATGATTTTTGAAATAAGATTTAGAAATGGAGAAAAGATTAGTGGTTGCCAGACTAGAGTATAGTGAGGGTGGGAAGGAACTGGGCATGGCTATGGAGGGTAATATGAGGGATCCTAGTGATGGAAACAGCAGAGAAAGGAACATCATTCTTAGGTGCATAAATGTCAGCATCTTGCTTATGATCTTTGATCATAATTTGGTAAGATGTTATCTTTGAGAGGGAATTGGATAAACAGTACATGGGGTAGGTCTATATTACTTTTTACCCTGAATGTAAGCTAACAATTGTTGCAAAATAAAATGTTTCATTAAAAACAAAAAATAAAAATAAAAAAATAGAAGTATGTGTTTAAACCAGGCTGATTACATGTTACAAATCTGTATTATGGGAATGCAAAATGCACACATGAGAGACATGTGGACTGAGTACTAAGAAAAGGAAACACAGAGAGGATGGCACTTGGGCTAGCCCCAGAAATCATGCTGTGTGATTCCTCCAAAATGGGCACTGAACCTCCCAAGTCCAGGCCTTTGCCATGTGATTCCCAGAATGTCCTTATCCCTTTCCTCCCTAAGCTGCTTAATTTAATCTGTTCTGTCAATACCCAGCCCTTTCCTATCTACAATCATGGGATATCAGGGTTGGAATATACCTTCATGATCACCTAAACTTGGTGATCCTAAACTTGTTCCTAAACTTGGCTGAACGTAGTAAAAATGAATGTAGAACATAGTAAAGGAACAGACCCTCTCTCTCCCACTTCCAAAGCTCACCTGAGATATTTAAGCAAGGGATGGGTGAAGCCAAGGCATTAATTGAGGCAACCACAAAATGTGCTCCTGCTCTGCCCTCTCTGTGGGGAGTTTCCTAAAACTGCAGATTCCTGGGCTCCACCCCTCACACTGGGACTCTGATGCAACAGATCTATTCACTTTTTTTACGAAGCTCTCCAGGTGATTTGAAAGACCATCAGATTTAGGAGCAGGTGATCTCCAGTATTCTCCCACTGGCTTCTGAATTCTGTCTACAGTTTTCTGCTCGTTGTGGTCCTGTTTATAGCTACGTATCTTCCTAAAGTCCTCCCGACCTCCACGTTTCTTTGGGATCATTTCTTTCCCCAAACTCTTAAGTCACACCAGATCTTCAATGTCCACTAACTATCATGTTGCACTATGCTGTGAAGTCCCTTCTATGTCAAAAAACAATTATTAGGCTCTGTGCTGGAGAATGCACCATAGATTATATACAAGGAATGGGTTCATGTCCTAGAAGTGGGAAAAGACACATAAACTACTCAAATAACAAGCTGGGATGAATTAAGTCCTAAAGGATGTTCAAAACAAAACAAAACAAAACAAAACAAAACAAAACAAAACAAAACGTGGTCAGAGACCAGAGGAAGAGGTAGTTCTACTTAAGGACATGTCAGAAAATTTCTAGAGAAGCTGGTTTTGGAGGTAGTCCTTAATAAATGACTACATTTTGACCAGCAAGAAACCCAGGACAATACAATGTAAAGAAATTACCTAATGAGAACACAAGGCAAGAGTGCAAGTGTGAGAAACAATGAGTCATCGTGGTAGGTACACGTGAGATGAGGCTAGAGGAAATGAGGTTGGAAAGTGAGTTAAGGCAAGTTGTTGGAGGCCCACGCTCTAATTCGGTAGAGAATATGGAATACTTGAAAGAGCTCTAGTGTCAAATAAGACCTCTATGTTTTATCCTCATTCTGTTGCTTACTAGTGACACTGTGACGCTGGCAGTTCATTTACTCTCTTCTGTGCTTCTGTATGAACTAGCAATACACCTTTTTCCCAGGGCTGTTGTAAGGACACAATGAGTTAATGAATATATATGCCATCCGCGGCCAATTCTCTTCCCTTTGACGTAACTGAAAACCACAGAACACATTTAAAGAAATAGATGTAATCTAACTTCTGTTTTAGAAAGAGAACTAGATACAATATTAAGGGACATTAGAGAGGAAATAGAAAACCTATACGTAGACAGAACAGAAGGATGTTACAATAACCCAGGTGAGAGATGAGGTCCTGAAGACAGCAGTACTACTGTGAAAACAAGGTATAAAGAAGAATAACCATTGAGGAGGTAAAACCAAGAAGTGAGCAATAGGTAGGAAAATGAATCTTGTGGAATTAAGGATGATTCCAGCCTTCAGCCTGCCTTTGGCTGCTAGGAAGAGGATACTGATGCAGATGACAGATTGGGTAGCCGAGAAGAGACAGTCTCAGGTGACATGGGGTACGTTCCAATGGGGTCTTACTGAATTACAGACGGAGGCTGGGCATGCTATGGTAATGTTTAGTGTGCAGTAGGAGATGTGGGTCTAAGACTTGGAACCAAGACTTTGGTTGTGGGAAGGAAGACCTGGGAGGGGTTTGAGAAAGAGTTGGTAGGGGAAGCTACGAAAATAGCTGGGACTAGCTAGGGAGGAGGTATACAGCAGAAAAGAGGAACACTGACATGGGGACCTTAGGAAAGGTTCACTCTTTTTTTAAAAAACTTTTTTTTTTAATCTTTATTCTTGAGAGAGAGACAGGGTGTGAGCAGGGGAGGGGCAGAGAGAGAGGGAGATACAGAATTGGAAGCAGGCTCCAGGCTCTGAGCTGTCAGCACAGAGCCCGACACGGGGCTCAAACCCGCGGACCGCGAGATCGTGACCTGAGTTGAAGTCGGACGCTCAACCGACTGAGCCACCCAGGCGTCCCAGGAAAGGTTCACTCTTAGGCAACAGAAGAAAAGGAGGAGCTATCGAAGGAGATGGAGGACGAGTGATCACGTTCACAGATTTTTATGCAAAAGTAAAATAAATTTTTCTTGTTTAAGCAGTAGTTATTTTGGCCTTTGCTATGGCAGCTGAGGCTTTATCCTTACTGATGCAGGGAGTGTGTGCCAACGAAAAAGACAAAAATGAACATAAACTCTTCTTGTGAGAAGCTAGAAGGGAAAGGAAAGTGATGGAATGACAGTTTCCAGGGGGCAAAGGGTCAAAAGAGATGTTCTAGGTTTTTCTCAAAGCAGTGATCCTGAACTTGTTACCATTTTCAAGTCTACCATCTCCTCTCCTTAGTCATGGAATATTCTGCAGAAGTAGTTTTAAATTTATTGCTTGGGAAATCAGCAGGCTTTATTCTTTGTGATTATAATTCTATTCATAAGTCAGTTCTTTGGGACACTTACTGTTTATTTGTACAGAACTGTCTTCAAATGTGATTTAGAAAAATTCAAAGTTTTGCTAATTAACTAGGGGGTGATTATTTGTATTATTAAAGGAGTCCTTCAAAATACGAAACTTCTTAGCAGTTAAGTGTACACAAATCATTTGACCATACAACAGAGGACTAGGGAAGAGAAAGTTAATTTGTTCGAAGTCACTGTAATGACCATGGCACTGTAATGACATGACTGTAAAATGCTTGTCAGTGACAAAGCAGAATTCAATGAATAAAAATTTTAGTTTATGGAATTTTTTCCAGGAATAACTTTATCATAGAGAGGAATTTCTGCAATGTCTACACTGTGATCAATGGCTCCTTTGTGGGCTGAGTGATGGCCTGTTTCTAACTCCTGGTCCTAAAGTGACCTGAGCAGGGGGCAGCTGTGAGGACAGCCTTCAGGATAACCCTACAACAGCTCTGAACTCTCTGCTGTCAAAGGTATGGCAATTGTGTAATTAGCAACAAGAGCTGCAAATAATATACTTAAAACAGAAACTCTGTTGGTATTTAGCGGAACTAACCATCCATTCCCCCATAGTGTAAATTATAGCTGTATGTGTAATGAAATTTCTTATTTGCATTTTTCATAAAATTCACCAAACTCCTTATTCACTCATTACTTACTGATTATGGTTTTGTTTTGTTTTGTTTTGTTTTTTAAATGGCACTTTTAAAGTCTGCTTTGGCTCAGGGTGAATTATTTGCCACGATTTTATATTCCTGGAGTCATGAATCCTCTGAGACTTCTTTACCTTTTGCAAATTCATAGCTTATTTTGTGGGTGGTAGTAGTTTGTAGCCTCTATATGCGCATGTGTGGGCATGTGTGGGGAGTGGTCTTAGGATATCTTAAGTAGTGAAACATTTCATAAGAAGAGATCCTATATGGGGCTCCTGGGTGGCTCAGTCGGTTAAGCGTCCGACTTTGGCTCAGGTCATGATCTCACAGCTCATGAGTTTGAGCCCCGCGTCGGGCTCTGTGCTGACAGCTCAGAGCCTGGGGCCTGCTTCGGATTCTGTGTCTCCCTATCTGCCCCTCTCCTGCTCATGCTCTGTCTCTGACTCAAAAATAAATAAAAAGATTAAAAAAAAGAAGAAAGGGTCCTATATACCAGAATAATTAAATGGAAAAAAAAAGCAGAAAATGAGTAAAGCATAGTCAATAAAAGCAAAAAAAAATTAGGTTATCTCCTTGTAATTATGCATATGCTTGGATAATCTGTTGATTTAATAGGTGGAAGAATTGTGTGTTCAAAAAATTCATTGCATGTTTGGATAGCAAGAGGCACAAATATAAAAGTACATGAAAAGGTAAGATGAGACAAAGCTGCCTCTGAGGGTAAAAAATCTTGATGAACTTTAATAAATCATTAAATGCAATGTTAGGTACACATGAGCAGAGGAAAGGTGCACACTTAAAAAAGGTTGTCTCTAAGACCAATATTACTACTGAGGGGAAGTACTCCGGGCAGGAGGCAAGTTGGCTAAAGACATTTACCAACTGAGAAGGCAATGAAAATTCTCCCTGCTGCACCCCGCCCCCCTCTCCCCCAAATCTCTCCCAAGTTCACAGCCAGACCTTGGCTGGAAATGTCTTCTAATACAGTCTCTAATGAGCTGAAGAGCAAAGGTGGGAGGTATTATCTCAGAAATGAAACACACTGTTTCTCAGAGTAGTAGAAAACTATTTTCTGGATTTATAGAGATTTCTAGCTAGAAGAGATCACAGTGAACATTTAATTCCTGCTTCATACAATACAGGTATCTAACACATGTGACCATAGTGTGTGCCCCCAGGCAATAAGCGACTGGCCCAAGATTACATAGCAAATTACCAGCATAAAAATGTTGATTTTCAAGTCTCTATCTAGAGGTCTTTTTTGCACTACTGAGCAGTGCCTATCAACAGAAGGGGTAAGAGAGGGTCCTGGTACTTTCCACTGCAGCGGTAAGTTCCATCCAGTATTTGGGACAGCATGAGGACGGGTGGGCCACAGACCAAAGGTCTAGGGAGTGAGGCATTCTGGATTTGTGCCTAAACACAGAAGTTGCTCTTTTGCCTAATATTGGCTTAAGTGCGAAGGACAATTTAGTGACATTAATGTGCCATCACATAGGAGCTTGCTTTTCTACTGATAGAGTTAATCTGCAGGTAAATCACATCGCTGGTGAAATACTACGTCTCCTCTACTCAAACACAGACTTATGTCCTGACACCAACTTAAAGCTATGGTTTAGCATTCACTCACAAGGCACAAAAACACTGGATGTTTTTATATTGTCATTTGTGTGTTTAGAGATTATTCTGGGTTTTATGAGGGGCAGTTGTCACCCTGTTATGAAGCTGTATCCATCTCAATCTTGCATCAAGCTCATGTGTATTGATGGAAACCATGCTAAGCAGCACAAGAAGTAAACACTCTATCACCACAGATTGACTACCAATAAGCTGAAGTTCTCAACACTTCCACTTCATTTGGAAGTGCATTTATACCTTTGAAAATACTCCTACTTCCCCTTTATTTTTCCTAATGATTTTTGGGATTTTAATTGGCCTTCAAATATAATTAAAAATCCAATAGGCAAAGGACACCTGGGTGGCTCAGTCGATTAAACATCCGACTTCGGCTCAGGTCTTGATTTCGTGTTCGTGGGTTTGGGCCCCACATCAGGCTCTGTGCGGACAGCTCAAGAGCCTGGAACTTGCTTCGGATTCTGTGTCTCCCTCTCTCTCTGGCCCTCCTCTGCTCACACTCTTTCTCTCAAAAATAAACATTAAAAAAAAAATCCAATAGGCAAAATTTCTTGATGGAATCCCACACTATAGTTTTTTTTTTCCTAATAATTCCAAGCCATCAGGATTTCATTTGGTTTTGATTTCATTTTCATGTTATATTACTGTATCCTGACATTTAGTGTTGTTGGGACTTCTTGGCAAAGACTAATAAAAAATATTACCGAGCATGATTCAATGGGTGTCAAAACAATCATATTGTTTCTCATGTAATTATAATAGAAGAATTCAAGTTAATTTGGTTATTTTAGCCCAATGAATATGTGATTCCAACAGCTTAGCAGATAGAGGACAATCAAAAAAAAAATCCTCACATCACAAAGAAACCCTGGATATTAATCAGTTTGTTTAACCGGATGAACAGTCATATACATAATGCGCTAGCATTTCCTAACAAATAGATTTCTGTAAACAAACCGCTTCCAAAAATATTTTATGAGCTGTCATTAGCTTCAGAGATGTTTTTCGAGGTTGGCAACCTTGGTGATCCATCTCACAAAAGCTCGGCTGGAATGAAGAGACCCCTGAAATTGCTAAATGAGGAGACCTGAGAAGGGTCCTGTGAAGTCATGACCCTTTCAAGGGGTTGGTTTACAGAGTGTGAAGTAGGCAATTCACCAGCTGCACCCAGGAAGCCGTGCTGGAAATGCTGGTGGCTAGGAGAAAGGGACACTTTGAAGGATGGCTGGAGACCACTGCCCCTTCAGACTCACAATTAGTTTGCTCTAACTTCTATGATAGGGAAAGTCTCCTTAATTTGGACTATAGTTCAATATCTCAACCCAAGATTATTAAGATAAAAAGCAATTAATTACCCTATCTGGTTTTGGGGGGACATTTTTTTTAGGGCTCCAACTATAAGGGCAAATTTACTAAGGATTACGCTTAAAATCTGTGATGGAAGGATCTTAAGCAAAGTGTGTCTATTCAGAACCCACCTCTGGAATGTCTGGCTTTCAGGTGTGGGTGTGGAGAGCTGATGGCCAGCTGATGCCCTGTTAGAAGGATAGGAGCTCAGCTCACACAACAAAACTTGTTCCACAGCAGCTTATAAGCCGAAAAGGCTAAATAAGCAACTGCCGGGTGAGAGCAAGAAGGTGGGTGCCGAGATTTTTAGGGTTCTTTTTCTCCACATTATTATTCATTATCTACTTTCTTAAGAACGTCACAACAATTGCATTGCATCAGTTTATCTACACAATGGATATATTCATTGTAATTCCCGTGTTTTCAAAGAAGTAATGGTGGAGACATACGCTGATAAACATTTTTAAAGGTCTTGACTTTTTCAGGAAAAAAGTAGGCTTTTGAAGAAATTCCTTGAGAAAATATTTTTGACTGTGTCAAAAATCTCTAAACCTTGATCCCTTTAAAAATAGCTTTTAAAGGTGAAAAATATTAGTGTAGTGTGTGTGTGTGTGTGTGTGTGTGTGTATCATGCATACGCCTTGTCTTTGATTACATAGTAAAGAACAAAAATTATGGAACTTCAGGTCTCAATGTTTAGTGAGATAAGGATCCTAGAATTACATAAACCATTTCCCTTAATTTGTAGTTTTCTGTCTCCTACTCCACTTTGAAGGACACTCTCATACATCTGTTCTGCAGTAGTATAAGCAAGACCTTTTTGAAGTTTAAATGCATGACACCCTTTGTAGAACAGTGGCAACCTGATCAAAACAGCGATCAAGCAGAAATGCTTTTTTTTTTTTCTCCTGATAAACAGGGCCAAATTTAGTCTCTTTCTAGGCAGAACGAACACACACTCTCTCTTTCTCCCTATATTCAGAGGCGAGGCTTTTCTTCTACCCCCCACTAATAAAATCAGGAGGCTGCAACGAGTTTGAGCGGCAAGCAGTTTGATGTCCTCAGCAGGATACGAGGAGTCAGAAGTGGCGCTGTAAATCCAGAGTGGGGCTTCGACACTGTGTTAAGTGTGGCCCGAGTCTCAGAGATTTCCTTTTGATGCAAGTTCAGTATATTAATGGGAAAAGCATTCACTTTTATTTGTCTGTACTGTCTGCGACAGCAAGGCTGCCTCATTTAGCCTGGGCCAACGTGAAAATACACAGAGAAGCAATCTGTTGCAAATTAGCACAGCCCCCCTTTCATTTACTAGCTAGTAATTGGAAGGGGTTAAGAAAGTGTAACTTATCAGATCATGGGAGCATATCTGCTTGTGTGGACAGCATGCCTCCCCCGGATTTCCCCCGTGAGCCCCCAGGCAACAATCTTTCCTCAATCTTGATCTGAAAGAAAATACTGATGTGTGTGAAATGTGCACACTTGGGGAGGTTTGAGACCGCAGTTTCCTAGACTCCTGAGGGGGGTATTGATGACTCCATTAGAACCTTACCTTTCTTTAGATATGGTTTTGCTCTCCCGCTTCCAAATGGTTTTGAAGTCACTGCAGAACTCATACCACACCATAAACACGTAGTTGGGTGTGATCTCCTTCTCACCGGACTTTGGCTTCATCCCAAAGTATCCTACTGTTGTTTCAAAACTGCAACAGGTAGGGGGCAGAAACAGAGGATGAGAAAGTGTCAAAACCATCAGGGCAAGGACGCTGGGGGCATTTCCCACATATTCATTCTCTAAGACAGAAGCCCAGCCTCATAGTGACTATGGCTTACCCCAAGCCTCAGAAAGTCTATTTGTTCAAACTGATTTTCCATGAAATCCAACCTGATACACCTGGCCACATCTTCTGTGTATGAAAATGAGGATGTAGAATTCCAGGGTCTTCATCTCAATTCCACATCATTTACCAGCTCCTCGCTTTATGTTTAATGATCATATGGATTATAAAGGTGACATATTGATTCTGTAGCATTAGCACTGGTTAGATAGCCCACCGGGAATAATCTGTTGAGTGTTTCATGGAAAATCAAGAGACTATTCTATCCTTATTCTGGCATCTTCTGGCTTCGTAATCTTGGGTCAATCACTCAGCATCAGGCTCTCAGTTTTGTCAAGGGTAAAATAAGACTTAAAATAGATGATCTCTGAGAGGATTACATAGTAAAGCTTGATAGGATATAAGAATGCAAACCACCCATGTATAAAAAGAGATAAAACTGAAGGCACAACAGGGTTTGGATGAAAAACCATCTTTGACCTTAAAAATATGATCTCTAATCCTGTCAGAAAAGGATCCAGGTTTTCCAAAGTAGATTTTCAGGTATCGCTACGAATCTCCTGACCTACCCCATGGAGGCTCATTGCACAGCAGACAGCCGGGGCCTCCCAAGCAGCCCTTCTTGGAGGCGCTAGCTTTGTAGCAATTTATAGCTCTGCACTTGGTCCCCCACTCCCAGCCCCCACCCACCCAAAGCCTCACAAGCTCATTTGCCATGAGCAAGAACACTTAAATAAATGGCCCCCTTTTCTAGGGTGTTGGAAACTAATCAAAGCAGGAATGGCTGGCCAGGTTTACTACTCAGTGCTCTATCATCTGTTCAGACACAGCGTTGTTGTTTTTTTTTTTTTTTTTTTTTTTGTGGCCATCCTGAACACTGAGCTTCTAATGGAGCTCTATTCAATGGCAATTGTAAAACCCTGAAGCCCCGTCACTATTACAGAGAATACTTTCATCTCGTTCTCAGTTATTGGGCAATATGTATCTCATAAGATTTTATCACATTTCACAGATGAACTGTTAATTGATTCCATGGCTATGATTAGGTGAGACCCAAGCTGGAGCTGCGGCTCCGAGTCCCATAAATTCTTTGTGCTTCTGTAAAGAATAAATCTGTTTTTAATGCAAATTAAAACTACTGGCCAGGGAATTTTGGCTCCCAGTTATTAAAAGACTGGAAGTGCATAAGTGGAGAAAGGCAATAACTGTGGTAATTTCTTAAGGGACTCTCCTATAATTCCAAACATACATATTTTGGAGCAAAACCAGTAAGGCAAGAAAGTAGCAATGTCCGCTTTCACACCAGACATGACTCCTAACTCTGTGGCAGTCACAATACTGATAAAACCAAATGCATGCTCTATGGCATATGCTTTTATTTCATTCGAAATGAAAATTATATTGACTGTGGAGAGTTACATAACCCACAGGCACAGGCCATGCGTTTCTTATAGAGCCATGGGACTTTAGAATTGGAAGGGACTTATAGGTCAACTTGTCCGATGTTCTCATTCTAGAGATGAGAAAACCGAGACCTGGAAAGATTGAATGACTTTATTCATTGGCAGAGTGGGGCCTACCATTTGGGTCTCTTGATTCCCAATGAAATGCTTTTTCCACTCTACCCTTCTGTTGTTCATGTTCGTTGACACAGGCATTTAAAAAATAAAAATAGCTTTTTTTTTCCTCTTACCACTTTATTTATTAAAAAAAGGTTTTTTAAATGTTTATTCATTTTTTTGAGACACAGAGACAGAGCATGAGAGGGAGAGGGGCAGAGAGAGAGAAGGAGACGCAGAATCTGAAACAGGCTCTACTCTGAGCTGTCAGCACAGAGCCTGATGCGGGGCTGGATCTCACAAACCGCGAGATCGTGACCTGAGCCGAAGTCGGACGCTTAACCCGACTGAGCCACCCAGGCGTCCCTCCTGTTACCACTTTAGACACAGTTGCCCCCGATATTTACTCTCCAGGAGAGCACACTGTCATTTTTTTTTCTCTTCCTTATGGTCACCTTCTATGCAGGAACATATTTATTTGTGCATTAACAGAGAAGAGAAAGTCTTCAGAGGAGCAAATTCTCTTCCTATCTTCCAGCAGGATATAGTGAAGAGTACAGAAATACCAGTCCTTGTGCTTCATGGATCGCCCCAGCACCCCTGGCTTTATCTGGAGTCTAGATCGTGAGACCAAGATATTGCAAATACTTGTGCAGTTTCGGAGAGGGCCAGCGTTGCCTGTCGAGTTATCACAGAGCTTCAGAAAAGCCTGTTATGGTCTTGGGAGCCTCACTTTTTCCAACCTAAACTGGAGCTAACCATGTACCCTCACCGCCTCTCACCGTGGGGATTTGTGAGGCTTTGTTTGCTAACCCTCAAAGGGGATGAAAACTAAAGGAAATACTGACTTACAACATTTCCACCCCGCTGTGTATTTCAGAAACTAAGAAAGCAAGTGAACTTCTTCCGAGGAACCAAAGCAAACAAAGTCCCAGGGGATGGCCTGGCTTTGGCACTCTGCAACTTTGACAGAGATGAAGTTGCTCTGAGGCTGTACCTTACTGGACTTCAGTGTTATCCATTTGTTCAAGGGAAAGCTAAAGGTTAGCTTATAAACCTACAACTATGTTATAAGGTCTAGGTCATTGTCCTCCTGAAAACTGTTTCTATTTAGCAACTAGGGGAATTTTCTCCAGTGGACAAAGGGGCAATCATGCTTTCTGAAATTTCTATCTGTCAGCAGATAACTCTAAAATAGCTTTCAATTTTTAAAACACTGATTTCTAATCATATGTTATGTTTTATAAAACTTTTTTTTACCTCACCCTGTTCCCTCTTTTCCTCTCTGCTATGATCCCTTATCTGAGGTCTATCTTCTTAATTCGACTAAATATTTTTAGAGTGCAGACAACGATTGTATCGAAGGGCCCATAGCAAAGTGAACTGTTTTATGATGCCAGAGCGGAACACATCCACTTATTGTTTTCCATGCGTGCCTTTAGAAACTGCTTAGGAAAAGCAAATATTCCTTAGCCTCAGAGTAAATTGTTTCTCTTGAGGATAAGACATAAGAATTTACTAAATCTCACACGAATATTGCAACACTGACCACCAACCTCCTTAAACAGTGCGACCAAACAACTGTGGTTTCTACATTAAAGATGGGATCTAACATATTTCATGTATGACATGAAAGCTACGCTACCTTCACCACAAAGTCACGGAAAACGCTGACAACCAGAATTTATGACCCCCCTCAGCATAGCTAATGCACAGCAGCAGCTTCGGCCCCTCTAAGGTGGGCCCCCTTTTCCTTCAAGCAAGAATCTTGAAAAAATATTAGAAATTTGACATCCACCCCGGAAACCAAATTTCTGTTTGGCCTGACACCAATGTGCCCTTGTTGACAGTCTCTTCTGAATATGCAGACTGTTTTCTGTAACACAGACATTCGTTTTACACACAGAGGAAGGGAAGACTTAATACAGGGAAGAGGCCAACCAAGAGGCACAAAAAGCTAGGGAACCGCTGCAGGCTGAGTCTTGGAAGAGTCTGGCTGTTGGCTCTTATGTGAGTGAACCGAGAGGTCCTGATCCAGAATGGCTACCCTGATCTTTTTTGATAAGGAAAATGGAGACCCAGGCACCTGGGTGGCTCCCAAGGATGGGCAGAAGCTGCAGTCTAGGCCTCCAGTCAAAACTTTAAATTTTTTTTAATGTTTGTTTATTTTTGACAGAGAGAGAGAGAGAGAGAGAGACAGAGAGAGAGAGAGAGAGAGAGAGAGAGAGAATGAGCATGGGAGAGGCAGAGAGAGAGGGAGACAGAATCCGAAGCAGGCTCCAGGCTCTGAGCTGTCAGCACAGAGCCCAACGCAGGCTCGAACTCAGACCGCGAGATCATGACCTGAGCCGAAGTTGGACACTCGACGGACTGAGCCTCCCAGGCACCCCTCCAGTCAAAACTTTAGATGGGAGATCTCAGGTTTCAACACCAGGTGTAGGCAAAATGTCTGATGCTCATGCAGCCTTACCTAAAGCTACCAGAAAGGCTTTGAGAACTGTCAAGAGAGCTACGGAAAATTCAGTAAAGAACAACGGACCTCTCAAACAGAAGCAGCCAAACTTCTCTGCCAAAAAGGTAACTGAGAAGACTGTCAAAGCAAAAAACACTGTTCCAGCCTTGGATGACACCTATCCTGAAATAGAAAAATTCTTTCCCTTCAATCCTTTAGATTTTGAGAGTTTTGACCTGCCTGAAGAGCACCAGATTGCATACCTCCTCTCGAATGGAGTGCCTCTCATGATCCTTGATGAGGAGAGGGAACTTGAAAAGCTGTTACACCTGGGCCCCCCCTTCACCTCTAAAGATGCCCTCTCAACCATGGGAGTCTAATCTGTTGCAGTCTCAAGCGTTCTGTCGACCCTGGATATTGAATCGCCACCTGTTTGCTATGACTTAGATATTTAAATTTCTTAGCACTTAATGGTTTGTCTGTTTTGTATTAATAAAGCAATTCTTTAATAAAAAAAAGAGGCACAAAAATCTAAAGACATAATCATGCGATTATTCTGGTTTTCACAGATGATCATGCTTGGATGATAACTGTGACTCAAGAACATGTCTGCACTTCGAAAAATTTAGGATTTGCCTTAATTTCACTTTCATCTGTAGTTTAATTTTTTAAAAATTTTTTTGTTTATTTATTCTTGAGAGAGAGAGAGTGCAAGAGAGAGAGCATAAGCGGGTGGGCAGAGCGAGAGAGGGACACAGAATCTGAAGCAGGCTCCAGGCTCTGAGTTGTTAGCACAGAGCCCAGTGTGGGGCTTGAACTCACGAGCCATGAGATCATGACCTGAGCCGAAGTCAGACGCTTAGCCGACTGAGTCACCCAGGCTCCCCCATCTGTATTTTAATTTTACTGGCAATTGAAGGTAGAACAAGATGTTGGTGCTCGTCAAAGCAGAGCAGACAGACCGTCTGTAGGATTTCAGAACTCTTGAAAATTGTGGCTAGACAAGAGGAAATAGTTCATTTCTAGAGTTTGTATATTTGCATTTAATGCACTGCTCTCCTCACACATTTATAAAGTTGGTCTTCCTTATAGGCTGTTTCCTAACCTACCCCTCATTTAATTTTCTAGTCCTTTTAGAACTGGCACCAGCAAAATGTATGTCAATTCTCTCTGCTGAATATGAGAATGCTTCAGTATGTTCCCACTCACCCTTTTAAGAGGGAGGCATACCCAAGCTGACTAACCTGGTCAAATGACAAAACCTCCGATCGAGGACCAGAGCCAATGCTTATTGGGTGAACTGGATGGTTCCATTCTGCTGTCTAATTAAGAGAGAGAAGCGCAAAGAAGAGGCCTGCAGTGGGCAAGGGGTTGAACAGAAGACCTCGGAGATCTCTTCCAATTTCTGGGGCACTTTTCATACGTACAGGTCAGTCCCTCCTCCCCACTTGCCCCTTGTTTCCAGTATCGCCTCAGATCTGAGGAAAGACATAAGTCTCTTAGGTGTTTGGTTTAGTTTAGTTGTAATGCTATCAAGGATCACACTGTTCCTAACTTCCATAAAGTGGTTCAGGAGCAGAGAAATAAAGGAGAGGCAGACAGTGTCATGACGTGTATGACACATGTCAACCAATCACTTCTGAACGGTTCTGTGCTCTTTGAGGAGAAATATTCCCAAGTCCTGTCATAGTGCTTTCCCTCCAGCTCCTGACAGAATCTTAGTGCTCATGGATGCAGAGCCTCAACAAATGGGGCCAAAAGAACGGCCAGTCAGACATTATGCTAGGTAAAATAAGCATGCCATAAAATGAAAAATACTGTATTGATTTCGTTTATATGAGGTATCTAGAGTGGTCAAAGTCTCAGAGACAGGAAGTAGAATAAAGGTTGCCAGGAGCTGGGGTGGGGGAGGAGAGTGCGCAGTTACGGTTTGATGGGTACAGAGTTCCATATGGAGATAGTAAGTTCTGGAGATAGATGAGCGATGGTCACACAGCAGTAAGAATGCACTTAATAATAACAATGATAAAAAGGAACAGCTAGGGGTGCCTGGGTGGCTCGGTTGGTTAAGTGTCCAACTCTTGATCTCGACACAGGTCATTATCTCACAGTTTTGTTCATGAGTTTGAATCCCGCCTGGGGCTCTGTGCTGAGTGCGGAGCCTGCTTGTGATTCTCTCTCTCCCTCTCTCCTTGCCCCTCCCCTGCTTGTGTTCTCTCAAAATCAATAAGTAAACTTAAAAAAAAAAAAATGGAACAGCTAGCCACAGAAAGGACTAAGGCCAAGTCAGAGCCACTTACCTTTTCTGTGCATTCTCCAAATGACTTTCTTCCATTTTATGCTCTTTTTTGGCTGCAAGAAAGAAATAATTATTATTAAAACAGCATTTTCTTCCATCATATCTTTTGTGTAATATTTTCTTTTTAATGTTTATTTTTGAGAGAGAGAGGAGAAAGGAAGGAAGGAAGGAAGGAAGGAAGGAAGGAAGGAAGGAAGGAAGGAAGGAAGGAAGGAAGGAAGGAAGAAGAAAGAAAGAAAGAAAGAAAGAAAGAAAGAAAGAAAGAAAGAAAGAAAGAAAGAAAGAGAGGGGGAGGGGCAGAGAGAGACACAGAATCTGAAGCAGGCTCCAGGCTCTGCGCTCTCAGCACAGAGCAGGATGCAGGGCTCATACTCACGAACTGTGAGATCATGACATGAGACCTGAGCCAAAGTCAGACACTCAGCCAACTGAGCCACCCAGGCATCCCATGTTTTGCATAATCTTCTAACTTTAATTACCACGTTATCAAAATAATTCTGAATTCAGGGGTTGGTGGCCCATACCACATGTCCTGGAGATAGCTCCCAATTGGCTATATCTCCCACCCCCACTTTCTTGAGAACAACTATAGCCAATGGTGGCCATATAATTTACTATTCTCACTAGGACACGTCTGAGACTGAAAGAAGGTGATAACTAATAATTACACCTTGATGAAAACATAAATTGCAACAATCCTGGCCAGATTGGTACATGTAGCCACCCCAGCTACAGCTGGCCTCTTTGTGAGCTTTGCCATGTATTTGGCACTCTCCCCACCCCTCCCCAAACATCAGAAACCCTGTACCATTTACAGCACTTCTGCTCAGGTCCAGATAAAATCACTGGAAACTTTCCATGCACTGTCTCTAAACCCAGGGACTCCTTTGGCAGTCTGTGGAAGCCTACGGTCTCCTTTCTCAGAATACTGATTTTAAATGTCTTGAAAAAACTACTTAAGACTACTAAGGAAACCCATCATACTGAGATACAACCCTGAATTTAGAGATTAGGAATTTATGGTGTTCTGTGAAACTATTTATTCAGGAGGCTTCATTTTTGGGTAGTGCTTTTATAGATCTTTCTCTAATCAGAAAAATAACACTGTTATATATGATAATAGCACTCTTTCACTTTAAAAATGTCTACAAGGGTGGCCTGGGAGGCTCCGTCGGTTAAGTATCTGACTCTTGATTTCAGCTCAGGTCATGATCCCAGGGTCATGGGATCGAGCCCCACATTGGGCTCTGTGCTGATAGCATGGAGCCTGCTTGGGATTCTTTCTCTCCCTCTCTCACTGCCCCTCCTCCACGCACACTGTGTTTCTAAATAAATAAATAAATAAATAAATAAATAAATAAATAAATAAATAAATAAGCAAGCAAGCAAGCAAACAAGCAAGCTTAAAAATGTCTAGAAAAATAGGCAAGTCATAATCCATAAAAGCCCTAAGGTTCCTTTCATTGAAGACTACAATGGCGTGGGAGGGAGGGTAAGTGGGTGATGGGCATTGAGGAGGGATGAGCCCATGTTGGGATGAGCACTGGGTGCTGTATGGAAACCAATTTGACAATAAATTTCATATAAACAAACAAACAAACAAACAGACTATAATGGTGTAAAGTGAATAGGAAAGGAAAATCCATCATATCTATTAGGGCCTATGTCATGATACTTCAAGGTAAAAGGTATTAAAGGATTTTAAAATGCCACTATTTAATTAAGCCTAACTCTGCTATGTACTACCTGTGTCACTGTGGTCAAGTTACTCAGGACCAACTGCATAGTTATTAACTCATGTGTCCTATAAGAATAGCCCCAGTGACTACCCTCACACAGCTGTTCTAAAGATAAATGAGATAATACACATCGAAGGCTTAGCACATAAAATATGATCAACAAATGACATGACAGATATTACTAGTATGTCATCATCAACATCATTGATATTAAAACGCAAATTTTATTAAGTTACTCCTCTGCTCAAAACCTTTCAAAGGCTTGTCGTCACCCTTGACATAACCTCTAATATCTTCATGACGTCCCATTCAGCCCTGCAGGTCAGCTCCCTGGCTCCTCTGGGACACCACCTCCTCTTTGCCAAGTTCATTCCTTTCCACGCTCGGTGGCCAGCTTGTTGATGCTTGAGTGCACTGAGCATGTGCACTGGGGGTGTCTGCACTTGCCACGCCTCTCTGGGACACCTTGCCTACAGTCTCTGCCTGACTGGCTTCCTTACAGTATTCAGGTCTCAGCTCAGGTATCACCCTCTCTGACTTGACTAAATAAAAGATCACCCCTTGTGGCACATCCCCATCCCCTCGCCCAACTCTCTCTGCCACCGCACACTACCCCTTTTCTGCCCAGCCTCTATCTACCTGGTAGACTATTCATTGTCTCATTCATTTATGATAAGACAACTGAATGTAAGCTCCAGGAAAGAAGCAACTTCATCTGGCTTGTCTTCTGCTGAGCCTTAAACATGGGAAGTGTGCCTATATATTCAATAAATTATTTTACTTGACAAATGCACTAATTGGATAAACATTGCTTAAAAAGAAAGAGGCTAGGTTTCCTAAGCATAAAACTTGATATTTAGAATACAAACACAGGCTTAGAGAAGAATGTGAGGCTGAAGTTATTCACTATTATCTCAACGTCCAGGAAATGTCAATTAACAAAACTTCCTAAGTGCTGTGGCCAACCGCGTGAGGCAGAACTCAGGATCGTTAAAGTCCAGCTCTGCCACTTGAGTGTCTGGGACAAGTCACACGTTTCAGCTTCCATCTCCGTAAAATGAAGATGGTAACTCCTCCCTGCACCTACATATGAAGGCTACATGAAAAGGGGACAAGGCTTGCTTGAATCAGAACCTCCGCAGCCAGACCTCTGATGGCTCCATGTCATGTTGAGACCACTGGGGGTTCAAGCTTCCAGTGGGATGGCTGTTTTGACAAAGTTAAATGCTGCTGGAGCATAGGGGAAAGAGCTTGGGCTCTGCAGCAGGCGGGCCCAGGTTGGCCGTGCTCTGTCACGTATTAACCGAAAGACCTTGGGGAAGTCACTTAACTCCTCTGAGCCTTACCCATAAAACTGGAATGGTAAGATCTCCCTTGCAAGGTGGTTGTGACCTTTGGAGGTACTGAACGTGAGGGATCAACACACATGAGACACTCAACAACGCAGCCATTTATTATCTGACTGGTGAGAAGCAAATGCCAGTAGTCATTATTCCAGCTGTCTGCCTATGGAAAGAGTACTGCAAAATTTGGAGCAAACGTTCCTTTCTTTCTTACCGAGGTCAACAATCCTCTCAATAGAGGGTAATTTTGCTTGTGATCATTTTCAAGTCACATCAGTTGTGCTCTACCCAGAACCTCACTATTTTTCCCATTTTACTTACAGAGCTGACGTCCTTATCAAGGTGCCTAAGCAAGGCTTGTCTACAGGAGGGTGTTCCCTGTGTCAGTCATTTAATTTGCTGTTTCAGCCCTGTTTTGTTTTTTTTTTTTATCCTCAGGGGGGAAAAAAAAAGAAGACAGAAACTGATGTATAATTTGCAAATACCTGGGAGTCAAAGGGATAGGTGTGAGGGGCTTATGATTTTTCTACTTAATGATAACTGACTTATCAATCTCTGACCTGATTAAACTGAATCACTTCTCATATACTAAATGAAAGATAATGATGCAGGGGGGTCTACTTATCAAGGTAATTTTCTGAGAGCAAAGATTCCTTCTTTAACCTCTAGGGTCTATGATCTACAACGGGTTCCTTTCATTGCACAGGAAACCCAGGTCTCTGCACTGCACCCAAGTTACCAACTTAAAAGGCAAACTGGATCATGCCACTCCTGTGCTTATGTGTTCATGAGCTTCCTCTCTGTACAGGGTGAAGTACACTCACACTGCACAGTAAGCCCTTCACAGCCTGGCTCCTGCTACTTCCCACTACCTGCCCCATACTCCTGTCTCGTACGACTCTGTGCTGTTCCTGCCACTCAACCTGTTTTCTTGTACCTTTAGCTTTAGGAACACTGTTTCTCCTGCTTTGAATCCCTCCTCCTCCCTGCCTTCTCCTTCCCAAACACCCCCACCGTAAATGTCTTGTCTTCCTTCAAAAACCGAGCTTTAAAGTTACTCCTTTCATGAAGACCTCCACGGGGGCCTTTATCAACTGGTGACCTGTTCTTTCTGTGCAGCCCAACAACACTGTGTTCACATATGTGGGGCACAGTACTGACACCATTTGCCGGCAGTCTTCTTTTCCTACTAGACTCAGTGTTTCAGGGCAGGAACCAAAATCTATCTCACAATGGAATTTCAGAATCCACATCTCTCAACTTTAACACCTGGTAGGCACTCCATCTCTCTGACAGATGAATCAACTGAAAGCAAGGGGCCCACACTAGTGGAACACAGTCCCTTATTATCTCCCCAATGGGGAATCAGAGTCCATTTCCTGGCACAGCTATTTATAATATTCATTTTCTGTTTTCAACAAGATAGAAGAGAGTATAAGAGAATCAAAGAGTGAGAGAGTACTGACTTTCATCCTGGTATATCCTATGTTAGATCAATACGTTATATAGAATGACAGATCATAGATACAAATAACATTGACCCTGAGTTTTGTCTGTATTGGACTAAAATGTTCAAATAGAGTGATTATGAAAAATGTAGAGTTTTTAGAAATAAAATGACACTTCCAGAAAATATTCGGACTATGAACACGTGTCACCTAAATGTACCAAAATATTCAAGGTTTTATCCTCAAGAGGGTGGTATTCATGCACTGAGAGTGGCTGAAGAAGGATGTCACTCTTCAAAGAAAGTGTGGGTTTTATGCCAAAGATAATTAAGTCATATTTATGGATACCCATCTGGGAGGTAGTAAAGAGTGGAATGAGGGAAAGGGATAGAGGTTGGAATATCTTCCCAGTATTCTTTACACAGTCTATTACACTTTAATATACCATGGTTTATGGACCTGACATGGTTGGTATAAACCAACAGGACGCACAGTAAAGAAGCTGTTTTTATTACAGCTCTCCAAATAGAGGAGCCAGGTGATGCTAACAAGGAAACAAAGGGACCGCACTCCACTTCATGTGGTATCCATTTGATATGAACATGGCAGCCATTTGTCATTTCTTAGAAAATTGCCCTGTCACGCACTTTCTAGGAGAAAAGAATGCTTTCACCAACAGAGGCAACAGCACATGAACACTGGAAAGAGGGATGACTTTTCAATATTTGAGAGGGGAAAAATATACATATGTGGAACCACTGAGTTATGGGGCCATCTTATATCTTACATTTTTCCTCTCGGTATACTTGCCCCAAAAGGATGCTATCTGTCTATCTCATCTTCCCGTTTTATTAGTTTTCCTGGTTGTGGTTAAATTAGGATGATCGTTTCTGGTCTGTCATAGAGTTTACATTTGCAAATGTCTAGTTGGATGGTTAACTTGAAGAGCGGGGGCCATCTGTGAGGTTTTCTGGGTAAATTGGTGTGAGGCTTGGTAGAGGCATGCTATCAAGGTTCCCAGTATATGGGTATAATGTGATTTCTAGGTCACCTGTCTAAGACTAAAGTGGAGTAGAAAACCCAGGCTTTTGGTAAAAGTACTAAGTAAAAGACACTGTATCAGAAGACTTTGAAGAGTCCTTTGGAGTCATAAAATCAAAAGAACCCAGGTACAGGGAGTCTTAAAAGTCATTTAGTCTAACTCTCAGGCTGATTGAGTGGGGATCCTCCTGTGTTCAGTCAGACTTTCCAGATCTCATCATTTTCATCATTTTTATCTGCCCTTTTCAGCTGCCTTTATAACTGAACCTGAATATTCTTATGGGCATCAAAAAAACCTAAATATTGGTATCACCTTAACTTGGGCACTTGGGGCTTTTCTCAACCAAAGTTCTTCATCTTAACTATAGAATGTGGGAAGTGATTTGGCCAGCTATTTTCTAAGTTCCCCCCAACTCGTATGTACATAATTTAGGACCATTTTATTTAAAAATTTTTAAGTTTATTTATTTTGAGGGAGTGTGTGTGTGTGTGTGTGTGTGTGTGTGTGTGAGTGAGAGACAGAGAGAGAGAGAGAGAGAGAGAGAGAGAGAGAGAGAGCGAGCGAGCATGAGCAGGGGAGGAGCAGAGAGAGAATTCCAAGCAGGCTCCATACTGCCAACACAGAGCCCCATGAAGGGCTTGATCTTATAAACCGTGAGACTATGACCTGAGCAGAAATCAAGAGTCAGATGCTTAACCAACTGAGCCACCTGGGTACCCCAAGTAGTACCATTTTAGATGGTAGGGAGGTGTTAATTCATTATACACAATGATGGCAACAGAACTTAATTCTCTCATAAATGGTTGCAAAAAGTGAGTCCTGATACAATCAAGCTTACAAATAACTAATGATCTTAGGTCATTTCCATTTTTATATTTCAAAATGTGGGCATAATATTAAAATACCTCATAAAATATCTTACTGATATAATAATTTGAGTGAGAAAAATCTCCCTGGTTATATAATAAAAGAATTGCATGATTCTTTTATATTCTGTGATGACTGTAATAATTATTTGTGTAGGTGAGGAATATAGTTTAAGAGGTCACAATATAACTCTAAGTGCTCATTAGATTTTGCATCTGGTTTGTTCTTTATAGTAATTATAAAAAAAAGTAAAAATTTTATCCATTCACAACTCTAGAAGGTAATCAGGCTAAGAGTATAATTGGGATCTAAATGAAATAAATTTATCCACAGTTCACAAGTCAACCCACTCTAAAAGCTTTATAACTTTTTTTTTTGGTCTAATAACTTTTTTTTCCCTCACCTTCGATGAGACTTTCACCCCCACAGGTTAAGTTTTCAACCACTCCCCATATGGACACAACACTCAATCTTTAGAATGTAGGAGAATTCTCATTTCTTCATGAGAATTCTTCTCATGAGCATAAGCAAATGCTCATTCTTCTTAAAGGCAACCATTTATTTAGCTGTTAATAGTCTGTGATCTTTTTTCCCCTGCTTTGGTATAGTCCAGTGATGTCCTTCAATTCTGTACAACTATCTGTACACAGCAATTTTTTTTTGGCATCAAGGGATGCAGATGCAATTACTTGAGAAAATTCGTAAGACCGCATAATCCATAACCTAACTATAACTTAGTCCAACGATTTAATGTTACAGAAATAAGAAAGTGAAATAAGAAAGGGAATGATTCTCCTGTATCTAGGTCTCGACTCATAAGCCAATATACGTCCCAGGGTCCCCTGCTGCTTCCCAACAGGCTAGATTTCCCTCTAGAATGCTCAAATAGTAAGGTGGTATCTTGAAGTTGCACTAAACGGCACATTTTCCATAGGAGTATATACATCAGAGAGAAAGTGCCAACCAAAATGGAATTTCAGCTTTCATTCTAAATTTCCTGACTCTTGATGCTTCAAAACAGACCATGGGGGTAAAACTTAGAATGATCCAGTGAGAGGCTCATTAACATTAATGGGAGTCAGGTGGATGCATTCTCAAACAGGGCCTGAAATTCTCCATTTTATCTCATCCTGTAAGCCTGTGTATACCTTTAACTTATCAGCATTAGCAGAAGTGACATCTCTTTTGAAAAAAAAAAAAAGTTTTTACTTGGAGTTATTTTTTCACCAATATTTCTAAACAAACATGCTTATAAAATATAATTTTCACTTAAAGAATATACATAACTCCTGTTTTCTATAGTGTTTACCCTGTCTCCCTGCCATCTTGTTCCCAATGGGAAGGCTCATCCCTTCCACAGTGTTTTAGAATTCTTTCAGGGACCATGTAGGGATAAGTGAACTCTGTGGTCTCATCACTCAGGGAGAAGACACCAAATGAATCATCATTTAGGAAATGTTAGGAATTGCAAAGAAGCTAGATGTAAAAAAGAGGGCTGCTCCCATTTTGTTTCATCAAGAATCCTGATGACATTTCAAAGCCAATGGGGTTCAGAGTCACAAGCCTCTACATAACCATTTGGTGATAAATTGCAGGTATGCTAATATTGAAAGAAGGTCTCCTTTCCCAAACTACTCTGTCCTATCTTGGAATTAGCACGAGCACAAAAGTATGTAATTTCTGGAAGGTATGGACTATATTTTTAAATTTGTATTCAAAATTTAGCACTTAAGACCATAAACTTAGTGTTTAAAAATCAATTTGTTGCTTCCTTAATTGATGAGAATGACTACAAAAGCAGCTACTAGTTTGAATTTGTAAGCCAGTTTATGAGCAAAATGGTAACAGGCTCCATGCTCATTTTTCTCTCTGATTTAAAGCAGTGCTCTTCAAAAGCAGGGCCTCATCTTTTTTTTTCATAGCATTTTAGTACTTGATTTTCAACAGATATTTCTTTAAGCACTGCATTAACAAATGGAAAAAAAAATTGGCACCAATTGGGTTCTTTGGGTTTCCCAAAACTGCCTCTGATGACTATCTCTGTTATTTAGGGCCATCATTTAATTCTTTGTATCTCAACTTGTCCATCTGTATACTGGATAAAATGAAACCCTACACCTGAGAACCAGCTACAATAAACCTAAGAAATTACCTAGTGTAAACAAAGTGAACAAAGTTTATAAGTGAACAAAGTTAAATAATGGGGGACTGAATAAATATTGGATTTTATGATAATGGAATAGTGTACTGAACTGTGACCCCTTCAGCCCACCAGTCACAGCTAATGGGATCCAAGGATAGTCAATCCATGGGCTGATCAACTGCTTATGAAGCAGTTCAATACAACTGACTGGAATAATCAGGTTGGTGGTCATAGTGGTGATGATGAAGATGAAGAAGAAGGAAGAGGAGGAGGAGGGGGGGAGGAGAATATTCACTGAGTACTGTGTCTCAGGTAATAATGCTAAGGGGTTTACATAGATCATTTAACCTTTTTAACTAATCGGATGAGTTCTACATTGTGGATAACAGTGGAACCAAAGCTTCAAATCACTCCATTACTTTCCAGTTGTTGGCCTTGGGCAAGTTAAGTTTAACTTGGTTAACACTGAGTTCTCTAACCTATAAATGAAAGTAATAATAGGACCTATATTAGACAGTTGTTGTAATAATTAAATGAGATATTTGTAAGGTGCTCGGCCATCCCACTTGGTACATTAGCTCAGTAAATGTTAATTATTACAATCATTACAACCACTACCACAACAGTTCTAAGTTGCTCAGTGACCTTTGCTTGGTCAATTTTTCTTGGGCTTCCATGAGACTCATTTGAGTAGTTGAGCATCCTGTTTTTCCTTCAGTAACATGTCTATCCCTACAACAAACTCCCTAAGACCTGATGCAAATGCACTAGATCCAAATATCCCACAAATCAGGTTTTCAAAGGGTATCATGGTGATAAAATTCAGAATATAAAGCAGTAAATAGAGTGAGACTAAATTATATTACAATGTATGCCACGGAAATAAATTATGTATCTATTAAAAATATCAGAAAGTAATATACCAAAATATTATAGTTGCTATTTCTGCCTTTCTGGCTGATAGGCTTTTTATTTTTCATATGCTTCTTTTTTAAGAATTAGCATCATTTAATATAATCAGAAAAAAATAATTGGATTTGGAAGCAGAAGCAGAGCACACGGAAAGTGACTTGCCCAAGGTCATACAACTAACTTGGGGCAAAAAAGAACTTGTTCCTTTACTCATCGTTTTTTTTCACTATACCACACTGTTATTCTTTACATGTTCCTGCTTAAGAACTCTGAAACTGTCATATCATTATAGACTAGAAAATCACAGAAATAAGAATTCATAACTGGAAAAACAAGTATTTGAATGAATAAGTTAAATTGAAAGGCATAGTCACCTATATTAAAGCCCTAAAGCACACACACGCGCGCGCGCACACACACACACACACACACGTAAATTTTACCATTTCTATAAAGTAACCATCCCACATATTTTTATGAATTGTCCAGAAATATATACAATGTGAAGAATGATTTTAATCACATTATAAAGATGCAAACTCAGATAAAAGCCATTATGCATGGTCAGAGATCTTAATAGATTAAGATTGGTTTTAACTAATCAAAAACAAAGAGAGGAAAAAGAAAGCCATACTCATATTTCAGATAAAATATTACATGGTACCCATACCTTTACAAAGTAGATTTCTTGTTCATCTAGATTTATTTATACTAAACCACTTACATTTTTTGTAGCATAAAACATTTGTTAAATAATTGAAACCCTTCAGAAAAACAAGTATTCCTGTGTTTAGTCATGAATGTACATAAGTAATCATAGAACACCCATTGCCATCCTTAAACGGGACTTCTTTTCGAACCCTGGCAAAGGTGTAGTGTACTTGGGAAACCAGATTTATAGGGCAACTAAAAAACTGAAACTGAGAAAATTCTCACTGTCGTGATATCTGTTATTGCTCTGAGTATCAAAATAATCCATCAAATTTGCTTTCTTACAGTCAAGAATTTGTCATAGTTGGGGATTTAAATTGGTCCGCTAAAAATGGTACCCAAGAATTATACCCTAACTTCAAGAGTTGTGATGCTACCAAGAATATAGGTGCAGGGAAGGCAAAGGATAGTTTGTCTCTTGGGAGATACGTCCAAGAAAGGAAAACACTAGGTGAACTGTGATTCCCCAAGAAGACACTGTAGAAGACATTTTCCACATTAAAGCACACTTAATTTGCTCTGCCAGTAGAAGTTATGCAGGACTATTAGCGCAAGTGATCCTTATCAGAGTCAGTAAAAAAGAAACAAAGAAATGAGGTTTGGTTTTAAAACTGACCACCCCACTTAGAAGTCTGCTGGGTAAAAGTGCTGATGGTGAGTTTAACAGAATTTGGGGTGGTCTCTCAGGACCCACATCCTCCTTTCCTGCCCCCCACCCCCACTTTTAACAAATCTTTATAATTTCTCCCAGATTTTAAAATAACTCCTCATTGTAGAACATGTGGATATCTGAGGGAAAAAAAAAAGAAAAAAAGACGAAAATAGTGCAGAAGGCTTTCTTATGTAATAGCCTCTGCTAATATTTTGATTCATTTCCATAAATGTAGGTGTATGTTTAGAATCACAAAGCCACGTGTGCTGGTTTATATAGTTGAGGTCATACTGACTGAATATATAATTAAGTTTCTTGCTTTTTCATTTAACATGTCGAAGAATAGGTCAACTTTTAAATGAATACTTTTAAGATACTTTATCATTTGCCATTTAATTGGTAATGATTGAAAAATAATTGTTGGAAAATAAGCCTTTTTTTCCAAAGTGGGTATGAAACCAATTCAAATAAAATAATTTTCTACAAACCCATGACAGCATTTCAAAATAATTTTCTGACAATGTTTCTTCAGTAATATCTTTTAGGAGAAAAATGTTTGGTTATGAAGGACTATTAAAACAATATCAAATGTACTTAAAGCAGATTTTTATCTTTTGATTCAACCTGGAAATGATCTGTTGCTTTACTCTTTAGTTGTCTGCTTTCTGTAGCTTAGTAGAGAAATGTTTTAGATGGCCACAAGTATTAAAATCATGTCTTGGGGTGCCTGGGTGGCTCAGTTGGTTAGGTGCCCAACTTCGGCTCAGGTCATGATCTCGCGGTCCGAGTTCGAGCCCCGCGTCCGGCTCTGTGCTGACAGCTCAGAGCCTGGAGCCTGTTTCAGATTCTGTGTCTCCCTCTCTCTCTGACCCTCCCCCATTCATGCTCTCTCTGTCTCTGTCTCAAAACTTAAAATTAAAAAAATAAAATAAAATCATGTCTTATGCTGCAAAATCAGTTAAAATTTCTTTCCACTGTGTTTAAACCGAATATGTCTGTTCTGTATTTGGAAAATACAGGTTAAAGAAAATATCCTTAACAGGAAAAAATACTGAGGGTCAGTATATGCTTGGAAGCAAGTGTGAGGACTCTGAATATAAGACAAGATACACACACGCATGCACACACAACACCTCCCGCCCCTTAGCAGGGAATAAGTCTCCCTTAAAATCTGAGTGGAGGAAATGGTCAAATATTAGGTAAATTGGAGAAGTGCCATGGTCTCCTTTAGGCAGGGACCTGAAGCTAATTGTGCAAATGGCCTGAAGCTGATTTCAGAAAGGAGAAAGGGGGGGGGGGAAGCTCCTGAAACCAGAGGCTTGAAATGTTTTACTGGAGAAAAACCATAGCATTACCTCCTCCTGTGGGATGATAACAATGATTTATGAAGCTGAAGTCATTTCTTGTGATTGCGCTTCGGGGAGATTGGTTTCACATGATCTGTGAAGCCAGGCGATGCAAGCTGAGGAACCACCCCACATGTTCAACTCAGGCTCGGATCTGCCCTCTTCAAGGGGATTCCAGAGCTCCGCGGAGGGGGAGGAAAAGCTATTGCTTTCTGATCCATGAACCACCTTCTCCCCTCCCACAAGCTCATTAGGTGTACACACGGCTCTCTTATTCTCTCTCCTTTTAAAAGTATTACTACTCCTGCATTGTAAATGCGCAGCAGGATAGTAGCAAAGCCGAGATTAATTCCCCATGGATTTATATGGCTCGTTCTCACCCACCATGACTTGCACCATTTCAAAGGTGCTTATGCTGCTGTTTTTATGGCTGGTCACTAACTTCATTCTGGCACATGGCTGTTGGCGCCATGACACGGAGCGAACATTTTATACCTGAATTAAAGTGGATATTTGACAGTTTCTGTCAGAAAGTTCAGAGCAAAGAATTTGTGGGACAAGATTTATTGCCTATTTTATATGGGATACATCTGTTTCTTTGCTAGCTTTGGTCCTTCCCTTAAAAAAATTTAAAGAAGTTTCCCCCCAAAATATAATGACTGACAGAAAAAAAAAAGCCAAAGCAGAAGAAAAATATGGTCAAAAGTTGGGTATTTAGAACCTGGTTGAAACCCCCCCACCACCACACACACAAAAACAAACAAAAAGATACACTTCTCATTCTGAGGAGGAAAAATGACTCAGAGTCATGAATAAAAGCTCAGTGAAACAATGCTGTTATCATTGGCAATTATTTTATGGCTGGTTTAACGCCACTTATATAATGAAGTTAAAAACTTGAGTGCATAACCTACCATTTTCTGCAGACCTGAAACACAGGACTGGAAAGAATAATCTGCCTTTGATGTACTTTTTAAGGTTTCATCATCCTAAACGGTGAGCTATATAATAAGTCCAACCACATCAGCATTAAACAAAAGAAAATTACAGATATTTAAACATTCAAAATTGATATGCCTAATGATAAATGCAGACAGTTTCCACCTGCAATCCATCAACATAATGTGAAGGGTGTATGCAAACTTCATCTCCATCTAAAACCTCTTCCTATTGTAGCAAGGAAGCACCATAGCAGAGATTCATGATTATATAAACACTGGGCTCAACCTGGAACCCTGTATGACAAGACAGGCTACTTTTTCTTGTAACTACTGTGGGACAGGCTTTGATTCTGTACTGCAAAATTGAAAATCAAACTTCCACTCTTAAAGATTCTGAAAAGCTGATTTTTAATTCTTTAGGTTATACGCATCCTTCTTCTAAAACTATTAAACATTACAGATAGAGCCTTCTTTAATGGCTCTCTGCACCCCAGCCTCTGCTCCCCCAACACATATCCTCATCCTCTCCCAAGACTCAACTACTGTTACCAGTTTGAGGTAACAGAACTTCTTTTGAGTGTCCCTGTGCAACGGTGCCAGGTTTTTTCTTTCTTTTTTGATGTTTATTCATTTTGAAAGAGGGAGAGCATTTGCGCATGAGCAGGAGGAGGGGCAGAGAGAGAGGGAGGGAGAGAGAGAATCCCAAGCAGGCTTCACGCTGACAGCGCAGAGCCCCACGCAGGGCTTGATCTCACGAACTGTGAGATCATGACCTGAGCCGAGATCAAGAGTTGGACGCTTAACCGACCGAGCCACCCAGGCAACCCCATCACCAGGCTTTTTGAAGTCAGACATAGGAAAGTACACTTGCTTGCTCATCAAAGGATGCATGGCTTTAATTTTAGTGGAGACTGTCAAATAGTCCTCCACAATGAGAGTACCATTTTATATTCCTCACAGTCAATAACTGATAATACCAAACTTTCTAATTTTTGCAAATCACATAGATTTTAGTACGAATACTTACTACCTATATTGCAAATATATTTCCCCATGGTTTTGCTTGTCTTTGGACTTAGTTTATAATATCTTTCATTTATAAATTTAATTGTAAAGCAGTCAATAAATACTTCCTTCGTGTCTTTATATACATAATACATTTTTTTTTTCTTTTTTGCCTTTTGTCTTTGTATATTTAAGCCATTCATTATTTGGCATTGTGTGGGGTAGGACTCCACTTTTTTGGAGAAGCACTGCTCAAACAGCATTGATGTTCTAAATGATAACCAGAGCATGCAAATAATGTCTTGTCCTCTCTCACATTTAAACACGTTGTTTCTTTTCCCTTCACATTGCCTTGGCTAGGGCTTTCTGCCTCTGGGTAAAGTTGGCCTATTTGTGTTTTTTGTGATTACATATGTATTTGGATATATCTCCACCGTTTATTTACCAGGCTTTCTAGCTATTTACTTTCCCCCCTTTCCTGACTTGTGTTGGAGTCCCCGAATTGCCTTTGCTTCATTTTTTCTTTACCCGCTTGAAAATGATAATTTGAACTTTCTGATGGGTGAATACGTGTAAGTTTCAACATCCCATAACACAAATATTTGTGATTCTAAGAGTATCTAGAGTTAATTACCCCTCTAAACCCTAACTCTGAGCAACGTAAGAGTGGCCTGGCTCTCCCCTCTCTCCTGCCAAATCTCACGGCTATGTTCTATGCCACACCCCACGTTGATATCGTCTGCAACTTTACTTTCAGATTACCAAGAACAAAATTTTTACAATTAATATTTAAGCATCATTTTATGAGTTTACTTGTTCATTACACATTTTGCCACTCTGTTTCTTCCTGGATTCATTTCCTGATTGAAGGAGTACAACCTCAAGAGAGGATTTATCAATAGTCAACTTCCTAGGCTGTGTGTGTCTCCAAAGATTTCACTTTCCCCTTTCACTTTCATGACAGCTTGGCTAATGTACAATTATAGCTTAAAAATTAGTTTTCTTTAGGATTTTCCACATAGCACTCCATTGTTTCCTTGCATTCTGTGTTGCTGCTGAGAACTTTGTTATTTCGCTCTCAGAATTTTTCTAAATCCTATTTCGCAAATTTGATTATAAAGAGTTAAAGGTATACATATGTGTGCATTCATTGTTAGGCACTTGAAGAGCTCTTTCAATAAAGGACGCAATGTTGGGGGAGCTCGGGGGGCTTAGCTGGTTAAGCATTGGACCTTGATTTTGGCTCAGGTCACGATCTCACAATTCGTCAGTTTGAGCCCTACATGGGGCTCTGTGCTGACAGAGTGGAGCCTGCTTGGGATCCTCTGTCTCCCTCTCTCTGCCCCTCTTCTGCTCATGTGCTCTCTCAAAAATAAACATTTAAAAAAAAGATGCAATGTCTTTGTCTTCATTTCTAGGGAGTAATCTCATATTGTTTGAGTATTTCTTCCTCTCTTGACTTCTATTAAGTGGACGTTGGATTAAATAGATTAAGTTTCTAAATATAGTTTTTAGATCTCAGCATTTCTCCATGCTTCCCAGATATTTCTCTCCTTAAGCCGTATTCTACAAGATTCCCTTAACTTCATCTATCTTTGAATTCACTAATTTGTTTTCAGTGATGTCTACATTACTATTCTGTGCATTCACTGATATTTTTTTTTTAAAAGTTATCAACTCAAACTTTCATTTCTATGTTCTCTAGTGGATTCTTTTATATGGAGTGTTGGCCTCCTGTAATTTTTTTGAGATTATGAAACACATGTTCTGAAGACCTGTTCTGCCTACAAGTGTATTTTCTCAGGTGTATGCTCCGCTTGTTGAGTTTGTTGGCTTTCCTCAACTGTTGATCCTGGATGGAGAACCCCCATTTCTAGTTGAATCTCACCATTAGGTAGGTACAGGACTAGGATATGCTGCAGCTCATATTTGAGTTATTTGGGGGAACACAGAGGAGGGGCAGAATATTTCATGAGGCAAGGTACTCTGTCATATCCCGAGACATCCCAAGGCACAGCTGTCTCTACCACCCAAGAGCCCCTTTCATGGCCCTGCCTCAGAAGTAGATACTTCCTGTTACAGTTGCATACTCCAGGGTGTGGCCAAAGGTGCTGTCTCTGTAAAATAAAATTCCCCCAAGAGTGGCAATTCCAAGGAACTGCTTAAATTTCAAAATTCAAAGTTTTGCATCCCCCCCCCCCATAGATTTATGATGATAAGGTAGATCACACATGTTTTCCTAGGTTTTAAAACCAAACAAAATGCCAAAGTAGCAGTTTCACTGTTACTATCACAAGTAATGATATGGGGATATCAATAATCATAATTAACCACTTGAACGTGAATACGTATGTTAAAGGAGCTGTGTGGAAAGAAAGCCACACAGATGGTACAGAATGCTTTATAGGTAACTTTCACATTTGCAAAGTTTTCTCCACAGATTGGGCTTCTCTTAACTCGTAAGCGAGAGGCACAGTGCCTGGAGTCCTAACAGTCTACTGCAAAAACAGTGGAAGGCCATGTTGGAGCTGTACGCCCCTGCCAGAAGCCATGTGCTTCCTTTTTTACAGTTCTATAAAATGGCATCGGCATCTGTGAATAAATAAGATTTAATTTAAGTGCTAGAAGCCACACACAGTTGGGAGAACAAGGGCTTGGGAATGGCAGCACATGCTATCACCGACAGATACCACAGTGCAGTCATGGGGAGGACTGGGGGGTAGACGCATGGGCAGGAGTGGGTAAGGAAGGCAGTTTTGAAACTCCTTGGTTACTTTATTATTGATTATAGGAAATAAACATGCACATGGTTTGAAAGGGAACACGTCCCATTTCCTTCATGCCATGAAATGCAAGTCTACTTGGGTAGGATGTGGAGTCCCACAGTGATTGGCAGAGGCTCGGAATCTTACATACATTCCTTACTTCCAATATGTCATACATGACTGATGCGTTAGCTGCATATAGGTAATGCTTTATAGTTAGCACACATTCTCAGAAACAGTGCTTCTATTATTATTATTATCATGAATGACAAAGTACTTTTCAGTGGCAGCCAGACACTTTTGCCCATGTTCAATATTGGTCAATATCTCAACCATTCTGATTGCTTTCTCCATCCCCTCCACCGGCTCTTCCTCCTCTTCTCCCTCTTACACTCTAAATATATTCAGCTCCCAATGTCGTCCTCCATTCTATTGTCATATAATTAGCTAAATACACTACCATTCTTATGCTGATGAATCTCAAGTTTGTATTGTCGACTCCAAACTACATTCTCAACATGCACATTTACATTTCCCCTGCCCTGTTGGACACCATGACATGAAAGCTGTCCAGGAATTTGAATTCTCCCCGAGTCCCTGACCACAACACAAACCTGTTCTTTTCATAGTCTCCCACCACTCCATAAATGGCATCACCAGTCACTAAGAGGATCAAAACGCGGAAATTATTTTTAGGCACCCCCCCCTTCGATGCCAAGATCAAAATCATAACCAAATCCTTGCATTTTCTACTTCTAAAATATACCATATTTTTCTATCTCAACTTCTACCACTCTGGCCCAAAGCACTATTGTTTTTCACGTGAGTTACTTCAATCACCTCCTTATATCTACTCCTGCCCGCTTCCACTGATTTTCTACATAGCAATCAGAATAATCCTTTAAAACATAAACGCAATCATATCACTTTCATTTTACAAACTCTTCTAAGGCTTCCTACTGAATATTGAATGAAATACAAAGCCCTTTTCATGGCCTTCAGGGCACAGTGTGTACAGTTTGCCTCAGTTCCCAGGGCACTAGCCCATTCTGGTTTCTCAGTAGGCCAAGCTCTCACCCACTTCACGGCTGCCACCCATGATATTCCTTCTACCTGGGATGTTTTTCTTCCTACATTTCCCATGACTAGAGCTTGCCCTGGGTTAAATGTCAGCTTAAAAGAGAGGCCTTCTCACCACTCTTTTAAAGTAGGTTTCTTTCTTTATTTTTTTTTAATGCTTATTTGAGAGAGAGAGTGAGAGAGTGTCTGCAAGAGCAGGGGAGAAGGAGAGAGACGGAGAGAGACAGAGAGAGAGAATATCTCAAGCAGGCTCCATGCCCAGGGCAGACCCTGATGCTGGGCTCAATCCCGTGAACTGTGAGATCATGACCTGAGCTGAAATCAAGAGTCAGATGCTCAACTGACTGAGCCACTCAGGCACCCCTTAAAGTAGGTTTCTTAAAACTCTGCTCCCCCACCAAACCTAAACAGCCCACGATTTGTAATATACAATATTACAACGTAATATACATTGGGTTAGGTATTTTAATTATAAGTTCACCTATTCTGTTCATGACTATATAAACAATGCCTGGCACAGAATCTCACTCACCGTAGGCACTCAACATTGGTTGAATGAATTTTCTCTACTATTCTATATATGGTAATTGTCCTACTGTAGTCACATCTGTTTAGGATTGGCTCTCCAGCCTAGGCTATGAGATCTTGAAGCCAGGGAACTGTCTCTTGCCTTTGCTTGGCACAATATCCAATACATTATGGGCCTATACATAATAAATAAATGGTTACGATTAGGCACTCAGTAATCTTTTTTCAAACTGTATTAGACCTGACACACAAAATCATCTTGTGAGATGTTGTTTAGAGTAAGTAGTCCTGAGAGGTTAAAAAAGATTGGTAATAATCAGAGGCCAAGGAAACCATGGATAAGGTCTATTTGGATAACAAAACTTGAATGATGGAAACAAGTTTGAAATAGTAGTCAGAAATAACTCCAAGGGAGACCCAAGGGAGTTGGTTCTCTCTCTGGATGTCTAAATCTACCTGACACCAACTTAGCATGATTCCTGGAAAAGGAAGATCTCTCAGAGAATCCCTTCCCTCATATGTCAAGAAGGCCTGATGTTTGCTTCTTTCACAAGGACAGTGGAAGGGCAAAGGAGGTGCTTTAATGTCAAATGCCCTGCAGTCCACTGGAGAAAAAGCACTCTAAGAATGGAAGAATCTCTGGGGAACCTGCTTACTTCAGCCCAAGAGGCTATATGTCAATGGTAATGGTGTTGAGTAAGATTGAAGTCGAATTCCGTGGAAAAAAAAGTTTCCCTGATATTAAGAAAAAGCAAAACAGACCAACAGGAAATGCTCAGAAACTGACAGATCAAGCTGTAGGAAGATTTAGTGAAAAGAGAGCAAAACAGAATCAAAGGATTCTAGGGAAGCATAAACCAATTTCACAAGAAACAGGGAAGGAGTGAGAGAAACAAGGATGGTTTCCCTTGACATCCTTCCTAATCCACTGTTGAGTCCAGTCTGAGTCCAGTCCAAGACTGGACTGCTTTGTCCCATTTCTACCTCATGCCTACCTATGAGTTTACTTTGGAAATTTTGTGTAGGAACCAAGACAGATGTGCTTTACATTAGAACACTAGGTGTTATCACACAGAATAGTTTCATTAAAATATTCTAGGTAGTTTCTAGATAGCAACAAAGCTGTGGAAATACTATTTTGGATGCCCTTCCCACTTTTCTTAGTACTGGCTCTTTCCAGAGTTATTCATTCTTATGTCTTTCAACTACTTTCTGAATAAACAAGTTCAGAAAACACAAACGTCTGCCCACAACTGATGCCTTCACCCTGTCCTGAAACTAAATAAAGCTACAAGGGGATTAAAAGAGAGGTTAAAGGGATGGCATTTCCCTCAGGCTTACTGCCATGTCTCCATTAGGTTCTGGGTATGTGTTTGCTTTTATAGCTCTCTTTCATGAATAGATGGTGCGAGACAGAAGTCCTATTTCCAAGGTTCATTTTACTGAGTGGCCTATAGTCAGACTTTCCAAGAAGAAAAATGGAAAATCATGGTCCAAGCAGCATTACTGTCCATTAAGGGACCAAAGAGAATCCTGGACCTCATCCACTCAACAGCTTAGACTATTATTTATGAGTAGCAAAATGATTGTTTTAGGGTCTCAGGAGCATTATTTTGGGCTGGATTTGTGGCATTAAGTCCCAGCTAATCATAATGATCTAATTTTACATTCCCATCACTTTCACTTACGGATTATCACCATTGCATTATTTTTTTTTAATTTTTAGAATTATTTTATTTTTGAGAGAGAGAGAGAGAGAGAGAGAGAGAGAGAGAGAGAGAGAGAGAACACAGGTGGGGGAGGGGCAGAGAGAGAGGGAGACACAGAATCCCAAGTAGGCTCCAGGCTCCAAGCCGTCAGCGCAGAGCCCGACACAGGGCTCAAACTGTGAGATCATGACCTGAGCTGAAGTCAGACAAATGCTTAACCGACTGAGCCACCCAGTTGCCCCAGCCATTGCATTATTAAAATAAGAAAAAAAGAATGCTTGAGGAATCTTGCCAATCTAGAAAGAAAGTACAATGTGTGAGGAATTAGAATCAGTTCTAATGCTTGTACTACTTCATAACAAAAGGGTTCTAGTCATTTCATGCTATTGTCTTGTTTATCTTTCCAAAGTCCCAATGAAGGAAAGAGGATATACAAACCACTGGCTCTTCTTTACAGTGGAGCTGATGACAGAAAGGGAAAGGAGTGTTGGACCAAGAAAAACATGGTTTACTCATGCAATGCAATAATCTACAGCAGTTAAAAGAATTAGATCCATATGTATCAATATAGACAGGTTTTCAAACAATCTTGGGTGAAAAAGTGGAATGGTGAATGGTAAACCCAGTAGGATTCATCCTTTCTATTATGCTTTCATTGCCTTTCTAAGGAAAAGTCTGGATTCCTTATTCTTAATTTGGTAAATTTTGATCACTGAAAGCCATCCAGAAGGAATTTCAATTCTCTAAATTTAAGAGAGCTAATAAAAAAATTGATGTCTTAAATGTTTTTATCATGTAGAATTGTCTTTCCATACTGGGCTTTTGTAACAATGAATGGAGTTTAGTCTTGTTGTAATATCTAACAATTTGGAAAATAGCTCTACATAGAGTCTACTGTATTCTACATGGGATGATCCAAAGAGCGACCCGTCTCCATTGAGAATGAAAGATAGATATTTGTGGTTATAATAGTGTCATGACACTCAGATAAAAGACAAGATTTAGGTCTACCACTTGGCTCATGCTCCCTCCTAAGCAAACCATGAAATGTCAGTAACCTAATAAAATTATTGGGGAGAGAAAGAAGCATGGTCTCTCCGCAGTTTCTCTGACTACTAGAAATACTGACCCAATAAAGAAACACTTTAGTAGTTTCAACGTCTTTTAGGATTTCAAAATTCCTCCCTTTGCTACTTTATGGCATTTCCAATGAACAGGGAGATAGGTAAAATACAGAATTTCTTGGGAGATGACCTAAGTCAAATCTCTTTATCTGCTGGCACCTTTATACATATGCTACACATCAAATGCTTTGTCACCCCTTAGAGGAAAGGTCTTGGTAGATGGAAAGCACGATAATAATTGCTTTCTCTTGTAGCAAGAGAAATCAAGAAATCTATCCCAATTACAATTGCACCAAGAATCATAAAATACCTAGGAATAAACCTAACGAAAGACGTAAAAGATCTGTATGCTGAAAACTATAGAAAACGTATGAAGGAAACTGAAGAAGATACAAAGAAATGGAAAAAAATTCCGTGCTCATGGATTGGAAGAATAAATATTGTTTAAATGTCAATACTACCCAAAGCAATCTACACGTTCAATACAATCCCAATCAAAACTGCACCGGCATTCTTTTTTTTCAACTTTTTTTTTTTTTTTTTTTTTTTTTTTTTTTGGACAGAGAGAGACAGAGCATGAACGGGGGAGGGGCAGAGAGAGAGGGAGACACAGAATCGGAAACAGGCTCCAGGCTCTGAGCCATCAGCCCAGAGCCTGACGCGGGGCTCGAACCCACGGACTGCGAGATCGTGACCTGGCTGAAGTCGGACACTTAACCGACTGTGCCACCCAGGTGCCCCGCACCGGCATGCTTAAAGATAGAGCAAACAATCCTAAAATTTGTATGGAACCACAACAGACCCTGAATAGCCAAAGAAATCTTGAAAAAGAAAACCCAAGCAGGAGGCATCACAATGCCAGACTTTAGCCTCTACTACAAAGCTGTAATCATCAAGGCAGTATGGTATTGGCACAAAAAACAGACACAGAGACCAATGGAATAGAATAGGGAACCCAGAATTGGATCTTTGACAAAGATGTACAACGTATCTTTGACAAAGCAGGAAAGAATATCCAATGGAAAAAAGACAGTCTCTTTTAACAAATGGTGCTGGGAGCACTGGACAGCAACATGAAGAAGAATGAAACTAGACCACTTTCTTATACCATACACAAAAACAAGCTCAAAATGGATAAAAGATCTAAATGTGAGACAAGAAACCATCAAAACCCTAGAGGAGAAAGCAGGCAACAACCTCTTTGACCTCAGCTACAGCAATTTCTTACTCAACACGTCTCCAAAGGCAAGGGAATTAAAAGCAAAAATGAACTATTGGGACCTCAACAAGATAAAAAGCTTCTGCACTGCAAAGGAAACAATCAAGAAAACTAAAAGGCAACCGATGGAATGGGAAAAGATATTTGCAAATGACATATCAGACAAAGGGTTAGTATCCAAGATCTATAAAGAACTCACCAAATTGCACGCCCGAAAAACAAATAATCCAGTAAAAAAATGGGCAGAAGACATGAATAGACACTTTTCCAAAGAAGACATCCAGACGGCCAACAGACAACATGAAAACATGCTCAATGTCACTCATCATCAGGGAAAAACAAATCAAAACCACAAGGAGATACCACCTCACGCCAGTCAGAGTGGCTAAAATGAACAACTCAGGAAGCAACAGATGCTGGTGTCGACATGGGGAAGGGGGAACCCTCTTGCACAGTTGGTGGGAATGCAAACTGGTGCAGCCTCTCTGGAAAACAGTGTGGAGGTTCCTCAAAAAATTAAAAATAGAACTACCCTTCGACCCAGCAATAGCACGACTAGGAATTTATCTAAAGGATACAGGAGTGCTGATTCACAGGGGCACATGTACCCCAATGTTTACAGCAGCACTTTCAGCAATAGCCAAATTATGGAAAGAGCCTAAATGTCCATCAACTGATGAATGGATAAAGAAATTGTGGTTTATATATACAATGGAATACTACTTGCCAATGAGAAAGAATGAAATCCTGCCATTTGCAGCAACGTGGATGGAACTGGAGGGTATTATGCTAAGTGAAATAAGTCAGTCAGAGAAGGACAGATATCGTATGTTTTCATTCATATGTGGAACTTGAGAAACTTAACAGAAGACCGTGGGGGAAGGGAAGGGGAAAAAATAGTCATAAACAGAGAGAGAGGGAGGCAAACCACAAGAGACTCTTAAATACAGAGAAAAAACTGAGGGTTGATGGGGAGTTGGGGGAGAGGGGGAAATGGGTGATGGGCATTGAGGAGGGCACCTGTTGGGATGAGCACCGGGTGTTGTATGGAAGCAATGATTCACGGGAACCTACCCCCAAAATCAAGAGCACACTGTACACACTGTATGTTAGCCAATTTGACAAAAAAATTATATTAAAAAATAAAAAAATTAAAAAAAATAACTGCTTTCTTACAGCAATAGCTAGCTGTTTGGTTGCAAATTCAAAATATAATTTGTAAGAACACAGAAATAGGGTAAGAAAAACTGCAGCTGAACTGAAGAAAACTTCCCACTCTGCTTTCTCAAGGTTTACTCTAATTTAGTATCAATTTAACTAGTTAAATAACCAAAAACAAAAAAAAGATTATGCAATATTTAGTCTAAGATGATGCAACAACTAATGAGACTCATCAAATCTTTCTCCTAAGTTAAAAACAGACACCAAAACAAAAGTTCTGTCAACCTTATGGGTCATCAGAGTGAGGAACCAGGAGGACTAGACAAACTACTTTCCATTTTCCAGTTGATAGCATTTCCAGCTGCTAAATAGCACAGGCTCCAAGATAGGGGAGTAGGGGATAGTTTTCTAAGAATGAAAAATTTCTTCCAACTTACACCTTCATTAAATATTAAGGACTGCATATGTGGCTGCTGGAGTACAATGGTGAGAATCAAGTCAGCAGCCAGTGGCTTCCTTTGAGGCCAGTTTCCTGGGATTGGTTCCCTTGCACACAAGCTGAATGCAGGTGGATACAATCACTTTCCAAAATACCATATTTGGTGTTGTTATGGACTGGACCTATTGTCTCAGTTTATAAAAGCAGCAAAGATCTTCAGACCCCGACCAATCCATGGAAATCACCCTTTCATCTGGTTAAAGGTTAAGATCCATGAGTGATGAAAATAGTTACCACTCTTCTGCTAGCCTATAAAACCAGGTTCTACATCTAGATACAACTCTCCAAGGCCTGAGACCTCAGTGATGGAAGGATGAAGAGACTTCAACCAATACTCCCATTGAAATGAAGGGGGGCACATTTCTCCCATGTGACAAAGTTAGGGGGTATTGACTCCCAATTCCATGCTAATGGAGAGACACCGTGCTGACCTAAGAGAAGTAACTAAATAAGGATTACTTTTATCTGCCACTCATTCTAATGTATCTTTTTAAACAGCAATTGGACAAATTAAGGGCACTTCTACATTTCTCTAGGTAATACAGGATCCTTCATCTAGGTTATCCAAAATTTGGGGAATCTGGAAGGCTAAAGACTGGCCCCAAAGTTATCACACACAGACTGTAACAAATGACAAAAGTTAGGAAAATTTCATAATCCTTGCATTCGACTAGACACTGACCACTAGGAAAAGATAGATTAAAAAAAAAAAATCACCCTGGCTCTGCGCTGATTGCAGAAAGTAGATACTGCTGGCTTAGTGTCTTCCATTCTGCCTAAGTGTGTTGTGTTCTTCCCCTGATCACATTACGACCTTGTTCTTTGGGTTTGACAGGTAGGAAGAGTTTTTAGATCTTTTAAAATCTTGTTTTCATCTCTAGAGGCATTTCATTCCATTTATGACTTAAATGAGGAAGAACACTTCTACATGCTCCTTTCCTTTTTTTGGACAAATTCAATCTTTATTTACTGAACACCCACTGCATGCTAGGTGGTGGGGATTCTAATATGAGCACAATAGAGTTCTGTTTCTTTTATTAGCTAAATAACTTGTCAAGTATTTAAAATTTTCTCCAAAACTTAAAAAGCGACACAAAGGAAGCAATGAAAATTACATTCTTAGTAACAGAAAGGACCTCGTTCCCACAAAGGTATGTCTAAGGAAAGCCCTTCCTCTCTGTGGACTGGGTTATACTATCCGAATACCCCTTCTTTCGATCCTCTCTCTCTACTTATTCTATTACTCCAACCCAAGCCACCAGAATCCCACACTGAATTCTTTTTTTTTAAAGTTTATTTATTTATTTTGAGAGAGAGAGAGAGAGAGAGAGAGAGAGAGAGAGAGTGGGCGAGCACGTGCACACAAGTAGGGGAGGGGCAGAGAAAGCAAGGGGAAGAAAGAGAATCCCAAGTGGGCTCTACGCTGTCAGTGCAGAGCCCAATACAGAGCTCGAACTCAAACACTGCAAGAGTGTTAACCCTGAGCCACAACCCAGAGTCAGCCACTTAATCAACTGAGCCATCCAGGCACGCTGCGACACTGAATTCTTAACTTGCCCTCATTGAAGTCTTCCTCTGATCAAACAGAAGTAGTCTGAGTCCATTTGCAAAATGGGAGATAATAATAGTGCTTTCCTCAAGAGTTTTTAAAATGAGAACTGAACGGGACTATGCTTAATATCAGGCTTGGAGTATTAAATAAATGCTAGCCAATACTATTCTTAATATTCTTAATAATAAATCATAAATATCATAAGAGCTTGGGAAGTCCCGTACAAGAAGTGGGACTTGATGGCAGTTTTGAGGGTGTGTGTTAACTTGGCTAGAGAAAGGGAAATAGAGCTGGGACCCCAGGCTCAAGCTGAAGCTCCTATTTCTTCAATGTGAGCAAGAGCCTAGGCAGGGCTGGAGGGGATGAGTGGCAGGTGTGTGTGGGGGGTGCTGTTTGTGTGTTGGGGGGTGGTGTTGCAGGGGTCAGGAAGATGACAATGGGGCTCACTAGACTGGGGGAAAAATCTCTTGTGGGAGCAGCGAGCTTGGACTACTAGAAGAGAGACCAGGAATACAACCTCTCAAAGAGTGACTAAAATAAGCCACTCATGCAAATAATCCCCAAGAATGCAGCATTCTTTTTATGAACTTCTGATTCCCAAGGGCGAAGGGGGGTAGGGAAGGAATGCTTGCTCCTGGTGTCAGTAAATAGAATCTTCTGGTGAGGAAGTACTTTGCACATATTTGCAAGAGAAGTTCAAAGATCTCCAAAGTGGGAAAGACTAAGCACCAGGGATCTCGGTGTATCTGCCTAGAAATACTGGGCTTCAATTTATGGCCAATTTGAATTTTTGCAACTCTCGAAAACATCATCATTCCTGAGGGAATTCAGGCTCTGTTGAAAAGCTTTTCTGTTCCATAGGTTCGCACTAGGCTAACAATACAGCGTTTCTGAGACCATTTAGGATTTAAAACACAAACTCAGCTTTTGCATGTTTTTAAAACATCCCTATAACTATGGGTTGTTTAAAAATAGCTATACCCCAAAGAGTTTATTTCCAACATCTGACATGATTGCATTTTGCAGCCATTTGTTATATAAATAATGGTAGCAGAGGAAAAATATGAAAAAACATTGCCCTTTCTCAAAGCCTGATGGATTTAATGCTTTTGTTAACTCTGGATTCCAAATCTGGGGGTTGTTTGTCTGTTTGTGGTGTGTAAAATAAAATAGTCTATGCCTGCCTCAGCTTTTCTTCTGATGTAGCAGCAATTTGCAAAGGAGCTATTGTTTCTCTAAAGCTTCCCTGACTTTTCTTCACTGACAATTGCACATCGTGTGGAGAGGGGTTTCAATGTGGTGGCTACTGAGGTGATGTTGTGAACATTTTCAGAGGAAAGGGAAGAGCTTTTTGAGATGATGACTCAAGCAGTGTTTGAAACGGCTGATAAGTCAAGGCTTGATAGTATGTAAGGCATTTACTGAGGTTCCTATTTGTTCATCACTCAGCTGTGATTCAGGATTACCTGAATAGAGAGTATGGTGTGTGTCTGTGTGTGTCTGTGCATGCGTGCATGTGTGTGTGTGTGTGTGGGTGGATGAGAGAGAGAGAGGGAGGGAGGGAGGGAGGGAGGAAGGGGGAGGAGAGGGGGAGAGGGGGAGAGGGGGAGTGGGGGAGAAGGGGAGAGGGACAGGAGGTAAGGCAAATTATTGTACTTGGAGTGGTGAGTGAGAGGAAAGCAAGGGACCGACTGTTTTGCCCCAACTCTGTTTTTCTTCTGGAACATTATCTTCCCCTTCTCCATTTTACTATCCTTCCTCTCTCCTCTCCCTTGTCCCCCATCATATAGTGAATGTTTACTGTATGCTCTCTTCCTAATTTCTTCTTCATTTCGTCATATTTTAAGAAGTCGTCCTTCTAATGGCTGCTACCTCGTCTAAAGCAATCCCACTCTGTCATTCTTCACTAGTATAAGTAGAAAAGGCATAGTGAGGGGAAAGAAAAGGATTTTGGTCTTCAGTGAATGAAACTTATGGGGAGGAAAGACTTGGGTTATGGAATGTCTTTTGAAACAATGGCTGATTTGTAAGGGTCTCATTTGGAAAAGTAGGATGTATCCCATACTGATGAGCAAGAAGACCAACAGAAAGCCAACTGGCACCAAAACAGTCTTGAAAGCGAAGGGCAAAGGAAGTAAGCCTTCTGACCCAGCTCATGCGAGATGCCTAAAATTAACACATGGAAGAGATGGAACAACAGCCTGGGGAATGGTTTACCACCCATATCACTGATCCAAGCGTAATAGACTTTCCATCATGAGGAGCACACTGCCCCACCCCTTTTACACTCTTAGCAAATACTCTTAGATTTTAAATGTACTAAAGACCTAACTTGGGGCGCCTGGGTGGCTCAGTCAGTTAAGTGTCTGACTTCAGCTCAGGTCATGATCTTGCAGTCTGTGAGTTTGAGACCCATGTCGGGCTCTGTGCTGACAGCTTGGAACCTGAAGCCTGCTTCAGATTCTCTGTCTCCCTCTCTCTCTGCACCTCCTCTGCTCTCTCTCCCTTTCAAAAATAAACATTAAAAAAAAAAAAAACCTGACGTGAGTTCAAGGTCAACCTCTGAAATCCATAAGAAAAAGGAATGTGGCCATCTCATTTAATTAAATATGAATTTACTTACTCCATTTTCATTTTCTCAGGCTCCTTCGTAAGCTCAAATTTTACACAAAGAGGTAGATACCTCTCACACCACAGAGGGATTTTGAAAGTGATAGCCCTGTATAATATCTACTGGGACTTTTCCCAATTTTTCTTGGTTCTCAGAACCTCATGAGATTTATTTCCAACCCAGTTCTATTTGTTCTCAGCTAACTCTAGTCAGTTGAGACCATCCCCCAACATGCCCATTTTGCCAGACTCCGCTGAAAACCAAATTAAACCCTTGCATGGTGAACTGCTCTTCTGAAACTCGTTTCTTTTTCCTTCAGAAAAATGAGAAAAATTACACTTGTGCCGTGTCAACACGGTCTTGAGCCAGGCTCAGGATCCTCTGTGCCTCGGCCAACAAGCTGATGAGACTGCCTACCTTATCTGAGTCAGTCTCCTCCTACATAGCTTCTGGAATTGGGCTTTGGTAGTAGAAAATAGAGGAAGTGAAACCTTAATCACACAGACAGATATGTTTCTCACTCTATGTTAACTCACTCTAAGGTCCCTTGCTCTTTCTTTTCAGGCTGCCTCAAAGGAGAAAAAAAAAATTGAGACACAAAACACAAACAAACAAATACAGAAGCCCAAGGCCCACATCAAGACTATTATTCATTACCCCAAACAAAGAAACCAATCAGCCCACTTCCCAGGCTCTATTCAGCGGGTTGCTCCTCTCCCCCCAAATGCAGCCAAAACTCACCTCCCTCCCAGTCTCTCTCATTCCCACCATTATTATTTTCAGCCATTTTTTTCCTCCAAGAAAAGAGCATTATGAAAGTGAGCAGATAAAGGTAATCTAAGTACCATCTTTCTCAGAACACTCTTTCATCTTTTTCTTCTTTCTCTTGATCCTGAAAATGGAATCACTCTTCAAAGGGCTCAAAGTGGTACCCCTCGCCATCAGTGACCACCGTGGTTAATTTTAGAGCACGTGCTCCATAGTCACTGCATAGGAGGTCAGAGGCTTTACCTCATTCAAGCCCTTCTCAATGCTAATACAATACTACCAAAACAGCCAAAACATGGCACTGTGACTCTGGGGCATTCTCAGGGGAAAGGCATTACCTTTGTCACAGTTTGTGAATTTGAATTATGTAGGGTTGGTGTGGAAGCAGAGTAGCATCAGGGAATCCAGTCCCTTTCTTCCTACAAGTACACAGCCGCTGGAGAGCCCAAGTACACAGAGGAGAGGCCAGAGCGCATGCACATCACCCAGCCTTCCTGGGATGCACGTCTGGTCCTGACCACGTAATCATAGACACTCATGGATAAGGGATAGAAAATCATTCAGATACATTTAAAATGGACTTTAAATAAAAGGCATCCCTTATTTTAGTGAATCTTTTCCTTTCTAAAAGAAAATTTTTTAGTGTTTATTTTTGAGAGAGAGACAGAGTGTGAGTGGGTGAGGGGCAGAGAGAGAGGGAGATAGAGAATCTGAAGCAGGCTCCGGGCTCTGAGCTGTCAGCACAGAGCCCGACGTGGGGCTCGAAACCACGAACTGTGAGATCATGACCCGAGCTGAAGTCGGATGCTTAACCAACTGAGCCACCCAGGTGCCCCTAGTGAATTTTTTCCTAAATCATGACCTTAAAAAATTAACCTAGAGTTATTTTCCTCTTCCAAACTGGAATATCACTCTCCTTCCTAGTCCGGACCACCAACCAGGTTTCTGCCACCAGAAGTGGGGAAAGTACTAGATATCCTGTGAGGAAGCCTGCCCTGTTCTTCCAATTTCCAAACCAAAGACACTTGCAGATGAAGACACATTTTTCCCCCCATGGTCTAAGCTGCAAACTTAAAAAACTTGGCAGTTTCTTCATTCTAGACCGTGATCTCCATGATGTGAAGGTTTGCAAGGTTTTGTTTTCAAATAGATGTTACAGGTAATTCCATGGGCATCCTATCTCAATCCTTTGAATTAATAGTCTTCCCTTCCTAAGTATGACCATGGTGTTCAGGTAACCTTGGGACACACACAAGGAGGAGTCCCAGTAAATGTCCATTTGATACATGGGTAGGGGGGCAGGGAGGAATGCACTTTGTGAACTGACGATTAAAAAGCAGAGAGCTTTTTTTGGGGCGCCTGGGTGGCGCAGTCGGTTAAGTGTCCAACTTCAGCCAGGTCACGATCTCGCGGTCCGTGAGTTCGAGCCCCGCGTCAGGCTCTGGGCTGATGGCTCAGAGCCTGGAGCCTGTTTCCGATTCTGTGTCTCCCTCTCTCTCTGCCCCTCCCCCGTTCATGCTCTGTCTCTCTCTGTCTCAAAAATAAAAATAAAATGTTAAAAAAAAATTAAAAAAAAAAAGCAGAGAGCTTTTCATCTGCTGTCCTTCTCACTGCTCCTCAGTTTACTTTTATTTGGGACTATCGTAATGTTCACATCCCTATTTCAGGGGCTCGATTTACTGTAACTTATAGCAACGGTAATCCATATTTTAACTTAGCTTTACTTCAGCAATTCCTTTTCCCTCATACCTTTAGCTTCAATACTATAAATGCCCAGATGCTCTCTCCCTAGAAACAACCCTTTCATATTTTTCCACTTTAACTGTATACATCTCACAAACTCTGCACTTACTGAATACAAAACTGCCTCCCTCAGTTGGTGAAGGTGACACACCCACTATCTGAGCACATGTCTTGCTCAGTCGCTTCACTGTACACTTACTCAACAAGAAAGTCTCAAGCTTTTTATGCCTCTGAAATCTTGACAATAAGGCCAAAAGGGCTTCCATTAAGCAACATGAGGAAACAAGAACAGTGTGGGTCCTGCTGTGATAGGGCATTTTCGGGACAGGGTAATGACAGTGTGCCACCAATGCCCATGCTGAAAGGCTATGCTCCAGAAAAATCCTGGCTTTTCTAGTTCCTCTCCTAAGCTCCTCCTAAGAGCCCACTCACACAAGGGAATCAGAATGGCAGTTTTGTTTGCCTTTCCCAGGCTTGATAATAACGTAACAGTAGACAAATACTTCATCATTGTAAAAAGTCTGCCTTGAGGGGCGCCTGGGTGGCTCAGTCGGTTAAGCATCCGACTTTGGATCAGGTCATGATCTCACAGTTTGTGGGTTCGAGCCCCACGTCGACAGCTGACAGCTCAGAGCCTGGAGCCTGCTTCGGATTCTGTGTCCCTCTCTCTCTGCCCCTCCCCCACTCTCACTTTGTCTCACTCTGTCTCTTTACAGACTTAAATGTCTATTTACATTTATGTAGAGAGTCAGCCTTGAGACTTATTTCTCTATAAGCAGAGAGAAGTTCTTCCAGGCAAGCTTGGGTCTGAGACACAAATACATGGTTGACCAGGGTACCCGGGGATGGCTATGGGACTATAGGGAATGATGTGATATGAACACCACCTCCTGGAACCACTTTCAGTGCTACACTGGCTAGTCTGTCAGCCCATGATCATTTCTGATCTCCAGTCTCCATTCTCCTCATGTACGGTTTGGCTTTTGTGGCCACTTGATACTCAGCCTCTTCAATTCCTTACAAGAGTTAACATCAGCTCCTTGGAACTTTCTCACCTTAGCTTGAGTGTTGTAGTCTCAGAGCTTCTCCTGTTTCTTCAGATTCTTTTTTTCCCCCATCCTGTCTCCATGGTATACTCCCAGCCCACCTCAATTCTCCCTATCGCTTGCTTCTTCCTGTGCTCGCTCTCCTTTTCGCTTCTTTTTACGGTTTCACCACTCGCTGCCTTGTGGCTGTTCCCCAGCTGTGAGCACCAGACTCCAGTCTCCATCCCCTGCTGGACACATTCAGGCATACTCCCTGTATGTTCCAGGGTGAAGTCAAGCTCTTCAGCACACGTTCGTCACCTCTTGTCTCAGCGCTCTATTCTTTCTGTCACTTAAGCTGTGAGTCTCACCTGTCATCCTACACCTCCACTCTCCCACTTCCAATTACTCTTATTCCCCCCACCTCTAAGCAGTTAAAGTGCGCTCATCATGTGCCGGGTCCTGGGGATAGAGCAGGAAACACGACTGAAGTGGTCTCTGCCTTCATGGAGCTTACATTCTCTCAGCTGCCTAAATCCTGGAGGCCTGGCCTATGTAACGTCATCCCTATTTAACTTCTCCTATTTTTTCCCATATGATGCTCCCTAGTGCAGATCCTCATCACTTTTCCCTTCTGTTACTGTGTGGCTTCTTACGTGATCACCTCTAGTCACTGTCCCCCTTCCTCCAGTTCACTGCATACATTGTAGCCAGTATCACTTTTTTACTCCACAGCTCGTGTCGCATCACTTTCCTGTGCATATCCTCAACCCCAGGTGGAATGGAGCTTCCAGGTGGCATTTACGGGTAGAGAGAACTTAGGTAGATGGAAGGGTCCTGATAAATCCCGCTACAGTGTATCATTTTTAAATTTTTAGCTTTTAGGAGTGCATCTGTAAGACTACAAACCATGTCTGCCAACGGATTCAATCTTCACTGCCTCTTTACATCTACTTCCTCTCTATCTTCCTCACATTCTCCTTGAAGTGATTCTGCAGGTGACTGTGCCAGGAATACCTCCTAGTTCTATTGGTGGCCTCTTGCCCCTACCTCCCCCTGTTACCTTCCTGTGGGTCTAGTACTGGCTGGTCAGAAATCTGATCTACGTAAGACAGGTGCACCTAGATCAAAGTGGTCAGGGGCATGGTTAGCACGGCCTGGCCTCTTGATCTCTCCTGGGCAGACATTCTGTTTATAATATTCCACCAACAATGGATATATTCACTATAATTTTTATATGCTCCATGGAGTCAACTCAGTTTCCTTGGAATAGTCTTCATATTCCCTACATCAATATTTAGCTCAGAGCCTACCTTCTTTCCCTCACCTCTGAGCTACATGGCAGTTTTTATGCATATCCTTGAAAGAACCCCCCTCTGTTCGTTAATTCAAAAATATTCACAGCATGGCATGCCTACAGGTACTGTAAGCCATGAGTAGAACAGAATCCCTGATCTCAAGAAATACACTTCTTATGGAAGCAGAGAGAAAACAATGAACATGATATTTCAAATGGAGATAAGTGCTACAAAGCTATATAAAGCAGAGAAACGAGAAGAGACTATATAATAGAGTCTGAGGAGGTGTTATCAGGATGTTCTCTCTGTTCTCTGAGGAAGGGCCAGAATGAAGTAAGGAGCAGGCCATATAGCTATCTGGGGAAAGCGCATTCTGACCAAAGGAAGAACCTGTACACTTTCCACAGCAGAAGTATGCTGGCCAGTCTCAAAGATCAGCAGGAAGACCAAGGGTGTCAGGACTAAGAGAACAAGGCGAGGAGTGATAAAAATTGAGGACAGTGAGGTGGAGGGAGTCAGATCACACAGAGCGTTGTAGGTTCAATAAAGACTTTGAATTCCATGATGACTGAAATGGAAAGTCTCTGGAGAGTTTTCAGAAAATGAATGACTTAACCTTACACTAACTTTAAATGGAAACTGGGGAGTCATCAGAATATAGATGGTTATTTAAAGCCTTGATGACACCACACCTGGTAAGTGAGCAGAGCTAGAGAGAGAGGAGGAGAGAGGGAGAGAGGGAGAGAGGGAGAGAGGGAAAGAGGGAGAGAGGGAGAGAGGGAGAGAGGGAGAGAGAGAGAGAGAGAGAGAGAGAAATCCATGGGCTGAGTCCTGAGGTGCCCCCCTCCTCCCACCAAAGTGTAGAGATCAGGAAGTTGAGGAACCAGTGAAGAAGACTTTAGGGAGTATTCGTGAAGTAGAAAGGGGAAAAAAGAGAATGCTGGCCTACAGCAAAGAGAAGGAATTTTCTAAAGGATGGGTTAATCAACTCCATCAAAGACTGTTGAAAGGTGGGGTGAGATTTGTGTCAGAGCTATCAAGTCCTTGAGGCGAGAATTCACATCTGATTTGTCATTCTTTCTCAGGGCCTCCCACACAGCAGATAATGCTGAAGAAATGCCTAACAATGAATGGTTGTGACTGGACACAGAGAACAGGGTGTGCTCCACCAGCAGACGCCTGTCCTGAGGCAAAATGGGGAAAAGATGACCACTTCTACAGATGTCACACTGAAAGGATCACTGAATGCTCTTGCCTTATTTATGTGGCTCCACCCAGAGACACTCCCAGTCTGAAGAATTTCAAAGGTCCTAGGAGATAGAGGTAGGGAGCTGGGAAAGGGATGAATGCAAGAGGGAAAGTGGTGAGGAAAGAAAAAAAAGACCAGGATGGTAGGAAAGATGCTGGGCAAAGATAGTGATGCCTGAACAAGGAAGATTCTGGAGGGCATGTTATAAGAAACCAAAAACGTGAGGGGAGAGGGGGAAGCAGAGAGAAAACAGAAAGCTACAGAAGAAGGCAGAGAAAACGGAGGTAAGAGGGAAAAGAAAATTGAAAGCAGAAGGAGACAAAGGGAAAAAAAAACATGAGGAGGTGATACCAATGTCTGGGGAAAGAACAAAGGAAATGCAATGCGTGGGCTTAGGCTGAGACTGGCCTGGGTACTGGGGGACCGGTGTCTGATCTCTATGTGCCTCAAGGAAAGATAAATGGTAAATCCAGGGGAGCCCTCCACAAAGCCTGTGGGTATTTTGAATCCAAGAAGAAACATACTGGCCAGGGTGAAATGCTCAAGTAAACACAAACTACAACAGCCCTGTGGTGACGAGTGACCTGACTGCGAGTCTGACAAGGCCATGGGCGGCCCAGCAGCCCAGGAGGCTCCAGGCTGTTCCTGGCATCCAGTCTGTGTGTACAACACAAATGGCCATTTCAAGGGGAGAAGAAAAAAAACAAAACAAAACTGTGTTCAACTGGGTGACCTCTCTTGTCAGCATTTGGCTAATTAAGGAAAGATATTACCTACAGATCTCTAGGTCTTGGTCCTATTTCCTGCTCGTTAAAAAAATGGTTTAATGAGAAGAAAAAAAATCAAGGAACCAGAATAGAAATTATTTTTTTCCCCCAAATGCGCTGACTGGCAGTGGTTGCTTTGCCAAAAATGCTTGAACAATAGGATTTTGACACGAAGACTGAAATCTAAACAGCATGAAGAAATCTCGAAAGCTGAGCAGTCCCCATTATCTCATGCTTGCACGACTACAGTCCAAAAGATGAGTGAGGATTCTCCGTTTGTGCAAGCGGGGTGGCGGGCCAAGGCCCTGACAGAGCCACTAATTGCCCATCTGCTTGTTTACACAGACCAGGGATGGTGGCCGGACAAACAGCTCATTTCCCTTGAAAGTGGACCAAACTGGGGGGGAGCCTGTCATATGTGACAGAGGACGAGCAGGCAGAATTCTCATGGAAACACGATTCCAGATCAAAGCCGGCAGCCAGCAAGCTGAACAAAGACTGGTTCGAGTAGCTGGCTTTCCCTAGGTAGGGTCAGGCCCACCACTTTCTGCATCCTATCCACTCACACCACTACTCCCTGTGGTCAGGCAATTTTGACATATTCAGATACAAGGATCGGCCAGAGAGTGTCACCACCAAGCTAACTTCCAAGGCTTCTACAGGTAAGAGGACTCTGTTCCAGTGAATTTCTTCACCCTTTTAGACTTCCCTTGACACTTAGCATGTGCTATGCTGTATACCTGCTTACTGTTGTAGAGTCCTCCTTGTCGCCTGAACTAGACTATGAGCTACTTGAGGACAAAAACCCGAAGCCCCTGGATCCCACAGCAGGACACTTTCCTAGTGAAGACCCATTAGCCAGAAAATGCCTATGGTTGTTAATGATGATTAGCAACTTCTGACATTGTTTTTGCTTGTTTGCTTATATCAGAAGGTTGGTTTTCTTGAGACAAGAGATCCAGACCTCTTGGTTACCCCATCATTGGCTGACTGTAGAAACCAGCAATGTCTGGCACATATCAGACTCCTGGAAATAAGACTGAGAAGATTGTCTTAAGGAACTATTTCTCCTCAAAATGAGAATGGGTTTAAAAAAAAATCTATCTCTGTACTGCCCTTAGTGACTGTCAATGTGTAGCAATATGGCCATGAAGTAGAAATTATCCAGAATTTACTATAGGTACACCAAAGATTGTATACGTAAAGGGAGGAAGATCGACAATAATAAGTCAGGCAAACAAATTTCAGATTTGGTGCTTTGAGCATTCAGAGTGCCACATATTAGAAATGTAATAAACTAGTGTTGAATAAACCTGAAAAGGGACCAGCTCTCTCAAGGAGGGGTACTGTGGCCCTGGGATCCCCACTGACAGGTCAGTGACAGTCCGAGGTCTGTGGGTCCCACCTCAGTGCACCATTCATCCTTCACCTCAGCTTTCTGTTTATCACTGCTGTGTCCCAGCCCTTGGTGAACATCTAGAGTTGCTGTGTCAGAGGCAGGGCACAGAAAAGCCAGAAGGAGAAGAGGTTTCTTTTTTATGGCAAGAGCTGAAGACAGGTCACCTCTAAGATTACCGTACCCTCAGGAGAAGCTGAGATGCTATCTGTATATCTAGTTGGTGATAGCAGTATTTTCCCCAAATCAGTAGTAGAAGAACGGAAACATTTGCTATCAGCACCTTAAAAACACTCCTAAGGAGCTAACAGCACGGTTTAAAATGTTACTAGGGAGTTAATCTCTGCAGATAATTGCATGCAAGTGACTAAAACCATTTTTTGCTTGAAATGTAGAATAGGTACATGAAAGGCATCCTCAATGACGTGGGATTCCACATGCAGGCAAGTTACAGGGATCCCAGAAACTTGGCTATGTCATCAAGCACCACAGCAAAGATGGCCGCCTGAGGAAGAGGCAGTCCTGTGGGCAGTGGAGCAATGTTTTGGGATGATGAGGAGAGCCACCCAAGAGGGAGGCAGAATGTGTGAGAATTGGGCACAAACACAGGAGGAAGCTGTGTCAGGGATCTGCATGTCCCATGCAGAGCAATGAGTGGACTGAAATTCTGGACAACTGGAGTCCCAGAAATAAGTATGAATGCATACAACTGGTTAATTCTGAAATATGACAAACAGTTGTTTAAAGAAGAAAAGAAGACTTCCTCACTCCACCCTCCCACTCTTTGGAAGATACACACAGACAAGAGTGTCACACAGTACAAAAGGTTTGTATTACACTGAAACTGTTGCTCAAAGAGGGACTTACACATAGGAACAAAATTTAAAAACAAACAAACCACAACATTTATCACAGTTTATCCAGCCAGTGGTTTCTCTTTATCCCTTTGGCTATTACTTTAGATATTTTTGCTTGGAACTTTTTTTTCCTTTTTCCTGACAGCTCATTGATCTTGGTTGAGCTTGGATTATCACAGTTTGCGAGAAACAATTTAGGCTACTTTTCTAGCTTGCTCCTCCTTAGTTGCTTCTTGGATGTTGTCCATTTAACATTTTTGAGAAATCTGTCTCTGTCTGTCTGTCTCTCTCTCTAAATATAGACACATATACGGTATTTTAATCTCAAAGTACATGTAGTGTGCCCCTGGAGCACTGGAGGAGAGGTTACATAAATCCAAGGAAACAATGCCATTATTTTAAATTAAGGTAGGTAGAGTTTCAGATTGATCCACCTGGAAGATGTAATAAAAACTCAAGAGCTTTAATTTAAATTCCAAATTCTGGCTTCTTACGTATATTTTCACAAACAGAACTGGTAGATAAAGTAGCAATTGAAAGAACTATTATTTTCAGTGTGATTCACTTTTTTTTTTTTTTAATGTTTATTCATCTTTGAGAGAGAATGAGACAGAGTACAAGCAGGGGAGGGACACAGAGCGAGGGAGACACAGAATCTGAAGCAGGCTTCAGGCTCTGAGCTGTCAGCACAGAGTCCAACGCGTGGGGTTCAAACTCACAAACTGAGAGATCATGACCTGAGCTGGAGTTGGATGCTTAACCAACTGAGCCACCCAGGCGCCCCTATTCTCAGTGTGATTTATAAGTGACTCTTAAATCTATACATTCCATCAGCCACTCCCTCAGCTCCAGCTCTATCAGAAAGCATTTTAAAGCCTATCTATGCATAGTGCAGTATTTTCTCTGTTATTCAGTAGGTCATATAGATAAGACTGTCAGCTACAACAACCTTGACAAGCACAACAAGAACTCATACAAGTACAAAGGACATATCCTCATCTCACTTGACCATATTGTCTGCTGTAGCTAAGAAGAGTCTTCATGAATCTTTAAAACATTCTTTACCCTCCTGACACCAAACTCAACTCTATGGATTCATATAAGATTATAATATGCCAGCAAATGCTTTTCTGGCAGGAGAGTACCACTCAATCTTCAGCTGTGTCAGAGCAAGCATCACTAACCTGGTCACTGAGGGACCAGAAAGCAAATCCTGATCCATTAGAAAGGCAGGCAGAACTTACCACTGGGCTTCAGAGTGAACAAGAGGGCAAGAGTATGGGAAAGGAGACACCCACATTCCCAATTGTGTCCATTTTCTGATAAGTTATTTCTTTGAGAGGTATAAAAATAGTTAAATCCACACCTTAAAGTGAGCATTTATACTGACAATAAGAATATGGCAGCTCAAACGTTCTCTTCTTTCTTATGCTTGTGTTGGAAAAGCAAGTGACTTTTGGGCTTTATGGTTTTTCAATGCACTGAACCATATTTAAAATAGGATGATGATAAGGTTGCAGGAAAGTGCCCAGGAGAGTAGGTTCAATGCCATTTGTCCCTGGGAGAAGGAAGGAGGAGAGTCTTCAACATGTCAAATGCACAAAATGTTGAGTTCTCAGAGGATTGATTTGTTAGGGCTCCAACTCCAAGGAGAAAAATATCAAAAAAAGTGGAATAGACATTGTAGCAAATGGGACTTTATATTGACTTCCAGGAAATACATCCTGGCTGATGGTGATGGTTTTCATGTGCTAAAATAGGCATGTAACATGTGAGTCATATGTTAAGGTGGGTTTGTGAGGCTACTGTCTATGAGGCTGTTTACTTCTTCCCATGTAGTAACACAGAAATTAAGGAGGTTTCTTTAGAGGGATATTGAGGAGAACGACAAAACCTCATTCCCTGGAAACCTCATCTATCTTGAACAAGTCGTGAGGACCAGAGCAAACACATCTATATTTTGCTATTTATCTGACCTCTAAAGAAGACAATGATGCCTTTTCTTAGGGCAAGTGCTAATGGTCAGCTTTGCAAATCCTGATAGACTAAGTCAAATAAAAGCCAGGATCTACTAGTTGAGAGTCTAGACATCAAGGACATGAAACTGAAGAACAATCAATTAAACATAATGGTAGCTTGGCCTCCATTAAACATAATGGCCTCCAGGATGGCCACCATCACTTTTTTCCTTCCTTGTATACAGCACTGTTCTCCACTAGCAGGTGGAGTCTATTGGTCTATTTCCTTGAAACTGGGCCAGCTTGTAACTTCTTCGACCTAAAGTGACACGATGTCTTATCCCTAGACTTTAGGAGGATTGGTAGTTTCTGCTTCCCTTTTCTTGCAACATTTTCCCTGGACAGAGCTAGCAATTCTGTAAGTAGTCTAACTACCCTTAGGTCACTATGCTATGAGGAAGCCCAAGCCATGTGGAGGGGTTACGTGGATTCAGACATTACACAGGATCCAGCCAATCTCCACCTGTGCCACCCACCCCAGCCCAGGATCCAGACACGTGCATGAAGAAGTCATCTGCTGATTGCAAAGTCACCTTCTGGCTCCAACCTCATGTAAACCCAGAACAAGAACCACTCAGTTCAGTCTAGGCAACCCACAGAACTGTGGGAGATAGTAATAAATTGTCGATTTAAGCTACTAAGTGTTGAGGCGGTTGGCTATATAGCAAGAGATAACCAGAATATGCCCTATAGATTCCTAATGCCAACAGACTATCATCTCCACTAGCAAATATAAATTCCAGAGGCAAGGTTGTGCTCATCTTGCTCATCCTTCTACCAATATCAAGTACCACAGTGTCTAGGACATAAGAAGGTCTTAATATGTAATGAACAGTTTGAACAGCTGTATCTGTGCTAGTGTGGTAAAAGCAGGACCCATGGTCCACAAAGTACCTTAATTGAAACTAAATCTGACTTTGCTTAAGAAATCAAAGTCACAGCAAAGCACAAAGGAACATAAGGAGAGGGTAAAGGGAAGGCAGAGAACAAGTATTTACGCATATGACTATGGTGGATATTGTACTAGATGGCTGATGTATGCTACCTGATTTGATTCTCACAGTAACCTTATATAGTACTGGTGTTATCACCTCTGTCTTTGAGATGCGAGAACTCAGTCTTGTTTGGATGAAGTAAGTTTTCCCGAGGTCAGATAGTTAGGGAAGAGATTTGAATTCAGGTTTGTGTAATTCTAAAGCCAGCCCTCTCTTCACTAGTCTCCTGGGAGACTACAACAGAAACAATAAGAAAATAATTTGAAAGAGATGCAAAACCCATCCCTTGAATCTTACCCAGGACTATCTAGCTCCAGTAATTGCTGTCAACATGTTGGAACCCGTTTCCCCACATGAAGCTCAGACCAATTACAATTAATGCCACAGCCATGACTATAAACTGGGAACCAATGCCAGAGGAAGCTTAAGTTTAAGAAAGCAGATGATCACGCACATATATTATGTTAGCAATTAGGCTTAATCCTAGAATCGTGAAACCGAAGGGAAGATTTTAAGGGAAGAATAGTGCCTTCCTGGGAAGAATAGCAATTCAGATATTTTAGTGGATTCCTACATTACCTACTTGAATATATTACACTTCCCTACAATTATTATGACTATTCCACCTTTCATTTATTTCAGCAAGGAAATGGGATGGTGAGACAGCTCAGTAGGCAGATGGTTTGTTCCTTTCAATGAACAATTTGAATGTCAACAAGTTCGTAGATGCTAGGAGGAGAGGGGAAGTGGTAAATAACAAAGGTCCTGGTTGCAGACTCAGAAGTGGAGAAAGGATGTGCTATCAAGGATCGGCACTTCAAGAAGCTAAGCACTTAAGTTCTGCCAAATTTACGAAAGGATATGAACTGATACCGCGTATTTCCTACAGTGGAAAAAAAAAAACCTTCCCTATCCCTGTTGAAAACAATTATGATCTACTCAAATGCAAATTTTTCATTTTCAGAAGAAAAAATAGTAGAAATCAACCAAAACTTGAATATAAAAACTGGTAGAGAAAGGTAGGTATATTTCTTCTCAATTCAAAAGATTAATAAAAGGATTAAAAAATGATCACATTCTCTAGCCTCAGCTTGCAGCCTTTCAAAGTCTCATATGCTATAAAACAGAGTTGAATGTTCTGGTAATTAACAGTTATCAAAGATAGAATCATTTACGCTAGTGGTGTTTACTGTCATCTCCAATCACTTTTAGCCTCTGAGACGAGGCGCTCGGACTTTGTGGGTCTCAAGGATCATATGTTTGCAGTTTAACTCAGTGGCCACTAGGTGGTAATATTGTTGATTTGGGTAGCCATGACATGAGCTCCACAAGGCATGCCATCTTTAATGGAATTATGTAAATACTTTCCATTATTAAGATGTAACTATAGAAATTATAATTAGACTTAAAAATATTCTAATGGTGAAAGAATACAATCCTGTAGCAAACCACTGCTTTTGGCATACTTTTAGAGGAGATGGACAAGATGGTTTTCCTTCTAGTACTTAAGACTTTTCACTGGAATTATTACTTGCCATTTGAATTCAGAACTGCAGCTATTCACACCACTGAGAAAGTAACACTTTTGTGATGGACTTTCTGAGCTCCACTCTCGGAACCATCTGATAAGATTGAGATAAAATGATATCTTGTGATATCATACGATAAGATGAGAACGTAACAGTAGCAGCAGGTGCTGACAATATAGAGTGCCAGGCTCTGTGCTAAATGCTCCACACACATTATCTCATTCAGTTCTGGACTCCTACTAGTGCTGCCACAATTCTTTTACAGCAAAAGTGACTCAGCAGAAGAAGAAACAGACCTGTATTATTTGAAAGAATGAAGAGATCTTTCCAGAGTTGTACATTATCTGCAAAATCACATATTATATAATATGTATTCTGCAAAACAATTCCCAGAAGGCAGTATAGGTGTCAAGTTCTTCCAGCATAAAGAAGACAATAACTGAGTGATTCGAAGAGAAGCCATGTGATGGCAACTGCAATCAATCACTGATTAAAACCTTGCCGATAGTTGTCAAGAATCCAAAGAGGAAGTGGTGGTGGTGCCAACAATTACATGAAGCAATTTATCATGAAAACAACTATTATGCAAGAATGCAGATCTCAATACTGACTCCAGAAAATACTTAACTACTTGTCACCACAATTCTTTCCAAAGCACAGATGACCCTTCTTGTTACTGCTAGGGAAGGTAGAAGGAGGGCTTCTATCCGGACTCCAGGAACAGGAGTCCCTGGGGGTTATGCTATGGCAGGCAAGTCAGCTACTCTCCTATTTTTCTCATTTTGATGCTGAGAGAAAACAGTAATTTCTAGTTACCCACAAGGGTCTTGGGACACAGACAAAATAGGTGCTCTTCTGGGTTATTAGGACAGCATAGTACCAACATTGAGACTGAGATCACACTGACCTTGAGTAAGTTACTGAAATCCTCACAGGTTCCTTATCTGGAAAGTTGGTAAAAACAAAATCAACTTCAAAGAGCTACTGCAGAGATTAAATGAAGCGCTGTGCTTCAACCTTTGAAGTCAAGAAGCATCCTTCCAACTCCCTTGAGGGAGTTGGAAGACTTGAGGGAAATTTTCAACCAACTGGTGTTTCTCACAGAAGGCAGGGGCGGGATAATAATTATGCTCTAAAAATAACGTATTTATTGATGCTCTATAGTCATATGATGTTGTCTTATTTAATCTTCATAATGATACTATACAGCAGACACTACCATTCCCATTTTACAGATAAGAAGAAAAAGACTCAAAGAAAATTACAAACCTGTCCAACATCACACAGGAAAGTTAAGTGGTAAAGTTAGGGTTCAGACACAGGTCTTCTAACTTCATACACAGTGCTCTTTCTGTTATATTCAGAAAATTTAAACAAAAAACCCCTTTTTAATCAAAAGGTGTACATGTAGTCATGATTGGAAGATTAAATATTGTGATTATGGCTTTGTATCAAGAATAAGACTTAAAAAAAAAGTATAAGACTTCAGAAGTTCCTAAAACCCTGGTTCTAGGAACACAAGTTAGTCTATTTCTAGTTTTTCCAAAACAAGCCAATGAAATATGCAAAGGGAATTCACAAGTAGGCAAGAAGGTCTATACCTAGAAAGAGGCCGGCTCACTTGGCTTCATGCCCTTCTTCTACCTGGGGATGTTTCTACTCATCAAACAGGGGCTTGTAGCTCCAGAATCTTAAAGGATCTTGGAGTCTGCCATGATGAAGGGAAATGAAGGGATTACATCAACACCAAAAATACCATCATGAGGTGGGCACTAGTAATACTTTACTACCTACATGGTTAAAAGCTTTACTCAAAGTTGTAAAGGTATAGTTGTTAAGGTATAGTCCCTGTTCCACCAAAGCAGCTTGGTCTCATAGGTTTGGAGCTGTTGCGGTGGGCATATGCGTGCATGCATGTGCACATCTGTCTAAATATCTGGGCTCTAGAGAAGACCCAGTAAGAGTTAATAATACTTACCCTACCTTTCCCTCCAACCCAAACCACTACCATCTCTCTTCCACTTGCATGTAGTTCTGAGACACTGTTTACAAACAGCAAACAAAACCTCTCTTTCAAAAATTACAGGTAAGGCTTAAAATACATACATCCATAGACGAGGTCAGATTCTTAAAATCATCTTAATTATAAATGAATGATAACTGGTCCTCCCCTGCAGGCCTGAGTCAGGGTAATTTGAAATGTAGGCTCCTATACTCTCACCCTGTATGCTCAGGAAACAGTTCATCAAAAGTCATGGTGAGCTAAGATGACCCAGGTGAAATGGAGAACAAGACTATGGAAACAGGGACCAAAAGATGAGGGAAAAGTAAAATGCTCTACATATTCAAGCAAAGAGGCCTTTCATGGACATTTCAGTTAGAGCTATCACAAGAGCATGGCAGAACCATGAGCAAAATGAGTAAAGGCAGTTTAAGTCCAGAAGAAAGAACTTGAGGGACTTTAGTGTGTATGTGTGTGTGTGTGTGTGTGTGTGTGTGTGTGTGTGTGTGTGTGTGTGTACACGAGAGCATTAGGAAAGAAAGCCAAGGTACTAGCTCATAGATCTGGCTCTCCTTTCATGAGAGAAGGAAAACACAAAAAAATGTCCTCAAATTTCCTTCTAAGTGGTCCAGTTCAGCCCTCAGAGGAGGGAAAGAGGCTGTGAATGAGAGCATTTAATTCCTAATTCCTTGGAAATTGTACATGAAGGGCTAGGTTCAGCAGGTTAAGGGACCCCAACTGGTACCACCATGGGAAAAGCCTGAAAGGGGAGACAATCTTGAAAGAAAAAATGTAAGTACCAAAGTACCATAGAAAGTGTTTTTTTTTAAATAGTTGTTTAATTGTTTTGAAGAGGTACACAATGATTAGAAGATTTATGAAGAGTCTGTGTGCCATATCTGAACCTCACCCATCTTTTTTCTATCCACTACAGCAATGAACCTGTCTGGTCATTTTTAGGGGTAATATTTTAAATATTTCACAATAGCCTGGGTGCCCACTAAACAGGACAGACTACCTGCATGGTTGAGATGGTAAGAATCAGCTAAATATCAGCCCCTAAGATTAGTTTCCTATTTGTCATCAGAGATTTTTGTTTAGTGTCCATTTTTATTATTAATAATGGTAATATTCCTACTCTTCTGACCCTTGTTTTCCACTTAAAATATACCTTAGAGATTCTTCCATGACAATAGATACAACATTTCCTCATTTTTTTTTAAAGCAGATGCTTAGTATTCCATACTTCCATATGGAAGTACTATAATTTGACAATTTCATTACTGATGGTCATTGAGATCGTTACCAATCTTTTGCTGCTACAAACAATGTCTGAATAAGTAGCATGGCACATAAATCACTTTGCATGTGTAAACATCTGAGGGTATGCATTGAGAAGTAGAACTGACAAGTCAAAAGACACGTGCATATGTAGCTTTCATAGACACTGCTAAATAGACCTCTATATGGAGTGTAACAATTTCCACTTTCACAAGCAATAGAGAACAGGGGTTTACTGCACTGGACTGCCAACAGAGTTTGCTACCAAATTTATAACTTTGCCAGTCTTAGAAAGAATGGAGTTTCAATGGGATTTCTTTTGTATTTATTTTGAGAACAGCATCTTTTCACATGTTTGAAGAGCAGTTTCGGCCACTGTTCACATTATTGGCCTTTGTACTGAATATTGGTCTTGTTTCTCAACATCTAGGAGCTCTTATATCTTGTGTAGACTGATCTTTTGTGTGTGATAGGAGCTGCAAATCTGAGGCTGACACGTATTAATTTTCATTGTAATAAGGAAGCATATGTTAATGTTTTATTGAGCTTTAAATGGAGAATGGATGTTGAATTTTGGCCAGTGCCTTTTAAAGAGATGACCATATGAGTTTTCTTGTTAGAGAGATTAACAGTGATGAACTATGTTAACAGACTTCCCAATATCATATCATCTTTACATTGTGGAAATAAACTCCATTTGACCATAAAATGTATTGTTGTATTTAAACATTTAAAACTACAGTGAAATTGGTCTGTAGTTTTCTTTCTTTGGGGGGGGGGCTGGGTAGGTGGGTACAATGTTTTCCAGAAATTTATATTAGTATTATACACACACACAATTAATTTAGTTATTTTTCCTCTTGTTGCAAAATTTTCACTGGAAATAAAGGAAAAGAAAAAGAGAACTAGAGTTATTGGAAAGACAACTTATTGGATGTTTGGCCAGAAAAGAAAAATGAAGTAAGTTAAAGATATAAAGGGGGGAGTGGTCAGTAGGGAGGGAAAACAAGAGAGGGGAGAGGGAGCAAAGAGAGGCAGAAAGAGTGGAGAGAGGGAGAGAGAAGCTAACTTGGTGGGGCGGGGGGGAGGGATTGTGCTCTTTGCAGAAATTTCTGGGAAAAAACAAAACCAAACAAAACAAACTGATTCAAACTAACCCTTTCAGGAAAGAGTCTACTTAATAAAACCTTTGATAAAATAGTCGCTCCATTTTCTGAAGATTACTGCTGTGTTACTGTGGTGACCCAGAAATCACAACAATCTTAATTCTTGACCATTTGATGTTATTTGGAGCCAGCCTTGCTGGTTTGTTTTGTTTTGTTTTGTTTGAATAGTGAGGTGTACAAGAACTTGATTTGGCCCAACAGAGTAGTGTGCTTTCTCCTGGCCATAGTTCTTCCTTCTACAACACAATACTGTAGAGGATGTAAGAATTATTTCTTCTCACAGGTCACACTGTCCAGATCACTGGTTCTTTCTGTTCTCTGTAGGCTTGATGCTTGAGTATTCTGGGGGTTGAAGAGATTACCTAAGAACCTGATTTTAGTCTATGGTTTGAGGTTCAGTAATGGACCTTATCAATCTAATCTAAGTATTTATTAAGAATGGATTACATGCATATTTGTGAGGGAGAAAGATGTTTTGATACCCAGGAGGTTTGACCACAGATGTGCATTATAGACCAAAAGTGCATCTCACCAGCTTCTGCTATGATTTACCAGTTCTGAAAGAATTTAAACAGGAAACTCACAGAGGGGGAAAAATAGCCTCCAGGCGCTTTACAAGATTCAGGCTGCTCCTTCATTAATTCCACAATAATTATTAACACCTATCATGGGCCAGGCTGAGGCTCCATTATGTTAGGATGAGAAAGTAAATAGAACCAGATCATCTATTTAAATGATTCTTTTTGCATTCAATGTGGGCAATCAGAGTTGTTTTATTTGTTTCTTAGTTTTTTGTAAATGTATATATTTCCTTATTACTAGGTAAGTGTCTTGACATTAAGAATATCTCTAATCTCAGCTGGTCAAAGAACTTTGGAGGATAGTGTGATAAAGTAGGACTGGCACAGTTCATTAAAATTCATTTCGATTTGGTTCCATTCATGGATGCCAGCTGAAACTAATGGAGAATGAGATAGGGCCAAGTGTGGGAGACGGCTAGTCTTAGCACCAGGTTAGGTTCCAGCCCTCCCTGCCGAAGCTATAAATACAAATGACCAATTTAACAGCATGCAAAGACCACCTACAAGATCTATACCTAGGATCTAATCAGTTGCTCTGCGCCTTCTTTCAATTACAGGATCCCTGCCATGTTTATGGGGACTTTTAATGTGAGCATCACATTTTTGAAGGCCATATCATTATGACTATGTTTGATCTGAGGGTGGGAAAACATGAGCTCAAATAATGCCTGCACAAGGTTACTCTGAACTGAGCTGTAAATTGGAATCAACAAGAGCCTACTGTGGAAAAGCAAAACCATGTAAGGGAAAAGGCTTGATACTATGGAGATTGCAACTCTGAAAAATGGTGCCATTAAAATTACTTTCTATTCTACACAGGAAATGAAATTAGTTAAGAACAAGTACCACAATTTTGTCAAGTCACACTACTTAAGGGCATTTTGAGAAGCGAAAGATGACACAAGGGCAAACACATCATCTCCACTTGAGTGTGGCAACAGGATATGATTTACAAAAGAAAAATTAAATCATCATGAGTGTTATAAGAACTGAATTGAAGCTCATATAAAAAATCAGTGTAACCATGAATCAACTGAGTCATCACACATGGGTGATTTCTCAGGAATAAAGAACTCAATTGCTTAAGACTTTATGAGTGATAAGACTCCTAATAGAAAATTGGCTTGTCTGCCAAATACTCAGATATTATGAAAGTATGGAAGTATCTTTTCTCAATTGTGGTTATTATATCCTGTACTTAGATACTTTGATACTACAGGAACTTCTCATCTTATACCCTTTCTTTGGGCTTTTTCATTCATTCCTATGACTTGAACTTCCACCCTCTCCTGTCCCATCCAGTGCTCTCTCATGAACCCAAAATCTCCACCGGCATGTGTCTCTTGCATGTGTCAAATGAACGTGTTCAAAATGTACTGCATTGTTTTCCACCCCAAATCTGGTTCTCCTTATTTGGTATCAAGCCAGTTAATCCAAGCAAGAAAAAGGGGAATGATCTGTCTCTCTTGTTTTTGTACTTCCAATGGGTCATCTAGTCCTATAACTCCTAAAAGCTTTAGAAATATGTCCCTTCATTATTTTTCTGTGGTTGCTTTTGCTTTTACCATCATTTGCCTGGCCTACTGTGGAATAACTTGATAGACTACTTCCCTATCTTTTACTACTCCAACTCTTCTTCATGTTGCTCTTGCTTATAATGTATTTCTTGACAGCACAAAGTAAAAGGATCCCATGCACCAAATCAAAACAAACCCAGTGTGACTGTATCACTCCCATACATACCACTTTCCAAAGGCTCCACGTTGCCTATAAGCTAAAGTTCAGATTGTTTAGCAAGTCATATTGGGACCCTCCTCTCCTTTTTGGTCTTGTGTTCTTCCCATATGCCCTGTGATCTCGCCACAGCAAGTCTCTTGCCATTGCCCAAATATATCATGTCTTTCCATCCTCTGCCTGGAATGCTCTTCACAACCTATCTGCTGAGAATTCCTAATCCTCTACTTCCTCATCTGTACCACAGAGTGATAACAGTGCTTATTCCAGAGGGTAGTCATGAGGCCTAAAAAAGAAAGGAGAGCTTCTCTCCCCAGAGTGTCTGGCACACTGCAAAGGCTAACTATCATCCACTGTTGTTACCATCATTATCACTATCTTTGCCTCCCCACCACCCCCCCCAAACAAAAACATCTTTGTTGAAACCCTCCCCTGAGTTACCTGGAAGTGTTAGACCTTGCTCCTCACTGAGTCTGTTTGCCTAATTATAGTACATTACGTCAACTTCAAACTTGATGGAATTTTCATATTTTAGCACATGCTTTCAGGGCACATCTTATAATCTATGACACATCGTGGTTTAACTGTCAACAATTTTTCATTCTTAGTAGTACTTGTAATAATGGTGTTTCTTACAATGAATGGCGTATTACATGAGATAGTACACTTAAAGATGTATAACTATCATAAAAATTCGGTTACCCAGGATAAATACTGCATGTTTATGGTGGAAGGAAAACCCCACGTTTTCTACCAGTCACTGAAACATCTACATAAAAAAGTTACTACTATTTAGAACCCCATGGTAGCCAAGAGATATTCCACTTGTATATTCTGCAACATGGCAGAGCCCTGCCTGCTGAACCACAGAGGAACAGCCTGATGAACTGGCAGGCTGCCATATCCTTCAGTTAAGCATCCGCCCCCACCTGAGCCAAACAATGGCCAGGACCAGAGCAAAAGTGGGGAGGGGCTTGCTCCTGAAACTGCATTCCGGGAACCCAGGCTTCAAGCAGAGCAAGAACTTGAAAAGGGGAGTGAAGGAATGAAATGAGAAAGGCTAAGGGCCTTGTGTCTAGACTAGTGCTGGCCCATGGAAATATATTGTGAACCACAGATATCATTTTCAGTTTTCTAGTAGCCATGCTTAAAAATGAAAAGAAACAGGCAAATTAATGTTAATAATATCTTATTTTTAACCCAATATATTCAAAATATTCTTTTACCATGTAATCAATATAAAAATATCAGAAATGAAATATTTTGTGTTTTCTTATAGTAAGTCGTCAAAATCTGCTCTTGTACACGTGGAGCACATCTCAAATTGGATCAGCCACATTGCAATTGCCCAACAGCTTCATGTGGCTGGTGCCTGCCATTTATATTGGACAGTACAATTCTAGACTGATGTTTGACCAACTCAGCTACGTCATAACAGTAACAGGCTATTTCAACAGGGGCTCTTTTCACCATACAATATTGGGAATGTTTAAGGTTCCTACAATATTACATTTTATTTTTATATTTTAAAATTCTATATAAACGATAGCTTTCCTTTAAATTCTCTTTGTGCTTTGTTTTAGCTGTTTTTGTTTTAAATGTGATTTGAGGTTATTCCTAATGTCCTTCCCATCTTCCTTTCACTATGTTGGTTCAAGGGGCACTGACTCCTTTATTCAGTGGCAGATCTTTTCCCAGTAAGACAGTCCCTGAGAGAGGAACAAGGAGTGAGTGATGTACAGCAGGCTCCTGAATAAACACGTTTTGTTTTGTTTTGTTTTGTTTTGTTTTGTTTTGTTTTGTTTTGTTTTAAGTAGGCTCGATGCCCAACGTGGGGCTTGAACTCACAACATTCAGAGTAGGAGTCGTGCTTCACCGACTGAGCCAGCCAGGTGCCCCTGACTGAATAAACATCGTCGAAGACACATGGAATGGTGTGGTGTGAAGGGTGACCTAAGCTGGACAATGGAGTTTCTCAACCTGGGCTACACACTGGCATAATCTGGAAAGTAAATCAATAATGCTAATGCCTGGGCCCACCCCCAGAGATGCTGATGGTAGGTTTGGAGTTTGGCCTGGGTATCGGAATGTCTACAAATCTCTCCCAGGTGATTCTAGTGTGCAGCCAGGGTTGCTCTAGAGTTTTTCTAGAACATCTTACTGTTGCCACACTCTTGCCTCACTGACATAAGGTTCAGTTTGCCTCAACTCAATTTCCTCTTTCAGAACAGACCGGAAGAAACTTAACAGAGAAGAGGCTAACATACACCTCCAGACAGTGATTTGCAAATTCCCTTTCTAAGGCACTAAAGATTTTCAAGGCTCTAAATCTATGTGTATTCTCTATTTTTCCAACAACAAAAAATAGAATTCACGATATAAGTTTTAAGATGCTAGCTAGTTCCAAGAGAAAGGAGTATAAAGCCATTGTAACATATAGGCTGATAATACCTAAATATACACACTGCAGAATTTTCCAGATTTAGAATAACAATTAAAAATAAAAACAGAATCTAACAACATATGAGCCTCATTTCAAGTTAATTCTACATATTTCAAAAGCAGAAGTTATTAATTGGGGGTCAGCAAAAAGGAAACCCTTCATGTTTTTTCTTCAGGCCATTTAGGTTATATTTACATGGCATAATACTAAAGCAATGTATCTACTCTGATAACTCACATATAAAATACACCTAATTTTAGTCACATAACACATAAGGGGTGGTATCACTCTTTGCTCTTAAGGTGGTACTTTGTCTGATAATATCACTTCCATCATATAAGAGGTTCAGCAGTGGCCAAGAGACAACTCCTGACTTCTGCTTCCACACAAACAAGCCCTCACCAAGGAGGAGGGAACAATGATCTCTGCACCAAAGGAACAGCTGGAACGGAGTTTCTCTGACTCATGGACTGAGAATTTTCCTGCCAATTCCCAAGGTGGTTTGGCCATACTTTCTGGATTCACCCCGCTTAAATGGTCTTTTGTTGATGGTGTGGTATCACGGGGCCTTATTAACAACTAGAAAGAGCATGTTGATACATCCCCAGAGCTTCCTGCATGTATTTCCTCTGACTTTCTAGCAAAGACAAAAGCTCCCTCTAACTACCCCATGCTTTTTTACTGATATAATTGACACATAACATATTAGTTTCAGAGGTACAACACAATCATTTATGTACATACTGCAAAAGGATCATCACAATACGTCTAGTTAATATCCATCACCATACATAGTGACAACACTTTTCTTCTTCTGATGAGAACTTTTAAGATCTACTCTCTTAGCAACTTTAAAATACACAATACAGTATTATTAACTATATATCCCCGTGCTGTACAATACATTCCCATGACTTAACTTGCTTCATAACTGCAAGTTTGTGCCCCACACTTATATTATGATTCATATCATAAGCTGGATTTGAAAAAAATTGAATAGGAAATATCCACAAGGCATTAAACTTCTACATTCACTAATAGAGATCAACCAAAGTTCTCTACCCCTGCCAAAATCACGGAGGAAGGAACATAACTTAGTAAGATTTCTAAATAAGTGCATAAATGCACTAAATAAGTAGTCTCATGCCTATGACTTCGATCTACTAATCCCAAAAGGTTGATGTGGGCCAAGTGACTTCACGTGTGACATTCATTTGGCCCCAATTTTCCATTCTGAAAAGGAATAAAAATACAACAAAAGGGGCACATGGGTGGCTCAGTCAGTAAAGTGTCTGACTTTTGATTTTGGCTCAGGTCATTATCTCACAGTCTGGGGATCAAGCCCTGCGTCGGGCTCTGCAGTGACAATGTGGAGCCTGCTTGGGATTCTCTCTCTCTCTTTCTCTCTCTGCTCTCCCCCCAACCACACTCACTTGCACATGTGTGTTCTCTCTTCCTCTCTCTCTCTCAAAAACAGACATTAAAAAAATACAACACAAGTTTTTAAGATGCTACACTGATAAACCTAGGGAGATAATCACCAGCTGCTTGTTCAGGCTGACTGCAAATCTGAAAGGCATGACTGCATAAGCCTTGACTGTATGTCATTCAGCAGGTAACATGTACTGAGGAGTCCCTTGGGCTTCATGAAGAGACAAAGAAAACGTCTTCCCTCAAGAAGTTTACAAGAACAGGAGTAACATTAAAGGATTTAACATATTAAAAAGGGTTTGAAAGGTGATAGAAAAGTAGCAGAACAGGGGCATCTGGGTGGCTCAGTTGGTTAAGTGGCCGACTTCGGCTCAGGTCATGATCTCGCAGTTAGTGAGTTCGAGCCCTGCGTCAGGCTCTGTGCTGGCAGCTCAGAGCCTGGAGCCTGCTTCCGATTCTGTGTCTCCCTCTCTCTCTGCCCCTCTCCTGCTTGCTCTCTCTCTCTCTCTCTCTCTCTCTCAAATAATAAACACTGGGAAAAAAAAGTAGCAGAACAATTCTATCTACACTGAGTAGATAGAGGGAGGAAGGAAGATGGACTGGCTCCAGTCACTGGAGCTGCCAGTGGTCAGCAGGGATGCGACGGGCCGTGGGCCTCAGAGAAAGGTCCAGGGAATGGCAGATGTTTCAGAGATTCATGGATGTGTAGCTGATTCAGTTCCCTACCTTTCTGGAAGAACTCTTCTAGTTTGTCCTTGAAAGGCTGGAGATACTCCTTCGGTGACTCCCTGCACACCACCATCATCTGTTTCTCACTTGCTGTGAAGAAAAGTTGGGAATTAGATTTCTTGAAGAACATGTACTTGCTAAGCTTATGCTCTGTGCTATGCTCTTTGGTATTAAGTGTGCAAAATCCTTATCAATCACTGTTTAAGCAAATTCCAGGGCAAAAAAAAAAAAAAATGAAAACAAAACCAGAAGCAATACAAACAAATAAAAATAGTCATCTTACTCCACACCTTTCTTCAGCAACAAAGAAATGCACCACCTTCAACTTTCCTTTTAGAGATGCAGAAAAACCTGACTCGGGACAGGTAAAGTATTGCACTTTTGGTCTCTCAAAAAAAAAAAAAAGACAGGCAAGAACTACTGAATTCCCAGGGAATTAAAGGCCCTTATCCTCTTCAGATTTGTGCTCCCAAAGTAGAGCTTGAAATAGGTTTTGCAGAAATTCCCAAGCAACGAAGTTGCCTGGAACCCCCCCCCCAACATCCCAGCATGAGAAGCAAGCCCAGGTCAGGGAGGACTGACCCTCTCTTTTCATGCTTCTCATTCACCTACCCTTCCCATTAATATTCCACTAATGCATGTGAAATTGTTTTACATGTGACACACTTTAGATAGAAATTATAAATGGATTTATGATTTATAATCTACAATCTTTCATTTATAATAGATAGCTTTTTGGATAATCACATCTGATTTGGTCATATGGAAACCCCACTAACCCACAGTTCACCATCACAGTGGTAAAGACTACTATTTGCTGAGATGGGGAATAGTGGAAAGTTATGATCTTTCTATTGTTCTGTTTTAAGGGAGAGAAGATCAAGGGTTAACTCTGAGGCTTGTTAAGTTTTCTTTGGTCCGTGTGAATTATAAGGCAAACTCGCCCACTGAAAACAAAGAGGAAAAGATGCAAGACAAGATAAAACCATGGATGGGTGCTCGTTGCTAATTAAATTCAAACTCTGGGCCTTCTCCATCATGGTACCATCTGCACCCTTCAGGTCTATTTCCACATACATTTGACCAAGCAAACCAAAATTCTGCTTCCAAATCCTATCAGCCAACATTCTCAGTTCCACCTCTACATTCATGTGGTTCTCCATCCGTTCTTCTGGAGTGTCATACATACTTATAACTGCAATAGACAAAGTCCCACTCATCCTAAAACGTCTCTCTGACATGCTGCCACCAGCATAAAGCCCTTTCCAATCCAAAGTTCTTGCATCCTTCAAGTATCTCTAATATCTTCTGTATTTATGTTTTACCATTCATTATATTTATTTGTGTACTTATATTAATACTTATGAAGTCATCATGGAAGTGTCATTTACTTGTCCCAGAACTTCTCCAGAGAGTTCTATGCAGATGTGGCCAAAGTGTATGATTTCCTCATCTTAACTACATTCTATTCTTTTTTGGAGAGAGATAGAGAGTGCATGTGCGTGCAAGTGCACGCAAGCCGGGAACGGGCAGAGAGAGGGGGAGAGAGAGAATCCCAAGCAGGGTCCATGCTGTCAGTGCAGAGCCCGACATGGGGTTCGATCTCACAAACAGTGAAATCATGAACTGAGCAGAGATCAAGAGTTGGATGCTCAACCGACTGAGCCACCCAGGTGCCCCTTAACTACATTCTCATGTGAAGGAAGATTAAAAAAAAAAAACATCAGCAATGCTGACCCAGACTCAGAGTGGGCTTTCCAGGAGTACAGCATGACCTCCTCATCTTTTCCTTCTTTCCTTTCTTTCTGGCACCGAGGGTCCCAGTCTCCACTCTGCAAACACTGTGATTGTCCCATGCTGATTTGAAAGGGCTCAGTGTCATCTAAAGACTCTCCCCACCCCCAAACATCCACTCCCTTATGGCATAAGACATAAGCAAGGTAACCTGTCTTATGGTACCTCCAGATTAGTTCTGAGGGTAGACCTACAAGCAGGAGATTGGTCAGAAACACTTTGGAAGGTGTCTGCTTTCAAGAATCGACATTTTTCAATGAACTTTCATGGCCATGTAAACTTTCCTGATGATATCCAGCTACGATTTTGAGAGCACGGGTAGCCATATTTAAAAGAGAGGTGGAATTTCTTACAATATAAATTGGGAGAATTTAAATTCTTTAGCCCTCTATTATGTCCAAATTCCAACAATTCCATTTATAGAGAACTATTTTTCATAAACACAGATAATACATGGTAAGGTATGTCTGTACTTCAGTAATAGGACATAATTAAAGCCATGACAATAATTTCTTCAAGGTTACTGCTCCCTAGCCAGAGTAAAGCCAAAGGCACAGCTTGTTTTTTCAATAACAAAAGCAAAATCGCTACTTCTGCCTGAATTAAAAAGATTGAGCATTGTGGCTCTTCCTTTGTCCTGGCTGTGGTGATAGAGCTCACGGGGTCTAGGGAACAGCTCAGATTTTGAGGCCATATAGTGGTATAGTGAAGGGCCTGTGCTTCGATCAAGTCCTTCATGGGCTCGGCAGGGGGCTGTGCCTTGTTTCTCTCATCTGCACAGCAGGGACCCCCTTCCAGACATGATATGAGAATTAAGTGAGATGATGCATATAAGATGGTTTGCAGAATGCCTGGCACTGGCAAGTGGCCTCACAAACACTATTTGTTATTTTTATGATTTAGTAACATTGGTTGGGAAACATGCCCCATCCAGAATGGTAAGAGAGTCACGGCAGAGAATCAGTGACTACAAATGCTACGCACCAGATTTACAGAAACATGCTCTCTGTTAGGAACACAAGGATGATAATTTTTGTTCCTTTGCTGAAGTTCTACCACCCACTGTTAGAATTCCCTGAAAAAGATGAAGCAAGTATGAAGCAAGAGCCCTAGGCCTCTGGGCCTCAAGGTTCTGAAATCAGAAACTGAAGCCAGTGCACGCCAAGAGCAGCTCCCTGGCTGGGCTCGGAGGTCTTCCCTGCACCTCAACCGGCCCAGCTTCCCACGTGACCTGTGAGAATCAAACTTCTTTCCGTGATCAGAGCAGAAGGGTGCTCTCTGACCAGCTCACTGACCGTCCCCACACAGTTGCACATTCCAGTGACCAGGCAGCTCGCCCACTCCCACTTATTAACTTGGCTTATCTGAGATGCTTTCCAGCAGACAAATAGGAGACCTGAAGATTAATTAATGATGACACCGGAGACCGGCAGTGCACAAAGGGGAGAGGTCACTGACAAATCCACAAATGTCGCTTATTGTCCAACCAGAGGGCGCGTATACAATATCGCCAGACCACCAAGGTTGCCTCAGCCACAGGCTGAGCCAGCGTTTCCAATGTTTAAGGCCTAAGTCACCCTACATTCTCTTTCTTGTTATCTATTAAATTTGGGGCAGAATTAAAAATATATTGATTCCTGAAGTTAGATAGTAAGTGATGGTCATGAGAGAGAGATTAAATATTGAAAAGCAAAACATAAGGGAATAATGGACACTAAATGGACAGAGTTATTTTAACTCATTTAAAAGATGAGTGCTTGTGAAGCATTTCAGTGAAGGATATGGCCTTGAATGTTTTAAGATTTCAGATATTAGACTGTTAAGGTCAAAGGTGGTTGTCTTGTTTTTTGTTGTTTTGTTTTGTTTTTGCCCCATAAGAACAAGGAATAAAGTTTGTTGAGCCATTTTATTTATTTATTTCTTTATTAAAAAAATTTTTTTAATGTTTATTTTTATTTTTGAGAGAGAGAATGAATGGGAGAGAGGCAGAGAGAGAGGATTTGAAATAGACTCTGTGCTGAGAGCAGAGAGCGCAATGTGGGGCTTGAACTCATGAACCATGAGGTCATAACCTGAGCTGAAGTCGGAGGCTTAACCAATTGAGCCACCCAGACACCAGTGGGTCTGTTGGACCATTTTAAAAAGCATGGGTAGGCTGCAAGACTGTAGAGGCAAGGCCTACATATAATTAATTCATCAAAACCTAAGACATGTCTAATTGCTCAAACGTCCATGGGCATTTTTTAGGAGAACATGGAACATGTTTCTTTGTCTGAGTTGAAGGATCTGTGGGCTTAGAGGAGTCACAATACATTTTTAGAGGAAAGGAGAGATTTATCCAGACTCTGCTTTTTCAGTCTGGAAGGCTCTATTCTCTGCTTACCTAATTCCTACTCCACCCCCTCCATGGCTCTGTGCCAGTTTTACTTCTCCCTCAGTTTTACAAATTCCCCATCCTTTCCAAAAGTCCCAAGCTCCAAGGACCATTATAGAGGGTTGTTGCAGCAACATTCAGAACTGTGACCAGAGCAAATCTTTTATCAATAGGGTTTACATGAGAGATATAAATCAGAGTCAGATATAAACGGCATAGAATGCTGGGTTAAGGAGTTTATCCCAAAGGAATTCATTCAACAAATACATCAGTTCACCAAATATCCCCTTGTGTGTCAACTAAATGCACAACTTATATTTGGTACTGAGGATGTATTAGTGAAAAACCCAGACTAAAATCTATGCCCTCAGACATTGTAGTGAATGGGTCACCAACAACAATGGGTAGGGCACATAGTAATTATTGTTTCTAGGAATTAGAACTGCTTGTAAACAGTGTGAATTATTTCCTCCCGTATTAACATAACTGTACTCTGGTATCTCTTTTTAGCAATACCAGCACAGTATAGTGTCCTTCCTAGTGTTTTCCACATGAAATACACACACGCGCGCGCGCGCACACACACACACACACACACACACACACACACACACATACAGAACTTTCAGTTTTCTACCCCCAAACACACTTTTATCAAAAGAAAGTAAAAAAAAAAAAAACAAAACAAAAGAAAAAAAATTCAGAAATCAAAATCACAATATTAGCACAATAAACCTACACACTTCTTTTTCATGGTATTGGCCTTGAACTGAAATGGCTAGGGAATTACATTAAATCCAATGCATTAAAATGATAAAATAAAAACAGCTTTTGGGGATTTCTATGGAAGGGGAAAATTATACATAAAATTAGTAAAAAATTAAGAATTTTTCAACTTTGATTATTAAAGGTAGGCACAATAGAGAATATACTATTTTAAAAAAACTTCTTACAAAAAAAGACTACATGAAGGAAGGCTTCAGGTTGATTTAAGTCAAACACAAATGATAAAAGCTTAAAATAAAAAGTGCATATTGCAAGTTCCTGAGCTCTGATGCTAAATACGGGGGGCATCTTAAGGCTTAGCATGGTGAGTGATAAGTAGCATTAGAGGAAATCCTGGGTAGGGGGAATAGAAAATCTGTTCTAGAAGAGACCTACATAGATTATATTCTGTAGGGGATTGCCAGGCACATTCTGCTCAACAGCCCCTAAAGTCAAATTTTTGGGCTTGAATCAAACCAATGTACATTAATGACTCTGGTGTGGACAACCTATATGTAATCAAAGGTGTTTTCATTCATTACCCTTGATTTGGAAATTCAACTGATGTATTTATTACGTCCAAATCATGCCTCTTAGTGACTGTATTCATCCAAAGGAAAAAATAATCTGTATCCTGAGTACTCGAAAAACTTGACTGGGCAACTGGGTATTAGGAGTGAAACTACAGGCCTCATATACATGGTACCTGGGTTATCTCGTTAACACAGAAATAATGTAGACACACAGATGGATTCACATATGCCAGTGCTTTTTCGTGTCTGTACATGCACAGTGTTTATGGCTCAAAAGCCATTGAGAGAGCATTATGCTGAGTGAAGGAAGCAAATCACAAAGAACTACAAATTGTATAATTCCATTTATATGAAGTGTCGTGAATAAGCAAATCTAGAGAGACCAAAAGTAGATGATGGTTGCCTATGGCTAGGGGGGAGACTGAGGAGGTGATAGCTAAAGGGTATGAGGTTTTTTTGGGGTAATGAAATTTTCTAAAATTGTTTGTGGTGATGGTCTGCTGTGAATACACCAAAAATCATTATATAGTACATTTTAAGTGGATGAATTATAGAAAATGTGATTATATCTCAAGCCATTTTTTAAAAAAGCAATTAGAAACTGAGTCTTAAATTAAAAGCATAATATACAGATAAGTGAAGAATGTTCTTTTTGTGCTTATTTTTGCAAGGTAGAATGATTCGCCAAATCTTAGATGTGACTGTGTCTTCGTTTCAACAGTTACCATGGATCTGAAGTTTGAAATACACATGTACTTGAGAAATCAAACACATTAGTTTTAGAAAGGTACCAATAAATGTTATAAAAATAAAAGACCCATTAAATAAATAATTGGACTTAAGAGAAGTACTGGCAAGACACTTAAAGAATTTGCCAACTTTTAGGGGCACCTGAGTGGCTCAGTCAGTTAAGCATCTGCCTCTTGATCTTGGCTCAGGTCATGATCTCACAGTTCATGGGATTGAGCCCTGCATCGGGCTCTGTGCTGACAGCATGGAGCCTGCTTGGGATTCTGTCTCTCTCTCTCTCTCTCCCTCTTTCCCCCTGACTTTCCTGCTCATGCTCTCTTTCTTTCTCTCTCCAAATAAATAAATAAACATTAAAAAAAAAAAGAATTTTCTAACTTAAAAAAAATTCAACCCAAGCTTTGGTATATTCTTGTGGCATAATAATGCTTATGTATATGAGTGTATCTACCATACACACACACACACACACACACACACACACACACACACACACACAGCAACAATCAATACTTTAGGAAATCCTCCTCCTTGAACTACTCTTAATCTGAAGATACATTTATTTCTTAGTTTTCCATACCACTGATTGGCTGGGGACGTTATTTAATACCTCTCTTAGTTTCTTGATACATAAAATTTCATGAGGACTAAATGAAATGTACCTGAAAAATCCTTTGTATATCGAACAGTACATTCTATCTGCAATATTCTTTATCCACTTGAAATATTTAGACACTACTAAGCCTAGATAGATAACATATTGTACATGACTGTACTCTTTTCATTTCCAAGAACCAGGAAACAGTAACAATCATCCCACAAACTCTTTGAATTAAGTTAACATTTCTAATATTTACGTGTTTAGTAAACAAATCATTATGTTATAAATATTTGAATCCCTTTCACATCCAAACCATCTTCTAAAAATTGCTCAGGCTCTTTTTTTTTATTTCTTACTCACCACGTACTTTCAGACCCATTGACATCCACCTCACCCCTCTGATGTCACTGAGAAAACACTCTGAAGTCACCAAGGAATCCATCCTACTGTCTGCTCCCTTTCTCTTCTTTTTAATCTTGTCTTGCCTCACTGCCCAGCAGGATTCCATGTTCAACACTTGCCTTTCCTGAAATACTTTGTCCCCTAGCTCTGTGCCCCACTCCTGGCTTTCCTCCTAACTCTGACCATCCTGTCTCCTTTGCAGCCTCACCCTTCTATAATCAACCATTAAGTGTTAACGTTCTTTACTATTATTTGCTTTCTTCTCGTGCTTGCTCTCTACCTCAAGAAAGTCTCACGCAGGTAAATGTTGCAGTAACCATCATGAGGACTACGACTCCCAAACCGACATGTCTAGACCATAGTTTCACCTCCAAAAGAGCTGCCTCAGTACCTTCTAGCCTGGTCCTCCCACATCTACCCTTGCCTCCATCTGATTTGTTCTTCACACTAGAGTCAGTGATCTTTATAAAACACACATCTGACTATACCAATCCCCTCCTTAAACCTGCCGGTGGCTTCCATTACTCCTCCAGATTGGCCCTTCCAAGGCCCTGCATGGGCTGGTTCCTGCTTGCCTTCCCAGCCTCACTCTCCTGGCCACACTCTGCACTCTAGACACATGGCCATCTCCCAGTTCCTCAAACACCATCAGGTCCCTCCCCGCATCAGTGTGTTCCTTCTCCAGTGACATTCTCCTATGCTCCTAGTAACCAGGCCTTGTTAGTGGTTAGTTGTTTCAATCTCAGCTCAAAGATCACTTCATCAGTATTTCTTTTGGACCCTCCATTCTATACTAATGAGGTTCCCTCTGTTATAGTCTCATAGCACTGATACTTCTCCTTTGTAATTATAACTTTCATGATTGGCTGCCTCTCCCATTAGGCAGAAAGAGTATATTTTGCATATTGTTCTATTCCCAGCACCTATTATATTGTCTAGCCCATAGAAGATACTCAGTGAGTATTTACTAAATAAATGAATAAACCACCAAATGGCAGGGGTGGTGGTGGGGAGTCCTATACACAAGCAGTACAGATCTTAATGCCTTGATAGTGTTTGGCTCTAGTATCACACGTACATATATAGATGTTTATATACACACAGATATGTGAAAAATATATCTCTTGATATATATATGTATAATCCATGTAGATGGATACAGGGACTGGAGAAAATGGACTGGATATCAACCATGTTCATTCACATTCATGAATTCAGATAGGAGATACAGATTCATTATGTATGTATGTATGTATGTATGTATGTATGTATGTATGTATTTTGAGATACACATTTTTCTTTTTTTAGTCTCAAAACCTAGATTCAGAATTCTTAGAAAGGAAATAGTCATTATCGGAAACAAAAATCTTTGATTAATTCTTAGGGTCAAGCATCCCACCATCTCTAGAAGAGATCTTGGGTGGGTGTTACCTAATATTTTGGCTTTAGGGAAAAGTGACATTGTCTTTCATAACAGGAAGAAGAGCTTGGGCCCCTTTCAGAAGGAGAGATGAATACAGAGGAAGAAAGACAGAAAGAGAGGAACCGTTGAGTTGGAGAAGGCTGGTCGCTGGGGCATCCCCTTAGCTTCGGTAAAGCCTCCTGAACTCACAGTGCTTGCTGTGAGCATGTGAATACTCAAGGTGCTGAATCTTACACCAAGTCTGGACCTAGCACAGAACAAAGATACCTTACAAGGAGGTAGAGGTGGCCCCTCCAACAAGGAAATAGAAGATTGGAGGTACCAATCCTCTTTCCATCAAACCTTATGGACAGCTATGTTTTTCTACAGAGATTTTGGAGTAAATTGCTCTTAGATCACAGGAGACAGGGTGGTTTCTATGCCTACTATGCACACACATGGGTTACACAAATATTCATACATTCAAAATATTGAGTATCTGCACTATAGCACTGTGTTAAATGTTGGGGGGTGGTACTATTTAACCAGAGGTATTGGCCATCTTTCCTCTAAGAATGTTTGTAAGAATCTAGGAACAGAGAGAGATAAATCAACAAATTGTAATGTAGTGCAGTGTCATGGGACACTGGGTAGGGGCTTCCAACTCAGACTGGGGTCGGGAGGTGATGGCCAGGGAAACTTCTCCAAAACAGATAACTTATGAGTTCAATTGAAAAAAGTTCAGGAGGAGTTAGCCAGCCAGCCAAGGAGAATGAAGGAAGAGGGAAGTAGTTTCAGAAAGAGGAAATATGATGAGTGAAAATAAAGCATGATGGGAATGCATTTGTCTTTGGGGATAAATTAAGTGGTAATAGTATGGCTGAACCTCAGGGACAAAGAGCTGTTCTCTTTCCCAGATATTTAGTGTCCTGTGTTTTGAATCACTTAGATTTTGATTCAAAGGCACTGCATTCAGGAAACTGGATTCAAAGGAGCTGGGACCACCATGATTGGGGAAAGGAAGTCACAAAGTGCCACAGAGGTAGGAGGCTTGTCATTTTAAATAAAGTAGCCAGGAAAAGTCTCACTGTGAAGATATTTGGCTGCAGACTTGACTAGAGTAAGGGAGAGAGCTGTAAGTTTGAGGAGGGAAATCAAGAGTGTTATTTAGGACATGTTAAATCTGAGATGTCAATTAGATACTCATGTTCTATATAAACGTTTGCAGTTCAGGCTTCATGGATGGGATAGAAAAATGTAGCCAAAGAAGGGAAGGGCTGCAAGACAAACCCTGGTTTGTCCTCCACAGGTGGTGGAGGAGAGGCCCGCGAAGGATGGAGAATGAGCAGCTGGATAGAAAAGTAGGGCTGTGGGGGTGCCTGTGTGGCTCAGTCGGTTAGGCATCCGACTTCAGCTCAGGTCATGATCTCATGATTCGTGAGTTCAAGCTCCGCGTTGGGCCCTGTGCTGACAGCTCAGAACCTGGAGCCTGCTTCGGATTCTGTGTCTCCCTCTCTCTCTGCCCTTCCCCTGCTCACGCTCTGTCTCTCTTACTCTCAAAAATGAATAAATGTTAAAAAAAAATTAAAAAAAAAGTAGGGGTGTGGAGTCACATGGTCTGAGAGGAACCCAGTATTGCAAGGAAAAAAGAGCAGTCATCTGTGTGCAATACTGTTGAAAGGTCAAGTAGAAGACAGAGAAGTGGCCACTGATTCTAGCAACATGGAGGTCTCTGGTCTTCTCAAAAGCAGTTTCAGGGACTAGGGGATAAAAAGAGGAAGAGGGGTGAGGTTAGTGGAGACAGATTCTAAAGCCACTTGTTTAAGTAGTTAAGCTAGAGAAAGAATAGCAAAATGAAGAAAATCATTCCACCCAAGAAGATACTGTCTAGAGCTACTCTGTTCAAGAGTGGGTGCTCCTTTCCCCAAAGGAGTGTTGTGTAAAAATAAACCCACCAGGAAGCTTGAGCCCAGGGGAGTCCCATGATGCTGATTCACTTCACAGAGGGAGGCTGACCAAGATCAAATTCACCTTAATGTCCCATGATCATGAGTATTCTCCATGAAAAAATTTAAGCAAAAGTGACAGGGCCAAGTGAGGACATGCCAACATGCTTTAGGACTTTTGGAAAGACTTGCGAAGCTGGGCCACCAGCTACAGCCTTTGCACGGAATTGTCTAAGGCACTATTCAAAAGTCCCCCCTATCAAACATCACAGCTGAGTCAGAATTTCCACTGTGATGATTATGTGGTTATAGACGCAGCCTTGGTCTGCGAGACATTAGCATGAAAAATATTCATTAATCACCTACCCATGACTAGGCCTAAATATAGACGGATCAGGCTTGACTTGATTTATAGGGTGTTAAGCGATCCATCCATTTATTTAAAAACATCCCTTCTCATGGTCCCCATGAAAATCATCACCATTAGAAGCTTTCCCTTGAACTGAAGATGCTAACTTCAGAAGATCTCTTTAGACATGCATACATATGAATTTAAAAGGAAAACACTATTAAAGAAGAATTCATTAACATTTTAGTATAAATTAATTTCTCAGACTGGTTTGGAAAGGCTGGGGATGTCAAGCAATTGATGTGTCAAGCAATAGTGTTATAATGGAAGAAAAAGGCACATTCAGCCATGGTTCTGATCTCCAGGTAGACTGTATTAACAGGAAACCTCAGGCAGGCAGCCCTAATCACAAAGTTCCTGAGCAACTGAAAGGGAAGGGAACTCATGCTATCATGCTCAGAACAGTCATCATTTAATACTTTCATACCTTTTTTAAAGTGTCTTGGCCTCTGCATCACATACTCCCCTCCATAGTTTTATAAGGGCTGCATTTATATATGTATTTTATACACTTGTATTTGACAGAGTAACACACGTACCTTTATTCAAGATATCACGCACACTTTCTCATTTATTTCACAGAATGCACATGCACTGTGTTTAATAACCATATCAAATGTCATCAAATAAATGTACCCTAGTTTATCTAACAGTGCCCCCACAGTTGAACGGTGAAGTCCCTTCTCGCTTATTCTTGTAGTCAGTCAGGCTTTAAGTAACTTCTGTGCCCAGAAAAACTTATTCAGTTTAAGATTGCTTCTTCGGGTTAGATTTGAAAAGTATAATTATGGGTAAAATAAAACATTGTTAGGGTTCTTGATACCTATGGTCAAACTGCTTTTGGTACAACACAGATTATACCAAAATGGGAATGATCAAAGGGAGAGATTTTTTTAAATTACAACTGTGCCTTCTGTATTTTTGCCTTGCAGAGGTGGCTGGCTACATGTAAGCTACAATTGTGCCCATCACCATAATATGGGGGCTAGGGTCCTTGCATTTGAAGTGATTTTACTCTAGAATGTAAGATATGAGATGATCATCCATGCACTGAGGTAGTTTCCTGAAAGATGACTGTACCTGGCAACATGCAAAAGTTGACACAAAATAATTTGTGATGTAACTGCAACATAAGGCTAGGTTTGAGGTCTGTCCCTGAAAGCAGCCTTTCTGAAAGGCCTCCCTGGCCCCATTCAATTGGAATGAAAATTACACTATCACCAACACGAATGGAGTTATCTGAATGGGCTTGGGGAACTGTCTACAGGCATATTTACATTAAGCACTCAGATTTCTGAAGTATACATTTATAAAATTATAAACACATTATTTTAAGATGCTCAGACCTGTGAACCAAGAATATTAAACAGTCTGGACACATGATTAAAATCCAGGGGCACCCGGTGGCTCAGTAGGTCAGCGTCCAACTCTTGATTTGGTCTCAGGTCATGATCTCGCAATTCATGAGCCCACACTGGGCTCTGTGCTGACAGCACGGGAACTGCTTGGGATTCTCTCTCTCTCTCTCTCTCTCTCTCTCTCTCTCTCTCTCTGTCTCTGTCTCTCTGCCCCTCTAGCACACTTGCATGCACTCTCTCTCTCTAAAAATATTAAATAAAAAAAATCCAAGCCATTTCTGGAGAAGAGACAGAACCTGTATTTTTGGGCAACCAATGGAGTATTTGCATTAAGGAGGGCCTTTAGTGAAAATGAGCAGGTGAAAATTAAGAGGTTGCTGATGGGATCAGCAAAGGCAGAGCAAAGACACGTTAAGTAGTATATGGCTTATTCTCACAGAAATTATATTTGAGGGCAAACAATACGTCTTATCCAATGCTCGAATCAGGAAAATGGCTTCCCCATAGGAATTCTTAAATAAAACATGCTTCTTGGGGCACCTCAGTGGTTCAGTCCGTTAAACATCTGACTTGTGATTTCGACTCAGGTCATGATCTCACGGTACAGAGTTCGAGTCTCACATCAGGCTCCACACTGCCAGTGCAGACCCTGCTTGGGATTCTTTCTCCCTTTCTCTCTCTGCCCCTCCCCTGCTCATGCTCTCTCTCTCAGAATAAGTAAATAAACTTAAAAATGCTTCCTCTAGAGCCAAAATGCTTATTACACGGTAGTTTCTACTAACATTAAGTGACAGATTCTCCAGTACACATAAATCTTGAAGGCAACAGGCCTGCCTCTTTACAACTCAAGAGAATCAGTAAGGGGCAGGGGTAACAAAACTGATCTGAGGACTATTTCCTTCCAGCAGTACAATAGCTGGCTGCAAAGAGACCAGTGATTAAGATACATAAGCCCCATTAGCAAAAAGCAACCTGTTTCCACATTGCTCAACCAGGACAGCTGCAAGCCTTCCGCAATTTCTCTGACCTCTGGGCCCCCGTTCCCATTTCGGCCTCTGCTGGTTAGTCACATTAACCGTAATTTTCTACTCTGGAGAGTGTTTACATCCAGATAAACCAGAAAGAAATTTAGAGGGAAAAAGATGGAAAGGCACAAGGAGAAGAAAGCAAAGGATGGAAAGTTATTTTAAAACACCCAAGCTCAACTGGTGGACACATTCTGGTATCTATTCTTGGCTAAAGGAATCCCTGGCAAAGCATGAGGCTGGCAACGGCAGCTAATCAGTTTGCCACCGTTTTCAGATTTAATGCAATATTTGGCTCAGACGTTTAAAAAAAAAATCCCCTATCCCAGCTAAAATATTTACACAGTCCTATGTGTCTCACTTAATGCCTGTTAAGCAATTGTCTTTTAAAACTCCACAGACACTTGTAAATCTGTCGGGAGAATTGTGGCCTATAAACAAGGCTTCAAATAAAGAGGGCTGCGCTGTCAATCTGCTAGGAGTCAGGATTTCTGAGGATGTGTTTGAAAATAAAGTTGAACATCAGAAATAGTTGAGAGCGGGTAACCAAGCGGCCAATAGTCTTGTTGGCGGGATGCTGTTAGTGGTATTGTCGGGAAGCCTCCAGACACTGACCTCAGCTATTTAAAGTCCTGCTCTCCTGTAAACCTGTCATTGAGCCTACCTCTCTGTTGAGTTATGGCACAGGGAAAGTTACTGGTCCAGAGGCCCTGGTAGTCTGCCTGCCAGGGCCTGGCAGGTTAGGGAAGGTGAGCGGGTGATGTCTGCGACAGGACGCCGTTATTCGGTTAGGCGGGAGTGTGTTAGGAAGGATGGGACTCTTAGAGGAAAGGGGAAATGCCGGGCAGGACTGAAGTGGGGTGGTGGAAGGAGACAGCCGAAATGGTGACACAGAAGCAGTATCCCCCGGGAGAGGCTAGGTATGACAGATGATGAAATGCCTGTTAAACTCCCTAAAGTCTTCAGCGCTGATGCCACGGAAAAGGCAGAAGAGGCCTATGTTAAGCTATCTCCTGCTGGCCTGGGGGAACCCCAGGAACTTGTCCGTGTCTGCCAGATGAGCCACGTACTTGTGGCAGGACTTTGTTCAATCGTTCAGTTATTTCCATTAGATGAGTTGCCTGGTCAGTTTTACTCTGTGCCACTGACCTCAACATGGTGTTGATTAGGATTCACAATTAATTGTACAATAGCTTTAAGGAAGAAAAACAACACATTAAAGGTATATACCAGGTAAAAACAAAGAAACAAAAAAATTCAGCCTCAGCTTAAATCGCTCAATTTGGGGGGGAGGGTAGGTGGTTAAGAGGAAAGATGTGTCCTGGATTGAAAAAACAAATTAGGTATTTGTAGTTCCCAGATAGAGTGCCTTTAACAGCAGGTAGCAACTATTTGTTGATTCCCTTTATAACATCACCATCAGGAAGGGCATTGCGACTGTTTTCGTGAAGCAGCACAACAGCTGGAGGGCAAACCCTGCTTTCCTTCCCCACCCCTATCAGACAGCAAGTTTTAATCACTGTTCTTAGGGACAGATTCCTATTCCTGAGAGAAGAGGAATCAGGAGAGTAAGGAGGCATCAGTTTCTCCCCCTAGAAAATGAGAGTAACACTTGCTCTTAAAATGTGTTTATAAATGACTTGATATTTTAGTTAGTTTATTCAAAATTAGCAGCTAACTCAGTGCTTTGAATAAATATTTGCTAAACAAAGGAGCTGAGTGTAAGGTCAAGCAAGCCCCTCCTCATATTTCAGAGGCTGTGTTGTTTTTTTTGTTTGGTTTTTGTTTTTTGGTTTTTTTTTGGATACCTGGAAATTTGATAGTGTTTTTACGGTCCATCAAAATAGTCAAGAAAAACACAGTCAAATTAGCAGTTTTAGCCCATGGCTAATGGCACAGGAAAAGTTACTGGTTTAATGGCACCTTGTCGCTACACAGAATTGGGCATAATGCCTTCTATCTCTATATGCTATGATTCCCTGAAAACTATACCAAGTTCTCAACTTGTATGACTGGTAACAAATGGCCCTTAATAACCAAAGATGTCTTGGACCTTAGCCTGCCTTATGTGTCTCATTTTATTCCTTACAAGAACTCTATAAGCTTGGTCTGGCTATTATTCCTTTTGATAAGTAGGGATGAATAAAGTTCCACAGACATTAAGTGGCTGAGTCAGAATCTGAACCCAGGGATGTCAGACCCACTGGCCTTGTGCTATCCAACCTCCTACCCTAATCACCTACAGGGAAGTTCTAGAAACAGTATGGAGTAGCTACGAAAGTGCTTTGCAAATAGTAAGAAACAAGGTAATGAAAACTAAAAACCGCTCCCTGCCACCAGGGGATCCTTTTATTTTAAACGGAGAAACAGAAGGCTGGGCGAGGTTAGGTGGAGGTTATGTTAGTAAGCGGCACAGAGGAGGCCAAGAGCAGGGCTGGCTCTCAGGCGGGTCAGTGATCTTTCTATGGTACCTACAGGGTAGAGTCACAGTCCATGACCTCTACCCATTCTAAGACCCATACTGAGCCCAAGAAATCTGGAAAGAAATCTGGAAGAGATAAGGACATTGGCAAAAACTCCAATCCCCTTTGCTGGGGCTAAAGAGGCCTCCCTCCAACTTCACTCATTTCATCGTCTGACATGAAAAGCATCCATTTGTGGATTGTGAAGCTTCCACAGGGTCCAAGATACACAATTTACTTGCGCAGGAAAATATTTTGATATTCGCAAAACCACCCACAAATCTTTTTCTGTGAAGAAATGCTTTGACCTGACACAAGTTTATGGTAACACAGCATAAGCTCTGGCTTGGTAATGAAAAGACCCAAGTCCTATGCTGGCCATTCTGCTTCCTATCTTCAAGACCCATCTTCTCCTCTACAGGCCTGCCCTAACCACTTCAAAGGATGAAGCTATACCCACAGGTTGGGGATCACCATTACAACCGCATTAATACCTTTTTCTTTTTTTGAATGGGAATATAGAAGATACTTCATTAATGGACTTGCCAAGGCAATGCTACTTTCTATTCCTCCTACTTGATTCCCACAGCATGTTCAAAGATTGCAGCTGGAAGGCTACTCTCTGGTTTCCCTGAGCAATTCTTCCCATTGTTGAGTAGGATCCTTATCAAGAACGGTTGTGTTTTTTCCAAACCTATTTATACAACTTGTTCTTTTTATTGTAATTCAATAATTTTTTTAAGAAATTAAGATTTTATTTTTAGGTAATCTCTACACCCAACGTGGGGCTTGAGCCCACAACCCTGACATCAAGAGTCATAGGTTCTACAGACTGAGCCAGCCAAGCTTCCCTGTAATTATATAACATAATTACTTGATAGTAAACTGTAGCAATATGACTGTGAAAAAGCACTATTTCTGCCAATTTAAGTACAAGAAGCTAAAATATTGTTGTTAAATATAGGTGCAAGAGAACACAGTGGAGACTGGGGGGACATGGCAACCCAGTGCAACACAGTACTCAGGTTTGGATCCTGGAACAAAAAGAGTACATTAGTGGAAAAACCGGTGAAATCCAAAGAGATACTAGAATTTAGTTAAGTGAAACGTACCCACTGCCAGTTTCTCAGTTTTGATGACTACATTACAACAATGCAAGATGTTGTTAACATAACAGTCACAATAGGGAAATTTGATTAGGGCTATAGGAGAACTCTCTATATTATCTTTGCAACTTTTCTGTAAACCTGAAATTATTCCAAACTAACAATAAAAAGCTCATTTTTAAAAAGGTGTGGGAATGATGCTATATTTAACTTATTTAAAAAAATTTTTTAATGTTTTTTATTTATTTTTGAGACAGAGAGAGACAGAGCATGAACAGGGGAAGGGCAGGGAGAGAGGGAGACACAGAATCCGAAGCAGGCTCCAGGCTCTGAGCTTGTCAGCACAGAGCCCGACATGGGGCTCAAACCCACAAACCAAGCGATCGTGACCTGAGCCGAAGTCAGACGCTTAACCAACTGAGCCACCCAGGCGCCCCTCAAACCTAACTTTTAACTGTGCTCTGTCATCTCCCTATTGTCCTTAACTCTTGGGAGAAATTATGTTTAGCTCATTATGGCTATCTAAAATGAAACAAACTTGGCTTTAACTTAGAAGTTGATTAACTTGGAAGATTACTGAATCTTCATAAGAAGATTTAATAACTCTTTGTTTTTAATGTTTATTTTTGAGAGAGAGATACAGAGCATGATTGGGAGAAGGGCAGAGAGAGAGGCACAGAATCTGAAGGAGGCTCCAGGCTCTGAGCTGTCAGTACAGAGCCCAATGCGGGGCTCGAACTCACAAACTGTGAGATCATGACCTGAGCCAAAGTCAGACGCTCAACCGACTGAGCCACCCAGGTGCCCCCTTAGCTTATTTTAAATTAAATATTAAGGGATCCAAGTATCATTTTCTATGATTCTTGATTTGGGCCAAATTTTATCCATTAACCAATCACATTGGATAAGAGTTCTATATAAAGATCACTTCTAGATGGTATCCACGCCGAATTCTTTGAGGCATGGGTGATTTCAAGAGAAAATCCTTGAGAGCCATTTAGAAAGAGAATATCTGAGATCCAAACCTGCTATAATTTTACGGGTGATTTTTATATCCCATATCCTATAAACGGCCAGAATTCCAAGAATTCTTAGCGTTCAATTAACTAAGTCTAGGAGAGAGACCAGTAACCTTTACTGACTAAGGAGAACTGTAGAATGCACTGAAATCACATAGTAACAATCATCTTAGAAACTCAGAGTTGGAATTCATTTTCAAAATCATCTAGCAAAATTCCCCTTACTTTTTAAATTTTTTTTAATAATGTTTATTTTTGGGAGAGACAGAGACAGAATACGAGTGGGTTGGGGCAGAGAGAGAGGGAGACACAGAATAGTAAGCAGGCTCCAGGCTCTGAGCTGTCAGCACAGAGCCTGACGTGGAGCTCAAACTCATGAGCCGTGAGATCATGACCTGAACCAAAGTCAGACGCTCAACTGACTTAGCCACCCAGGTGCCCCACAAACTCCCCTTTCTGATGGCATCTATCCTACCCATCTGCTGTAACACAGTCTTCCAACCAGAAGTGGGTGAGGCACCTGTTACCTCTCAGGGACACCAGCTGTCCCTTTGTCCAATTTTAAAATATGTCTCCCTAAAGTGTCTACCTATTTATGCTTATTTGACATCTTTGTCCATAAGGAAAAAAATCTAATTTCTCTCTAATAGCAAGGTCAGCAACTACGGAAAGTTGAGTCTTTCCTACATTTATTAATTTGCTCATTCATTCATCCACTCAACACTGTGGCAGTAGGTATAAACATTAAAAAGGTCCTTAGATCTTTGCCTTCACGGAGCAGGAGGGATGGAGCAGGAGGGAAGTAAGGGTGGTAAATGTTTACAAATAAATAGAAAACAATAGCACTATCAAAACTGGGAGTCCTAACAGTCACTATTCAAAGCGTGGCTGCTACAGTTTGGGTGAACAGAGAAGGCCCAAGGCACGGAAATATCTAAAATAAGGGCATTCCAGGTGTAGGGATCGACTGCTGCAAAGGTTTTTTTTTTTTTTAATATAATTTATTGTCAAATTGGCTAACATACAGTGTGTGCAGTGTGCTCTTGGTTTTGGGGGTAGATTCCCATGGTTCATCGCTTACATACAACACACAGTGCTCATCCCAACAAGTGCCCTCCTGAAGGCCCATTACCCATTTTCCCCTCTCCCCTGCCTCCCCCTCAACCCTCAGTTTGCTCTATTTAAGAGTCTCTTATAGTTTGTCTCCCTCCTTCTCTGTTTGTAACTATTTTTCCCCCCTTTCTTTCCCCCATGGTCTTCTGAAACAAGCTTACTGGGTTGGAACACAGAGACGGCCTGTGAGGCTGGAGTTTAGTGGACAGGAGGGGATAGGGTGGCATGAGATGAGACAGGAAAGTCAGAAGTGGTCAAAACATGTTAGCACCCGTAAGGCATGGCTACAGGTCTTGAGGTTGGATTTTAGTCCAAGAGCTACAAATATGAAACAAGGTGGCCTGACTTGTCTGATGAGCAGAGACTGAATTTAAAGGGAGGGCAAGAGCAGAAGCAGGGGAATCTGTTAGGGGTCCGTTGTTAGGGCCCCAATGAGAGAAGGTGCTGGTTTGGACTAGAAATGTGCCGTGGATATGGAGAGCAGTGAACTGACTCAAAGTTCGTCTTGGAGGAAGAACCAGCAGGATTTGCTGTTGGACTAAATATCAGAAATGGGTGCACAAAGAGAACCAGGGATAAGTATTATACACTTCGCTGATATTCCACAAAGGGATTTCCTTCATATGACCCTGGTTCCTCCACTCCAATAATCAGTAAGGCAGACAGTGACACCTGCCTTTCTATACAAGGACACAGGGATGTGGAGGCACAGCTCGTCAAGCAGGGATCTGAACTCAAGGGCTTGTGACTCAGACTTTTCCGTGACAGTAGCTCTTATTTCAGCATTTTACGTTTCTTGTCAAAGAAAAGGAAAACAAAATAAATTCTATTAACTGTGTTCATTTATAAATAAAGAGTAGAAGTAGAGTGAAAGCTGAGAGGAGGAAACCCGCGTAACGTAACTCATCCTTCCCACCTAGAGATGTCACAACCGCGGCTTCAAAGGAAAACACAAACTTCTTCCATTAGTTAAACGAATGAATCAGGTTTCAGTTTCCGTATCCTCTCTCCTTTCTGTACAACTTGTCTTTGAAGGCATTCTGTTTGGGAAATGTGTGACCTTTACCCACCACACCGCACTTAATTGAATGCTTTGCATCAAAAGTTACCACGCTGATCAACATTTTACACCCACTGCCTTTCTGAAATACTTACCCCAGTTCCTTGTGTCTGTTTTGTTGAAATCGTCTTACAAAAATAAATCATATCAAAGTTTTTCTTTTATTATTCCTGAAACTTTGCTTGCAAAACTAAATATTTTTTAACACCATGGCAACACAGCCAGGACTCTGGCTAATGTATCCAGTCGTGTACCAGAGACCAGGCTTAGCAAACTACTGCCGCGGACAAATGGGCCGCGAAGGAGGAAAGAGCTAATAAATTAGGCATGGTCAATAATCAGTCAAGTCACGTCTTCTGGAGCTTCCTTAAAGGTGATAAATTAGACACGTTCTCCTAATGGCTGATGCCCCCCTCTCCATTCTAGGACACACGGATACGCATTGCGCGAATTGCAAACTGTATAACTCCTGAATGAGTTTAAACAAAACCTCCCACATCTCCCCCAAGTACTTCCTCAGACATCTGCTCCTCTGACCCTTCCAGTATCCCAGAGTTGGAGAGGGTAGGATGATCAGCTGCAGTGTTTCAGCTGAGGCTCACAAAGGTTAAGTGATTTGTCAGAGTTGCACGGCTTATCACATGGTTGGCAAGAGGCAGAACTAAATTTTTTAAACTGCATCTCCTGAACCCCCAGCTGGGACTGCTTTCCACACGCCAGCTTCTGCCACCGAGACTTAACTCTCACTTACAGATGCGCTGGGTGGTTGTTGTTGCCGTGTTGGTATATTTATCAAAGTGGTACCTGCGCATAGTTAAGAGAAGACACGTATCCTACTCCAGGAAAAGCAGTTCCCCATTTCCATCCCACAATCTCCACTCAGTTCTCCCTCCCCAGGGGCAGACATTTGTGCCAATCTGACCTGATGATTTCAGTACTTAATTGCAGGTCTCCAGCAAGCGTCTATCGGCACTCGGTGCACATCTTTCTCTTGATAAAATATAAAAGATATAGTTGTCTTTCCTTCCCGGATACCTACTGCACACGAGCCCCCTTTCGGGATTGCACAACCACAGCTTGGCTGGACTGGCATCCTGTGTTAACATTAACATGACTTTGCAAACACAGCTCCCTGTCTCAGCAGATACACAAATTCTGATTGATTTGTCTTTCCTAGACCTCCTCCTGCGCTCAAACTCCCTCACCCTCACGATATTTCTTTTTTTTCTAATATGCTCTGTGTTCTATGTTCTTTTCATGAAATGAACTCCAAACTTGTTGCTAGTTGTGTAACTCTTGTCAAAACATTCAGGACACATCAGATACATTATCAGGTACATATCTTCGAGGATCTTCTCCAGGATTCTTTTGACCCAATCTAATCTGGAATGTCTGCTCTCTGTGCCTGGCTGCCATCCTGGGCCATCCACCCTGTAGTATCTCTTTACCTCTCTTCTCCATTGGATTTTTAATTTCCTGTCACCTTTGTCTTCCTATTTCGTAATAAAGCACATTGTGTAGTAGCATCCTGAGGATGGCTGCATGGGAGGTAAATTTTTTTGATAACTTACATGTTTGAAAATATTTTCATCTGTCTTCATATTTGATTGATGATTTGGTGGATATAAAATTCTGGATTGGGAATAATTCCTTCAGAATTCGGATCCATTTCTAGCTTCTAGTGTTGCTGTTGAAAGACCTGAAGCCATTCTGCTTCCTGATTCTGGGTAATTGGTTTCCACATCTCACCCCTCCAACTCCCTTTCCCTTCTAGAAGTGTGTAAGTTTGTCCTGAGTATTCTGAAATGTTCTAACAATGGTATGGATCTGTTTTATTCCATTCTGCTGGAATCCCTATGGGACTTTTAAAATAAGAAACTTGTGTCCACTTTAGGAAATTTTCTTGAATGATTTCATTGATTTACTTATGTATGACTACATAGGAATGTTTATGTATTTATACATATACATTTACACACAAATTTGTGTCAAGTCATGTGGCAGTAAAAATTGGATTGCTTCTCACCTTTCTCCGCTCCTGGATTGGAATTCCACTTTTTTATTTGGTGGATTCATTTACCACTTGTCCATCTACTTCCTGAGCTTCAGAAAATTTGCAGTTATGGTTTTCTCTATCCTTCTGTGCTCTTGACATGATGCTTTCAAAGAATTTTATTATTTTTAACATAATTTTTAAGAGGAACTGAAATCCTACATGAGTGCTTAATCCAGATGAGTGTTCAACTGCCCATCTTTTCTCAGAAGTCCTCCAAAAGTCTTCCAGAATCCGTTTTCTCCCTTCATCAGAGCTATACTGCTTACAGTCCATGCTCAAACGAATAATTAAAGAAAAAATTCATTCTCATTTCTTTTCTCTCTTAAAGAACACTTACACTCTTGTGGGGAGAAAGCTACTTGATAGACGTCATTTCTCCTGCACAGACAGGGCTGGTCCAGAGCACAGAAGCAACAGTCTGCTTTGCCACGTGACTTGACAAATCCTGGAAGGTTCCCCTAATTTCTCAACTATGCCAGAACCACTTTACATGTAATGTCCATGAATGGAAGAGATAACAAACAGTCAACACCACGCAGGTCACCTTGGGTGGCCCTGTAGTCCTCTGATATTCATCTGGCTGCCCATCTCAGACCAGTATGCTTGCCTTCTGGGTCATAAAGGAATAAAACACAGGGAAGGTGATTTTCAGAGACAGAGACAGAGCAAGTGTATCAGAGAAACCAAAAGAAATGGACAGAGAGGAAGCAGGAGGATAGAGATCACAGCAGGTAAATTAGTTGAGTGGTTATGGGTAGAGACCCAAAAAAGCCTAAAGTCAATCCAGTTACCACCTGTAATCCCTTTAGCAGATGAACTAGAGAAATAAGTGGGGCTTATTTGTCAAGATTTCTCATTCTAGATCATACTGTTAGTGCCTGAGGGGAGGGCCTACAAACAGTAGAAGAAAAAAGCATGGTGCAGCACAGAGTATAAACTCTGTAGTCAGATAAACCTGCTTCCAGTCTGAGCTTCATCATTAGCAGCAAAGTTGCTTCAACTTCCTTACTGTTAGAATGCAGGCAGTCCTCAGTTTGAAGGTGTTTTAAGAAACAGAGGAGCTGGAAGCCAATTTGCAGGTTTTTGGTTAAGTGTGCATTAAGCAGCCACTGTCATCGTTAGTGATGGTGGAAACGGACGTGCACCGCACCCCAGAACATATTCTGCGCCTGTGTCCACTGCCCATCCTTGAAAGGAGAATGTTCTCACTGAGATTGCTTAGAATTGCCAGTGCATGGTGGTCATAAAAAAGGGAACCAACTTTTAGTTGGTTTTCTTATTGCTTTTAAACTCTCTATAGACATCCAGATAAAAGACAGGACAGCAAGTTAAATTTAAATTTGAGATAAACAAGGAATAGTTGTGTGTGTGTGTGTTTTTTTTTTAGTGTAAGTGTATCCTGTGCAATATTTGAGACACACTCCTGCTAAAAACAAAAGGCTTGTTTATCGGAAATTCTGATTTAACTGAGCCTCCTGCATTTTATTTAATAAATCTAGCAACTCTAAGGTTACCTCCATATTGCATGCACTGGGGGCAGAATTGTAGCCATTCTAGTCTCCTGTTCCCCTGACTGTGCGTCTATTGCAAATTCAAAGGAACAGTCACCACACAGACCTTCTTTAAATCATCTTCTTTGCTTCCTGGGATGAACTCAGTAGGCAATCGCTTTTCCTAAATTCTGTTTTGGGGTCAGTAGTACTGACTGACTTAGTGTGCCAAAGGCTATACTTTCGTTCAAGTGGTGGATGGATACAGAGATTCCTGACCAAGGAGAAACCAACATGCTTGTAAGAAAGATGGAGTCAGAGAGGATGGTAGAGACTCGAACTTTCACTAGAGAACTGTTGAGTGGAGTCATGACACCTTTCCCACTACCCCCAGTAATGCAAACTTTAATATCCACTAGTAGATTAGCAATGACAGTTATTAGCATTTCTCCTTATTTTTCATGGCCAAATCTTGTTTAACTACAGTATTGAGGAGAGGAAAGGACATACCACACAACCCCAAATCAAAACGTAAAAGAAATAAAAGTGGTCATGGGCACGATGAAGTGCAAGTTCTGATGACCAGCCCTTCTGCCCTCCCTCCATCACTGGGGATGCCAATTCTACTGGAGACAGCTTCTCCCCCTTCCCGATGCCAACAGTGCTCAGAGCCTCAAACCCCGCCTCACACATCTCACCCTCCAGCACCTCACAGATATCAGCTCATCAGTGTATTTGCCCAAACAATTTATTGATTATGTTAAATGAGCTAAACAGCAAAGCAGAGGACTGTTTCTACCTTGCAGGAGACACAACAGGTGGTCTATGGCTTACCGTGTAGTTTCATATACGAAAGGTTTTCCAGCATGTAAAGAGTAGAGCTGACTTACTAATTGTTAAAAATAATATATTAACTTGAAAAAAAATACTACGACTAGTCCTTAACCTCACTAACCTACCTACCTAGAACTCAGAGTCGATTATAACTTTTTTTTTTTTAATCTAGTTCTAATTGTAAAAATTTCATATACATATCCCAATAGCTAGACTATTGCCTCTATACCAGTCTCTGCCCAGGGCCATGAGAAACTACCAGGTAAAAGGTTCTTATTTTCTGCTTTTATGTGTGGAGGTGTGTGGTTCCCTCCCCAATTCCTCCTCTTTTAGCTGATTATATTGGCATTGACTGTATGCCTCTAAATAATAAGAGTATTAATTTTGGGGTGGGTCTTTACCAGGGATTTGGGGCTAAAGGAAGGAATGAATTCGGTCTGCCTTCTTTACCTGGAAGACATACTGACCATAGTTTGGAAAACCTACAAACAACAACAACAAAACCCTACAACAAAAAGCCCCTCTCTTTCCTGAACTGTTACTTTCATGTGTGTATGAATTTAATATTCTCCTGTCCTCTCTATGTGGAAATACAATGTTCAGGTCCTAGTGTTGTACAAAACAGAGGTTCATCAGGATGGCTTTGGGCTAATTTGATCACTCCATTACAATGAGGACATTGGGATTGAAAATGCTTAAAGATGTGATGGATGTACTTTAATGTAAAGTTAGTTTGGAAATATTATTACCATTCAAACTTAGAATGAAGTTTTTTTTATAACAATTCTTGAATGCCTGGACTATGCATCTCACACAGGATCTCATTTAGAGAAAGCTTAAAAAGGTTAACAAGTTAGCATAAGTATTTGCAGGATAAACATGTCTAGAATGATAACAGATATCAAAAAGTCAACACAGACTCTTGCTTTTCTTAAACTGTCATATTCCCAAATATTTCTAAATGGTACAAAAGAAAGGACATGTTCAAATACATATTCTTAAATATTTAGAGAAAAGGACATCATGAGAATTATCTTAACCCACACACACTTGCATCTCAGCCAAGACTTTCAAATAAGCTGGAATATCTTCCACTGAGGGCTAACTATCAATTACATTTTCCCAAATTCATATATGGAATAACAGAGCTAATAATGCATCATTTTCAAGGCACGATTTAGTAATAGCTAGTTGATTAAATAGCCTATCTTTAATGACAGGGGATACTGAGTAACTATTGCTGGCTAATATGAGTGATTTAATTTTGTTTTTAAATTTTTCAGACCATGCTGACTTCTCAACATCTGTCTGAAGAGCTCCCCTCTCATTTTCCAAAAACAAACAAAAAAAATTAATTCAGCTTTCCAACTTCCATAGCCACAGTGACATTTTCATAATAAAATACTACCATAGGATCATATCAAATCAATATGGATTGGGGGTTTTGCCATTTTTTTTAATGTTTGTTTATTTTTGAGAGAGAGAAAGAGCGAGCATGAGCAGGGGAGGGGCAGAGAGATAGAGAGACACAGAATCTGAAGCGGGCTCTGAACTGACAGCAGTGAGCCCAACGCAGGGCTCAAATTCCCGAACCGTGAGATCATGACCTGAGCTAAAGTTGGTCGCTCAACCGACTGAGCCGTCCAGGTGGCTCTGTAGAACCTTTCTCAGAAAACACCAATTCACATTTCATGCAATACCGGTGAGCATCATCACTTGAGAAATCGTACATCTTATGGCCTCAGCAATGGTGTGCGTGTGTGTGTGTGTGTGTGTGTGTGTGTGTGTATCATTAGTATTAACTGCCACAATTAGGATACATTGCACAGTGCATTTGTTCCTATTGCTACTATAACAAATTATCATACACTTAACTGATTAAAACAAATGTATTAAATATATTACCTTATAGCTCTCTGTGTTAGAAGTCTAACATGGGTCTACTGGGCTGAAACCAAGGTGTGTTGACAGGGCTGCATTCCTTCCTGGGGGCTCTAGGGAAAATCTGCTCCTTGCCTTTTCCAGTGTTAGAGGCTTCCCACATTCCTTGGTTCACTGCCCACTTCTTCCATCTTCAAAGCCCACAACACTGCATTTCTCTGATCATTCCACTGTACTATCTCCCGCTGGCCACAGACAAGGAAAATTCTCAGTTTTTAAAGATTCATTTTAAAGATCCATGTGATTAGATTAGGCCCACTTGGATAGCCCAAGATAATCTCCCCATCTTAACATCGGCAAAGTTCCCTTTTGCCATGTAAGGTAACATGTTTCAGGGATTAGGGTTTGGACATTTTTGGGAACCATTATTCTGCCTACCACATATGGGTTGGTAAAAATACCTTGAGAGTTCTGACCAGTAGACAAGGCCAAAGAATAAGAAAGAGAGCAACTATTTCTACCATTTGTTTTTTCCTAATTGTGACTTATCACAGTATCAGGGAAGCTAAAATTATTGTCTGAGTAAGGGATACAGAACAGTAAACAAAATATGGGACACATTCCCAAGCACCAAGAATTGGGTTCTGTCACCACTAAGGTAGAGAAGAGAGTGCAAGTGCTCCGGGAATTTGATTCTCCACAAACATATCCAGCAGGCCTCTCAGCGATATGGGCCTGATTCTACAAGGTGTGCATTTTCCAATAAAAGGTATATACCCCTAATCAGCTTTACTGAAGTTTTCCTTATTAATGGACCATGCATTCATTACCTCCTCTGACATAGGCCCTATAATTCCCATTTCACAGGTAAGAAAAGGAATCTTCTTTATGGTTTTGTTACCTGACAAGATCCTGCTTCCACCAAACCAGTAAAAGTACATCATCTGATTCCAAAGCCCGAGTTCTTAATCCTACACAATAATTGTGTCTATTCACTTGTTTGTGTGTGTGTGTGTGTGTGTGTGTGTGTGTCTGTGTGTGTATTCACTTCTCACGACCCCTGTTTCCTATATGTCTTCCCCATCCCCAAGTAAATTTTCTCCTGTCTCTGATCTGAGGGTCTACACATGTGGCTCTAAGTGTGTGTGTGTGTGTGTGTGTGTGCACACACTCACTCATGCGCACATGTTCAGTAACTCTCTGTCATTGGCACCACCATGAGGCTTTCTGCCTTTAACACATAACTTACTGTTTTGATCTGGGTTCAAATATGGAGACCTCTGGGTCACAGGCAGGATAGATGACAAGTGCATGCCTTAGAGTCATATCTAGCTTCAAAATGTGGCTATATCATCACCTGTAATTTGGCAAGTTATGTGAACACCATGAACTTCAGTTTCCTCCTCCTAGGAGAGACTGATAATAGTATCTGCTTCATAGGGTCGTTGTAAAGATTAAAAGACATGATTGTGTAAAACATCTGATAGATAATAATCACACAAGAAACTGGCTGATACTATGATCATCAACTGCCTGCTCTTTTTATCTACATAAAAGTGCTATTCAAAGTTCTCGTTTCTACAAAAGATGCTTATCAGCAACATCTATTTGTATCACTGCCATTTGCACAACCAACGACTATAGTTTAATTCCCACCCTATTGCTAAGGTGTGGTTGAAACCAGTTTTCTTCTAAAGGGCTATGCCTGCCTGGAGAAATGGGGCCTGAGATGTCTTGAAATTTGCTAATCACATCTGGTTTAGCTTTAGACATTTTCTGGGGTTTTGCCAGCAGCCACGACATTTTAATGGCTACAATAAACCTCAAAGCCTCATCAAATCTTTGCTGTATGTGTGAAAATTATGTCCTCTTCAATTAAACATTCAATCTAGGCTCACACCAAGGCCTTATGGAAAAGGAGGTGGAACCTGAATGGGAAGGGAGATGAAACAGACCGCCACGACTCCGGCCATCTTGCCAGATGGCATTTAGGAGAAAAAGAAATTCATTAGAGAACCGATGGTCTGTATTTTCTTTAAATATTTACTAGGTACCTTTCATGTGTTAAAAACACTGGCATCTCGAAAGATTAGCAGGGCATTTTTGTTTAAATATCCAATGTGGGGGGGCTGGAGGGGAGTCCCACTTTTCCCTTTTGCCTTGTGGTGCTTCACATCTCTTGGTGAAGTCTAATACAAAGGAGAAAAACAACTGAGGTAATGTTTAGTTTCCCCTCACAGGGTGGGTCCTCCAGCTCCAGAAGCTCTTGCAGCTCCCTAAAATGACTGAGGAAAAGTCAGTTGAATACGGAGGGATGTGGAATGGCACCTGAGATCGCCCTGGAGAAAATAAGGTATGCTAAAGGGGATGCTCTGTGGGAACACCTGCCTCTCCACTGTCTTCCCAATTCACTCTTCTCATCCCTTTGTTACCATCATCAAACACTTGCAGAAGTCAAAGGGAGGTGCCTGAAAGAGGCCGCAGGAGAGGAGGAAAGGTCACACATACACCAGGTTTCTGCTCACAAAACGACACAAGACAGCAAAGGGCCAGGAGACCAGGGGGGAGTCGTATTCAGGGACAGCCACGGAGTGAAAGGCATGGCTCTTCTTGGCCACAGCTAAGCTTGCAGCCATCCTGGGGACTGGCCTGGGCCCTAATCCTGCCATTGGAGAGCGACAGAAACCTGCTGCAGGACGCTTCACTTTGTTTCATCACAGTGAGAGTCCAGCCCCTCATCTCAGACAAGGATAAAACTGTCAGTGGTTTTTTCTGGTTTTGTTTTTTTTTTTTTTATGAAAGGGAAAAGGATAACCACAAGTTCATATATCACATTCCTAAATGAAGCATCCATTTGGTTGCATTCACGCTCTTAACCACATCAACAGGAGGGAAAAAAATCCACATGTTCCTTTAAAAATAATTTACAAGGTAGAAATATTCACTTGTAACCGCTCTCCTTATTTAAGCAAGTTTTATGCCCAAAATAAAGCTAAATGGCTCTCCCCACCACCAGGGATCTGTCCCACTTCACTTCCATTTCCAGGCTGCTCTCTGTCTAAGACTTGGGTTTCTGAGCGCCCTTTCACAATAAACATTTTTAAAATGTTTATTTTATGTCTTAGTGTAAAAATATTCCTGGTTCAAGCTCTTCATTTCCTCAAGCTCTCCTTTTGGCACTCTGAGCTCCATTTCCACATTAACACGCTCCCTAAATCCTCCGTGGAGCTCTTCAATTGGAGTTAGACAAGCTCCAATGCAAGTATTTATATTCTTGGACAAGGAGATGTCTCCACAGTGAAAACACAAGACTCTAGCAATGCCAAAGGAAAATTCCTGCTCGAGAGAGACATATTTTCACCTTAAAAAAAAAAAAAAAAAAAACAACCTAAAAGGGGCTTTCAGCATGTTGTTGTGAATAATTCAAAATGTAAATAAACTAAAAGAGAATGTTGACTATGGGTCCTGACATCTTTATTAGACTCCTACACGTGAACCACGTATATAGGGGTGTGTGTGGCCGCACGCATGTGTGCGCACATGTGACATGTTTCAGGCGGCACAATAACCTGGCTTAGAAACTGCATGAGTTCTAATCACATAGACCTGATTAGAGCCCAGTAAATCTGCCTCTCACCGGCTGTGTGAATGTAACTTCCCTGAACTTCATCTTTCTCCTCTGTAAAATGGAGTTGGTATACAGTTCCTGCTTATTGGGGTTGCCGTAATAATTATACGAGACAACAATAAGCATTTAATAAAGAGCTGCTGCTATTGTTATTAAAATGATCATCTGTAATATGTTGGAAAATGTAGATGTAAAAGATGTGGATATAAAAAGCACTAATTAACACTAATCAAACATAGCGCCTCCAAACAGAGCATAAGAGATGGAGAGCTTCAGGAGGAATTGAAGTCTGAGCCAATTCCCTTCCATGAACCAGACATACATCCTCCTCCTCAATCATTAAAAAAAAAAAAAGAAGGCTTAGCTATTATCATAATAACAGAACAGTTCCTGTTACCTTCTAGTTGCCTCTTCAGTTTTCGCAAATCTTTTATGAGGTCTTCAAACTTGACTTGGGAAGCCAGAAAGAAATCTTGTGGTTCAGGCAGAGGGAAAATACTCTTTTCTGTTCCTGCTTCCTAAAAGACATGGTTAACAAAGTATGTTATACTTCCCCAATTGTCACTATCAATTGAAATTCCAAAGCATCTTTTATTGAATGTGCAAATAAGAATCTGAGAAACGCTCCTTGGCCATTCCTAAGTTTGGACCTGGTTACTTTGAAATGCTTTCGTGTCTTCCACAATATCATTTTGGTCCTACTGCCACTGAGGGCTGGGTTCTATTTTGCCTCACGAATAGAAGAGAAAATTGTCAGGTATGCCCTGATCTTGGACGCCGTCCTCTCATGGAAAAAGGCACAGGAGGAACACATGAAAGTACTTAAAGTCCCTGTTTGAGCTTCACGTGGTAGCAATTAGATAGCTCATCTTTGGGGTATGCCAACTGGTGTGCGTTGGAAGGGGCTGAACAAGAAGGCACTACAATGGAAGAAACAATCACCGTCCCTTCTGCTGTGACCTGCCCTCAGCTGCAGCTTTAAGCTCCAGAGGGTGTGTGTGGGGGATCAAGTTCTTCACATATATGTAAAGACTTCCCAAACGTTCTTTGGCTTATCTTTGTATATACTTGCTGAGGGCCTGGTTTGCCATAGTTTTTGACAAGCTCCCCGACTATACGTCATAGAGGATCTAAGCTGAGAAATACCTTGAGGGACACAAGTTTCAGGCGTATGGAAAGATAAGCTGAGCCTCAAATATCTTTTCCAGTCTATCCTGCTTTGTCCCTGAGTTGTTTAACATAAGCCCTGCATCTTGCATATCTCAGGCAGTCTTCAGTTATTCCTCTCTCCACACAGGCTGTTTTGCCAGCTTTCCTTCACATTCCATCTTTCCTTCTGCCATTAGGACTAATTCCAAACTCTGAAACTGCTTTATAAGGCACTTTATGATCTGGCCTCTTCCACCCTCAGTCTTCTTCCACCTTCCCCCTATCTCTAACTCCCTCTCCTAAACGTTCATAAAATAACAGAACAGGCCACAATCTCTTGTCTCTGGGCTTTTGTCTATAAAACTGTCCCTTTCTAATTCTTCTGTAGAAACTCCTCACACCTGCATGTGTTCATATCATTCTTCAAGTCTCAAAACAGGTATCACTTCCTCAAAGATTGCCTCTAACCCTCAGCACCTGGGTGTTTACAAGGGCCCCCTGCTGTTTACCGTTGTCACGGAGCTTATCGATGTCAATTTCAAAATTGCCGTGTTAACTTAGAGGCTTCTCCCGCTAGACTGCAAGCACTGTGAGGGCAGGTACTGTATATAGCTCTCAGTACAGCATACAACACGTGGCATATCAAACTTTGTTTGGCACCTATAAAAACACTGTTCTGCAAAGTGTGTACCTTGAGCAGGAGACATTTCAGTTACTGTCATTTTTTCTTATGGTTTCTGGAATTCCCTTCCTTTAAGACCTTTAGCTCCATTTGAGATGCTAAGAAAGGGTGGTTTTCCTCATTTTATTGAAACATTCTGCAAGATCAGTGTGCTTTTTTCCCCATCTCTCTATACTTATTTTACTGCTTTCAAAACAACGAAGTAGTACTTGCGACAGGATGGAACACCATCTAAGATGCTTGTCGAGAAGCTCCATGGCAATCTACATTGGAAGAACTCATGCATGTTATCTCTATTTTCTAAAACTTTTTTTTATCAGATTCAGCGCTGGCTTCAATTTTTTTTTTTTAAGCTAGAAAAAGAAAAAGTGCTACTGAGCAAATCCGCCTGGTAGCCTCTCTTGAGAAAGCTGCTCCGTTAGAGCTCAAAAGACATGGCTCTAGATGGATTTCTGTAAGCTTCACAAACCTGGACTTGGACCCCAAACCAGCATGAGTAGAAGGAGGCTTGGAACAGGAGTCACCTTTCTCCTGCTAATTGCTCATCCCAACTAACCACAAAAATCATCACTTATGCTCCTATGGGGAGGGGATAGCTTAATAAATCACATAATTCTATACTCTTGCTGAGTGAAATGAATTTTTGCACTGTGAAACTCAGGAGAGCACCACACAAATGTTGACTTCTGATTTTTCCCATACTGAGCCATCCCATGTTGGAAACTATTCTTACTGGAAGATTTTCCTCTGTGAAGTCGATTCCACTAGGTTTAGCGCTCCTTGAGGGTCACATTTCATTGGCAAATTTCAGCCTTCCTACACAATGCATCTGACTTGGCTGTGTAGATGCTACAGACACTACAAGATAAATCTGGTTATGCTAAGCCTAGATCAGAAATGTTACCTCTCAAGATTCTTCTGGATAATTCTGCTGCCCTACTAGTACCTGCTGCCAGAACTTTGGGTATAAACCTATTGCCTGAAGCTTCAACATGTCTGCCCCCTCTACCAGAATAAAGCTCTCACCTCTTTGCACCTAATTATTTGCAAATGTCACTTATTGCACTCTTGCGGATATTTACAGCAGATTCAACCTAGTAAGTATTTGTCAGACACCTAAATTACGGATGCTACAAAACAGACAACAATGAGTTTTGGAACTCAAGGAGCAATGCCAGACTAACAATTAATTGCTCAATGATATCTACATGCAAGGCAGAATAAGACGTATCAAGACAGAAGTTCAAACCAAGTGTTCCCCGGCTTCAAAGGATTAATAGATAAGGAAGTGAAAAAAGATTTCATGGAAGAAGGGAAGAACAGTTGTACTATTTTGTACCATTTTTCATTTTATCTTTCTTCCCTTTTACAAAAGTGACATGTGTTCATTATGTCTAATTGAAAGACAGAAGAAAGTTAAAATCTTTTCCACCCAGAGATAATCAAACATTTTTTCATATCTCTGGTATCCTAGGTTTTTCTGTGTGTTTATGTATATTTATATTTACATATTTGAAATTATATATTGTTTTAAACCCATGTTTATAATATAAAAGCAGATCAAGAGTATTTTCTAATGCCACTAGATTTTCTCCTACATACTTTCCATGGCAGTGTAGTATTCCATCTTGTAACTCTAGCATAATTGACGTGGTCTTAGTCTCTACCTTTGGACGCCTCCCCAAAATCTTGCTATATTTTGTTATTACAAATTATTATAAGTATAATGTGATACATATCTTTATTTATTTCCTTAGGATAAAAATTCCTAGAAATATTATATAGATTTCTAGGGCTTCTGATACAGAAAGGTCAAAGTCTTGCTAAGCTATACTGTACATTTGCATGAATGAGGAAATGTGTCCCCCATAAGTAGGTACAGCTCCGTGGGGAAACAGATTGGCAAGCACGTGCCATCTTCATGTGAATTCTTTTAAAGGTGCCCTTTATAGGACACAGTTTGGTGAGTCAAGGGCAGTCTAGATATGGGTCCCATTATACATGGAGATCTTAAACAGGGAAGAAGTCCATCAGCCATTTGTGATAGTCCTGATAAAGTTTTGATCAATTTGTACCGCTAGGTCTATGTATCTAGCTGGCGATTTATATCTTCTGTTTGCTTTTTGCTTTTGTTTTTGTGTTTTTGGGAAATTACCTGCAGGCTCTTGTACCAATTTTTTTTTTTTTTTTAATGAGAGGGGACCAGTTGTCCTTTCCATGTCATTTCTGAAAAGCTTGTTACCTATTAGGTTGCAAACATATGTGTTGCTACTGGGAGCTTTCTCCCAAAAGTGAATTTATTATTTCAAGAGAGTATTAATAAGACAGAAGCTTAATATAAAGAGACTGGTGATGAGAAGAGGTCCAGTCAGGGAGAACATTGGATATAAAAACACATCAGTGGGGCACCTGGGTGGCTCAGCTGGTTGAGCGTCTGACTTCAGCTCAGGTCATGATCTCACAGTTCATGGGTTTGAGCCCCGCATCGGGCTCTGTGCTAACAGCTTAGAGACTGGAGCCTGCTTCAGATTCTGTGTCTCCCTCTCTCTCTCTGCCCCTCCCCTGCTCACACTCTGTCAATCTTTCTTTCAAAAAATAAATAAACATTTTAAAAAATTAAAAAAAAATAAAAACACACCAGTGAGAAAACACAGGGTGTGTTTGGAAAACATGGGGTCTTAAGTCACAGACTACATGTAAGGGGAAAATGGAAAAAAAAAAAAAAAAGCATGGTTGTAAAAGACTGGAATTAAATTGGGTAGAGTATTAATTCAGTTGAAAATGGGGAGTCATTTCTGTTTTTGAGTAACAGAGTGATGCAGTAGGACCGGAACTATAAAAACTGATTGGGCCTTGGGCATGGGATGGACTGGAAAAGGAGCAACCGGGTGTGGGGAGACAAGCTGGGAAGCAACCAGAATAGTCCAGGTGAGTTCCCTTAAAGCCTGGGTGAGTGGGGCAGAGGGATGAAAAACAAGAAAGAAACATGAGAAACAATTTAGTCGAAGGACAGAGAGGAACCAAAGAGGAGCAGAAACTTCATGCTTGAATGACCGAAATGATAATCTCCTCATTAGAAACAGGAGAAGTTTGAGGAGGGGGGTTGGGAGATGATTCATTTCAGAGACACTGAGAACAGACAGATGAGGAGGGGAGGATAGAAGCCTAGAGACTTCATCAGTGCCTAGCTTGTCTTCTGGATGGAATCATAGGCCTTTTGAAAACAAGGCCCTGGAATCCTTACTTTTCTTCCCTTGGAGCCTAGGAAAAACCCTGCTTGAGTGGACAGCTAAGCAGGAGTCCTGACAACATTTTCCTGAGACTTTTCCCATTCATATTGATTGCTAGATTTCCCAACACCTTACAACAGTACCTCTTTCTTCTCAAAGTTAGGACTCCTTGTTCTCAATTTAATGAGAAGGAATTAAACATAGAAAATTGTGCTCAGGTGGATTCTCACTGAAATTTTTATTTCTAATTGCAAATGTAATCTGAGCAGAGAGGATGGATTTCAAATTCCACTTCTTCAACTTGTTCACAGATGAACATTACTGATAAGGTACTGGGTATTACTGCATCTTGATTTCCTACATTTTGGTCTGCAGCCCAGAGCCAGTTTCAGAGACAACCAATTACTGAATGGATATAGATTTCACAAAGACCCCCACGATCTGGTTAGAAGGCATTGGGGGTCTCTCTGAAACTGTGTTATAGAGTGGATTAAGAGTCAGTAGATTGAGAGGCACTGAATAATGCTTCTCTTTACAAGAGTCAACTAAACTTTCTTGGCTTCAGCATTCCCATCTGTAAACCAAGGAGGCTGGATAGCTCTCAAATTCTATGTTGGACTTGAAATTCATCCACCCATCCATCATCTAATTTCTGAATGCCAACAATGTGTAAGAGTTGAAACCCCATTAGTGTAGTTTTCCACATAATGCTATTTCTTACCTGATCATAGTAACGCAGGTAATATTTCACGACATAGTCCACCAGATTAATCCCATTATCCTAGGTTTAAAAGAGAAGCTTAAATGAAAATCATTCACATGAGACTAACATATTATATAGTTGAGTACTGAAATCTCAGTTTGTGACCCTGAAACTTTTAATTTGCAATACCTGGTCCTAATTCTGTTTGCGCCTGGCAAGATTTCCCTCTCTCCTCTTTGTCCAGCAATTTTTTTTATGACATCTATACATCTATGACACTCCACTATTCTTTGTGGGGGTGAAAAAAAAAAGAATCAAATAGATAATTCATAAGACCTCTGAGGTAATGACTAAAACAAACAAACAAACATATACACGGTCTCATTATTTTCTGGCATAAAGCCAAGACAGGAGGGGGTGGGGGAGTGCCAAAGGGAACCAGGGACTAGAACAGAAAACCATCCCTCCCTTCCCACCTTTCAAAAAATGTGTGTTCTTAATGGCGTGAAAAACAATCAGGACAGCTTAAAAGGAGCGCCATGCCACTTTATGACCCTGGGAGGCCAGGGGCAAGCAGGCCCTCCCACAAGGCAGCCTTTGTGTCTTGTTCACATGGGTCTAATTCTAATTTGCCAGTGTGTTTCCCCTCCCTTCACTGCCCCTGCTCCCCATGGGACGCCTAGATATGGGCTGGTTGTTTCTAAAGAGAAAGCTCTGCAGGGGTGTGGAGCCAAATGATAATCAGGCTCAGAGAGTTTGACAGTAGACCCTCGGCCCAATTGTTGTGGGCCAAAGAATAATTCAAATGCTCAGCTCAACTGGTGATTCAACATTGCTCCCTACTCAGGAATGAGTAAATTACAAGTAGTCAACACTAAATTCAAACAGACTCAAGCCTTGTGCTATGGCTGATACTGCGTGCTGTTTTCCTCTCTCATTACAGTTCAACGTCCAATTGCATTCTTTTAGAACAAACCAATATTGGGGATTTTGTCGTCTCTGTAAGATCAAACATGAAAAACCAATTTTTACCCAAAAGTCAAAAGAAAGCAAAGAAAAAGTTTATTGTTAAAGGGAGAAAAGAGATGAATGGAGCAACCAAGAAAACATATAGATATGTCTAAATTAAAGGTATAGAAGGAATATAGTGGCAAATCATAGAATCTTGTTGTGAGAAATAAGTACCCGACTTTTGACGTCCTTGAGTTTGGGCAGAATTTCTAAGCTATATCCATCTGCTTGTCCCCGAGTTCTATTTCCTCCATTCATGTAATTTCCAAAAGCCAGAATGAGCGCTAAAATATCCTTCACACTCTTCATGTGCAGCAAGCCCTGTGACAGCAAATACCGATTATTACAGAGCTGGACTTCAAAGGTACCTATGTTCATTCAACAACAAATATTTACTGAGTAGCCATCAGGCTATTTGGTGGCTGGACTGACAGCTGGCGAAATGGAAAATTTCTATCCTTTCAACGAACTGAAAGTCATCATTTTCTATCCTTTCAATGAATTACGCACTGCATGTCTTAATAGTGAGGACTAAATATTAGTATTTCTATTGGAGCCAGTTTTATTTTTTAAATATTTATTTTAAATATGTAAATTTTATGTAAATGGAACAAAGAGACTTGGTAGAGTTACACTTTACATCTGATGACTTCTAAGTAGAAATGGGTCTGCTATCATTTGAGGATCTGTTTTTGGACAATGTATCTGTATAAACAGTACAGTTAAATGTCGGGCAAGTTTAATACCAAGTCTATTCTTCTTTATCCCTGGGTGTAGTCCTCAGAGATAAACTATAATAATGTATTTCCAGGCCATAGGTTATGTTCTTTAAGTATCTGCAGAGATGTCTATTAACTTTCACAATTTCAAGCTGCTTAGGGTTTTCTTCAGCTCCTCGTACCATTTATTTTTCCTCTTTTTTTCTCAAAGTGCAAAATTTTCAGGTTGGTACTTTTTCCCCCTTCTCCAAGTCTGAGTTGACTTTGTTTTCCTTTATTGTAGGGTAAAGAAAGAAAGGGAATTGCAGCTCCAGGGCAACCTCTGTTCCTTCCTTTTTAGGGTGTTATCAGAGGGTGTCTATTATTCCTTGGTCATATTTCTACTTTCTTTATTGAAGCATTTTGTATTTTTTTTAAATTTTTTTTCAACGTTTTTATTTATTTTTGGGACAGAGAGAGACAGAGCATGAATGGGGGAGGGGCAGAGAGAGAGGGAGACACAGAATCGGAAACAGGCTCCAGGCTCTGAGCCATCAGCCCAGAGCCTGATGCGGGGCTCGGACTCACGGACCGCGAGATCGTGACCTGGCTGAAGTCGGCGCTTAACCAACTGCGCCACCTAGGCGCCCCAAGCATTTTGTATTTTTGAAGGAAAAGAATCATGCCTTCAGAGAAGAACTCAATACTACATATGTGTGGAGAGGATTATCATGTTCTTAGGGACATGGGTCATTGTGAGGAAAAAAACAAACGAACAAACATTAGAATTTACAAAGAATACCAGTGTGGTAAAGCCAACAAAAATGTATTTGCCCACCACTTATTATCACAGTCATTTATTTTGCTTATCAAGTCTCTAGAATCTTCTTATTTCACTGTGTGGACACATGTCAGATGATCAGGTGCATGGGTCTCAAGCAAAATCTCTTGCAATCCAGTCAGTCAAGTAGCAAACACACTACACTTTTTAGGTTGTTTTTAAGAGGCCAATATGTACCTTAGAAGGTATCTGTGATATTTAAGAATCCATCTGTAGAAGTGTCATTTTTTTTCCTCCTTCTCCCTGTCAGTCTGCACCTGACTTTCTTTCTCTCTCTTCCTCCCTCCCTCACCTGCATGCACACACATACTCAGGATAATCATCACAGCTCTGCTTAGCAAAACACACAGTCTTAAATCCAAAGGTTTTCTACAAAGGGATTCTAGTTGATTCTCCCACTCCCTGCTTCCTTCTTTACCCTCAATAAGGGCAAAACCACCCTCTTAAATTAGATAGCAAACATACCTTAGAAGCTCTTGTGATGATCTCTACCTTTCGATGCAAGGAGGTGATACTCTCAGAAAAGACAGATCTGAAGATTATGCACTGGGCCCGTTCAGCAAAATTAGGTATCTGGGCTAACTCGTGTAAAAATCTGTAAAAATTAATAACGGATCATCTCGCTTCACACACACTCACAAAGAAAAAAAAAAAACAGTTGAAAAAGATCTACCATGAGAGCATTCTTTACTTGATTGTGTCAATTTTAACAATTATAAAATGTACCTGACAGGCAGACCTAACACTTCCAAGGGTGTGTGTTATATTGTTGACAACCAAGCCATTTTTTAAATGAGCTTCTAGGATGGTATATAAATGTACGGTGTATACATTACTTTAGGCACAGAGTGCTAATGCAATTATCCTGAACCACAAAGAGTTATCTCCTGCTATGCCAATAGGAGCGTTACCTTTAGTATATGAAAATAAATAATGAACTCCCTTTATAACGCAGCATTCTCTAAGGGTCTATTTAACACAGGCACAGTAAAGTGAAGGCTTGAGGCAGATGTCTGTAGAGAAGTGACAAAATGTTTCTTCCTGAGGTGAGATTACTATTATTTGTTGCTCACTGAATTCGATAACAGTCTACAGTGACCCTATTCTACAGATATTTGTTTACTTTCCCACATCAACTTGCCTATGAAGACAGAGTTTACGGCTCAGTGTGTGGAACAAAGCAAGCACTCATTAAGTAGACATCAGTGTTAAAAACTACAGTAAGACAGATTTTAAAAGCTAAAGGTGAGTGCTAATGTACACACAGAAGCTCACTGTCTGAGCAGCTGGGCACTGGTGCCCTTTGCAAAATTAAGTTGGAAGAGCTACCTACTCTCCAGGCCAACCACCAGAAGAAGGGGTATAAACTAAAATGGGCGGAAAGAGTTGGACACGAATTCAGAGAAGGAGAAAATCCACTAACAGCTATTAAATTCAGTGTGGGGCTGAAATGATGATTAACTGATATTTCTGAAAGCCTTGGTCAACGCATAACATCATTACTTTGACATTTTGCAATCTCTCACCAAGAATGCTTTTCCATAGGAGCAAAGCTGAACCCTTCTTTCCATACCCAAAGAAGTTTCCTTCGCTGGTACTTGGTGCCTCTTTTACTTTGTTTTTAGGAGGACTTGGGTTTTGATAAGATTTTAATTATCAGCTGTTTTTTTTTTTTTTGTTTTGTTTTTTAATCCTATATCCAGGTCATGGTCCTTTTTCTTTTCTTTCCTCTCTTTTTTTTTTTTTTTTTTAAAGTAATCTCTATGCCCATTTGTGAGGCTTGAACTCACAACCCTGAGATCAAGAGTAGCCAGCAATACTGACTGAGACAGCCAGGCGCCCTCTTCTTCTTCTTCTTTTTTTAAATGACAGTGAGATGAACCAAAGAATGCACATAAAACTAAAGATACCTTTGTTTTTTAAAGTTCTGTAAATCTGATTATTATGAAAACCATGTTGGAAACCCATATAATAGTGGAAACCCATAGAAATTCTGAGTTAAAATGAGATGAAAACTTGTATTTGTTATGTAAATTGTTTCTCACAGAATTAGCATTAAAGCATTGATTCACTTGTGACCGAAATCAGGAGTGTCACCAGTTTTCACAAATATAAGCAGTGAAAAGCTGTTGGGACTAGCAGCATCTGGTCCTCATGGGGCTGTCGGGAAGTTTTGTTTATACAGACAATGCTGAGAGCTAACTCAAGGGCCACACCCTGCCTTTCTCCTTTCCCAGCAGTGACCGAAAGACACTCCTCCCCAAGTAGGTTCCAGATCCCCAGAGTACGTACACTTTCTAGTTTAAATAAACAGAGTGAGTTACGCGTTTGTGGAGACTGTGTGAGAGAAGATACAGATGGACACCTCAGCTATCCAACGAGGACGCAGGTGAAAAAGACAGAATGCTGGATGTACAGTTACTTAGAACAAGCCTCAAGAAAGGAGGTTTGGGACTAGTATAAGGAGACAAGCCCCTAGGCTCATCAACTTCCTGTTACCCAGGATAGAGTGGAAAGGAACTACAAGGTTCTCCAGGACCAAGGCCTCACTGGGATTAGGAACTAGACTAGGAGGGTTCTCAGAGAACCTTAAAGATCCAGAGACCTGTGCATGAAGAAGGGTCTGAAACGCATATCCAGAGTTAGAGGAGGGAAGGGAAATTCAAGTTTACATGACTTTTGGATACAACTGTGGGGAATGTGTCACCGAAAATTAATGCCAGAGTAGCAGTCACCAAGAATTTCAGTCAGTCCCGTAGACATGTAGGAAGCATTCACAGTGTGTCAGGTACCATGCTAAGACCTTAGAAGAGGATTTAACTTACACACAATTCCTTCCTGGTAATCTGAAAAATAAAGCACCCATTGCTGCAGGGTATAGTAAATATTTTCAGTGATGGGGCCTATGAGAGCCATGTGCAGGCCATCTAAGTCAGAGCCCTCGACAGACAATGTCAGCCAAGGTTCCCTGGAGCCCTCTGGCGCTTGCACAGGACACATGTGACCAACTCTCAGGGCAGGCCCAGACAGGATGAATGGTGTTTGTGGGAGAAGACAACCAGAACTCAGATGCTAAAATGGAGATTTGCGTTCTAAAATAAAGACTTTTAAAGGATTTCAAACAGAGAGGTGATACTTTGAGTTTTTTGTTTTAAGAAAATCACCATGGCAGTGGCTTGGCCGGTGAGTTGAAGGGGACAGCAGATTTGACGCTGAAAGACCTCCAGGGCTGCAGCCACACTGTTCTCAGAGGGCAGGGAAGGGGGTCTGTGGTGTGAAGGGAGAGAGGCAGATACATGAGAAAGGCTACTTGGGCAGCAGGAACCAGAGTAACTGACCAACCCCGAGGGATGCTGGGAAGCATCCAGGAGGACTTGCAGGTTTTTGGCTTGGACACCTGGTGGAATGTGAAGATAAGAATTACTGGAGACATAAATTAGAGAAGACTGCGATTTTATGTTACTTTCTGTTCTAAAATAGCCGTGCGAAGGCCTGAGGAAGAGCACCACAGATACCTCCTTTCCCATTTATCTGGAAGAGTACCAGAGGCATAAGTAACCTCAAGGGCTATGAGGCAAGTGGCTGATAAATATCTTATTCCCCCCAGCTGTGCTTTATACTCTCCCCCTACAAGCAGGGATAAGAACTCTTTTTACAAATCTCCAAGTATATGTCTGGGGCATTGGGCCTTGGTACTTATGGATACGTATAGATTTACTTCCTGTCAGACTAATCTAACTTTATAACCTAGGGCCAGGTATAAAGAGGACTAAACAACAGCAAAGTAGCCACAAACTAGGGATCTTCTCATTCTTTCCCAGGGCAGGTTCATTTTCCCAGGAAGGGCTGCAACTCCAGTCTGTCTTTAGGAGAGAAGTTCTACACATGATATTGTGTGGCTCCCCATCCACAGCACCAACTCAGCTGACAGGTGGAATGAGGCAATACGGCCCACTGTTTCAAGGGACTAATGTTTAATTGATCATTCCCTAAACCCCCAAATGGTACCATCTCAGGGCTGTGTGCACAGGGCTGTGTACACAGTGGGATGTACACGGTTCCTCCACAGGGGAGTACACTCACAGAGCCTTGTTTTACCAAGTCAGTGTGTTTGTGAGGGTGCTGAGGAGACTGGGGACCCTGAGTGGGGCATCCCAATAGGCTTTACATGGTGTCCTCTATCCAGGCCGCAAAAGGCATGTGTTTGGCCAACTCAAATCCAATAGAGCTCACCTCATCTCACCACCATCCCAAGGCAGAATGCAAAGAATTGAAGGCCATCCTTGGAGGGAGTGCTTCTCAGACAGCCCAGGCCCAAGAAGATGGCACCTCTATGTGAAATGGCTTTCTAAATCTGGCCGTGAGCTACAAGAAAGCTGATGAGGTGAGTGATGAGGCCAACCTCTCCCTGCCCTGATTTATAGGACTGGGCATCATAGGGATCTCAGAAAATTTCAATGTTGAAACTATAAATGATTCATATTTTCCAGTATGTAAAACATGCTTATAGTCGACTAACTTGGAGCTAATGGCAAATAACTTGGCAGGAAATCAGACCCTGGCTAAAATCAAACAAACGCTGCACTATGCAGGAGGTCAACAGCAAAGGTGAATTCACTCAGGCCTGAAGCCCCTACCCCTGTGCACCTCACCCTCTAGCAGCTGAGCCTGAGCACATCACCTTACCAGGACAACGCGACAGTCCTCTTTGCTGCCAGTAATTGCTTAGCATCTTTGGGAAGCCACTGCAATGACTACTTATAATAAGCCTTGAAAATGTTCTCTTACCCAGATCATCAGTATCCATATCATCAGATCAACATCAGCAGGGATAATAAGTTTATCTGTTAACTACCTGCCACCATTATTCTGTGTCCTGGCAATTTATCTTGAAAAATAATGCTAGAAAGACATTAACCCAAAAGGATAAGGGGAACACTTCCAGTTGTAGAAACCCACTGTTCATTTCACTGGGTCAGCCATTCCCAGCGCATGGAGCCAGCGTTGGCAAATTATAGCCCACAGGCCAAATACAGCTCATCACTTGTTTTTGTATGGCCTGCCACCTAAGAATAGTTTTCATATTTTTAAATGGTTGAAAAAGAATCAATAGAAAGATAACATTTTATGACATCTACACAAATAGTATGAAATTGAAATTCCAGTGTCCATAAACAAAACTCTACTGATGCACAGTCATGCCCATTTGTTTGGTTGCTTTTGCACTACAACAGGTTTAAGTACTTCCAACAAAGCCTAAAATACTATTTGATTTTTTTTTACATGAAAAGCTTGTGAACTCCAGGCTTAGAGATCATTGCCCAGCGTGGCATGGTTGGCCACTACTCAAATGCTTGATATGCCCTATTGTCCCTGTTAAGGACTGAATGTTTGTGTTCCCCCAAAGCGTATATGTTGAAATCCTAACCCCCAATGTGATGGTATAAGGAGGTAGGGCCTTTAGGAGGTAATTAAGTCAGGAGGGTTGAGACCTTGAGTGAAATCAGTGCCTTAGGAGAAGAGACATAAGACCTTGCTTCCTTCTTTTTGCTTTCCGCCATGTGAGGATACCAAGAGAAGTTAGCAGTCTACATTCTGAAAGAGGGTTCTCACCAAAACCCAACTGTAATGGTACCTCCATCTCAGACTTCCAATCTCCAGAACTGTGACAAATAAATCTCTGTTGTTTATTAAGTCATCCTTTGGGTTACTTTGTTATAGCAGCCTAGGCTAAGACAGTCTTCAAATACTCCCCATGGACTTGTCGATGTCTAAACATCCCATTATTAGTCACTTCACATTCAGTCATTAGCACCTTAGTGGGAATTAATCTGTTATATTAGGAAACATGACTTGGGAGTGGACCACAGGATTGGTCAGGGGCAGGAGTTGGTAGGGAGGGTAGCTCAAGTTGCCAGACCAAAAGGGCAGTAGAACCCCATCTGCAATGATTCACAATATTCCTGGGCTTCATGAAATAACTTGGGAAGGGGCAGGGGTGGCATGGGGAGTGGTTCCTATGCTCCATGTGAGAACAATTCATCTAAGGTTTCCCAAATTATCATGAAGGCTTCTCAATAACCGAATAAACCTAGAAATCATCCACCCAGTCATTTAGAGGTATTTTCCTGGACCTGAATGCCCAGGCAGTCCAAGAGGAGTGGGGCATTCTAGGGGACCCAAGCTCAAGGCACAAAAGTTTCAACACAAGCCAAAGAAACTTAGATGTCTCTAGGGCTCACTTGTTCCCCGAAACCTGATTGCTTAGTTTCTTCTTTGTTTTTTACCACTCACCTCATCTCCAGGCTGAGGGGAGTGGCCTGAACTGGATACCAAGCACTCAAGGGTGGCAATAGGCAAAGGATGTTGCTGTCCACTCTGGACCCATTCCACATCCTCAATCCTGGGCCATGAAAAGCTAGCTGGGGCCCAAGGGCTGCAGAACCCCATGTACTTAGCTGTGGTTTGCAGACCCCAAGGGCTTAGTCAAGGCAAGAGCCACTCAGTTACTCATCGGAGGTCTAGGTGTTCAAAGGCTGTGGCATGACAACCCAAACCATAGAGCAAACAACTCTAGATAGTGAACAGAGTGACGAACAAGCACGTGCAAAGATGATAAAAAGGTCACCTGTAAATTGGGCAGAGCAGGTGGAGAGATTCGGGGGAAAGCTGGCACATTCAGACTACATTTACCGGACACGACATTTAGGAAAATCCATTTGAATTCTGTGACTCTGACATCATCTTTTTAACTGCATCGGCAGAACCTTAAACAGAGCAATGACTTCTTCCTTCCTCAGTTACCCTTTTGGCCAGAATGTTTAGTCTGGGAGGAATTAACAAGCTGCTAGAACAAGAAAGGGGAATCATGAGGGACAGGGAAAGGGGCTGAGACAAATCCCCTGGATGCTTTTCCGGGCAGTCAGGTCATTCTGCTGCATGTAATAGGTCATGGGGACATGGTGCTACGACTTAGCTCACGGCACAGTCGAGATGCAATTATCCAGAGCTGGGAGGAAGGAGGACAGAGATGCACTTCTCCTTTTGGCCTAACAGAAAAGTGTTCAAACGTCCTTACTGTTCAGGTTTATCCAGCAACTTCAGTTCTTCCTCTTTGGATGTCTCGTAATACTTTCTTATTTTAACCAATTCATCCTCCTGGGCTCTCTGTGTTAAAAGAGAAACCAAACAAAGCACACGCAGAATGAACAATGAGAATCTATCTAAAGCAACGTGTCTCAAAGTGTGGTCTCTGGACCAGCAGCACTGGCATCACCTGTTTCTGGTTACAAATGCAAATAACTGGCCCTACCCCAGGCACAAGAAGCTGGGGTGGGGGTTGGGGCAGCAAGCCCTCCAGGTGACTCTGATGCATGCTAACATTTGCGAATCGCTGGCTGAAGCAAATGGTCCTAACAAGCGACTGTAGGTGGACACAGAAGTCAGGGCATTTGACGGCTGCCTCTGAATCCCCTGTAAGCAGGTATCAGTGAGTGGTCCTTAGTGTTTGTTTCCTGACCCTTAGAACAGCTCTCCTAACTTCTGTGGGCTCCTGACGTTTTAATTTCCAGTCGCCACCTTCTCTGTTTGTAGATTCGGGAAACATTCATCTGTACTGCTTATTTCGGCACTTAGCTACAGTTTCTCAATTTATCCAACAATTTCAGTTGCATGCAGCTTTCCTCTACTGTGAGCTAACAAGTACTGCCCATATGCACAGTCCTGAGCTCACAGTAACAACAAAAAGCATCTAGAAGACACTTGGCCTTTTGGAAAGTCCTTCAGTATCAACTATTGTATCTTCGCTTTTCAGATGATCCTACGTAAGCTCACACTAAGTACTGGATAAACGTCCTGACTCAGAATCTCTCTTTCTCCCATAATACCACGCTGCCCTCCAGGTACTCAACAAATGCACTGCTAGCTCCCAATGGCCTGGTATTTGTGCACCCTCTTGTCTATTAATGAAAGCCTTACTGATGGAATGCGAGAAGGCCCCACTCAGGTGTACTAAATAGCTTCTAATTTTATATGATGTCAAATGTGTAAGGAACTGGCAATCTCACTAGGTTGGATTATTATGCTACAGAAATTTTCTATAAGAGACTTAAGGTCCCAGGGGACATAATCAACGAAATGAGTACTTTTTCTGAGCATAGTGACCAAGGCATACTATAGAGCTCCCAGGCAGCTTCCTGGGAAATACCATTACTTCAGTAAAGAGAATCTGGTTCACTCTGTTTTCAAATCCTAACAGAGTCAATGAACCAGAAATGCTAACAATCATGGGAACTCTGACTCTTCCTGTGTCATCTTCTCAGGAAAGCCTGCCAGTGCTGCTGGTTATTCCACATACAGCCCAAATTTAAAGAGCACATATGTGTCTGGTGCTGTTTATTTTCAAGATACATTGCTACTGCTACCTATATTGAATTCTGTTTTAACACTCACAAAAATCATGGGGCGCCTGGGTGGCGCAGTCGGTTAAGCGTCCGACTTCAGCCAGGTCACGATCTCACGGTCCGTGAGTTCGAGCCCCGCGTCGGGCTCTGGGCTGATGGCTCAGAGCCTGGAGCCTGTTTCCGATTCTGTGTCTCCCTCTCTCTCTGCCCCTCGCCCGTTTATGCTCTGTCTCTCTCTGTCCCAAAAATAAATAAACGTTGAAAAAAAAAAAAACTCACAAAAATCAGACAGAGCCCATTATAATCCCCTTCTACTGATGATCAAACAGGCTTAAGGGATTTAACTGATCCAGAGTCACTCAGCAGTCTACTGAGTGGGACCTCAAATGTAAAACTGTCTGACTCTAAATCCAAAGCACACACACACCATCTTTTTACTACTTCCCACATTCAAGGTTATCAGCTCATTTGGTCTAAAAGTAATCATCCAAGATGGTAACAATATTTCCATTCCTTAGAGGAAAACAGTACTGTGCAGCAACAGTAAGCTGGTAGCTCACCTTCATTCACTCTGACAGCTAGCCACAGGGCTGGGTTCCATGGCACAGAAGGGGTCTTCACCTTGAACCACCCTCTCATGCAGGTGTGCAAAGAGATCTGCTAACCCGATGGCACAGCACGGTCAGAACCTAGTGCTTTTCTCACATCTGCTCTTATTGGAGCTTATGTTTATAGAAACTATGCCTTAATCTCTTCCATGCTATGTCAAAATCCTCTCTGCCCAAGAACATGAATGGCTCAGTGATTTGGGGGCGGGGAGCGGGGGCAGAAGGAGTCACATATGACCATTTTTTTGGACCTAAACATTTTTTTAATTAGTGAAGATATGATAATCTGGAAACTCTGGCTCTGTAGGTCTTTGATACTCACATTTTCATATAAGGCTGCCAGGGTCTCCAGATCAACCACAGAATCATCCACATTGAAAATGGCTGTCAAGTACCCAAAAAGAAAGAGGGAAAAAAGGAAAGTTTAATTAGACTCCTCCACACTAACATGTATTACACGTCTAGCTTCCAGGCAATGGGACACTGCACTTCCTTACACAGTTGTGTCCTGCAGCATGTTCTTGCTCCCCTTCCTCTTGCGCCAGGGGGGCTCCAGTGAAAGAAACCAAAATGGCTCCTATCCCTGGCCTGAGCCTTGGCCCTGCCTGGTTTAATTCCTCAAGTTTTGCGTCCTTTCTGCAGTTTAATTTAGGCTCCGCAGGAGAAGTGTTTGTGCTTTAAAACTAAATCAGTTTGTAGGTTTGAAGCACAATTTTAAATCTTTCTTCCCGGCTGGTAATTGAAGAGATTTAGTACCTAATGCACCAGAACTGACTCTTGCCCATTACCAGGAAGAGAGAAAAAAAGACAATGTTGGCAAATTAAATGAATTCAGGCATGTGATTTAGGCACCTTTCCATGGCCACTGCAAACATCTTGTTTGGATTAAAAAGACAAGAAAAAGCAATAATTGCATCAATCGCAAATTAAGATTATGGAAACCTCCCATGAGTTAGTCTAAGGCAAGTTCTCATTCCCATGGTTTTATCAGGATTCTACTTGTTATTCTATATCTTTAAGTCATCTAGCTGTTAACTAATATGCATATGATTTCACCTAGAGAGATTCCTTTCTATATATACTGGGATACAAACATTGAGATTGTAAAGGCTTAATGGATTTGGCAATCAAAGTGTTTGGAATAGGCAGCTCCACATCTTTAAATAATTATTCAAAACTAATAAGGTTTGTTCCCTCAACCCCACCTCCCTTCTCTGACTTTACATTGTGAAATTAACCAGCACGCTAGTAAATTTTCTCCGTGGCAGGCTAATTAATTTTATTAAACCAACCAGTGATATTTAGAATGCCTTAAAATTTTGCTCGTCAACCATTATTCTGTTCATTGGCATTACAGCATGGTTTCTGGAGAAGGTAGAGATCAAGGTAAAGGGCAGGTTCCTTTCAAATTGTTTTGCGTCTTCTATAGCTGAATTGTATGAACCCCCTTATACAATTTTAACAAAGTTAATTAACTGAGCTAAGATCATGTAACTTCACAGAACACCGAGAAATGTACTTAAAATTCCTCCGCAGGCCACCTTCACTCACTTAGGGTTAATCAACAAGCTATTCTTAGATATGGAAGTGTGGGGAAAGGAGGGGTTAACATGCTAGTGACAAAGTCGACTCAGATCCCACTAAGACAAAGGAAAATCACACTTCTAAAAAGGGCAATCTGAAACCACAGAAGAAAAATGTACTTTGAGGAAAGAATGAAAGAATTTGCCCTCCCAGGATGGTTATTTTGTGTGTGGAGATAACATGAACTTACTAATTTATTAGACCAGGAATTTTTACATGTCTGGTGCTTTAAAAACAACAACCAGGAACAATGTCTGATTTATGTAAATTCCAATATTCTCCTACAAAAATCAGCCAACAGGAATGCAATAAGAAAAGGTGAAGTTCTACAAACAATTTATCAGAGAAGTTCACTTCTAAACTAATTCCACATTGTAGGTATTCTATATGAACTGCAAGCTTACATATAACCAAGTGAGCTTAACTAATGAGAATTAGAATGACCTGTGGGTTGTTGTTCTGGTGAACAAATACTTGGTTCTTAAAACTTAATCAGTCTGGGTCCAAGACACACAGTTTGATGGGCTGTATGGTCAGCCAATACTGCTCCAGTGTGCTAGGTAACCGAAAGAAAACATCTAGAAAACGGAACTGGAGCACAAGCATGGGCTCTGAAAACATTCATTCATTCATTCATTCATTCATTCACCCAGCCTTTGAGTAAATATTTATTGAATGTGTATTAAGTTCTAGAAACTGTTAATGCTGTGATTATATAAATCAAAAGTGTGTAGGAGGTTCAAAAACTTGATCTCATGCAATTTATACTCTGGCTTAGGGGACAGAAAATAATTTCAGATAACAATATACTATGAAGAAAGTAGAGAAATAGGCAGCATTGCATTGGATGGTTGATGAGGCTTCTTTGAGGAGGCAACAAATATTTAACTTAAGAGCTGAAGAAGTCGGTTCTGTGAATATTTGGGAGAGGAGCATTCTAGGAAGAGATAACTGCAAAAGGAAGTTTCTTTTTCTGATAAAGGAATAAGCTTAAGGTACAGAAAAATACCAAGATGACTATCGTGGAAGGAGCAAAACTTACTATGTGATCCTGGCAGGTTAAAGTATCCGAGCCTCACCAGATCCATAAAATGGGTCTGATACCATGTGCTGGAAATATTAAGCAGGGGAGTATGTATGCATGGCATAGCACATAGAGAATGGTATGAACTGAAAATGGTACCAATGAATGATGACTATTGGGATTTTAAATATAGATGTGGTGGGGCAGCTGGGTGACTCAGTCGGTTAAGCTCCTGGTTCTTGGTTTCAGCTCATGTCATGATCTTATGGTTCGTGGGTTCAAGCTTCATGTCAGGCTCTGTGCTGGCAGTGTGGAGCCTATTTGGGATTCTCTCTCTCTCTCCCTGTCTCTCAGCCCCTCCCCACCCACGCTCTTGCTCTCTCTCTCGCTCTCTCTCTCTCGCTCTCTCTCTCAAAAATAAATAAACTTTAGGGGCGCCTGGGTGACTTAATTGGTTAAGCGTCCATCTTTGGCTCAGGTCATGATCTCTCAGTCTGTGAGCTTGAGCCCCATGTCAGGCTCTGCTGACAGCTCAGAGCCTAGAGCCTGCTTCACATTACGTGCCTCCAACTCTCTCTGCCCCTTCCCCGCTCATACTCTATCTCTCAAAAATAAACATTAAAAAAATAAACTTTAAAAAATAAAATAAAAAATAAATATACACATGGTTAATGTGTTTTACTGCTTGTTAATGCCTTATCTCCTTTAATATCTGGAAAGAAGTAGAGAAAGAAGACAGCAACTACTGAGTAGTTTGTGTTATAAAGGAAACTTTCCAGAATTCATGAGTGTTCCAGATAGGAGTAGTGCTATTAAAACTTTCTGGTCCTTCAAAACCCTGCTCCAAGCCCAACTTCAGGAAACATTATTAATAGTAAGGGATATGCACAAATAGTTGTCATTACAAAAGATAATGGCTCAAGTGTTTTAAAAGAAATACAAGATACCTTTGGGTCCATTCAGAAAGTCAGCCTCATTGTCATCTCCAATTTCCATCTCTCCTATCAATCTACCGTTCATCAAACCACCACCATTATGATTTTTTTTATGTTTATTTATTTTTGAGAGAGAGAGCACAAGCATGAGCAGGGGAGGGACAGAGAAAGAGGGGGACAGAGGATCTGAAGCAGGATCTGTGCTGAGAGCAGTGAGCCTGATGGGGGACTTAAACTCACAAACCATGAGATCATGACCTGAGCCAAAGTCGGACACTTAACCGACTGAGTCACTCAGGTGCCCTACCGTCATTATATTTTTAAAACCATGGGTCTCAACATTTTACTTCGATGCTTACAATACCTCATACGTATTTCCTTTAAATACTGGGTAAACCCCAAATGCCTTGGCCTGATGTTTAAGCCCATTCCTTTCCCAGCACCAAGCTACACTTCCAATCTCATCCCCTACCACTTCCCCTTCTCCCAGGCTGCCTGTGCTCCAGCCATTTGAGGCGGCATGCCAAGGATTCTTCCCTTCCCATACACCCTCCCCCAAGGCCCAGGGGAAAGGTTTCCTGCCCTGGAAGGAACTCCTTGACCTTCAGATTCCTAAGTCCTCACTCTCTTCCTCTTTCACCTGCATGTGTATTTTACACAGGGGAAGAAAGTCTAATAAAGAGCCTGTATTAACAGCATGTAGCAGAACAGTTACCCTCCACTGCTGGACTGAGGAAGCCTGTAGTCAGGGATGGTTTCTAAGCATCCCGATAACCCCAGCATCTGGCCTCGCACCTGGTATGTAACAGGGATAAAAGTGGGATACAGGCTACAAGAATACCAATGGGAGTTCTTCTGTTAGGTATCAGGAAATGCTTCCTGATAAGAGAGCATAGGGTCTTTAAAAGAAAACAAATTTTCGAAAAGGACAGGATTTTGGTAGATGAAAATATTGTCTTCTGAGGGGTGTATCTGAATTAGGGTTGTTTGCTCACCCCCACTAGTCCCCGGTAAGAAATCAAGGTTTATTTGGTCAGGTTGCATAATCATGCCTTCATCCACACACTCACTGGAGATACGCTACTTGCCTCATTTTCAAGGAAAGAATAAGGAAAATAGCTTTCCCTTCATTCTTCACCTCCAAAAATGTTTTAAACAGCAGTATCACCTTAGGTGAAAAGGTTACGAGTAAAAATTCAATGGTTATATTACTTCAGGCAGATACCTGAGACACCCATTTATGAATTACCATTAACTGAGCCAAATGCATTCCAAGCAATGACCATCTGTAAATTTACAACAAGTTCCAGTGAACATCAAATGGAAGGATGCGAGACATTTCACATGGAAGAAACAGATGCAGACAAGCTCATGGAAGATGCAGGCAAGGGCAGGTAGTTCCATTTTGGTTGAAGAGAGTGTTAATTCTAGTCCAGATCAAGATTGGTAGAATTCTGATGAAGGCCATGATGAAGAGCCTATAAGGCACTCAATACACAGCATGGAGGCACTGAGAAGTTATGAGTGGTGTAGTAAACCTAACAGTTATATTCTATAGGACATGTCAAAATTTGGAAAAACTGGTTTAGAATCTATTCCAGTGAACAAGAAGTAGCAAATACCGTGGATAGAAAGCACAGGACAGAGGAGAAGGACACTACAGAGCACTACCGAGTGGCATAACTAAGTAGCTATGGGACTGAGGACGCTGGAGTGAAAACCACCTGAGGCCCTACATCTACAATTGGAGGAAGGGCTTTGGGCCACCCACAGGAATAGGCAGAGGAGCTTAAGAGCTGTATATGCCTGGGGTGCCTGGCAGCTCATTCGGTTAGGCATCCGACTTTGGCTCATGTCGTGATCTCACGGTCCATGGGTTCAACCCCTGTGTCAGGCTCTGTGCTGACAGCTCAGAGCCTGGAACCTGCTTTGGATTCCATGTCTCCCTCTCTCTCTGCCCCTCCCCCACTCATGCTCTGTGTCTCTCTCAAAAATGGATATTTTTTAAAATTAAAAAAAAAAAAAGAGCTAGATATGGACCTGGGGGAGAAATGGGGGAGAGGAAAACTAGTTATGAAGGAAGAATTAGATTAATTTGGGGTAAATGCCAAGTATTCCACTGAGGTTTTCTCTCTTCCATGTAAGGGTCTTAAAAGCAAAATAAAATTCAGAGGTGGAAAAAGCACTCTGAAGAGGTATCCTGGTTGAGTCTAGGAGCTTAAGGAAATTATTTCTATCATTTCTCTACCACAGAGTAGCCAATGAAGGTTAGATTATTGGCCAAAGGTCTAAAAAGTAAGGGCATATGTACTAGGAGTCCTAGAAGAGCTGTTTTTGTGCACATGATTCTGCCTCCTCTTCACCAGAAACATTTTAAGTTCCTACATAGGGCTGGAATCAATAACTGATCATTCTATTCCACAAATATTGGCACACTGTATTACAGAGTTGATTTTTTTTTGATATTTATTTTTGAGAGAGCAAAAATTGGGGAGGGGCAAAGAGAGGGGGACAGAGGATCCGAAGCAGGCCATGCTCTGACAGGTTGACAGCAGCAAGCCCTATGTGGGGCTTGAACCCATAAACCACAAGATCATGATCCAAGCCAAAGTCGGATGCTCAACCGACTGAGCCACCCAGATGCCCCAAGAGTCTGTTCTTGAAGGCACTTATCATCAAACTTCTAACCATTACATGAGCCCATTAATTAGTTCACTGATGACTACTATACAGAAAGAAATCAGTCATTGATTAAAACGTATTTGGAATTGCCTGGGATTACGTAACTCTTTCCATTTTATACTTTAAAAACCATACTCTGTCTTTCTCGCTCTGTAGCGTGCATGTGCGCACGCGCTCTCTCTCTCTCTCTCTCTCTCTCACACACACACACACACACACACACACACACACACACACACACACACACCCCTACTTTGTATCTTATAAGCTGGATAAGCAAATACCAGCCTACACAATTCTATAGCATGCCTCAAAGCCCTGATACAGTAATTCCGGGTCATTCTAGCTTTTGTTCCCATCTGTTTGGGGCTCATTATACCAACAAGTCCTGCAAATGGTGTCAGAAAGGTGAAGCGTCAAATCCACAAAGGGGAGACCCCGACAACTCCCTGCTACTGCAATATCAATCATTGCTGGTGGTTTCTACTTTTATCTCCCTCTCTCCTTAGTTATCCCCACTCACACTGTCAGTTCAGTTAGAATATTTCACCTACACCTCACAATATGTCGAAAGGAAATAGACACACGCTGTGAAAAGCTGGTAATTTTATTGGGTTCCTTTACCTTTAAAAATCTGTTACTTGGTCAAGTCTGGTTTCTGGGCCCCTTTTTTGCAGGGAAATTGAGGCAAACATTTTTATGTGGTCCTCTGGTGCCTGCTCTGTACTCCGAGAATTATATACACAAGGATCATTAGAGTAGTGTTTCGCCCATTAAGATATAATAACCGTCAGCAGGGACAAAAAGCAGATCAGTATCACAGATTCAAACTAACAGGCACACATAAAAACTATGTGCCTGCTTCAGGCACATGCACAGGGTCAGGGTCTTACACGATAGGGAAATTCCCTCTCCAGTTTGGAGGCGGCTTTTCACAAGACCAGGGTAAGTAGAAAGAACATGCAGGAATTCTCTCAGCCCTCTAGCCATTTTTAACCCGGAACACTTTTCTATCCCCGAGTGCAACCATTTCCAAATAAACCAAAAATGACTGTGCTTGCTGTTTGAAGGTCTTCTAATTAGTAAAACACAAGCAGTTACTTAAAGGAGCTGTTCTTTTTGACCGAAGGAACACCTTTGGGCAAGAAACACATGGAAGACTGAGGTAGGAAAGGCACACGCCTCGGTCTGTTAGATTAGCCAAAGTAAATCTGGTCATCCAAGGTGTGGAAGATGCCACAGACAGATAGGGCTGGGGTAGCTTACTAGGATTTGGCTGATGTTGATTTTAAAAATCACCTCTATGCTGCCCAGTTTATGCCTTGTTCTATTTCCTTCAGTAAGTGGTTGACATGAACACCTTGCACAAAGTGCGTGTTTAGTAATTGTTTGCAAATTGTTTGCAGATTTATTCTCAGCCCACGAAAACAAAGATTAATAGGATTATTTGGCTCTACTAAATAGAAATTATTTTCTTAACAACATTAACTTCCAAATGGCCAGCATAAAACTTAGCTGTTTGGTCCAAATTACTGATATTCCTAGGGCTTAATAAATATTCAACTTGTAAGGGAAAGAGAATGAAATAGGGACCATATCATAGAAGGCATTGGGTTTTTAAAACTCTCAGCTAACAGACCCCTCAAAACTCCCAAAAACCAACTACCCTGACCTCTACCAAAGAAAAGGCAAGGATGTGGGGTCATGGATGAGGCAGGGGTAGAACCCGAGAGCTGAGGAAAGGTCCAGCAGGAACATCTCCCCACAGGCTCACCTCATAATGACAAGGCCGTCATGGAGAGGGAAGACCAAATTCAGGATAAAACTTGGCAAGAGGTGAAAAGGGGGCCGGGCAGATTGAAGTGTGGAGTCAGGGGGAGAGCCTGCCCCCACTGAGAGGTCTGTAACCAGGTCTCTTTGCCATGGTCATAGATCTCCTACAACCTTTTCTCAATATGCCTCACTTTTCCCTACTGCCCCCTACGTTCCACCTCTGGCACCAGGCACACATGGGCAGATATAGGGATGCACAAAGCCTAGCTCTATGTGTCTTTCCAGGTGAAATGCTAAAGGCACCAACTACTAAGCTTAAAATAATCTGTCTAGGCAGACCTTACTGCCTAAACAGTTATACTTAATAAATGAACAGCTGCATTTATCGGGAATTTCCTGTGCACCAGGCATTATTCTAAGTGTTTTACCTGTAACTGTGTGAGGTGGGTGCTGCTGCTGGACCTAGTTTTACACATGGTGAAACTAAGGCATGAGTTCAGACAGCTTGATTTCCCAAGCTCAGTTCCATAATCAAATTTACTGGACTAGGATTATACTTCTTTTATCCTTTTTAAGTGTTAGGCTATAAATAATCCCTCCACCTAAAATCCTTACCATCTTAAAAAACAAACAAAAAACTCAGTGAGCCAACTCCCCACAACAGTCTACACAAACACTGTGGTCTCTAAATGGCATTACATGCTTTTTTTTTTTACATTAATCAACAGCCTCCCAGTGGGAACCAGATATGCCTCATGCTACAAAAATTCCGTTTGTGTCTTATACACAACCATACACTCACCATTATTTAATAATCACTAATATTTAATACAGTCCTAATATGCTATCACAATATGCATAAGAAAACAGTCTAACTTCAATCTTTGTGAGGTATTTGCAGTTATTCAAAATCATCAGTATTGCAGTCAAAGAGCAAAAAATTTCTAAAAACTAGAAATGAGGCATTGAAGAGGCATCGTCTTAAAAGAAAATATAAATATAAAAAGAAAATACAAGCTAGAGTAATATAAAGTCTTTTTTTTTTTTTTAAAGATATTAACAATCGCATGCTGGAACAGACTAAAAGGAACAGCAAAGGCACAAAGAATGAAGAAACACAAACAAAACTTGCCTCCAGTCCCATAAAGAGCAAGAACTATCAAGGGCCTGTACTTACAGTCTTACCTACATCACCAAATGCCTGCTAATGTGTCATACTAGTTGGTACAGACCTTAATTTGGGCTTTGATGGAAAGAGAAGGCAAGTGTAAATGACATAGTCAGTGGGAGCTGGCTGGGAGGTAGAAGAAAGGACTGTCCCAAAAGGGACACTTGTCTATTGCCAAAACTCAAAATCACTCAGTCTTATAAAGCAAAACTCCCAATTCTCACCTAAGTTCAGGCATGTACTATGCCCGAAGGTGCCCAAGGTACCATTTTATAGGTGTAATTAAAATTGTCCATGGTTCAAACCTCAAAGAAGGACACAGGCGCAGAATTCACAAAACCTCCCCTCCTTCCTCCATTCTATTCTCCGTAGGGCAGTGGAATGAGAAACAGTTTGGGTTAAGCTGCTTCTGTTCTTCCATTAGTTCTGGTTCTTTTAAGCCAAAATTACATTCCGGGCAGATTGGATGGTCTCAGCCAGTTGCCTGAAGGTAAAGTACAAAGAAATGCCACCCTCTGCTTTCAGGACTCAGCTCTGTGACTGAAGGAATGTACAGTGGTTTAGAAAGGGTGGGTGGGAACCCTGCTGCTCAGGTGTTTCAGACTCAGAGGAAGAAGAAGGTGGGAAAGGGAAGGGAAGTATTAGGGCTATGGTTTCCATTCACCCAGAGATCATTTTAAAAATTGAGGGCTTTTAATATTCAGTAAGTTGACTGACCCTGGCACCTTCATTCAGCATGTCAGCAGCTTGGGATCACATGTCACCTTTGGTGGGTAAACTCCTTCTTATGTGGCATCCTTACTTGTTCTTTTACTTTCAATATGCTGTGGTTTTGGGGGGCCCACTTAAATGAAGTATTCTGATTCTACAATCTGGTTTTAGCTAAACTGGACAAAATAAACAAGCTGGCTTCAGAAGGTTCCTGCAGATGGGGCACCTGGGTGGCTTAGTCGGTTAAGGGTCCGACCTCGGCTCCAGGTCATGATCTCACAGTTCGTGAGTTCGAGCCCTGCATCAGGCTTTTTGCTGACAGCTCAGGGCCTGGAGCCTGCTTCACATTCTGTGTCTCCCCCTCTTTCTGCCCCTTCCCTGCTCACACTCTGTCTCTCTCAAAAAAGAATAAATGTTAAAAAAAAAAAGTTAAAAAAAGAAGGTTCCTGCAGAGAACCCCCCCCCAAAATAATCCATCAACAATAAGAAAATGGCAGAGCAGACACTCTGACTGCCAGTACAAGTTCTCCACCAGTCATGCAATGAGTTAAAAGCAAGGAGAGTTGAATCAGATTTGCCAAGACACTGACCCCCATATATTATAAGAGAATTTATCAAGGGACTATTTGAAGCATGGGTTTAAATACACTATTGTTAATAATGAGTCCATCCCTATTTTTATACTGAGCCTTGAGATATTAGCCAATGAGAACCCAAAGCCAGAGAAATTAGCAAGCCATTTAAAAATAATATGAATATCACCTTAATTCACATTTTGGCATTTGTTTTATAATGTGGGTATTAGTTCTGTCACACATTTATATGAGATACATGTTTTAGAAAACAGAGCTTAAGAAGTGTGTTCTGAAACTTTTTACTGGTAGAGTGCACAATAAAAAATTTGGAGACCACCTGCTTTCAGTAAAGGGTCTTCCAGGCTAGAATTAGAATGTTCCTCAGGAAAATCCTAGGCAATTCGTGGTGAATTTCAGATGCCTGGTAAAATTATGTTTTAGACACCTGGCATAAACATGGACAGAGATTTCTAGAAATTAATAGGTAAAAGGGAGCAAAGTCCAGTGGGCATTCTCAGATCTGGGTCTTAGATTCTGGGCATATAACTAACTGGCATCCTCCCACATTTTGATTTGAGATTCGTAAACAGAAAGATAGTCTTTGATGCAACTGAATTCCCAAACTGAGATTCTGGACTGGTAAGAACTGAACAATGTTTTATTTTGATGTTAGATTAAATATTATAAATATAAATTGTGAGTGTACGGGAAATTCCAAATGAATGCCAAGAGGTTTCTGGCACCTAGTGTGTTGCAAGGCATACAGAGGTTTATGTCAAGAACAGTCAACAGCAATTTTCCATCTCCCCTGGGAAAAGAATGAGAGGAAATCACTAACGTGGAATGAAAACACTAATTTGCAATCATGTAGGCAGTCACTGCGTCCAAGGATGCCAAAATGCTTCTAAACACAAGTCATCCAGTTTAGCAGATGGAAAGCCAGCAAGAAGTAAATCACTTATTCAGAGTCTCTCCTGGACCAAATACAAGTGCTGTGGGTATTATGGTCAGTCTCCTGAAGCCATTCTTCCCCCACAACCAAGGTCCTGCCTTTAGTCATGCAGTGCTTTAAACTTCAGTCAGTTTAGAGACCCAGCTTTCTCCAAGCTGTACAATACCATCTTGGGTAGAGAGAAAGAGATAAAGGTGGTTACCTTTTTGGAGACATCGTATCTCCAACATAGCCCTATCTACTTAGCATCAGACTAGACTTTTCAGACGCTAGGTGAATACAATAGCTTCAATGTCTCTAGTCATTTCGGCCTCAGATCATCTAAAACCGAATTGATCTTTCTGCTTCTACCTATACTTTTTCTTCTGTATTTCCAGCTTATGTTTTGGTACTTATATACATTCCTGTTGAAGCCAGAAATCCAATGTACATATACGACTTCTCTGTCACAAATTGCCTCTGATGTGGCTAAATGAAGCAATTCTCTCTCCAAATAGCCCTTGTATGTGCTCTCCATACATTTCTATAGATAACCCCTTAGTTCTGGCCTTCACCATTTATTATCTCAATCATCACAATCCTTTTCTAACAGATTTTTTAATTTTTTTAATGTTTATTTATTTTTGAGAGAGTGTGAGCAGTGGAGGGGCGGAGAGAGCAGGAGACATAGAATCTAAAGCAGGCTCCAGGGTCTGAGCTGTCAGCACAGAGGCCGATGTGGAGCTTGAACTCACAACCTATGAGATCATGACCTGAGCCCAAGTCAGATGCTCAACCGACTGAGCCACCCAGAAGCCCCACAATCCCTTTCTAGCAGATTTATCCACCTTCAGGATGATTTCTATTTACCCATTAAGTAGATACTGGATGGATGATCATCATTCAGGTGCCAGGCACATTTGCAAGGTGCTAGGGACACATCACTGAGCAATCTCCATCTCAGAACTTACACTCTGATGGTAGATGTAGATGAAAACATCAGTAAATGAACAAATGAAGTCATGAGAGCTGTGTAGAATATAAGAGAATTAACTTAGGGTAGCTTCAATTGAAGGGAGGGTCCCTGAGGGAGATTCTATATGCCAAAACCTAGCAAAGGAAAGAAGCTAGCTATGGTGGGGCAGAAAAGCATTTCAAACATAGGGAATGTGCCATGTGGCTCATTCAAAAAGTGCTATGCCTTCAAAGACACAGAAGAAGAAAAGAACTTGGCCATTTTAAGCAATCAAAGAGTTCTGTTGTGGTTAGCGTGCAGTGAGGCGGGGAACAAGAACAGCCAAGGGAAGTAAGAGGGACCAGCTGAGGCCACAGCACGCAAGGCCTTGCAAGCCCATCTCCCACAGCCTGAGAGGTGGTTCTGTATTCAAAATTAGATCACGGGACTGAAACTCTTAAATTCTGTCTCCCTGTTACTGATGAGATAATATCTCAATTTTGCATGATGATATGACGATATTCAGGGCTCCTCCCGTTCTGGACGCTGCTTGCCTTTCTAGCCCCAAGGCCTGAAACAACCCGCATTCACATGGGATCCATAGATTCCAGCAGGACCTCCTCCTCGCATGCCTTCTTTCCTTAGTTGGAAAAGCATCTCTGTGTGATGACCACTGTTCTGTCCACTAAGGCTCGAGTTTTACAGGAGTCCAGATGCTACGCTGTTATTTCGTAAGCAGCTCTATTGTCCACTTGGGCTGCTATGCACATCTCTCCCACCATCCTGTGCACTCCTGAGAATGTTCGAGTCTGGATCTTGTGTGCTGTGGCTGTCATGGTACCTGATACAAAACTGGCATTCAACTTGCCAGGATGAGCCCTGGGTGTTGTATGGAAGCCAATTTGACAATAAATTATATTAAACAACAACAACAACAATGACAACTGGTATTCAATCCATGTTTACTGAGGGAGGGGAGGCAGGAAGGCAGGAAGGTAGGAAGGAAGGAAGTTTTTGCCCAAATGCACCAAAATGAATATATGACATTCTGATTCCATCTATTCTAAGGTTTGGTCTATTTTTCTTAATTAACTTAAAATTTTAAATATTGAATGACTTTATATGTGCTACATTAGCCCAATGAGTTGTAAACAAAGCTTTATTATCAGAGAAATTCTTAGAAAAGAAAAACAACATGACATAAAGGAGCAAACTTGCTATCTGTAAGACCTGGAGGTACAGAGCCTCAAAATCCCACTTCTTGAATACGTATCAAAGGCAGTGTCTACTGGACAACAGAGAAGGAACCACCCTTACAAATGAGGAAGACAAGGTTGTTTTTTAAGACTTGAACCAGGAAATACTGGATTATCCATCTATGGGAGGTAATTGTGAATGGATGTACCTAAACCATTATCAAGGTGACCAACCTGTGATCCCAGTTAGGGGAGAAAGAGCATAAACAAAGATACAATGCCAAGGAGAGGCAAGTGATAAGGAGGTAACAATGATCAGAGGTGAGAAACGTTTTCATCATGACAAAGGAAAAGTCTTTTCTCTAAGTGTATCCTCTCACTTTTTGGTTTATACATCAGCATCTTGTGAGTTTGGAAAATGCGAGTTAGTGCATCTGTCTTTGTGCACTGACAAAGATGAATATATGACCAAAGGCTGAAGGATGGCCTCTTAATTGTGGTCATTTCACCAGGGCTGATGTGCTGTGCGACCTTGCCTGGCTGCCAGCTGGCCAGCCCCAATCAGATCTCACTGCAGCCCCTCTCACATTAAAACACGCATTGTGGGCCAACATCAGCACAGGGAGTCCTTTCATCAGGATGACAACACAAGGCCAAGTGCATTCCATTCACGACCAGACACAGACTCAGAATGAAATGTAACTGACACAGCTCGGGCTCCTAAGTGACCTTCAGATGCCAGTGTCAGTCAAATGGTTCTAAAGAAAAATTAAGCTCGGGTTATGTTCATCTGGAATGCATTACTAAATGAAGACATGGAATAGAGGTGATTTTTTTTTTTTTTTAAGATCTTAGGAGCCAACTCTGTGGTGGGGAACGGAGATGCCTGAAAAAGGAGAAAGGACTAAAATGGTGCCCACAAGTGCTAGAAATCTATGATGCTACAAGTGACATTTCTAACACTAACATGTAAGTTTGCTAGTGCTTCAGGTAAGCATGTTCTCACCTAGAGTAGAATACTGGAAAAGGTATGGGTGAACTCATCTCTTATCTAACTCACAATGAGCGTTCACTCCAACAAGGCTGAAGTGGCATGGAAAGAAGGTTTATGGTCCGGAGTTGGTAAATGGAATACCACATGGCTGGAATGACTCTCATCATACGGCCATCTGATATACCACAGCAGGATGTGCCTAAAAAGAACTGAATAAAGTCTAAGGTGCTGCCGCCATTGTGAAGATTCATATCCACAGCACCACGCATCATCATGATGAAACCAAGCAGAACTGACTTTCACCAAACTTAGGAAGAATACTGTTGTTGAGGATAAGACTCTGCCGCTAGATCTGGAGAATTCCTTTCCAAATTCAGACTACATAAAAAAACTCAGTCTCTTTGACAAACGGCTATAAACTTTCCTGCTGATTTATCTGTTCCACTTTTTCACTAGCATGACAGTTTCCTGGTTTGAAATGAAACTCAATTCTTCTAGAAGATGTAACCCCTAAAATCACTAAAGAATCCCTTTCTAATGGTGATGGTGGACCCCTTTAGCTACCCCTGTCCAGATTCAAATCCACTCCTGCAACATTTTCTGAGGTTTAATATTCACACTTATGTATTTATTTCTACTTAATTAAGCTTAAATATTACAAACAGTTCATTTGAATACTATGACTATCATCCAATTCAGAATATTTTTAGCTTTATGTGGAATTTTTAATGTTTGCAATAAAGCAAAACTCCTTTGAGAGGAGAACTCGTGTGTATATTTTGAGTGTCTTTTGGTTCGGGACCTCTGGGAGCCTTCTGCGGTGCACCAGAGTGAAACAAACGTGAGGCAACAAAGACTGAAACCTGAAGGACAATGTGGTTTGAAATTGCCTCCACCGCTAAACCCATGCTAAATTCTACTGAAACCATCTACGAGAGATTACTATTCAGAAAATATTATCAATGACATGTCAAAATAAAGATTACATTTAAATGATCACTGAGAAAGGGGAGTGTTGTTTACATGCAAAACACAGATTTCAAAAAGGTAGGATGGGTTTTGGTCTACTTTTCTAAAGACGAAGAAAAATAGATGGAAGTAATATTTCCTCTTTTTAAAGGTCATATTTTAAATTATGCCAAAGATAACTAAGTTGAAATAATACCATTTGAAAAAAAAGAAGGGATTAAAAAACAATGACGTAGCCAAGTGCATGAAAAGTGTTCCTTCACAGAAGTATGCCAGCTAATGAAGAATTGATGGAGTTAGTGTTATAATTATTTTGCACTTCTAATGAAATCATGAATCCACTAACAACATAAACAAATAGATATTATGTATTTCTTGATATAATATACAAGAGCACTCATGAAGTGAGTGTCACCCTACTCAGATGAAGTCTCTAGATCAAACTAACAATTTACAGGAACCACATGGGTACAGAAAAATATAACAAATGAGAACACGGCAATGCAATCAGAACATCTAAAATGTGGGAAAGTCCACAGGACAAATGACCTGATTTCTTAAAAAATAATAATAATAATAATAATTACAAAGGAAAAAAAAATACGATGGAGTGCAGAAACTTCTAGATTAAAAGAAAACTGAGGGACACAGCAAAGGCAATGCATGAAATTTGTCTGGGTCCTCATTCAAACTAATTGTAAACAAATGGATGAATTAGCATGTATAGAATCAGGGAAATTAGAATTACATATATGATAATACTGAGAAATTATCATAAATGTTTTTAAATGCACGATAATGGCACTAGAATTATGCTTGAAAAAGCATCTCTTAACTTTTATCAGTGTTCTGACATTTTTAACAGATGAATTGTAAATGGCTGGGATGACTTTACAAGAGTCCAGCTGATGAGAGAGGGTACTTCAGATGAAACAGGAATGAACTGGTAGTTTTGTACCTGGGTGCTGAGTACATGGGATTTATTATATGGCATTCTAATAATTTATACATTTAAAACTTTTCACAATAAAATGTTGAAAAATTTTAAAGTTGGAAAAAAGCAACAGAGAAGACTTACCCTGCTGGATATCCTTCATTTCTAAATGCAAACTAGATATCAAGATTCCCACAGTTTGAGATCGCTTTCCATCCAATAACTTGATGATCTGGAATTTAAAAACAAAGTTAATAGACACTCAGATAACTGTCCAATCTTTCAGAAGCATACCAAAAACATTAAGATTTTTAGATACTTTGATGAATTAAACTGATGCTACACTCTATTTTAACAAGATTTTAATACTAAAGTGACTTATCCACAACTGTAGATTTTTAAAAAATATTTATTTATTTTGAGAGCGAGAGAGCACATGTGTGCAAGTGGGGGAGAGGCAGAGAAAGAGGGAGAAGGAAGGAGAATCCCAAGTAAGCTCCTCACTGTCAGCGCGGAGCCTGAGACCTCACAAATTGTGAGATCATGACCTGAGCCTAAATCAAGAGTGGGTACACAGGTGCCCCTAACTATAGCTATTTTAGAAAATAAAGGAAAAACACCACCCCAAACTCTGCTAGTCTAACACAAGCGCTAAAATCTTTATGATATTATGCTCAGATCTTTTTATTCAAACAATTAACTAAACTGTTATTGCAATATATGTGTAATTTTATATCCAGCTTTTCTACTTATCATTGGCATATTTCCACATTGCAACTTCTTAGGTCACTTCAATAGCCTTTAATCTTCTTGGCTGTGTCATCTGCCTAGTGGTTTAGAGGGAAGATCAGTGGGATTTCAACTCAGCTGGTTAGCTGTTTAAAAGTGATAATGGCCTTGGAAAAGTGACTTACCCTCTAGGAGGAGTTTAATTTCTTCCTCAGGGATAGGGCTTGACTACATTTTTTTTTGTATATTGATTCTAAAACTTGCATAATATCTGTAAAGCACCTCGTATAATATATTCTTAACATAGATTTAAATAAAATTTCCTTTTCTTGTGCTATTTTTAATATAAACAATGTAATACTTTTTTTTAGAATCACTTTATTTTTTTATTTTTTTACACTTTTATAAATGCTTTATGTTCATTATTTAATTCTCTCTGCATTGTACTAATTTACATACTATTCCTACATTTTTACTTTTTATTTTTTCTTTTTTTTTTCAACGTTTATTTATTTTTTTGGGGACAGAGAGAGACAGAGCATGAACGAGGGAGGGGCAGAGAGAGAGGGAGACACAGAATCGGAAACAGGCTCCAGGCTCTGAGCCATCAGCCCAGAGCCTGACGCGGGGCTCGAACTCACAGACCACGAGATCGTGACCTGGCTGAAGTCGGACGCTTAACCGACTGCGCCACTGCGCCACCCAGGTGCCCCTACTTTTTATTTTTTCAATACATGAAATTTATTAACAATGTAATACTTTGTACATTAAGCCTTAATTTTAAATTGCTTAAAATTGCTTTTTAATAATAATATATATCAAAACTTTACATTCTTTTTATAAACTCCAAACACCTCACTGCCAATTCTGAAGAGAGAGCTCTTCATGGTTTTGTCTTCTTTAAAACTAGTCAGCCAAATCAGTTCCTTCTAACATATCACACAGTCACGACTAAGGGGGCGGGGGGGGGGGGGGTGGGAGATCTTTTCTCTCATGTGACACAGCTACAAAAACCAATAGAAAATTCACACCAAACATCACCAAATCATAAGCTTTTTTTTTAATGCACTTTGCTGGACCAAATACAAATTAAATGAAACAGCTGTGTTTCCCCTCCCACTTAGGTACTTATAAATTTACCAAAATATAATGAAGACACAGACAGCAACAAGCACCTGCATTTATATTGGCCCTGGACCGACTGAGTTACCTGCTGGTTGAGCAATAAGGAACAAAAGGAGTTTGTTCCAAGATTGTCTAATTACCGATTTATCAGTTGATCCTCAATCAATTATTGCCAAACCTCATATTTCCTCTCCCTTCTCAGAATGGCTACTTTTATGTAACTATTAGACCTAAAATATAGTAAATACCAAGATTTTATCCGAATAAAAGGAAATTTGATTTTTCAGTCCAATGTGTTTAATAATTTCAATAGTCTTAGAGAAAGATTCCTGGGAGATACAGAATTTCAAGAGTTTTTAAAGGAATTAGGAAGGTAGGTACTTGGTCTTTTTATTTTTTTTATATACAAAAACAAAAGAAATTATATCTAATCAAATATTTTTTTTAAAAAAAACTTTTTTAATGTTTATTTTTTTTCTAAATATCTGTTCATTTTTGAGAGACAAAGAGAGAGAGAGCGCGCAAAATCAAGGGAGGAGCAGAGAAAGAATGAGACACAGAATCTGAAGCAGGCTCCAGGCTCCAAGCTGTCAGCACAGAGCCTGATGCGGGGCTCTAACTCAGAAACAGCAAGATCACAACCTGAGCCAGTCAGAGGCTTAACCAACTGAGCCGTCCAGGTGCCCCATGTTTATTTATTCTTGACAGAGAGAGAGAAAGAGCACACGTTGGGGATGGGCATAAAGAGAGGAGGAAGACACAGAACCCAAAGCAGGCTGCAGGCTTTGAGCTATCAGCATAGAGCCCTACACAGGGCTTGAAGTCACAAGCCATGAGATCATGACCTGAGCTGAAGTCAGACGCTTAACCGACTGAGCCACCCAGGCGCCCCTCAAATATTTTGTTTAAAAAAGCAATTTCGGGGCGCCTGGGTGGCTCAGTCCATTAAGTGGCCGGCTTCGGCTCAGGTCATGATCTCGCGGTCCATGGGTTCGAGCCCTGCGTCAGGCTCTGTGCTGACAGCTCAGAGCCTGGAGCCTGTTTTGGACTCTGTGTCTCCCTCTCTCTGACCCTCCCCTGTTCATGCTTTGTCTCTCTCTGCCTCAAAAATGAATAAACGTTAAAAAAAAAATTTTTTTAAGCAATTTCTGGCTTTTTCTTAGGTTGAGAACACAAATTTAACGTGAAATGATTTGTGGGCACCTAGGTGGCTCACTCAGTCGGTTGAGCAATCAACTCTTGATTTCGGCTCAGATCATGATCCCAGAGTCGTAGAATTGAGCCCCATGTCAGGCTCTGTGCTGAACCTGAAGCCTGCTTGGGATTTTCTCTCTCTCTCTCTCTGCCCCTTTTCCCTGCACATACTCTCTCTCTCTCCCCCTATCTCTCTCTCTACATATATATACACACACACGAATATATATATATATATATATACACACACGAATATATATCTACACACACAAGAATATATATATATATATATATATATATATATATATATATATATATATATATATATATATATTCTGTGAATATTCTATGTGCCTGGCACTGGCACTGCTTTGGACCCTGAGGATATGGAGGTGCTTGAGACAGATCAAGTCCTTGCCCTTGTGAAGTCTGTAGAGTTTAGTTATCTAAAAAAAAAAAAAAAAAAAAAATCACTTCGGCTTTGTTTTTCTTTCTCAAGACTGCATTGGTTATTTGAAGTCTTTTGTGGTTCTATACACACATTTTAGGATTATTTTTTCTATTTCTGTGAAAAATGACATTCATATTTTGATAGGGATTGCACTGAATTTGTAGATTGTTTTGGGCAGTACAGACATTTTGACAATATTAATTCTTCTAATCCATAAGCACAGAATATCTTTACATTCAATTGTGCCTTTAATTTCTTTCATCAGTGTCTTACACTTTGCAGTGTATTGGTCTGTCACCTCCTTGGTTAAATTTATTCCTATATATTTTATTATTTTTGATATAATTATAAATGGGATTATTTTCTTAATTTCTCTGATTGCTCACTGCTAGTATATAGAAATGCAACAGATTTTTGTGTATTTATTTTATACCCTGAGACTTTACTGAATTCATTTATTAGTTCTAACAGTTTTGGGTGGAGTCTTTAGGGTTTTCTATATATAAAATCACATTATTTGCAAATAGTTACAGTCTTACCTCCTCCTTTCCTTTCTAGTTGCTTTTTATTTCTTTTCTTGCCTAATTACTCTGGCTAGTTCTCAGTACTATGTTAAATAAAAGTGGCAAGAGAAGGCATCCTTGTCTTGATCCTGATCTTACAGGAAAAGCTTTCAGCTTTTCAGTCTTGAGTATGATATTAGCTGTGGGCTTGTTGATCATTTTTTTATCATATATGGATGTTGAATTCTGTCAAGTGCTTTTTCTGCATCTATTGAGATGATGATTTTTATTCTTCATTTTGTTAATGAGATGTATCACACTGACTGATTTACAGATACTTAACTATCCTTGTATCCCTGGAATAAATCCCACTTGATCATGATGTATAATCCTTTTAATGTGCTGCTGAATTTGGTTTGCTAATATTTGGTCATGGATTTTTGCATCTATGTTCATCAGGGATATTGGTTTGTAGTTTTCCTTTTTTGGTGTGGTGCTCATGTCTGGTTTCAGTATCAGGGTAACGCTGGCCTTTTAAAATGAGATTGGAAGCATTCCTTCCTCTAATTTTTCGGATGAGTTTGAGAAATATAGGTATTAAATCTTCTTTGAATGTTTGATAGAATTCCTAGGGACACTATCTGGTCTTGGGCTTTTGTTACTGGTAGGTTTTTGATTACTCATTCAATCTCCTTACTAGCAACCAGTCTGTTCAGGTTTACTATGATTTAGTCTTAGAAGATTGGTTTTCTAGCGATTTATCCATGTCATGGATATGTACAACTTGTTGGCATATAATTGTTCATAGTAGTCTCTTATATTCCTTTGTTCTTCTGTGGTATCAATTATAACTTCTTTTTTATTTCTAAATTTATTTGAGCTCTCCCTCTTGTTTTCTTGGTGAGTCTAGCTAAAGATTTGTCATGTTTCTTTTCAAAGAACCAGTCGTTAATTTCATCGATCTTTTGTCTTTTTAGTCTCTATTTCATTTACTTCTACTCTGACCTCTGTTATTTTGTTCCTTCTACTAACTTTAGGCATTGTTTGTTCTTTTTCTAGTTCCTTCAGGCATGAATTTTGATTGCTGAAGATTTTACTTGTTTCTTGAGATGGAGCTGTGCCCTTATGAACTTTTCCCTTCGAACTCCGTTTGCTGCATCCCACTGATTTTGGTATGTTGCGTTCCTATTCTCATTTGTCTCGGGGTATTTTTTTTTTTAATTTCTCCTTTGATTTCTTCATTGACTCACTGGTTATTCAGCAGCATGTCATTTAATCTCCACTTATCTGTGATTCTTCCACTTCTTGTCATTGATTTCTACCCTCATACCGTTGTGGTCAGAAAAAAGATGCTTGATAGGATTTCAATCTTCTTAAATTTATTGAGATTTATTTTATAACCTAACATTGTGATCTGTTTTGAAGAATGTTCCATGTGCACTTGAAAAAATGTATATGCTGTTGGTTTTGGATGGAATGTTCTATAGACATCTGTTAAGTCCACCTGGTCTAATGTGTCGTTTAAAACCAACGTATCTTGGGGCGCCTGGGTGGCGCAGTTGGTTAAGCGTCCGACTTCCGCCAGGTCACGATCTCGCGGTCCGTGAGTTCGAGCCCCGCGTCAGGCTCTGGGCTGATGGCTCAGAGCCTGGAGCCTGTTTCCGATTCTGTGTCTCCCTCTCTCTCTGCCCCTCCCCCGTTCATGCTCTGTCTCTCTCTGTCCCAAAAATAAGTAAACGTTGAAAAAAAAAATTAAAAAAAAAAAAATAAAACCAACGTATCTTATTCCAGCAATTCTACTACTAGGTATTTATTCCAAGAAAACAAAAACAGTAATATGAAAAGATATATTCATCTCATTTCATTGCGGCATTATTTATAATTACCAAGATATGGAAACAACTTAAGTGTCTACTGATGGACGAACAGATAAAGACACACACACACACACACACACACACACACACACACACACACAGGAATATTGTTCCGTCATAAAAAAGAATGGGATCTTGCCACGTGTGACACCATGGATGGACATAGAGGGTATTATATTAAGTGAAATAAGCCAGACAGAGAAAGACAAACACCATATCAATTCATTTACATGTGGAATCTAAAAAACAAAACAAAACTCATAGATAGAGAAAAGAATCGTGTTTGTTAGAAGGGAGAAAGGTTGGAAGGAGCAGGCAAAATGGGTGAGAGTGTCAAGAGATACAAATTTCCAATTATAAAGTAAATAAGCCATGTATGTAATGGCTTGTACAGTATATACATATATGGCATGTATGTGTATGTACATGATGTAATATAGAACATGGTGACTATAGTCAATAATAGTATAGTACATACCTGAAGGTTGTGAAAGAGTAAATCCTATAAATTCTCATCACAAGAAAAATGTTTTGTAAATTTATACGGTGATGGTAACTACACTTATTGTGGTGATCATTTGCAAACTGTACAGATATTGAATCATTATATTGTACACCTAAAACTGCTTGTTGTATGTGAATTATACCTCCATAAAAATCACTTTGGTAAAACTGCTGAAAAGAACCAAAAAGGCAAATAAAACATCACCTGAACTAGTTGCAAAGAAAATTCTGAAGAAGCAAGGCTTTGGGAACTGACTGGATTTAATATATATATGTGTATATATATACGTATATATATACACACACACATATATACATACATATGTATATATATGTATATATATTGTATGTATATATATATATATATATATATTAATGTTCATTTATTTTTGAGAGAGAGGGAGAGAGACAGAGAGACAGGATCCGAAGTGGGCTCTGCACTGATAGCAGAGAGCCTGATGCAGGGCTCGAACTCGCGAACTAGGAGATCATGACCTGAGTCAGATGCTTAACTAGCTGAGCCACCCAGGGACCCCTGACTAGATTTATTCTTAAATGTCCAGGATAGTAACTGATAAAACCTTGGCCATGGAATACACACTGATGTCAAGAAGATAGGCATGGAAATCAAATTTATGACAAGATCACAAATAGGTAGCAAAAATTTCTTCAAGCAAACATTCATCAAGCTATCCAGTTCAGGTTCTGAAAAGCAGGAGTAAGTAACACATTCTACCTACAAGCAAGAGAAGGCTTAGATGCAAGTTCTTTTAATAGCTAATTAAAAGAAGGCAAGAGAGTAATCAGAAGGGAACTGAGGGAGAGAGAGAGAGAGAGAGAGAGAAAGGACCGACATTGAGATTGCCTGTCACTGGGAAAAACAAGCATATCCATCCCTTCAGTGTTCAACCAGGCTGAAATATGGAAAGGATCTCACCATAGTCAGCCATTCTTGCAATTTTGTCTGATGTCTCAGCATGGCAGGTGTTTGAAAAGAGAGTATTTGTTATCTTTAGCCAGACTACAACTTTAAGACCTGTCTGAAATGCAGTGCTGCCTGGGAGATGGCCAGTAGTAAAGTCAGAGCATTTGTATTGTCTTCCCTGTTTGTGTGAAATTCCCTGCCTATCTCTGACTAGAGCTTTAAAAAATATACCTCTAAGTTTCTATGTAGTCCCTCTTTAATTGTGGAATATGCAAGGTTTCTCAAAAACAGCCAAAATGGTGAGAACAAAACGGACACTGAATGGATGTATGTCTTAAGCCCTTTTAGTATCTTCCTTTCTTTCCTTTTCCTTCCTTCATGGATTAAAAGATATAATAATAACAACAATAACAATAATAAAAAAACATAACATGAAATCTACCTCATTAAATTCTTAAACATTTAATAGTATTGTTAACTATATCACAGTGTTGTACAGCAGATATCTAGGATTTTTCATACTGTATAATAAAAACTCGACTCCCCATTTCCTTCTCCACCCCTCCTCCCCTGCCCCACAGCCTCTGGGGCAGTTTTCTGCTTCTACTTTCTACTTCTATGAGTTTGACTACTTTAGATACCTCATATAAGTGGAATCATGCAGTATTTGTCCTTCTGTGACTAACTGATTTCACTTAGCATAATTTTCTCAAAGTTCATTCATTCTGTAGCATGTGACATAATTTCCTTAAGGCTGAATAATATGCCATTGTGTGTGTGTGTGTGCATATACACACAACCCTACACACACACACACACACACACACACACACACATATCACACGGCTTTTATCCATTCATCCATCAGTGGGCATTTAGGTTATTTCCATCTCTTGGCTATTGTGAATACTGCTGCAGTGAACATGGGTGTGCAGTTACCTCTTTGAGACCCTGTTTTCAATTCATTTGGATAAATACCCAGAAGTGAGGCTGCCAGATCATGTGGTGGTTTTCTTTTTAATTTTTGCGAGGAAACTCCACACTGTTTTTCATAGTAGCTGCACCATTTTACATTCCCACCCAAAATGCACAGGAGTTCCAATTTTTCTACATCTTCACCAACACTTGTTCTTTCTCCCCCCCCCCCTTTTAAAAAAAGTATAGCTATTCTAACAGATGTGAAGTGATACCTCATTGTGTTGATTTGCACTTCCCTGATGACTAGTGATGTTGAACATTTTTTCGTACACCTGTTGGCCATTTGTAGGTCTTTTGTGGAGAAATGTCTAAATCCTTTGCCCATTTTTCAATTGGGATTCTTTTTTATGGAGTTGTAGGCATTCCTTATAGGTTTGGGGTTATTGATAGCTCATCAGATATATGGTTTACATGTGTTTTCTCCCATTCCATAGGTCCTTTACATTCTTCTGATTGCTTCCTTTGTTAAGCAGAAGCTTTTCAGTTTGATGTAGTCCCACTTGTCTATTTTTGCTTCTGTTGCCTATCCTTTGGTGTCATATCCAGAAAATAATTCCAAGACCAATATTATGAAGCTTTTCCCCTTATGTTTTCTTCTATGAATTTTATAGTTTCAGATCTTACATTTAAGTCTTTAATCCATTTTGTGTTGATTTCTGTTTATGCTGTAAGGATCCAATTTCATGCTTTTGCATATGGATACGTGGGTTTTGTTTCGTTTTGTTTTTTGAGGAGCCCATCTTAGCTTTGTTTTGTGGTCTTGGCACCCTTGTTGGAGATCATGTGACCATATACGCATGGGTTTATTTTGGGGCTCTCTATTCTTTTCCACTGGTCTATATGTTTGCTTTGATATCAATACTGTTTCAAATACTGTAGTGTGTAATACATTTTGGAGTTAGGAAGTGGAGAACAATACCAAACAAATTAGAAGGAAAAAATTAGAAGAGAGGGTTAAGAAAAAGAGCAGAATGGGGCGCCTGGGTGGCGCAGTCAGTTAAGCGTCCGACTTCAGCCAGGTCACGATCTCGCAGTCCGTGAGTTCGAGCCCCGCGTCAGGCTCTGGGCTGATGGCTCAGAGACTGGAGCCTGTTTCCGATTCTGTGTCTCCCTCTCTCTCTGCCCCTCCCCCGTTCATGCTCTGTCTCTCTCTGTCCCAAAAATAAATAAAAACGCTGAAAAAAAAATTAAAAAAAAAAAAAAAGAAAAAGAGCAGAATATATACTTTAAAATATCCTTAAGTACAATATGTAAAATGAATAAAAGGAAACTCATGGAGGAACCCATTACATTAATAAACAGACCAAGTGAAAGTTCAGTTGACTAAGAAGGCTGGCCCAAGACTTCAGTATATATTCTTATCTTCCTGAAATTGGTTAACAACAGGGCTGAGCAGGATGTGAGGGATGGTGTTGAGGACAGGGAGGAGTAAGAAAAAGGAAGAGAAACTCTCTGTGGGTTTTCAGGTCATATTTTACAAGCTTCTGCCCAAGTCTTGGCCAACATGATCATGGGAAAAGAGACTGGAATAAGCAAGGGCTCCTTCGTTTAACACATATATCAAATGACTCCCATTTGCCAGGTACTGAGCTTGGGACTGAGTTCTGTCTTTGGAGAATTGTCAAGTTTACAGAAATATTTGTTCTGTTATTTTTTTGTCTGTTTTATTTTTCTGAGTTTACTACTTTTAGTTACAAAACCAAGTGCTTATTGTAATAAAATATAAACTGTAAAGAAGACCAAAAAAAAAGTAGAAGGTGAAATTCTCTCATCTCCCAATTCCACTGCTCAGTTACCACCACTAGTAATGGGGGCTTGTCTTCTTCCAGATCTAAACATGTATGCGTGCCCACACGTGTGGAGGGTTTTATCTTTATAAAAATGACAGGCAGTACATTTTGTTCTGCAACTTTTCCCTCTGGTTCTAAGTTTTTTAATTATACAGATAAATTCCATGTCAATAGAGGCAGGGCCACTGTAAGTATGACACTTAATTTAAGTATTCCTCTATTGATGGACACTTAGGAATTTTCCAACACTTGCCAGTTATTTACAATACTGCAGTGAGCAACCACACAGGTGTATTCTTAGTCACTTGAGCTTATATTTCTATAGAATAGATTTACAGAAGTTATTCAAACAATATGTCCATTTTGAATTTTGACAGACAGTGCCAAACTATTTCTAATAGGGGATACCAATTTACACTATTCTCTCACCCTCTGGGTATTACCAATTTAAAATTTTTTGGCCAACAGGGCAGGTAAAATGTTTTTTCACTAGTCTACATTTCTTAAAAATTTTTTTAATGTTTATTTACTTTTGGGAGGGAGGGGGGACAGGGAGAGAGAAGTGGGGGTGGGGGAGGAGTGGCAAGGGAGAGGGGAGAAGATCCAAAGCAGGCTCCATGTTGACAACAGAAAGCCCAATGTGGGGCTTGAACTCATGAATTGTGAGATCGTGACCTGAGCCGAAGTCAGATGCTTAACTGACTGAGCCATCCAGGCACCCTGCACTAGTCTACATTTCTAATGATTTCATAGCAAGGTTAAACATTTGGTTACCAGTCACATGTTCTTGTGGATTTTCTTTGTATCGTTTTTCGTATGTTTTCCAATTAGTAGATCTATTAGGCTGGTACAATGCAAAGAAATTTAAATAAGCACCTAGCTGAATAGCAAGGAGAAAGAGGTTTACACAGAGATTGCTGTGGGAAGGGGGCATCTTCAAAGAGAAGAAGGAAGATGAGAATTACCTTTTATTGTACCTTTAGTAAGCCGTAGGTATGTGCTAGCTCTGCACACAGGCCAATCCAAATGGGCGGTTGTGAATTGGGGGGCAATGAACACCAGAATACTGTAAACTTTGTTTTCTTTAGTGGCCCCCAATGGATTTCCAGGGACAACAATACTTCATGCTCAAGAGGCCCTATGAAGTAACTGTAGTTGCCTCACTGCTAGGGCATTAAAGCGAGAGGCACAAAAAAAGAACACTTTGCTCTGCTCACCCAGTACTTGATTTTCCTTTTTGATATTTGTGATCAAATCTCACAACTCCTTACCCAGATCTACACCTGTTATTAGAGGCATTTGCTTTCATAGCAGAGTGGCTAGGAAGAAAACAGCAAGGAGGAAAGAAGACAAGAATAAAGAAAACTGGTAGAGAGAATAAACAAAGAGAAGAAGGAAGAAGACAAAGATTTATAACACAACAGAAGATTTTTTAAAAGAGATCATCTTGTTATCAACCAATAATTACATTTTTAAAAATAATTTTTTTAGAATCATGCACAAGTTTCGGGGCGCCTGGGTGGCTCAGTCGGTTAAGCATCCGACTTCAGCTCAGGTCACGATCTCGCAGTCCGTGAGTTCGAGCCCCGCATCAGGCTCTGGGCTGATGGCTCAGAGCCTGGAGCCTGCTTCCGATTCTGTGTCTCCCTCTCTCTCTGCCCCTCCCCAGTTCATGCTTTGTCTCTCTCTGTCCCAAAAATAAATAAATGTTAAAAAAAAATTTTTTTTAAATAAAAAAAAAAAAGAATCATGCACAAGTTTCAAATAACCAGATCCAATTTATGCAGAACCTTCTATTAACTGAAAATTCCCCTTGTTTTTCTTATATTGCATTATATGCATTCTTGGTAACTTCTAGATAGATAAAGTGAACTTCAAAACTTCTTCTTTGAAGAAGGGTGCCTGGGTGGCTCGGTTGATTAAGCCTCTGGCTCTTGGTTTTGGCTCAGGTCATGATCTCACAATTCATGAGTTCAAACCCTGTGTCAGGCTCTGTGCTGATGGTGTGGAGCCTGCTTGGGATTCTCTCTCTCCCTCTCTCTGCCCCTCCCCTGTTCATGCACATGTACACACAATGTCTCTCAAAATAATAAACTTTAAAAAACTTCTCTGAAGAGAAAGAATACATGAAAAGAAGATGAAGTAATATTGGGTATTTATTCTCCCCTATCCACTAGCTTCTCTAATATATTCAGGGCTTGGAAGAAATCAAAATCATCTACACCTTCCATATTTGCATTACTGAAAAGTGTGGACTGGTGACCATAATGATTATCAGGAAATTTTTAGAACCCTATGTCTCGTGTCTTTTGTCAGATATCTAATTGTCTGCCCTTTCTATAATAGGAAATGTAACTGATGCATTAAAAGAATAGCTAAAGGATTTAAAAGTTTCATCGCGGGGCGCCTGGGTGGCGCAGTCGGTTAAGCGTCCGACATCAACCAGGTCACGATCTCGCGGTCTGTGAGTTCGAGCCCCGCGTCAGGCTCTGGGCTGATGGCTCGGAGCCTGGAGCCTGTTTCCGATTCTGTATCTCCCTCTCTCTCTGCCCCTCCCCTGTTCATGCTCTGTCTCTCTCTGTCCCAAAAAAAAAAAAAAAAAAAAAAAAAAAAGTTTCATCGAACTATTTATTAATTAAATAATTAATCAGCACCACTCATTTCTTTAAGCCTTTTTACTTGTTACTATCCTGTGCCATTTTAACATTTTTTTAAAAGTTGTCTGGCCCAAGTCAAAGATTCACAGCAACATGACAATCTAAGTAAAAATACAAACACAGCTAATAACTACAGCCAGAAGTACAATGGTCCTTTCCTCTTTTAGCATTAGCACACTGAGCCGCCATGGCCTCTTGGCCAACTCTGAAAAGTCATCAGCATCACAGTCTGGTGACTAGTTGTCATGAAAAAAGTCAGGAGACCAGCCTTCTATTTCTAGATCTTCCCTGATTCATCCTTACATTGATGCAGAAATGTAGTCAGTCTAATGCAACAAAACTCACAACATGGAAACTCCTATGTTGGTGTACTGCAAGGGGTGTAAATAATATGTATGTATATATCCTTGTTCAGTGGGAGTTCAAAGACTAGTTAGAAGGGGAAACTCATATAAATAAGTCTGAAACAAGGGAGTTATTTACAGGGATCAGTGAACATAAAGAGATTCTAATTGTGCTTTGTATATGATCCTTAAAAATGTCAGGACTCACTGAAAATGGGGGTTTTGAAGGAGATGGCTGTTTGGGGCACAATCTTCCTCTGGGTAACTTGAAACCATTCGCCAAAGTTACATTCAGTGCTCTTTTCCTGAAACAAAAATCCAGGTCTCATGTTCAGAAAACTTCTCTGTGAAGGAGATTTAAGAAATGATAAGCTCTAGGGCATGTGGGTAGTTCAGTTGGTTAATCGTCTGACTTCGGCTCAGGTCATGATCTCATAGTTCATGGGTTCGAGCCCCGCGTCGGGTTCTATGCTGACAGTTCAGAGCCTGGAGCCTGCTTCAGGTTCTGTGTCTTCTTCTCTCTCTGTCCGTCCCCTACTCGTGCTCTGTCTTGGTCTCTCAAAAATAAATTTAAAATGTTAAAAAAAAGAGAGAGATGATAAGCTCTGTAGACCATGAGCCCCAAATGACACTGTAATTCATGTTCTTCTCTTTTTTCTCCTTTAATATAATTTATTGTCAAGTTAGCTAACATACAGTGTATGTAGCATGCTCTTGGTTTTGGAGGTAGATTCCTATACTTCATCGCTTACATAGAACACCCAGTGCTGATCCTAACAAGTGCCCTCTTCAATGCCCATCACCCATTTTCCCCTTTCCCCTGCCCCACCCCCATCAACCCTCAGTTTTTTCTCTGTATTTAAGAGTCTCTTATGGTTTGCCTCCCTTTTTGTTTGAAACTATTTTTTCCCCTTCCCTTCCCCCATGGTCTTCTGTTAAGTTTCTCAAGGTCCAAGTATGTGTAACTTGTGTTCCGCTTAGCCATTATAGAAGGGGGCTCTTTCCATCCTGTATGACCACTGGGGTAAAGGTTCTTCCAGGCATTAAGACCAGCAAGCAGAGGGGCTTTCACACTATTGAAGACCTTGAAGCCAATCCACTGCATTTGATTACTGGATATTGGTCAGCTTCCTAATTTTATTAGCCCATAGCTTCATAATGTGAATGTCAAACAAATGGTTTTCCAAGTTTATGTGGAGCCAGTAGACAGCATTATGCCTTGAAGCTCCCAATGTGACTTCTTTCCATGTAGGCTCTTAGGAAAAAAGTGCCCACCCCATGCTGTTCAAGATAGATACTTTAGAGAAAATTTACAAGAGAGTATGAGTACTTGCAAAAGTTTGTTCATTCAGTCCATACACTAGTTGAAGTGGGTTTGGGGATCATTTACCATTAGCATTGAAGAAACTTGCAAATGCTGCTTAACTTAACCTTCTGCCTTTGGGCAAGCCCAGAAATTAAAGACGGACCTTACTTTACAAGGAAGTTCATACTTTAAAAAACTATTAAGAGTGTCTTCATACAGCACACGTATATTTATAGCCATTTTCTATCATCAAACACATAAAACACAGTCGTACCTCAGCTAATTGCAAACACAACCTGAACTTTTCATCCTATTCCTATTCTGGGACTACTCTCGATATCCATTTCTCATTCCTCTTTGTCCTCATGTGCGTATTACTTGATTTGTCATAATCCTCAAAATCACTTTCTAGTATTGAGTAACTTTTGGCAGCAAAGAGTTTTGCTTAATGTCTGACTCAAATTCCTCATGCCTCCATTTCAAGTAATCTTTTTCTGCTCCTAGGGAAGGCAGACAATAGCAGGTCTCACCATCCCGTATACAAAGCCCCTTCATAAACCTTAAGACTGTCATTTTTTTTTTTTTTTTAAACAAGAGACGCTTTCTATCAAATCTTTAAAAATCAGTTTTTGAGAAATGTTAGCAAGCCCTCAGTTTATCTTGGTCCTATCTGGAGTCAGCTGAACTGGGCAGCACAGAGCTTTCTCCTAGGTATAATTACAGTCTGGAGGAGAATGCAATTTGTGCAGCATTCCACTGACCTACAAGCTGACCTTGTGCAGGGGCGAATTCACAGGTTGCGTTAAACCCTATTAGACATGCCTAGTTTAAGGCAAAGCCTTTCCAGACCCCCGCCGCATGCTGGATTAGGGCATGTCACACATGCGTACTATTACATTGCCCAAGGAGCTCTCGCAATGCCTTCCAGAGCGGGGAGAGGCAGGCCCACATCCCACACTGCCTAATCCTGCACCTTGAGCCAGTGTATCCAAATGATTATTATTTCTTACATATGTGGATTTTCAGAAGAACCTGCCTCTTTGAATAAGAATTAAGACAGAAATGGGAAGACAGATTTGTTACATTGGAAAAAACCACACCCTGACTGCTCAGCTAGAAAGGTCTTGCCAGACAGACTGAGAAGGAACTCCTGCCAGGCCCAGTGGGATTTTCACATTTACATAAAATCCACATATATCTTCAGCTTTCTGCCTGAGCTTGGCAGGCATGGCCAGAAGTAAAAATAAAAATAAACGGACTGAATAGACCATGCATGCTAGAAGCCTACTTGGCCAAGTGAGTTCGGCACAGCTACAAAATTAAGAGAATTATAGAAGCCTTCTTCTTCCAGGGAGCCTTCCTTGTCTGAAAATGAAGATGATGAATTTCTACACCTACACCTTCATTAGACATCAAACACATTCAAACCGATACCAGACCAAGTAGTTACTCTGTTCTTTGGCTCAGTCCTCATATTTGACATTTCTCTGTTCCAGTCACAGGATTTCCATTTCCAGTGAAGTCGGTTTTATCATAGAACAGGCACCACATCTACTTAAATACAGCCACCTATGTTATTACCAACAAACATCTCCTGGGCACTTTGGGCAAATAAATGCATGTAAAAGCTGCTACCTTTCCTGTCTGAATCACGTCCCCCACCCACCACCCCCCCCCCCAAAAAAAAAACAAATAATGAAGGATCCACATACATGGGCAGATATTTACTTCCATGACAGGCATATATTTCAAATATCCATATACAGGACATGGCCAACTCTACAGAACAAATGAGTACGTGGTTTGCTTCTCTCATGGAAACTGAAGAGAGTGGAGAATATACAGAAAGGAGACCATGTAACTCTTCAAAGCAAAATTCTAAAAACCACTCTTTTTAATTTTTGTGCCTTTAGGCTGGTGATCTTTGGCTTATGCTTCTTTATCAATACCATTATTTGGCACAACAATTTGACATTATGAGGCTGCCATAACACACATGCACTACTAAATGAAAAGTCAGCTAATCTCATCAAGAGTAATCCTTCACATTTCTAAGCCACTGGGTGCCAAAGGGATCTGGGTATTTTCATGACTGTTGCATCTGCCTTGAAGACATTCCTGTGGACTGAGTTCAGAGGCAGGTAGAATCCTATACTAGAGACACAGAAATTGATGAACCTATCCTATGGGCTACAAGCTCTGACGGTCAAGCTGATAATCTACTCCAGATACCTTCAAGTCAGAAATATAAGTAGTATGGAGTCCAAACTGGCTGCAGAGCATCTTTTGAGATATGGGATATGGTATAATAGGGAACCCTTTGGTTTAGAGAAACTAAACCTTTCATAACCAACTCCCCCCACCATCACCAGATTGCAAATTCTTATTTTACAAGTAATAGAAATCTAATTTAGAAGACAGAGTGAGACTTTCCCAAGAGAAGTACTATGAAGTGACACAAGATAATACACAAGGCCATGATGCATATTAGTCCATGGAGGCAGGCTTTATATATAAATTAAAAAAAAAAAACTCAGGGGCGCCTGGGTGGCTCAGTCGGTTAAGTGGACGACTTCGGCTCAGGTCATGATCTCGCGGTGAGTTCAAGCCCCACGTTGGGCTCTGTGCTGACAGCTCAGAGCCTGAAGCCTGTTTCAGATTCTGTGTCTCCCTCTCTCTGACCCTCCCCCGTTCATGCTCTGTCTCTCTCTGTCTCAAAAATAAATAAACGTTAAAAAAAATTTTTTTTTTTAAATTCAGGGGATAAAGCAACTCACACAATCCCCTTTCATAGGTATGACTATTCTTGTGCCCTCCCTGCCATTTCTAGTGTGGCATTGACTGGAGATGGGGTAGGTAAGCAACTGCTGCCCCCAGCCGATGTCAGGAGCAAGGGCCAGCTGGAGGGGAACAAGACCAGAGCTGGCAGTCATCTTGCTCTCCCTCCTCAGGGAGAGGGAGAGCTTCATTGGAAACATGCAATTGTTCCTTGGCAGGTGCTCAGGAAAGTAAGTGCTGACTCAGATTCGTTGTCCCTTCTTCTCCTGTGTTCCCCTCCCCCGGCCCCACCACTCTCTGGCATCGCAGCCTGAGGAGCTGGCTGGCTGGCTGGCTCCATGATGCCATATTATGAAGTGTCACCCGACTCGGTACAAACAAGCCCTCACTGCTCATGGTCAGCATGGCCAGGTATGCTTCTGGGTAGTGGCCTCTGTCAATTGGCCTGGTGATGCCATTAAAATAAGCTTTCCACACACAGCCTGATTATCTGTCCCACTAAATGTTTCAAGGAAAACTAAGCTTCACTGTTCTGTCAAACTGCTAGGTCTGAATCTCTTCCATGGCCTTATTTTTGGGGACACAGAAAATTGCTCAGATGAAGTTTACTTTAAGGATTTAGGCTCCTCACCAAAACATGTGAAAAGGCGAACTGTCATCCTGTCTTGCGTCTGAGAACATATTTGGCATCCCATGCCCTGATGAGACAGAAAAACCCTTTTATTGGTTTTCAGGCCACTGAATTCTGCTCACAAAGCAAATGGAGAGAAGACCACAGCAGGTGAAGGCTAAGGCTGGGACAGCGGTTGGAGGGGGGGGGTGGGCACCATGAGGTGGAGGTGGGTGGGAATATGGGCAGGAGATAATTCCAATGGCTTGAGAGTTTCTGTGTTGAAATAAAATCACATGCATTTTCCCATTGATCAGAGATTCAGAAGACAAAACGATCAAGAGACGTCAGTGCATTCATCAGTGCGCCCTGTCTTCAGGGTGGACCAAAGTACCATCACACAAAGGTACAGATGAGAAACGCCAATCAATGGTGTCTGAGAGCTCCAGGCCCCTTCAAGAGTGCTTGGTTGTAATGAACATGAAACAATTCTAAACTACTGATAGCTGACCTGGTGAGAAGCAACCAGACAGAGGGCTGAAACCCTTTCTTCTACATGGCAGAAAGAAAACAGAAAACTGTGAAAAGATCCAACTTCTCATGAAACATAAAACAAAATCAAAACAAAACACAGGCCCAACTGTCTAAGACTCTGCCTTTTAAACTCAAGGGATGGGGGCACCTGGGTGGCTCAGTCGGTTGGGCATCCGACTTTGGCTCAGGTCATGATCTCACGACCCGTGCGTTCGAGCCCCACGTCAGGCTCTGTGCTGTGCATTCGGAGCCTGGAGCCTACTTTGGATTCTGTGTCTCCCTCTCTCTCTGCCCCTCCCCCACTCATGCTCTGTCTTCTATCGAAAAATGAATAAACGTTAAAAAAAATTAAAAAAAAATAAACTCAAGGGATGAATGCTAAGCTACAGTGTTCAGACTGAGAGGAAAGAAGGACTCTCTGGGACAGACAATGCAGGAAAATTCAACTCCATGCCTTCAGGCAGCCTCCAGTCATCATTGCTCAAATTCTCCCAAGGCCAGAAACTTATTCTATTCATATAACTCAGCCTTTAACAGCTGGATGGAGAGTTTATTTACTCTCTGGTTTAGGAGGGATGGGAGTATAGTGGCTCACCATTCAAGATACACTAGAGACATGGTGCCATACGAGCTTTAAGTCACATTTTATCATTTTGTTTTGAATTTCTGTACTATAATCCTACTTTAAATTTCCATCCCAACAATCAATCTGCATGGCTATCAAAACTAGTAGACTAAATTTCCTTCTCTTCCCCATCTCTCCCCATGGGACATAGCACTAAGGAGAAAAGTGAAAGCTTTCTATCAATTTTTCCTAAAATTGTTCCTACATACCTCTACAACTGTAGGCAAAGCCTGCAATTGTCTACAGAAAGCTGTCTGTAGAAGACAATTAAGAATTTGTGGGATATCCTCTAGAAGTTGAGTACACATGTGAATTATGAGGGACCTCATTATAAATATAGATTTTATTTCACTAGGAAGGAGTTGGAATCTTTTTGGATCGAACCATATTTCTCCTACAAAAGATATGTTGAAGTTGTAATCTACAATATCTCGGAACATGACCTTATTTGGAAATGGGGTCACTGCAGATGAAAGTAATAAAGATTAGGTCACACTGGAGTCAGATAGACCCCTAATTCAATGTGGCTGGTGTCCTCATAAGAAGATGGCTATGACTTGGGGCGCCTGGGTGGCTCAGTCGGTTGAGCGGCCGACTTCGGCTCAGGTCATGATCTCGCGGTCCGTGAGTTCGAGCCCCGTGTCGGGCTCTGTGCTGACTGCTCAGAGCCTAGAGCCTGTTTCGGATTCTGTGTCTCCCTCTCTCTGACCCTTCCCCGTTCATGCTCTGTCTCTCTCTGTCTCAAAAATAAAATAAATGTTAAAAAAAAATTAAAAAAAAAAAAAGAAGATGGCTATGACTTAAAAAAAAAAAAGCTGAGGTGGGGGTGCCTGGGTGGCTCAGTCGGTTAAAGTATTTGACTCTTAGTTACCACTCAGTTCATGATCTCACGGTTTTGTGAGTTCAAGCCCCACATCAGACCGGCTGACAGTGCGGAGCCTGCATGGGGTTCTCTCTCTCCTTCTCTGCCCCTCCCCTTATTGTGCTCTCTCTAAAAGTAAATAAACTTAAAAAAAAAATATGGCCATGGGAAGACACAGAGGGAGAATACCAAGTGATGACAAAGGTAGAGAATGGAATTACATTGCTACATGCCAAGGAATGCCACAGATTGCCAGCAACCAGAAGACAGGAAGATAGGAAGAGGAAAAGAAGGATTCCTCTACTGGTTTCAGAGGGAGGATGGCCCTTTCCAGGATCTTGGTTTCAGACTCCTAATCTCCAGAACTCTGAGACAATAGATTTGTGGTGTTTTTAGCCACCCACTTGGTTGAGGTGGACCTAGGAAACCACTGCAGGCAAGGCTTGAGAGCCCTAGGTTTCTAGCAAGCTACTAGGTAAGGCTCATGCTGCTGCCTGAGTAGTCAGGTGATCTCAAATGAATGTATTATTTTTGTTCACGATCACTGGCACTTAAGCACAGTGCCATATATGACATATACGTATGTATGTGTTTACAATCCCTGATTGCCAGTGTTTTTTTTGACCAACCAGCTAGAAATGTGCCCCTTTCTCCATCAGTCTCTTCAAGCTGTATGCTTAGTCAAGGATGACTGCTTTCTTACAGAAGGCCAAGTCCATGAACACAGATGGCCATGCCAGCCTCCTAAAGATTCTAAATAACAAAGTTTGTAAGACCTTTGGACTCCCTGTCTTATCGATATTTCTCATTTAAGACCCTGAACCCACTCTCCTATATATTCTTGGTGACTCAAATAGGGCTTTTTCTCTCTCCACAGCTTAGAGTATTAGGCTTTTGAAAAGAACACGTGCTAATAATTACTCCAAGCTGGGTAGTGATGATGGGCAACAGAAATCTTATTATCTTCAATGTCATCATGTGTCTTTGATATGATAATCACTGCATTCAAGATATCAGAAATGATGGATGGCCTTTGATTCAGAGTGTACCGTGATGCAAATTACCTGGCTTTTTCCCACTCCTGCTCGGATAGTGAAGAGCTGATAAGAGTGGGCACTCCAAGCTTCGGGGCCTCAAGCCACCAGGAGGCAAAATCTGTGGCAAAACTCAAAGAGGAACGCTCCCTTGCCTAAGGACACCTGAGGCTACTTCAGTTTTTCCTTTTATGTATACGCTTCACCTTAATGTGAATAGTCTTCATGTGCAGCCATTGCTGTCATGTACAGTATTTGCAACCTAAGTCATTCTACTCTGTTAACCTTCTGGGCAACAATAGTGAACATAAGAACCACACGGCTTCCAGTAAGCTCGTGGAGTTCCTTCTATAAACACGAAATGAGGATTCCAGGAAATTCCAGCAAGAGAGGCAAGATGAAAGAGCACTGTGTATATGTATTTTTAAACTGCTATGAGATTCTGTCAGGGCTTATGGTACGTAACCCGGCATATTACCCCCAGTTAGTAATCAGTCTTTAGCATTCTCCTCATGCTCACGGGGCATCCATCATAGAAAGCGAGCATATGCTATACTCTATCCTTCAGTCATCCATGTGAATGGAACAACACAGTGACCCAAAATATTTACTCACCATCATCCGTGAAGAGTGAGCCCTCACCTCCATCCTGACTAGAGTCATCAGTGTATGTACCCTGAGGTCCTCTCCTATGGACAAGTCACCTCCTGATAGTACAAGTGCAACAAATACACAGTAGGTCATTTGCCCAAAGTCACCAGATGCCTGACTACTAGTCCAGGGTACTTTCCCTTGAAGTACATCTCATTCCTGCAAGGATACATCCCTCATCATTCATTCATGTTGCAACAAGGCGATAGCCTCTAAAATGTGAAAATCAAAATGTGCTAGACTTTTAAGGTAGCAAAGGAAAGGTCTTTCACTTTCTTTTCTCCTATAAAGCCAACCCAAAATTATGGGAGTGAGTATCAAAAACAAAATCTACCTTCAGTGCAACTAGTAGACCCCATTCAATTCCAAAACAGAAAATGTGAAGGCAGAAGTAGTTCAAAGAGTGGTAAATTCCACGGAACAACGGAAGGACAAACCTAACTGTCTGCAGAGGAAGGGGGACCCTCACACATGCGCAAATGAGAGGCATCGTGTGCTTGGGAAGGCAAGGGTGAGGTGGGGAGCTAAAAATAAGGGGATTATTTAAAAGTTGGTATACAGTGCAATTAGGTGCCAGATATATAACCTCACCTATGTGTTCAGGAAATAGAGTTTCCAGTGAAATTCAACCAGACAGACTTGGGATTCAAGAACATTAGGCAGAGCAGACCACGGGGATGAGGTCTTGTAGTGGAATGGAGTAATTATCAAAGTTCCACATCCTTTCTTACCTTCTCTGTCAGAACGCTAGCAGTCAGGCTGACATACTACTCCCCAGCCCCAATCAGGTGCCTGGAGAAATTCCATCTGGAAAAACAGATCAGTCTAAAAGCAAAGACAAACTCCCAAATGAAATGACTGCTCTACAACTGTCTACCCCACCGTGAGACCCACCACTGAGCAAATCATGTCCATTTCTACTGAGCTTCCATCCAGGTTTGTCATGCCTCAGTTTTATACGTGAAATAGCAGCCAAGATTACCAACTATTCGAGGAATCCTCTAACATGAAATACAGATGTCAGAAGCAAAAAATACTAAAAAAGGGACTTGGAAGATGGAGCAGAGGTAGTAAGCAAAAACAAACAGGTAAAGAAACTATAATTCATTAACTCAGAGAGTGAGAACTACTAATACTTTGGGGGGGAGGGTCTCTAGATTCCGCACAATTTTCCTCCAAAGGACACACTCTTCTGGTTTTATGTCTATTATTCCCTTGCTCTTATTTTTTCTAATAAAAATCATTTTGTCACAAATGTATGATCTCATAAACTTTGTAGGTTTTCATATTTTTGACCTTCAGACCAATGGGATCATTCATGACTTTTTCCACTCAACATCTTGCTTAGAAATCATCGATGTGGATGCGTGTAGCTATAACCTAACTCTTTTTCAAAGCTGGACGGTATTGTTACGGAAACTGACCTCAGTCCATTCATCTACTCTAATGAAAGTGTCATTTTCAGATTTTTCCTATTATAAACAAAGCTTTTACAAACATTCTCATAGGAGTCTCCTGGTATCAACGTGCAGAAAGAAGATTGAACAGAGGGTGTATACATGCTCACATGAGCTAGATAAAACCAAATTGCTTTCCAGGTAAATGGACCTGACCTTCCAATGAGCATCATGAGGATTCCTACCATTCCACACCCTCCCAATATCTCACAGTTAGACTTACTAATTTTTGCCAAGTTGGTGGGTCCAAAATGAGACTGCTGCATTTCCTAGCTGCTGACTTGTTGATTACCTCTTCACATGTTTATTGACCATTCATTCCATGACAAGCCTCTTCATGTCTTTTGCCTACCTTTCTAATAATCGAAAGTGAACAACTTATCATTGATCGGTAAAAATTCTACATTTTCGACAATAATTCTTCTTCAGTTATATATGTTATGAATGTCTTCCCAAGCTTGTGGCTTATCTTTTCATATTCTTTGTGGTATCTTTTCATGAACAAGAGTTTTTTATTTTAAGGTACATCTTTCTTATGTGATTTATGTTTTTTTTGTCTTTTCCATGTGAGGTTAAAAGATATGCTCCTATATTCTTTTTTAAAAACTATTAACTTTTTCCTTTCATGTACTTGATACATCTGGAACTGGTTTGGATTCATGATGTGAGGGAGGGATCTATTTTATTTCTTTTGGGCCATATATTCAACATTTAAAGTATTTTTAATCTTCAATTTTACTCCCTGATCTGAGATACCACATTTATCATATATTATTTGCATATATACATTGATCGGTCTTCCCCCATAAACCCTCAACTCTTTCCATTAATCTTTGTTTTGTTTTCTGTGCCAATTATTACATTTCATAACTACCTTACTACCCATTACTTTATTTTTCTTGGTATGAGGTAGAGTAAGTATCCTCCCAATTTTTGTTTCAGATTGTTTATTTTTTAGAATTTTATGTTTCTTACTCCCTTGCTTTTTTAAAAAATAGTTTTGCCACAAATGCACCTCAACTTTTCATGTGTTTAACTGCAGATCAGTGGAATCACTTTTTGTGACTTTTTCACTAAACATCACATTTAAGGGTATTTTTGTAAGGTTATTTTTGAACATTAGCTCTTCCACACAAATTTTTAGAGTAAGCTTGTCAGATTCCAAATAATCCTATTTAGATTTTGATTGGAATTACTTTGAAACTAGAAATCATTTTGGTGTTAACTGACATCTTTATAATATTGCTTTTATCATTCATAAAGAGAAGATCTCTCCTTTCATATAGGTTAACTTTAATGCTTTCAGTATAGTAATTTTTATTCATTGCTTGTCTGATAGTGCTATCAAGACTATATACGAGCTTATCTTCTATTTCTCTAAAGTATTTTGTGTAAGAAGAAAATGTTTGTTGTAATCAAACCACCTGGTCTTTGTGGGAAGATTTTACACTATCAATCCAATTTCCTTAGTAGTTATAGTCATTCGGGTGTTCTGTTTCTTCTTGACTCTGTTTTGGTAATTCGTATTTTTCTAGGAAGTTGTTTCTTTCATGTTCTTTAATTGCCAAAAGTTTGTTCATGCTATTCTCTTACATCTTATATATTTCTATCGCATCTTGTAGTTATATTCGCTTTTACTTTCCCAATATTTTTATATGTTTGTTTTCTCAATCTTGCCAAAAGTGTGTGGATTTTATTATTGTTTTCAAAGAACTTTTAACTTTATTGATCTTCTGTACTGTGTTTTAAAACTTTAGGGGAGCCTGGGTTGCTTAGTTGCTTAAGCGTCTGACTCTTGATTTTGGCCGAGGTCATGATGTCATGGTTTGTGAGACTGAGCTCCAAGTCGATCCCCGTGTCACTGCAGAGCCTGCTAGGGATTCTCTCTCTCCATCTCTATCTCTGCTCGCTTGTGCTCTCTCTCAAAATAAATGAACATTTAAAAAACTAATATAAAATTGCTTTTAAATTCCCATTCTCACCTTTTAAAATGTAGTATTTGGTTGAAGCATATCAAATTGTAATATTTGATTACATTTGACCTCAAAAAATGGCTTTTCCGTCACTTAACCTAATATTTGCTTTTAATTTCTTGTTTTTTTTCCTAGCTATTAATTTTGGAAGCTAACTTATTTTTCAGCTTTTTCTTTCCTAATATAAGCACTGATGACCATATATTTTAGCTACATCCTAGGAGTGTTGATAACACATATTTTTATTTTTTGAGTTAAAGTGTTTTCTGAGTCCCATTATAACTTCTTCTTGATCCATGAATTATTTACAGGTATGAATATAAATTTTAAAAGGCAAGGAGTTCTTTGTTATTGACATATTGAAGTCATCTGCCTGTTGATTTATATTTTCAACTTGATCAGAGGATGTGCCCATATGAAAAGCTGCTTGAAATTTATTGATATTTGCAGGACCTTTTCATTTTTTAAAGTCTTTTAATTCTGCTTAACTCTTAAAATTATATCCATATATTATGCTGGTGAAAATTAATAAATGATTCAGCCTATTTCATTAATATGGAAGCCAACCTAAAATATCATACTTTGAGTTCCATCATCACCTAAATCAGCCATTCTAGACGTGTTTATATTTATTTGTAGCTTACCATGTTCTGAAAGGATTCAAGGAGGCCCTGCCAACAGCTGGCGCACTTAAAATTGTACCACAAACACAGATTATCATGAAAGCCAAATAAAAATAGTACTAGAAAACGGAGACAAATTTTAGACCTTTTTGTTCTATTACACTGCTTTCTCTTGGCACACCTTGAGGACATTCATCTTAGAGCATCCAGCTTAAATTCATTTTTTTTTAATTACATAGCTGTGCCCCCAGTAGGACACACAAAGAAAGGATAGAGTAAAACGGACCTCCTGTAGCTTTCTGGGGGCTCAGAAGCCATCACTGAATGAGAAGCGGGGCCTCTGGTTGAGTCCAACTTTCTGTTTTCCTTTAGTGGTGACACTGTTCTTATTCCTACTCCTGATGGTAATGGTGACGGTGGTGATAGTGTGGAGGGAGTAGCAAGCATCTGTGCATCAGGCACAAAGCTAAACACAGAGATTATTTTAATTCTCACAATCACCCTTTCAAGAAGGTATTGTGATTATTCTCACTTCACAGAAGAGGAAACTGTCCAAAGGAGCCTAAGATGAAGGGACTTGCCCCATGAATAAAGTGATGACTTAGAAAGAAACCCTTGTTGAACCACTCCATTACCACTTTCCATACTCAGACTAGCTGTGGCTCTCGGTTCAGGGTGTGCTGGAGGAAGCAGCCGGTCAGGGGCCAGGAGATCAGGCTCCTACGACAGCCTTGTCCCTGGCTTCCTGGTGGCTGGGGGGCAAACACCAAGATCTCAGCTGAGAGGACTCACAGGCCAGTGCAGGGGGGTTGTACCAATCTCCTTTCACATGTACCTGTAGTCTCAGACGCCTACCCCTTCCTTTGGTGGCAAATGAATGGCTGCCGTCCTTGAGGGCTGAGTTGTCAGACATCTCCACACACCAAGAGAATACATAATAGACAACAAAGATGTCACATGGTCCAGTTTCTCCAAGATCTTACTAATCAGTCTAAACATCCTATGCTTTGGACATTCTGTTGCTACATTCTGAATCACATTCTAAGCAACCATTGCAATGTCTCATTTTTTCCATTAGTAAGATGATTATAGTACAGAGTGATCCATAATGAGCCCCAGCTCAAGTAATGTGGCTTTCAGTTGGCTACATTTTAAATAAATCTTTCTTTGTTAATTAATGCACCTTATCCCAGTGTTGTAAGTAACATTTATGTTCCTAAACTGGGCAGGGTAAAAGAGAACCACACCCAGAGTGGAGGATCCAAAATCCTCAAAATCAACATGAATGCAACAACCATCTGAAAGCAAAGTTTTAAAGTTAGTTTTTGTGCTTGCTGTAAGCTAAGGAAGTTGTGCTAGAGTCTACAAGAGAGTAAAAAGTGATGTGATAATTAGGTCATGAATTAACCCCCTGGAACTTGCAGCTCTAAATTATTTTTAAAGACCCCCTTCTCACCTCCTAGGATATTTTGCACATGCAAAATGCCTAATTGACTAATAAGGTACCTAGCATAAAAGCTAATTAATGAAAATGAAAACACTAAAACTCAGGTTATTTAGTAACCAGAGCCTGGAGCCAGATCCCAATTAAACCACTCTTGGGTGGAGGAAGGGCTCGAAATACCCAATAGGTTCCATCTGGCTATTTCAGTGGGTCAACCTAGAGCCTCATGTTCTTTCCAAATCAGCCTTTCCACTCTCTCCTTTCCATTGCAGTGAGGAGCTAAGGACAGTCCTCCTCACACAGCACTGGGGACTCCCAGGCTCTCCCACTCACATGTAAGGGGCTTGGCAGCTAAGGAAGCCAGCTGGAAGCTAGCATGATTCACTAGCTCTTCTCAGCCCAATCCCTTTTGTCATTCATTCCACCAAAGGGGCCCCTAACCTTCCAATCTCATTTGTACCCCACCCAGGAGATCTGATAATGGTCCTGGCAGAGCTGTGGCTTTTCATAACTTCTGGCAGGGGCCTCGCTGACCCATAACATGGCTACACACATGATTTCTTCTCATACTGTCTTTGTAAATTGACCATGGCTAACCTTGCTGCCCTAATCAGATCAATCAGAATAACATTTCTTTAGCTGCTGCACGCTGGCAACCTCCCGGGCTGAGGCGTGACTCAGAGTCAGGCTCAGATACCGAAGGCAAAGGCGGGTTTTTGAGTTTCTAGTGGTCTCAGGTTTCCTTTGCTTTTATCACAGTTGGTGAGCTTTGTAAGGCCCTGTGTTTACAGCCATGCAAATTAGCCTCAGCTGGAGAGAAATCAGGTCAGGCCTAACTGAAATCAAGCTCTGGGCCAGAAGGTATTTTATCAAAAATTGAAAGTGGGGCCTTGGTAGTGGGGTCAAGGCAGACTGTCCTGAGAAACACATGGACAGCTTTGTCCAGTGGAACCTGAAGGCATGGCTTGGCCTCTGGACCCTGGAAACTCAGAGAGACCGAGAAGGGCCTAATGGCGAAGGGCTGCACCAGCCAATGGGGGCTGGCCAACTTGACCAATGGCTGGTGCTGCCAGATGCATTTTTGGTTAAGTAGAGACAAGGGTGAGAAGGGACGCATGGCATCTCTGAAGGAAGAAAATTGTGGTGTGAGGTTGGTTTGCCTTTTATCCCGTGTTACTCACTGATGAAGGGCCGAATGTGCAGTTTCTTTCTACTCACACACTTGTAGACACTCAGTTTTAAGATGTGTGTGGGAAGGTGTCCACACACAGATGATCTGATATTTTGCATCTTTAAAGCACCTTTAAATTTTTAATGTTCTCATTTATTTTTGAAGGAGAGGGGGAGAGAGAGAGAGAGAGAGAGAGAGAGAGAGCGAGCGAGCGAGCATGAGCGGGGGAGAAGCAGAGAGAGAGGGAGACAGAGAATCTGAAGCAGGCTCCAGGCTCTGAGCTGTCAGCACAGAGCCTGATGCGGGGCTCGAACTCACGAACTGTGAGATCATGACCTGAGCTGAAGTCAGACGCTTAACCGACTGAGCCACCCAGGCACCCCTGGAAAGCACCTTTAAAAACGTACCCTGCGGGTGCCCCGACAGTTACAGAAACTAAAGCCAGAGAGGTTACGTGACTGGACACACAGCTACTACGAACTACTCACCTTTAAGACAAGATCTCTGGTGCCTTTCCATGGCCATCCTGCCCATCATATTCCCTTGTCCTTCAATTCCCCAAGGACATACAGAAACTTGCTTTATTTTAGGAGCTATTGACAATCATTCCATGAGCTCCTGCACATCTGTGATTCATACAATGTGCCATGATGGTGTCAAGCAGCTCGATCTATCAGATAGTGCCTGGGTCTGAGCACAGAGATGTTGGTTCCCATCTAATTGTCTTGTCTATCTTCTCATAGGTAAAATGAAAGTTGGTGGGCCTTGAGTGTTCCTATTTGTAAAGTGGAAGTGAAGTAATGACCACATCGTTGTAATTCATCAAATTAAAGTTTGCATCTTTTGACAGATGAGACCTGAGACCCAGAGAATTTAAAGAGGTTGCCCAAAATTCAGTAGTTGGTTGAGGTCAGAGCCAGAAGTACAACGCAGGTCTATGGACATGAAAGCCGGTGCTTCTTTCACTAAACAATGACCAGGGAATAAAATTTAGCCTTCTGCAAGTGAACTTGAAGTCAGGACTTGCAGTTAAATTTAGACCAACAGACCATTTGTCAAATAATTAAGACCACAAGCTCTGGGGTTCTTGTTAAATTCATTTCCTTACCACTTAAGGGTTGTGAGAGGCTGGACAAGTTATGTAACCCCTCTAGGCTGAAGCGTCCTCACCTACAAAATGGGAATAATAGTAGTAACCATTTTACTGGGTTCTTGTTATTCTTAAAGAAGTTAATACATGCCAAGTCCTTAACCAAAAACCACTTACTTAGCATTAACTATTATCATCACTACTGAAATCTTTGTCATCTTCACTTGATAGACATTACATAAATGCAATGAATTATTAAGACTGATTTCTGTCCATATTAAGCATGAACCTGTGAGAACACATGTATGCACAGTGTATACTGGAGATGTGTGCACTTTGCAAAGCATTTATGAGTTTAGTTGAGAAAGCATCCAGTTACCTGGTTTTGTGACTTAAATACACACACAAGGCGATAGCCTCACATCCTTCTAGCTCCAAAGTGGAGGCCAGAGGAGTCACTGCATTTGCATTCAGCCTTAAATTGCTGTCTACCCCATCCCATGTCACAGTCTCAGAAAAGGGCCCGAATTAAGCATAAATGAATGAGGTCCAGAAAAATATATGTAAGAATTCAAAAAACTTTCTTCAACCAGGAGGAAGGATAGATACTTTAAAAAGTATAAATGGGGCACCTGAATGGCTCACTTGGTTAAGCGTCCAACTTTTGGTTTTGGCTCACGTCCTGATCTCATGAGTTGTGAGTTGGAGCCCCTCGTCAGGTCTCCACGCTGGCAGTGGAAAGCCTGCTTGGGAGTCTCTCTCTGCCTCTCTCTGCTCCTCCCCCCCCCCCCAAATAAACAAACATTAAAAATATATATACATAGAACGATTCTCTCATAGCCTATCTTGTAATATCTAATCATGTTTTTGTTTTTCAAAACAAAATCTTTATTCAAATAAATCTTCACTCCCTTTAGATATGGAAGATTTAAGAAGCTGTGTGTGAGTGTGTGTGTGTGAGTGTGTATATGAGTGAGTGTGTGCGTGTGTGTGAGTGTGTGTTGTGGAGGTGATTCCAGGATCAGTTACAAAAGGGCTAAGTCTGATACTTCATGCATTTTTATACTGCAATCATTCATTCTAAACACGGGAACTATGTCAAGTAATAACTTGTATTCTGCTAATACCTACAAGCCTTCCTAATATGGACTTGGCTCCCAATACTTGTCACCTTATCGTGTGGATAATTTGCTCTCATGGTCCACAATGAAGAGATTTAACACGACTCAGGAGGGTGCTGAGAGGCCGTTACTCTCTTGCAACTTCCCCTTCTCCCTGTTCTAAGAAGCGAATTTAACGTTGTATCTTGGCATTCTAAGATGCCCTCTTGTGGTTGGGGGAGGTAATGACCATCCTAAGGATACTACAGCTGGCTTGAGGTACAAGTCCAGATTGTTACTGTTTTAACAGCCAACAGAGAAATATAGTTGAACTCCAAGAATAATATTCAGATTTAACATTCTGAAAGAATCATTGATATCCATACTTGACAAGCTCTAGCCACCTTTTATATATATATATATATATGTAAATAAAGTAAAAGTACAACTTAACTTTTTGGGCCACCTTATTTCCAAATAAAATTTGCAAGGCAGAACATTTGTAAACGAGTGCCTGTCATGGAATAGAAGCTCCTGTTTGCTTTTGGTAGATCTGGCCAGTCAGCTGCCGTTAAGCTGAAGAACAGGAAAGCCCTTATCATTCTAGCTATCACTCAAGGAATCTGGACATAGCACCACCTCAAGACCATATATTGGTGCAATCAACACGCGGGCAAGTTATTTCACTCATTTCTATATATGATAACCCCTAACCTCACTGCTCATTTTTCAAACACATGAGAAATATAAAGGGGTTGGCAAATCATCCCCACTCCTGGGGGAAGAATCATGCACGTACCTTACCGAGGCAGCCCAGAGAAATTATCTCTGTATACAAAAGCTGAAATTATATAAACTTGGAAGGCAACAGGTTATGAAAACCCTATAAATTTATGTTCAGACGTCCAAACAATGTTCTCCTTCCACTCTTCTCCCCTCCCTGCCAAACTGAGACACCAAGTCTGGGAGTTGAGAATTACAGCTATGATCCTCGCCAAAGTGACCAAATTACAACTGAAGGCTCTTGGCTCCAGGAAGTTTCAACAGACTAGTGTCTGCTGAACCATCGCCACCCCTCTCCAGCTGCCCTCCCCCACCCCAAAGTGCTTAGGGAATAGCCTTTATCTCATTAATTCTTAAGATGTATCTATGAAAAAGGCAGAGGGAAAGGAATGATTTTATGTAATTTACAGAGGAGGGAACAAGCGAGAGATTATTTATAATCCAAAGTGAGATCGTGGCATTTCGAGACAGGAAGAACAGTGACAGGTCATGCTGATTTCTGTGAGTTGTAGGGCGAGTTTAGGAAGCAATTGGAAAGCGCACCAGAGCAGCCACTTCCCCAACAGGTACCAGGAGGACGCCTCGCAGACAACAAAGGCAGATTCCTGGCTCTGTGTCAAGGTGCCGAGCTACCTTTCCCAGGAACAAATGTACTTAGAGACCGTAGAAGTATGGCATATTGACAGGGGAAATTCTGTTCTACAGTGCAAACGACTACCTAAACCAATGTAAGATGAACTCCCAGATGTCTGCATGTGTCATTAAGGGAAGTTGTAGAATTGTATGAATCCTGAAAGACAGGAATGGTCTAGAGATTACCATTTGCAAGTAGTTTCAGGAATGGACACACTAATGTTTTAAGACTCCTCAACAACCTTGGGAATGAATGACGTTAAAGAATTTCTTCATAAAACGTTCCCATTAGTCCATAAACTAAGACGATTAATACACATTTCTAGGAAATAAAGTACTTTCATAAGCATGATTTCATTTCATCCTCATAACAAGCCTGTAAAGAGTTGCTATTCCCCATTTTATAGAAAAGGAAACTATGGGAAAGTGAAATGATGTGCACAGAGGTTATCAGGGACCAAAAAAAAAAAAAAAAGGAGCTGGTACTGAGTGTTGGTGGTGCTGACAGGAGCTGATGTTTGCAGCTTCCGTTCTCAGTTTGGTGACTGCCATGTCAAAGTGGCAGAATGGTCTGGTGTCACAAATGAGGATGGCACATGCCTGAGTACGTAATACAAATCTGTGTTAGTATTACAGCTAATATTTATTTCACATTTTCATTCATTCTTGAGAGACAGAGAGAGAGAGCACAAGAGGGGAAGAGGCAGAGAGAGAGGAGACACAGAATCTGAAGCAGATTCCAGGCTCTGAGTTGTCAGCACAGAGCCTGACTCGGGGCTCGAACCCATGAATTGCAAGATCATGACCCGAGCCGAAGTCAGACACTTAACCAACTGAGCCATCCAGGGGCCCCTACGGCTAATATTTAAAATAGTTGGTAGAGTCAAAGGAAAACAGCTCTAAATCTATATATATATTGTTGTTGGAGTGATACCTAAAGCCTCTTTTTATTCTAAGATTTAGCTTCCTATTAGAAGATTGACTTTGAAAAAAGAAAAAACTTGGGATGATTTCACAATGTAGGAAATACTTTGGATTTGCCCAAGTGTGCCTGTATTTGTTGATTTTAATAATGGCCATTCTCATTTATAGATGTCGACTCATTCATCCCAATAAAATATGTGACCATCGTCGATGGGGCAAATTCATGTTTAAATTAAGGGGAAATGAAGGCACATCCTGAGGCTCTTGTACATCCTCTCAAGTGTCTGTCACTATTAACATCTTTCCAGTTACAAGTGTGCAAACCCTCGAAGTCACGTCATCTTCCCAGGCCTCAGTTTCTCGAGTGCCAAATGAGGGTACTGAATTCGGTGGCTGGGAAGGTGCCTTCTAGTTTTCAGATTAGAAGATATTACAGAACGGGATCCCTGCCCCACTGAAGAGTGTATGTATCTGTTTACTGACAGCCACCACTGGTGATGGGAACTTCAAATGCTCCTAGAGAAGGAGAAATAGAAACCAGTATCTGAGTTTGAGTTCAGTGGAATCTTAACAGTTCTGACAGTTCTTTCTGAACAAGGAATGCAGCCTGCACAGAGGAAGGAAGACCAACTCCACTTAAGAGGTATTCACATAAAGGTCTCCATGCTGGCTGAGCCCCTACAGCCAAGATTCAGAATGCTGGAGTTTTAAATCTCCAACATACGCTCCACTCCAATCACTATAAACAAGACCGATTTGGCCAGGGTTCTTCCTGGTCATCTTGTGTGGGAATCATGCTGTGGTTAAGCTGATGAAGTTGGCCTCTGATGCTGAAACTCCCCAGCTGCTCAAAAACTCTGTAATTTACTTTCACTTTCATTTTAAGAGAAACAAACAAACAAATAAAAAACCTGGCTCTGAGAGGAGACCAAGGAATCCATCTTGATGCGTGAAATCTGACCACGGGCACGGAGAGAAGGCTCGTAAGGGACAGGCTTAGAGCTTTTGGTATTGATTCAGTTCATTTTTTTAGTTTAAAACTTAAAATCTCAGCCCTAATGTAAGTCACAAGCTCACTGAAAACTCCAACCAGTCTCAGGACCAGAAAGCCCAGTAGATGTACATGTCTGCCTCTACCTCAAGAGAAATGTGAAGACTATATATGTGCACAGATTCTACAGGATGCCGGCAACCTTGCTGCTCAGAATAAAGAGTTCAAATGAAGGGTATTTTCCCCCTCAGACAGGGAAGCAAAATAAACATATCAAGTACTAACTGCCTTAGTGGAAATCCTCTGTTGAATAGGCAAACAATTATGAGATAAGAAATAAGAATAAACAACCAAATGCTTTGATGTTTAAAAAAAAACAAATTCTTTGATGTTTTAAAAATACTCATTTGCCAAAACAGAAATAATTAGCTTTATGAGTAAACAACATGTTACCAAGCATCCAGAGGGAGAAACAAAGGGGTAATACCAATCTGAGAAGAAAGAGAGGACAAAAGTAAGTTTAATATGATATTGTGTAAGAAAACATTCAGTGGAGTTCCTGGTTAGCCAGAAGAGGCTCCCTGGAAGAGGTATATCTAGGCTAGCTTTGGAATACAGACATCCTTCTTTGGCCTTTCATACAGAAGCAGTAGTCTTCTGTGTCTATAGATGGTATTTAATAAACCAGCTGGCCCTTAAAGCACATTTATTTCTATCTTGTATGAATCTCACTGCATGTGGATACATGATATGTATACATATATATACTGTACATATAGTACTATGTACATATAGTACTATGTACATATGTATAGTATATATATGTATATATATCATGTATTCACATGCAGTGAGAGTATATAGTATATATACTATACATATAGTACTATGTACATATGTACATATAGTATTATGTACATATGTATAGTATATATATATGTATATATATATCATGTATTCACATGCAGTGAGAGTATATAGTATACTAGTATATATACATACATATATATATACATACTAGCGTATGTATATATATATACTAGTATATATACGTATATATATGTATATATACGTATATATGTATATATATGTATATATGTATATATATATGTACATATATATACACTAGTGTATATATATATATATATATATATATACTATATATATATACATATCATGTATTCGCATGCAGTGAGATTCATACAAGATAGAAATAAATGTGCTTTGGGGCGCCTGGGTGGCGCAGTCGGTTAAGCGTCCGACTTCAGCCAGGTCACAATCTCGCGGTCCGTGAGTTCGAGCCCCGCGTCAGGCTCTGGGCTGATGGCTCAGAGCCTGGAGTCTGTTTCCGATTCTGTGTCTCCCTCTCTCTCTGCCCCTCGCCCATTCATGCTCTGTCTCTCTCTGTCCCAAAAATAAATAAACGTTGAAAAAAAAAATTAAAAAAAAGAAAAGAAATAAATGTGCTTTAAGGGCCAGCTGGTTTATTAAATAACATCTATAGACACAGAAGACTACTGCTTCTGTATATATATGTATATATATGTATATACATATACTATATACTATATATAGCATATATGCATAATATATATAGTATATAATATATATATTAGTTGACTCCTTACCAGTAAGTGATAGTTTTATTAGAAAAATTCGAATTGTTTCATGCAATATGTCCTCTTAAAAGAGTTAAGCTGATATTTAGTTATTTTTAGCATCACATTTTTATTAAGTTTATTTATTTATTGTGAGAAAGAGAGAGAGACGGGGGAGGGAGAAGCACACGTGAGTTGGGGAGGGGGAGAGAGAGGAAGAGAGAAAGAATCCCAAGCAGGTCACGCATTGTCAGCACAGAGCCCAACGTGGGGCTCAAACTCAGGAACTATGAGATCATGACCTGAGCCAAAACCAAGAGCTAGACTTAACTAACTGAGCCACCCAGGCTTCCCGGTGTCACATTTTTCTCATGAAAACATAGTTGCAATGAATCTGACAGGTGAAAGACTTTGATCATGATTTTCATTCGTAACTCAAGTCAGTGGGAGAACCTGATTTGATTAACAGAAAGCTGGACTCGGGTTTTGGTCCTATTTTCCCCTATAAGGCACACTGATTTCATAATCATAATATTACTTGAGATAGGAACTGATGGATGAAGCCTGCTATATAATTTAACAATAAAGCATTGATGATAACATCATTCATTATTACACTTTTCAAAACATTTCCTTCAAAATCTCTTCAATTCAATTTCACAACATCCTGGTGGGTCAGGTACACTCAGATATTGTTAATCTTGTTTTAGAGAAAAGGAAAAAATATGGCTTAGAGAATACAGATGAGCAGCCCAGACTCACAGAGCAAATCAATAGCAGAGCCACAGGTGAACTATACTTTTTCCCCAGCACAAGCTATGCTATCATCAAAATGCTAACGCCGAGAGATCACAGCAATGACTTCAACAGTAACATGACGAGAGTAGCCATCATTTGTTGGGGGCTGACTGTGTCAGGAACTGTGCTGAGCAGGACATATCAATTACCTCATTTAATAACTACTTACAATAACACTGTGAGTAGCCATTACCTCATGTTGCAGGGAGGGGATGGGGCAAAGAGAGGAAGAACTTTGAGGCAGGTTGCACAGCTGGCACATGGCTCAGCTGCAATTCAACTTCACATCTGCCTGATGGAGTGGGGAATCTTGAACTTGCTCTCTGTTGTAAGGCTGGCGGCCTCTGACTTCAAGTCCCCAGGTCATTGCTCAGAAGTCAACTCATCCAGGAGAACTATTCTGAGCACTCCACTTAAAACTGCAGCCCCGTCCATGCCCGTGCCCGAATCCATCTTCCGTACCCTGCTCTATCACATGGTTCAATGTTTTGTTTGCAATGCTGATTGTTACTATAAGTGCCACAGGCCAAGGTTCTTTGGGGTTTTCTCACCAAAGCATCCCAGATGCTCAGACCGTGCTATCCGATAAAACTTTTCATAATGACAACTTTTTAAATCTGTGCTATATGGTAGCCGCTAACCATAAAAACAAAACTGAAAAGTGGCAGATGACAATGAAGGCCTGAGTTTTTAATTTTATCCAACTGTATTAAATTTAAACAGCCACATGTGCTTAATGGCTACCACACTGGACCACATGGGCCTAAAGCAAAACCTGGCATAAATACACTCCCAATAAACATTTGCTAGATGAACGAAATTATACATAAGTGAATGAGTAAAACATTTTCCATAGAACACGCATACTAGTTTCACTAAGTGCAAATTAAATTTTGTATTTTTTTCAACAGAATAGTTGGAAAAAAGTCCAGATTATTAAGAAAATAGTTTGAAAATTCGGGTATGCCTGCAAGAATAAGCACAGATTTCTCAAACTACTGACTTCTTTTCGTCATCAGTGACTTAAAAGCTTCCAAAGCTTCCAATCAGTGACTTAAAAGCATTCCAATTCAATAATGAATTCCCATGTATGACAAAAAATACAATTACTATAGTCACCCAATACCTTTTTGACCTTGTTCTTTTTCTCATAGGTCTCTGACAGAGGCTTTTTCTTCTGCTGAGTTGTGTCTTTGGAGAATAAATACTCAAATTCACTAGTATCCCGAATATCAGGTTCTTCTAAGGAATCCCATAAGGTTGGTGTAGCATTTTGGCTTAAAAGAAAAAAATGACAAGTTAAATATTAGAATCAAAACAGATGAGAATAGAATATAGTAAAATCTCTAATTCACTTTATGACTCATTTTTAAAAATATGTGTGTGTATATACATATGTGTGTGTATGTATATATATATCCTAATAAAGCTGGAAAAAAGTTTTTTGTGCTATATCTTTTTTTTTAAGTCAAAATATACTATAGAACATCGAAGCCAACACACATTTCTAAAACTGAATGATCATTAGATGCAATCAAAAAGAAAGAGATCTAGAGAAAACATGCAGGACCAGAAATCCTGGGATACACATAATCGAGGCCATGTAAGCTGTTTCTCCCTCAGTCTGTGGCATTTCCATGACAGGTAAAAATAGGCATCACGTACACGCTAAAAAGATAACCAATTCTGGGACATTCGTGGGATAATTCTTGTTTTTATTATTTTTTTAGAGAGTGAGCAAGTAAGCGAGAGGGAGAGAGGGAGAGAAAGAGAAAGGCACTGGGCCCAGCATAAAGCCCAAAGAAGGGCTCGATCCCATGATGTTGGCATCATGACCTGAGCCGAAATCAAGAGTCGGATGCTCAACTGAGCCATCTTGGCACCCCATTAATGGGATAATTCTAACAACAATTCTTAAACAGAATAAAATTCTTCACCTTTTCCTAAGTTAAGATTTACCTTCTTGTTGGACTTCTTCTAATACTTTTAAAAGTGATTTTTAGGATTAGCTTGGGTCAACTCAGGGCAGGACCCATAATTTGTGAACAGACTGAGCTCATTTAGAAGTACTTGATTTATAATACTCCGCCCCAACAACAGTATTAACAATGAAAACAAACCAAAAAACTCCACTGAACCAGTCCACACAGGGATTTCAACTAAAGTAGCCATGGGGAGGCTGTGCTTTTGTTTTTGGTTTTTGGTGTTTTGTTTGTTTGTTTGTTTGTTTGTTTTTTGTCGTCAAAAAAACAGGGGCACCCTGGTTTTGAAACAAAGAAAGGGAAGAAGCTATGGAAAATCAGGTATAGAAAAACTGCCTCTGAGAGTGGGCTCAGAGAGGTTACCATCCAGGCTTCTTTTAGTCAGAACACATTTTCCCCCAAATGTCTACTTTCTTATTTTTAAACACATTTAATACCCATGGACAAACATAATATTTCATCTATACATTGTTTTTCAAATGTAAGTATGTAGTATGATCCAGAATATTTTTAAGTACTTACCCTTGTTTTAACATGTATTTTCTCCATCACTGAAAACTAAAAGAACTCTTACTACATGGGATGGTCCACACAATTTTTTGATGCTAAAAGGCAACTTTCATCAGGTTCAAAACAGGTGGGAAGATGGACTTCTCAGACCCGGGTGTTCACATTTTGCTATATGTCTGCCTTTCCCATGAAATATGAACATCTTGATCTGTCCAGATTCACTTCTCTCCACTTCTTTTATTATAATTTTTCTAATATTTGAGCCATTTAAGAGTATATGTGTGACATGTACAACATATAAGAGTATAGTGAATACCTGTGAAATCATCACCCAAGAGCTAGAAATTTCCAGTGAAGTACATCCATCCATGTGCTCCTGTCCTCCCCCACTCACTTAACTCCCATTTGAACAGGAACACCATTAATTTCAAGGGTTAATCTCAGCTGCACTACAGAAGGGGGTCTCAATGGCAGAAAAGAGCCAGGGGATTTTGGAGCATGCAGCCTGTTAAGGGCTCCTGGTCTGGGCCTCAGGAAGGTTCTCGGAAGCTGAGGAGAGGGTGTGCAGAGAGAGATGGTGTGATGCATAAGGGCAATTGTTCAGACCCATCCATTCCCCCCCCCCCCCCATTCCCCTCTCATCCCTGCACCTGTACTGCTTGGCCCCAGCTCCAAAGACTGTGAGCCTACACTAGTATGTACACTAGTGTTGCAACTCACTTCTATTCTAGAGTAAACTGGCTTTGACAGCTTGCACGCTTTATCACCATTTACTACACATTGTTTCTGTGGGAAAAGGCATTTCCAATAATGAAGAGAAGGATTTTGGAATACTACCTCTCAGTGAGTTGGGAGCAATTGGCATTTGGTGGAGGAGTAACAAGGACTCACTCACAATAGACCATCTCATCTGCTATAATGATCAACTCCTTTCTCATCACTGAATATAAAATTCTAGCTCAAAAGAAGAGCAAGAGGGAAGTAGGAGGAGGAGGAGGTAGGAAGAAATATTGGGAAGGAGGGAAATGGTGGAGGAGGAGGGAGAAGTGGAGGAAGAAGGTGAAGATACTCACAAGGAAGACCAAAAGTGAGTGGCCTGGAGTGCCAGGGTGGCTCAGTCCGTTGAGTGACCGAGTCGTGGTTTCGGCTCAGGTCATGATCTCATGGTTCATGAGTTCGAGCCCCATGTTGGGCTCTGCGCTGGCATCATGCAGCCTGCTTGGGATTCTCTCTTTCTTTCCCTCTCTCTCTTTCTCTCTCTGCCCCTCCCCCACTCGAGCTCTCTCTGCCTCTCAAAATAAATATTAAAAATTAAAAAAAAATCAGTTCAGGTGAGTAGTGAAAAGCAATCTAGGTCGATGAGAGACAGTGCACACACAATGGAGAAAAATCATATTTTACTTCCAGTTCCCCAGAAGACCAAGGCTAAAATTTGTCATGCACACATTATGCAAAGCGCTTACCCTTCTGGTTGTACAAAATACTCAAAATACCATTTCTTCTCTTTGTAACAAACACACCCCAGACAATTTTAGTTTTGGACACGAATAAAACACTACACAGAATCTTTACAGCCTTTTAGTTTAAAAGAAGTACACATGCTCTGAGGGTACAAAATCACTTTGAGGGACCCATGATCAGAGAGACTAAATGTGTGGAACAGCAGGAAGCGGCTGTGATGCTGTCTTCAGGTAGGAAAGTTAGTACACTCACCTACTTTTCATTTGGCTCAACAATGAAGCCCTAAACTTACAGTAAAACTAATAAGAGCTTGAGTATTGAATTGCTTTCTTTCTCAAAATGGCCAACTACCTAAGGAGGGAAACCGTAACGATTCTCTCCAGCATGACTTTGTCCTATGTTGAACAGTGGGCAAAGGGCCCATATCCCAGTGGTACTGTGAGACCACCGCTGCGGTCTAGGTTGTTGGTTGCTGATGAAGTCTTGAGGGGAATGGAGTGGAGACAGGTTCGTGAGGCAGGTGTGGAACAGTTCCATGTGCTGTCACAACACACTACCCCACGGCTGACAGGTGGGATTCATCACCCTGGAATGTCTGTACATTAATTTGAGAACATGAATAAGGGAACAGAACTCGAAATAAATATTCTGGGAAACATTTCTTAGGAGATGTCCTCTGAGTCTTGAATGGGACAGAAGGAATAATAATAGTACTTTAGGTAATCGTTAGGAGCCACTTCAGGATCTCTCTCTCTCTCTCCCTCTCTCTCTCTCTCTCTTTTTAACCATTCAATTAGGAAGTAATAAAGTATCAGCGTTTAAAAAAAAAGTATCAGGATTTCCCACATATAAACTCTTGGTCCTTATTCTTTGGTTAGAGGAAAGGGGCCAATATAAGGCACATAATCAACTTAGTTCACCACATGCTTAGTTTTAAGTCACTCCCCACTCCTCCCTGCAGTGATTTCCAGTTGCTTTATAATTGTGAATTTCACAGTATTTTGTTTAATATCCTGCCTTCCACAGGCAAAATGTTACATAAATTGAAAGATTCACCACCACCCACCGATTTGGGGAATAAGTTCAAATATTTATGTTTAAAAATATGTTTTCTATTTGTTGTCCTTCACAAACAAATTAATTTCAAATCTAGACATTGGTTAATCAAGCAGCAGCTCAACACCTCTCTCATTGTCCTCTTGACAGACTCTGAAAGGAGGCAGAAGAAATTCAATCCAAATATGTTCGTATGGAAGTTTCCAAGCAACCTGTCTTGCTGCCTTACAGAACCCAGCTTAACAAGCTATACAAATGGCAGATGTGTCACACTGGCACTTTCTCTGAAGGGCAACAAGGTAGAAGATGGGAGGGCATTTGGCAGTTAGGGGGATCAGAGTTCAAGCAGAGGTTTTATATTTTAGGATGCCCTTCTGACCTAAAGAGCTAATGACTCAGTTGTGTCTGGTTCTTCTAATAAAACCTGAAAAATTACACGTACCTGTTAAATATCCAGATCATAAGGTTGCTGATACCATCTAAAGACAAGACAGATATTCTAAACATCTTCAGTGAACCTGCAGTATAGGTTCAGGCTCAGTGTCTTTATGATTACTTGCTAGTTGTAGGGATGTTGGAGAAGGCTCTAACTTACACCAGAGCTCTTCTCTAAGAAGAGTCTGTCAAATGGAAGCTTTATCTTACAGAAGGATCTGAAATTGCACGCACTGTTTCTCCCAGCATCAGTCTGTAGAGAACACAGATAAGACCTGGTGGAGACAGACATTCTCCCCCTCAAACACTGCAACCTTGTTAATCCAAGGTATTCACTACAAACCACATTTGAGAATGGAATACAGTACACAGATATCCAACTGGTAAGGATAAAATGTCACTCGTGCAAAATCCTGGGAATTCACAAGCTGAGAATGGGCCAGGGGTTGGGCTTACCTTTTATCACTTATTTGGATTCTAGTCCAGTATAAAGGCTTCATGGGGCAACTCGGCTCAATGGCTGGCTTCCGAGGACATTGGCTAGAAGAAGGGCCAACTCCGAAGAAGAGTCCAGGAGGAGGTGGGGGTGCAAGTCCTGGGGGTGTTGGAGCAGGAGGGGGCCCCCCACTGTTGGGCAGAGCAGGGGAGTTGGGAAGTGGTGGCGGAGGGGGAGGGGGAGGAGGTCCGGCGCTTGGAGGCAGAGGAGGCGGTGGGGGTGGAGGAGGTCCGGCACTTACAGGTGGGGGTGGAGGTACGGGTGGCGAGGATGCAAGTCCGGGAGGGAGGGGGGGAGGGGGAGGGGGAGGGATGGCTGCTGGAAGGGGTGGGGCGGGAGGGGGAGGCGATGCCTTTGGCTGAGGTGGTGAGATGCCTTCCACAGACTGAAGTGGTACATGGACGTCTTTGTTGTCATTTGGGGGAGACAGCTGGCTTAAAGAGGAGATATTCAGCTTTTTGGGTATTATCTGATTACTTCGGATGGTCTTGCCTTCACCTTCGCAGGGTTTGAGGAAAGTCTCTCTGTCTGTCTGGATGCACACATTTCTGTAGGTCTTTGGAGGGTGGTCGTCATCGGTGGAGACACACGCGTCTCTCATCTCCTCACATCCTCCTCGCCACCGGTGTTCTATCTCATGTTTGAGATTTTCAATGGTTTCTTCTAGCCTTGCTGTAACTGCTGCATGCTCCCCGCGGATATGAAATGCCTGAAGTTCAAACTGAGCCTGTAGAGATATGAATAGGAAAGAAAGTAAAGATTTTAGAAAAATCAAATATAGCAGAAATAAAAAAAATTCAGTACCATCCCTGTGCCACCATAGCCCAGGCCACATCAACACAGGGAAACACAGAGACATTCTCTTCAGAATCCAACAGGGTATAAATTTCCCTTTATGAATTCTCCAAAGACTTAGATAGTTGGAGTAGAAGCCTAATTGCAGCCAATCTGATCTCATGGGAATAACTGCCATGGATTAAGGCTTAAAGTAAAACTATCCCCTAAGAACTTTCACCCATTTTTAATATCAAAGGCAAAACAAACTCTTCGTAAAGATTTGAACATGCTTGAATATCTTTTATTATTTTTAGTTTGGAAAAAGAACACTGTAAGAAAAAACAAGAGCTCCTTCTGGCTGTGTACCTTAGAGACACATAGTCTCTAAGTCATAGTCTCCCTTAGAACACCTCTTCTATGCCATTTCTGGGCCAACACAGCAGAAACAAAAGGTGTGAGAAGAAGCTGTAACACATGTGTATTTTTTAGAAGTTTCCATATCACAGCTGTCTCTGATCAGTATCTGTGTCTGTTTCATAATCTTTCATAATACAGTAATAAATAAGCTATACAAATGTACAGAAAATGAGAATATTAAGATTTGCTATTTTTCCCTTCTACATACCAACATTTTAAACTGCATTTTATAAGACTCTCAGCTGTTTAATGGTTATCTTTTCAGTTACTTCAGCGCCTCGAGTCTGTGGTTTTACACTTAGTAGCACAGAGCCGGCAAGCTCTCGGTCATCAGTTAGTCTGTTTCCCAGCCTTCAAAGTCATTTAGCCTATTATGGTTAAAGGGGAAGCACTCAAATTTATGATGTTATTAGGGTTTCCAGAATCCAGTTTTACAGTAATTAAGTATTTCTGGTGAACTTAGTTAATGTCTGCCTTTCTCATCGGATTATAAACTCCACGAGGTGGATCTGCCCCCCATCTCTGTATCCCAGCAGCTGACGTGACAAGCACCTAATATTGACGAGATGGGTAGGTAAAAACCACTGTGATGCTTCTATCCGGTCATTATCCTATGGACCTTCCTTATGGCCTAACAAAACCCTCTCCACTGTAATTTCAGCCCACAAACTGTACACAAGCATAGATCCCTTTTGCATTGAAAAGATAAAGAAAGGGGTGCCTGGGTGGCTTGGTCGGTTAAGCATCTGACTTCGGCTCAGGTCATGATCTCACGGTCCGTGAGTTCGAGCCCCACGTCGGGCTCTGTGCTGACAGCTCAGAGCCTGGAGCCTGTTTCAGATTCTGTGTCTCCCTCTCTCTCTGCCCCTCCCTTGTTCATGCTCTGTCTCTCTCTGTCTCAAAAATAAATAAACGTTTAAAAAAAATTTTTTTTTAAAAAGAAAAGGTAAAGAAATATGTTTAATGACCTCATCAGGGAAGGTAAAGACATATGAAGATTCTCCACATTAAGATACCTTTTAACTATATTTTTACTAGCTCGTTTCCCTCATGAACCAACCCCCAAATAACCATGGTCAGTAGAACTAGAGGCAAGGTTTTTCTAAAGGTGGTTTTCTCACATGTGGACATGGCAGCATGATGCAACTCTCAACAAACTGGCGAAATTCAGACACTGTCTATTTCTTGTACAGCACAGGGGGCTAGGCGCCTGAGCTCTGGATTCGTACTACCTGGTCTGCATCCCAACTCAGCCGCTTGTTAGCTTTGTGACCTCAGGCAGGGAACTTTGTGTCTTCAAGCCTGAGTTTCCCCAAATGAGGAGGACTGTGAGTCATCTCTAGGGTTTTGAGAAAGCTATAGAACATTTGAATAAATGTTACTATTAGGTACTGCTGCTAATGACAATATTAGAATAAAAGACCAACAGATTTATAGTCATTCTTCAAAATTTCCAAATAAGGCCACCTTTGTGGAGTGACGGGTGCAAAACCAGGAAAAGCTTAAGCAAGTCTAGATAAACAAGGTACTACAAAAGTTTACCCAAAATTTCAGGAGTTCTGCTACCAAATCCCTGAAAGTAATTTCAAGCTTCATTCAACGATGTGATCAAGATAATCTGTTTCAACATCCTACCTGTCGCCATCGCCCTCTCCCTCCCCTGCCCACCTCTAATACATCCCAGCCCTGAGTTCCACGGAATCGCTTACCAACATTTCAACTTCATTATAGCGACTAGTTCAGTTCTGCCACATCACACTAACTCTTGGTGGTTGTTCCCAACTAACCTTCCAAGAAGGTTGAGAGTCAAATAACATTGATGAGCCAATCATTTTACTCAGTCTTCAACTTCTTAATAATAGAAACAAGTTGCAAAGACATGTTCCACAGAGAAACTTTCCTTTTATCACGTGACTGAGCTGTGTCTGCAGCAATCACCTTGCTCCCTTCCACCCTCTTAACCAATGATCCCGAGACCGCTGAGGCTGATGTATGTGCCTATGTATTGTTTTGGTGGTTCTGTAACACATGTGCTTAGTGCAGTGGGGAGAGCACAAATTGGGCAGGTTATTTAACCTCTCTGGACCTCAGTTTCCTCATAAGTAAAATGGGGATACTAACAGATTCTACCTCATAAGGCAGTTGAGAAGAACATGAGTTAATGTATATAAAACAGCCTGTAGAGGAGTGTTTGGAGCATAGAAGGTGCCACATAAGTTTGCTACATTATTGTCTCTTTCATGCCTGACAGATTCCAGAGGCTACACCACTTTGCTTTCCCCTCTCAGCAGGCTCCCGGCAGCATGCTTTATCCATCTAAAGCAAAAATGAAGATAGTTCCTTAAATCCCTTCTAGCTGTTGTCCTTTCTTTCTCACCGTCTCCTCTTCATAGCAGAATTTAGGTGGAAAAGAGGCACAACTCTCTCGATCTATTTTCTCATCCATTCCCCTTTCATCCAATTACATTTGGCTCCTGCCTTCCTGACCCCCCAACTTACTGAAACCCTGTGATTTGAGCGTTACATTTGGTCAGCACGTTTCAGTGATCCTGCCCTCTAGGCTGCATTGTTAAAGTTGACTGTGCCTGTACCTTGAAATTCTCCCTGCTTCCCTGAACTTTTTTTTTCTTTTTCTCTTATTTATTTTGAGAGAGATAAAGGAGGGGGGAGAGAGGGAGTGGAAGGGGCAGAGAGAGAGAGGGAAAGAGAGAATCCCAAGCAGGCTCCATGCTGTCAGCACGTAGCCTAATAAGGGGCTCAATCTCACAAATCGTGAGATCGTGACCTGAGCTGAAACCAAGAGTTGAACCCTTAACTGACTGAGACACCCAGGCACCCTTCCCTGAACTTCTGATACACTTTCTCTACCCCTTTTCCTCCCCTCTCTCAGCCCTCTCCAGTCAAACTGTGGATGCCATTCATCCCTTAAATGTGGTCTCCAGGCATCTTCCTTACCATTTTATCCTCACACTACACAATCTCTCTGCACCATCTTGCGTACTGATATGGTAAGCAACACTCACTTACTGTATATACCGTAATTTCCAAAGTGGTACCTTACCACTTAATTCCAACCATCCTCCTGACTGGTCTACCTGCTTAATTAATCAGCCACCTCAAATTCAACATGTGTGAAAAGGAATCCATCACTGCCAAACCTCAGTTTGTTCTTCCTCTGAAATTCCTTCTTGCAGTTAATGGCATCGCCATCTTCCCAGTCATCACGTTCAGAAACCTGGATGTTATACTGGATTCCTTGCTTTCCCTTGCTCTTTCCTAACATATTACTTATCAACAAACTTCACTGATTTCTCTGATTCATTCCCTTCCTTCCATCCCCGCTACCTGGACCTTTCATTGGGTCCTCTTTATCTGGACAATGGCAACAGCCACCTAACTAATTATCCTGACTTCAGTAGAGTTTCACCCTACTGGTTCCAGGAGATTTTTTCAATAAATGCAGATTTTTATTCCTTAATATCTCTTCAATAATTGGCCAATATTTACAGACTAACACTGAAACATGAACTGAAGTCTCCACTGACTGGTTTTCTGTCTACTTTCTGCAGTTTGGGCTCCTGCCTCTTCCCCATATATTCCCTGGATTTCACTCTTATACAGCACTGTCCCTGTCTCAGGACCATGTTCTTTCTGGGCCTTTGCAAATGCTGTCTTCTCTCAATACCCCTCCTCTCCCGCAAATGCCCAAAGGGGACAGATTATTAAGCACAGATTCCATGAATGGCTTCCTCACAATCTGTGTTCACTGACTGAAAGAATTCCCAAATAACAAAGATATACTGGATTTCCATGTACTCCATACCAACATGCTGGGCTTGTAATAAGAAACCCTGTGACCAGTAAAATTCAAAAGGCCCAAACAGACAACTTATCTTTGCCCTTCCCTATTCACAACCCCTTTTGATCATTCTGATTTTGTCTTGGTGGCACTCAGGAACTTAGCGTGGCACAGCAATTCAAAATGATTAGGTACTAAGTACCTCATTCATTCTCTATCTGTCCATATCCTACCAATTATTTCAAGGTGTGCCTGGCTCTATTACAAGGGAAGTATCTCAAGTCCACACATACTGTGCATCGAGTCTTTGGCAAAGCTAGGTTTTAACTCTGTTTTCCACTCTACTTCTTCTTTGCACGTGGAAACCATGTGCTATTTCCTCACCTTTATCTACGGCCAGTGATTTGCTAGTGGTTTGGTGAATCAAATACAGAGAGTAGAACTTTCTATAGAATAATCATGCACTCCTTCCTGGACAACGTTTGCCTAAGATCCCTGGGAATCTTTATGAAATGTCAAACCCAGTTCCTTATAGCCAAAACTACAGATGAGGCTGGGTCAAGGGAACACAATGTTTTTGAGCCCTGGTGAGTTTCTTTTCCAGGCTCCTTTACTTTCACATTAAACAGGATGCTTGTACACAGGAGACAAAATCGTTATAAAACTTCTATTTATTCTTAGCTAAATGATCCTCAGGACACATGAAGCACTAAGGGTTTCCCTCTCCCTGACCTTCCCTGCTAAAAAAATCTGCTGTTTTTCTGCCTTCATCCCAGTCTATCATTTGAAAGCAGACAGGTGCTGAGGTTTGACATCTTTCCAGTCTTCCCCAAGCTCTATCTACCAGAGGCCGTCCATGTTTTATCCATCTTCCTTTACTCATAACTTGATTGATACTACTGCTTTCATTTTTAATTGCATCCTCTTCCCACTTGCAATACCCTATTAATCTGTATCTATGTCCCTCCCTCCAAGGAAGATTCAAATTCATAATCCTTAAGAGAGCAATCACAATTAAACCATTCTGTTTTAATCATCCTTTTCCTTACTGAAACTACTTTTATCTGTCTAATGTAGTGCTTCTCAGCCTGTTCTGCATTAGAAACACCAAGAGAACTCTCGGGGTGCCTGGGTGGCTCAATTGGTTAAGTGTCCGACTCCTGATTTCAGCTCAGGTCATGACCTCACAGTCCATGAGTTCGAGCCCCACATCGGGCTCTGTGCTGGCAGGGTGGAAGGAGCCTGCTTGGGATCCCCTCTCTCCTTCTCTTTTTTGCCCCTCCCCTGCTCACTCTGTCTCTTCAAAAAATAAATAAGCTTTAAAAAAAAAAAAAAAGAAGAAAAAGAAACACCTAGACAACTCTGTAAAAAAAAAAAAAAAACAGAACACTGATGGGCACAAGCATCATCAGAGATCTGAGATGGTACCCTTGCACCCATACCCTTAAAGCTCCCCGAGGGATTACAAAGGGCGTCCAGAATTGCAATCAACAGCAACTGTCCTTAATCTGTACTCTGCTCCAAGCACAGCTGAGACAGTATGATACCACAATATCAGCGCATTCTTTTTGGCAATGACTTTTCCTTGGGTCATTTCAAAATTGCAAAGGAAAACACGTGTTATTTGAAAAAGCCCCTTCCTGATTCTGATATGTCCCCATAGGAGAATACCCCTTCATTATCTATATTGAAAATAGTTATTCTACACAGCAGATAAGTCTACATTCTTTCCATGACACCTCATGACCCTAAAACCTTGCTTTTGCTAACTTTTCCAGAGACTTCTCTATATTTTACCTGTGCTGCACCCCTACAGATTCAAGCATACATCCAACCCTCACAGTTTTATGCTTTTGCATATGCTATCTGCACTATGCTATCTGCAGTCCAGTTCAGCTGAAGGCTTAAACTTTTCTTGATCTTTCTTGACAAAAATTTTTCTTTGACTTTGTTGCCAAAGAGCTTGCTAGGTTCACATGACATTTTAGTTATTTATGTTTATCTTCTTTGTAAATCTAAAAGCTCCAGGCAATTGGGGACCATGCCTCATTCATGCTTGAACTTCCAGAACATTGCACATTGCTTGGCTAGTTAGTGATCCATAAATGCTTATTGAATTGAATTATTTCTTTAGTCTTAAATATTAAGACTTCCTTGTGCCTCTTTATTACCCACCCAACTAGACTTGTTGCTTCAAAAAAAATTTTAAAGAGAGACACATGTGGCCACTTCCTCTCTGACAGTCCAACGCGTAGCACAAACTATGAGATTTTAGAGTTGGTATCCCCTACAAAATTCAAATACAACATTCAGGGGTTTTGTTTTTTGTTTTTTGTTTTCTAAGTCTGGGTATTTCTAAAAGTTGACACTGATGTAATTTTAATGATTCAAAATCTTGTAGATTAGTGTGCTTTTCACAATAAGCATAAAGGCTGTTCCCATAAACATAATAAACCATCCAGTAGAATTGAACCACACTTGTGATTTTAATCTGATTAGGGATTGGACTCTACGCAACTCCCCCAGCCTCCTCAGGGGCTGGTCCTTCCTTCCCCTACCAAATCCTCATTATTTTTTAATATCCTTCACATTACCACTGCTCAGAGATACCATCGAAGGAACACACTGTACTGAAACCCAAGCAACGGAAGGAGACGTTTGCTTGTCTGGTCCCCACAAACATGTCTGTCAAAAAAGAACGCGGCAAAGTGCCTGCTGATGAAAGACATTGTGATGGTGCCAAGCAATGTGGAAAAATCATCTGTTAGCATTTTGTTATTACGAACAATCTCTCCCAGCGGTGCTGCCAGCGCCAGTCAAAATTCAGGTTATCTGCTGTACAACTTGAGTAAGTCAACCTTTTCCAGGGACTCTTCCAAATTCTGCATCCTAGGCTGGGGAAAGCTAGGCAATTCCCAGGGACTGCACAGAAGCACAATGAAGCGTCACCAGAAAAGTGCAGTCTGAGCAGACAGAAGGAAAGAAAATGGGGCTCGAGAACATCAAGCACCTCAAAGGGATGGAATTCAGGCCTGGCAGAGTGCTCACATAAGGTGAGAAGACAGTGGTTCTATGGCTTTGGATGTGGGCATCGTGGCTTTTCTGTTTTGTTTTTGAAGGCTGCACAGAAACTTCCATAATTCCCTGTGTGATGGACGTACACTTGTTACTATAAAAACAAGTCTCTATTAATAAAAAGAATGGCACTGGGCTTGATAAAATTCCCAAAAGTTAACAAGAGCTGGTTTGAATTAACTATTATCTATATATTTTTTGTTGTTGTTATCAGAAATAAATCACATCATGTTACAACTAAGAGGCCATCTCAGGGACACTCAGAAATATGAGGCACATCTGATACATCAATGTAATTAGAACTTGCTAGGAGGAATAAATAAAGAAAGTGGGCAGGAAACAGAGTAAAGAGCAATCAGAAGATAAAATAGCACTTAGGTTGACTTGGGAGTAAAACCCAACACATGCAAAGGCTATAGAGCACCAAGTTAAATTATTCACGTGTCAAAATGGTGCTATCTCCAGTAACTATCTGCCATGCTGATGTTCGGTCAAGAGAGTGAGGGAAAAGAAACCAACATAAAATAAGCGAGCTAGACACCATGCGAGGTGCCTTAATTTAATCCTTGCAACTCTGTAGGGCAGACATTCTGGCCGATGTAATAACTTCTATAAGATCCCACACCTGGGAAATGGTGACAGCCCAAAATTCACGTTCTTTCCATTTTGCCATTTCGAATTGATAGCAGCTAAACAACAGTATTTCATAACAGTTGTTTCAAACTGAAGAATAGCTGACACACAACGTTAGTTTCAGGTGCACAACACAGTGATCCAACAACACTACCTGTGTCATGCTCACCACAAGTGTAGAGCTACCGTCTGTCACCATACAATGCTGACTACAATACCACTGACTATATTCCCTGTGCTATACCTTTCACCTGACTTATTTATTCCATAACTGGAGGCATGTACCTCCCACTCCCCTTCACCCATTTTACCCATTCCCCCCAAACCATTTCCCTCTGGTAACTACCAGTCTGTTCTCTGCATTTATGGGTTTGGTTTTTTTTGTTTTTCAGATTTTACACATAAGTAAAATCACATAGTATTTGTCTTTTGCAGACTTATTTCACTTAGCATAATACTCTCAAGGCCCATCCGTGTTGTCAAAAATGGCAAGACCTAGTTCTCTTTCTGTGGCTGTGTGTGTATATACATATATACACGTACACACCCCACATGTTCTTTATCCATTCATCTATTGATAGACACTTGGGCTGCCTCCATATCTTGGCTATTATAAATAATGCTGCAATAAATATAGGAATATATATACCTTTTGAAGTTAGTGGGGGTTCTTTCTGGTATTTCTAATTTTTTTCCACATCCTCACGAACACTTGTTATTGTTTTTTTGATCCTAGTCATTCTGACTGGTGTGAGGTGATATTTTATTGTGGTATTGATTTGCATTTCCCTGCTGACTAGTGATGTCAAGGAACTTTTCACGTGTCTGCTGGCCATCTCTATGTCTTCTTTGGAGAAATGTCTATTCAGGTCTTCTGCCCATTATTAAGTCAGACTATTTGGTGGTTGGCGGGGGGGGGGGGTGGTTGGTGTTCTATTATAGAAGTTCTCTTTTAAAAAAAAAAGTTTATTTATTTTTGAGAGAGAAAGAGCAGGGGAGAGGCAGAGAGAGAGAGAGAATCCCAAGCAGGCCCTGTATCATCAGCACGTAGCCCGATGCAAGGCTAGAAGTCATTATTAACTGCTAGATCATGACCTGAGCCAAAACCAAGAGTCGGATACTTAACCGACTGAGCCACCCAGGCACCCCTGTTTAAGTTCTTTATACATTTTTTCTGTTAACCCCTTATTGTATACATCATTTGAAAATATCTTCTCCAATTCAGGAGGCTGCCTTTTCTTTTTGCTGATAGTTTCTTTCACTGTGCAGAAGCTGTTTATTTAGGTGTAGTCCCAATGATGTATTTTTGCTTTTGTTCCTCTTGCCTGAGGAGATATACCTAGAAAAATGCTAAGACCAATCTCTAAGAAATTATTGTCTGTGTTTTCTTTCACAGGTTTCACCTTTGGGTCTTTAATCCATTTTGCATTTACTTCTGTGTATGCTATAAGAAATCGGTCCATTACATTAATTAATGACTAACACCATTACATACTATCTATGACTTATAATGCATTTGTATATTACGTCTGAAATCATGGCAACAACCTGTGTCAAGGCAGGTACTGCAACAAGAGGGGCACAGAGACTTTAAGTAAATTGCCAACAAGATAGATTCAAATGCACACTGTGCTCCAGAGCTTTTTTGGTGAAAAAAATCCTAGATCCTCAGTTATTAATAATCCTTCCTGTTCAATATTCTGAAATTAGAATTCCAGTACAAAGCTAGAGATAATTTCTGATAAAAGATGTTTTCTTTAAAAAAATTGGCCCTCCACGGGGTGCCTGGGTGGCTCAGTCTAGGTTAAGCATTTGTCATTCAGCTCAGGTCATGATCTCTCAGTTTATGGGTTAGAGCCCTGCGTCAGGCTCTGTGCTGACAGCTCAGAGCCTGGAGTCTGCTTCAGATTCTATGTCTCCTTCTCTCTCTGCCCCTCCCCCGCTCAAGCTCTGTCTCTCAAAAATAAATAAATATTAAAATATTGGTCCTCCATCCTTTGGGAAAAGAACTGGAGTCACTGAGTAAATAATAAATCTGAAGTTTTTGATTCCTAGATAAGTAGAGAGGAAAGTACTGGCCAAGGTTCAAAAGATCTGGATTCTGCTCCTGCTTATCTCAGTCATTAGCTACTTTTACTTTCAAATTTTCTACTTCCTGTAACCTTCATTTTCTCAATATCTAAAATGAGAGGTTTAAAATACTTAATCAGTAAGATTTCCTTTAGTTCTAAAATGCTAATCATTTTCACACCCAATACTTAATCATACCTCTTCATCTTAAAACTTCCTAGACTATGGCTCTGCTCATGAAAGCTTGATAAAGACTTAAAGCACAATATTATATCTAAGCCATGTCTAAATATCTCAGGCATATAAAAAGAGAGTCCCAACTCTCATTATTAATGCAAACGTACACATGAGGTCAAACAGACTCATTACGGTAGTCTGAAAACATACCAGTGGCTCACTTGGTAGTTTAGATAAAGTTGTGCATTATTTTTGAAATCTGATAGTTATTATGAGTATTCAGGAATATACCTGTACTTCAAAAATAATCTATTACAACTATGGATCATCATCTAAAGAAGTAGTAGGGAAATAAAACAGAAAAAGTTTTGAAAATCTGGACTGAGGTTCCTACCAGGGAAACAAAACATAACAACACAAAATTGCAGCCAGAGTGCTTTTGTGGAATAAAACGGGGGGAAAAAAAAATATCATTACTCCCAGGGGATTCTGGCAACATTTTATTTCTAAGTTATTAATATCACTAAATGTAGTGTAAGTCATAGAATGAATATACCTTGGGATATCCATGATAATGATTTTCAGACTTCATTTTCACAAAAAGTAATTCTGAACCTAACGAGCAAAAACCCAAGACTGCACATTTTTAGGCCATGAGCTAACACACTAACTCCTCTATTAAGAGAGAAAACTTAGGGTTTTATGTTGTATTATTATTAGCATCACTGGAGCTACAGCTAGTCCAATAATTAATGTATGACCCATTGCAGAGTACATGTGAACTTAGCAGCAACAGAAGGTAAATCCTGGTCCTCAATGCTGTGACAAACTGAGATTCTTCAAGTAATAACAACAATTATGTTAATATTTCTTTCTCAACTCATTCCCTGTCTATGAAGAGGCACCATCGTATGGCCATTGCTAACCTGTCCCATAATATTATTTGAGAAACTGTAAAGTGTAAGTGACCATAAAGTCAATTACATTTGCCTCACATACCCCCAAACTCTGTATTTTTTCCTTGAAGTGAAAAGTGGTATTATGTCACTTAAATGGCATTATTAAATGGGAGCCAAGTGAGGAGGGGCTATTTGTTGAGTTCTGTGTGGTACTGTAAGTAAAGGTGACACTTATGCATAAACTCTGGGATTACTATTTAGAAAAAGCTTCCACATCTTCCCCAAAGTCCTAGCTCTCTGGAACCAAGAAGAGGTTCAGGGGAGTGATTGTGATAGATTCCTACTTATGAACTTACTCTTTGTAGTGGTGTTATATGAATCAGAGAGACTCAATAAGTCTTATCTCACTTATACCAAAGAGATGATCTACCATCTGGTATTCAAATAAGCTTTAACGAGCATGTATAATGCATCAGATCTTGTGAAAAGTGTCAGAGAAATGACAATAATTAAGAAACAATCCATATTTTGAGAAACTTGCATTCTAGATAAGAAGAGATCTGTAAGTTATTTACAATTTTCAAGATAGTTGAACTGTATGGATTTTACATTATTATTATTATCATCATCATCATCATCATCATCACACATCATGTTTTCCTTGAGAACCAAAGAAAACCAAGGACCACATCTGTTGATTTGTCCAGCAAAGTTGTTCATGCTGCTTTTACTACCCAGGAACAAACCACTCCAGGTCTCAATACTTATAACTAACCTCCCTAAATATATTTTCAATGAGTGAGCAAGGAAGTATTTGGCTTCCCACCTTAACATTTTGAATAAATGACCAATGGTGTGTTCCTAGGCCACAACCACCTTCTCTTTGCCACTTCAAGTCTTCCTAGGGATTAGTCACTTGATAAATCTGCCATTGAATAGATTTAAAATTATAGGCCAATCGACAAGGAAAACAAACAAGAGGGTTTACATGTTTTTCATTAAGATCTGGGCTCTGGCCTAGGACATGTCCTCTAAGGAAGCTAGGAAGGGAAAGGTCTTAAATTTCCAAAAATTGCTCACCCCAGCCAAAAGGCACACTCATTATACAAGATATAAGTTGAGATGCCAGAAAAGAGCTCACATAATTAAGAATAGTCTTCATTCTCTAAGTAATGGACCCAAGGAGAAATATTTTCTACTATAATTGGAGAGGCTGGGTCAGGTAATGGAAAAAACACTAAAATAGTGGTCAGAGTGCCTGGATTAAGTTCAGCATAAAACTGCTGTTATGACCTTGAATTTCCTTCTTATCTCTGGCTATTTTCTTCATCTGTAAAATAAACAGGTCAAAAAAGATCAGGAGGCTTACAAACCAGGTGTCTAGGGATCCCCGAAGGTATCAGCACTTCTGCAAACACTTAGTTGTAATGTTATTTTAAAAGGATATGTAACCTAAAAACAACAGTGACTTTAAAAAATACATATAGTTATACAAAAACATACACCTTTCGATACTAACAGCATATCTAATACTAAGGTACTCGGTTTTATTTGTGTTTTCTTTTTGGTTCTTCTGGCAATCTGGAAGACGAAGTGTTCCCTGACATGTTTCAGGGTCTATTTGGGTGTTTTGAAGACAAATTTCACTGATTAGGACAGGCATGAATCTACAGTGGTTTCTTTCTTTTTTAAAATTCAGGCTTGCACTTCTAGGTGTAAATATAGTGCTGCAGCACACAGACACCGCATTCAATTAAGCACAGCCAAGGCTGAGGTTCATCTGCTCTGCAGGCCCCTCGTTTTTGGCAAAACAGTCTGGAGTGTGATAACAAGCATAGGAATGAGCAGAAAAATGGGTGGTTTTGGCATTTTATACTTAGTGCTTTTTGACAGAGTGATGTGTATGGTTGGAATAATTGCAGCCACTCTTAATTGCTGTTAATTCAACTATAAAATTTTCCTATAGTTCATGTTTCAATCTTAGGGATTGTTTTGACTGAATTATAAGGGAAACCCTAGAATTATAAGAGAAAAATTTTTAACTGTTTCCATTTTTAACTATATGTTTTATAAAATGTGATTTTTATAATTTTCTTTTAGCAAAATAAAAAGTAATCGGATGCTATGGCTAATGTGAGACTCAAGTTTAAACTCTTAAATTCAAATTTCTGTGTATCAAAAAGCATCTTCATGAAAACATACGAGAATATCTTTGTGACCTTGGGTTAGGCAGAATTGTTTTTTTTTTTTAAATTGAAGTATAATTAACATACAGTGTTATGCTAGTTTCAGGCATACAACATAGTGATTCAACAATTCTATGCATCACTCAGTGCTGTCTTAATAGAGTTCTTAAATATGCCAGACTTGTACCCAGAACATAAAAAAGAACTCCATTAAAACAAAAATTAAAATTAAAAAAACCTCCCCCTACGCTCCAAAATGGGTAAAAGAAGCAAACAGCTCATGAAAGAAGATATGTGGATAACATTTAAGCACATAAAAAGATGCCCAACATCCTTTAATCAAACCACAATGAGATACCACTACATATTTGTTGAAAGGAAGGGAGGGGGAGAGAGGAAAACTGACCCATCGGACAATACTGAGGGCTGGGGAGGATGAGGAGTAACTGGAACTCTCTCTTGGGTTGCCAGTGGGAATGTAAAATGGCCCAGCTACTTTAGAAAACAATTTGGCTGTGTCTTACAAAGCTAAATACACACTTGGTGTGTGACCCAACAAGCTCACTTCTAAGTATTTGCCCAAGTGAAATAAGACATATTAACATGAAAATCTATACATATATGTTTATAGCAGTTTTATTAACAATCACCCATGATGGTTAATTTTGTGTGTCAACTTGACTGGGCCAGTGGGTGCCCAGTTATTTGGGCCAACATCATTCGAGCTGTTACTTTGAGGGTGTTTTAATTATTTTAGTTTAGTCGACCCATTTATTTTGAAAGAGACAAAGAGAGTACAAGAGGGGGATGGGCATAGAGAAAGAGAGACAGAGGCTCTGAAGTGGGCTCTGTGCTGACAGCAGAGAGCCTGATGTGGGGCTCTGATTCACTAAAGTCACAAAGGAACCCTCAAACCCTCCCTTGGAGATCACAGCCTGAAGCAAGAAGTCAAAGCTTAACTGAGGGAGCCACCCAGGCACCCCCAAGCTGTTTTTAAAGGAGATTAACATTTCAATAAGTAGACTGAGTAAAGCAAAGTCTCTCCCTAATGGGAAGGGTACCATCCTATCAGTTGAAGAAGTAAATGGAACAAAAAGGTTCATTCTCCTGCTAAAAAAAACTCCTGCCTAACTGCCTTTGAACTGAGACACTGGCTTCTTCCTGCCTTGGGAGGGAATCATCAACACTCCCAGGGCTCAAGCCTGACAGCCTTTAGCCTGTAACTATGGTACCTGCTCTCCTGGGTCTCCAGCATGCCAACTCACCCTGCAGATCTTGGGACTTGTCAGGCTCCATAACTGCACAAGCCATTCCTTAAAACAAATCTCTCTCTCTCTCTCTCTCTCTCTCTCTCTCTCTCTCTCTATATATATATATATATATATATATATATATATATATACCTCCTACTAGTTCAATTTTTCTGGAGGACCCTAGTACATTGCCAAAATTGGAAGCCACTCAAATGTTCTTCGACTGGGAAAGAATAAACAAACAGTGATATGTTCACAAAGTAAATTCTATTTAGAAATAAAAAGGAAGGCACCTGGGTAGTTCAGTTGGTTGAGCATCTGACTCGATTTCGGCTCAGGTCATGATCCCAGGGTCATGGGATCAGGCCCCACATCAGTCTCCATGCTGAATGTAGAGCCTACTTGGGATTCATTCATATTTTCTCTCTCTCTCTCTCTCTCTCTCTCTCTCTCTCTCTCAACTCGACCCCTTTCCTTGCTTGTACTCTCTCAAATTAAAAATTAAAAAATAAATAAAAAGGAATGTACTATTGTTAGGTACAATAACATGGATGAATCTCAAAATGTGTTAAGAAAAGAAGCTGCACTCAAAAGGCTGCATACTATATGATTCCATTCATATGACATTCTGGGAAAGTCAAAGCTATAGGGACAGAAAAAATACGAATGGCTGCCAGGGGCTTGAGGTCAGGGGAGAGGACGTCTTCCAAGAGACACAGAGGAATTTTTTATGGTGATGGAATGTTCTATGTCTTGACTGTGGTTATGGTTACATGACTGCATGGGTTTGTCAAAACTCATACGCTAAAAAGGGTGATTTTTATAGTAAGTAAAATAATCTCAACAACAAAAAAAGCATCTTACAGACTGACATTATATTAAGCAATATATATGCATTTATACACATTTAAGACTGGAAAATAAATATATACTAATAAAATGCCACTTATCAGTTGGACTTCTGAGCAAGATTTTGTCTGCGACAAAATCTTTCTCTTTCAAGAAAACACATTATTACAACAGACACAGAGTAAAATGAGTCCCAAAAGCATCTAAAAAAGTACCTAGAACAAAGATTCAGTTTCTGTAACATTGAAGTTATGTTACAAGAAAGGTTATTTCTCATGCTATATTTCTCATCATAGCATTTTCATGCCTGTGGCCCAGGCTCCAGAGCTTTCCCTGTCTAGGGCTGGGATGGGGTTAGGGGTGACCACCTAAGACAGTACTACTACACTCACCCAGCATTGCTCTCACGTCACCACTATGTGACAACATGGCCAGGGAGTGAGAAATGACTACTAAGAGCTCAGAGTGCCAGGCAAGATTTTACATTGCCTTTAACACTGTGATGTCTCATTACTTTCCCTTTCTCAGTCTACTTTCTATCACATTATTCACGATGAGTCTGATTTTCTCATTAGAGTCGATCACCAAGTGCTTTCGAGGACACAAGGTGCTACTTCTCTACTTCTTTAAGTAAAAAGGACCTGACGACTTCCATTCCCGGGCCAACTTGAAGAGTTTTCTTTATTAGTGTTTAACTTAACAAGCCTGCAAAGCAAGGATCAGAGTATTAGGTTAAAAATGTGCTGTGGGTTGCAATAGTTTGATAGGTAGTGTCTCTGTGACTAGGGAAAAAAAAAAAAAACACTTCTCAAAACAGTCTATTCCACAGAGAAATTAGAGCAGTTTCCTCTTATACTCAAAGGGTCTCCAAGATGCAGGAAGGCTATTAATCCATTGTGGTGTAGGCTGCAAATTCTATTCAGTAAGAAGAGGATGACATTATCTGTCTTGCTTTCTATTTTTTCATGGAAAATGAAAGAAACTTGGAATAATGGATTCAGAACAAAGTAAGAATGACTGAAAAATACTGCAGAGCTTATTTAATACTGGGTACAACTAATAGCAACAACTAATAGTGCATTGTCTGTTGGAAGCAACTAGCACAACCCATGTCTCTTGTGTATAGGTTGACATGTATGTTTAAAAGGTGGCCTTCGAGAAAGGGGTGAACACAATATGGTTGAATAAAAGTCAGTCTTTTTTTCTAAATAAAATGCATTAAGTAGGATCCAAATACCCTGAGAATGTACATTTAAATAAACCAGAATTGTATCACTCAACAAAAAGCTGGGATATCACTTTTGTACAAGACATGATGTGGTCTTCTCAAGCAATATTTTACATATTCATTGACAGGGACCCCTCTTGCCTTTTTCCCCTACCTAAAAAGTGCTCTAGTCCTTCTTCTCATCTGCCCACATCTCACATAAAAAAATGAGAATGCCTGCCTTAACCCTGCCCCCTCCTCAAGATATCTCCCATTATCTTCATTGACAAATGTTGCTCTAAAAGATTTGCAGTTACCTGCTGTCTGCATTTTTACCATATCCTTTGCGTAATTTCTCAAAAACCCAGTCTAAGTCACCACCATTTTACTGAAAAGGGTCACAGAAATCACACTTAATGGCTCCCTTAGTTACCCAATTTGGTGGATTCTTCCTCATTCTCCTTTGGGACTCTGCAGCTGAACTTGAAAAGGGCCCTTTTGTTTTCATTGATAGTATACACCCTGGTCCTCTTCCTACTTTGCAATTACTCTGCCTAGTGCTACCTTCCCTTCTCCATCTTCCAAATACTTCAGCTACATCAAGTTAAGAGGATTCACAGTTTTGTCTCCCGTGTTTGCTGATGTATTCCTAGAATCAGGAGTAGCACCTGGCCTGTAAAGGCATTCAGATAGTTGTGGAATAAATGAATTTCCCAATGTGCCTAGCCAACTCTTACAAGTCCCAAGGCTACTGTGCCTGGGACTATTGCATTCAGTTAGCACAGGGAAGAGAAAGGTGAAAGGACTACTGAGGAATGACATGCGAGTCAAGGGATAAAAGCCCTGGATTTGTGTGATTACTGCTATTAGCTCTTACTTAGGTCCTAGCTGATAAGGGCATAGCTGATGTGAAACCATGTTCCTTCCAACAAGCTTCATGAAATTCTAGCATTCGTTAAGTCCAAAGTTACATCCAGATCTCCATCCAGATCTGGTTAATTTTATCTCATTCAGCGGACCTCCACACTGAGTTACTTTACAATATGCACAGGGCCTAGATGAGAGTTGACAAATTGACCTCAAATTAGTCAAAATGAGTATTCTACACCAAAGACAGCAATAATGCCATCATTTTGAATAGACACACTTTTATTGGTGTGAATTTGTAGGGTTCCAAATATATTTACATTTTAAAATCACTGAGGAAGTCACAAATATGAGTTATGCCAGGTGTATTCAAGTGTTATGACTTATTTTCCAACCTTCCTTCACTGGGACAGACGCCAAAGTGATTGGAAAGGGGATCATGGATGCCTTGGTCAATGAAAAACCTTAAAACAGCACTTATAACACTGTGGGTAACAAGTTTATTCTTCTTGGTGGCTACACTCTTTCTGAGTTTCTGTATACAAGCAATCAAGTTTGTCAAACACCTCCGGTTACAGATCTATCTAGGAAGGGACATAAATGTTTCTAGAGTTGTACCTGCTTCATTTGGAATACGTGCGACTCAGGATGTACATAGATTGACAGGGTGTAAGTGACCAGGTGCATCTGTAGTACCTATTCTTGAAAACAGAGGGACCTAGAATAGTGGTCATTTTGAATAACCAGGAATTCCAAAACTCCACAAAGAAGGTCCTCTGACCACAGGGCGTCAATACGCATTTTAGAAATAGTTTTGGCAAAGTATCCCAATGATTTATTTGAGTTCACAAAGATCTGATGTAACATTTAAAAACAGATCTCTTTGTGTAAACATGGATTAAGAAAAATGTAAATCCCCCATGTAGGTTTATTTTTTTAATAAGAACTTTAATTTTATATTTATAAATCTAGGGTACTCAGTGCCTTTAACAGTTAAGATAATAAATGGAATTTGGCAGAACATTTATTCTGATTAGTAGATGTTTAATGATACTTGGAACATCAAGATGCATGTTAAATTATGCTCAAGTATGATGCGCACAATAACTTGGAAAAGATCAGATCTCATTTTGACTTGATTCTCTTCCCCTGGAATATAGACAAGCCACATTCTCATTTTCCTCCTGCACTAACCACCCCCGGCACACAAACTTAGATTAAACTCTGTTACTTTTGATTGATATTCACCTCCATAATTTGTGCTTTTTGCAAGGATAATTGTTAAAAGAATTACATTTTTCAGTTTTCCGGTAATTGGAAGATATGAATTTAAATCATGATTATTATTTCCTAAGTGACCAAACATTGAACAGAACTCATGAAGTGTTTTGAAACTAAATGTTTAACTATTCTATGCAAAGTTTAAGTGCCATTTCAAATTTAGTTTGATGGGGGTTGAAAAGGTTCTAATTTTCTCTCTAGCAATTTTTCTATTTTAAATGTTTCGGCTGCACGTAGTAAGAATGTGAAAAAGACAGGGCACCATTACCTGAAAAGTCATATATAATTTCTTCACAAGTCATTCATTCAAAAGTTAGTACCTAAATACACAGGTTAACGGCGATACAGGGCCAGCTATAGAAGGTCTGTTGAACTACAGGAGTGCCGTAGAGTTCTATACCAACATTATGCCACGGTCCAGTGGAATGTGTCCATCAGCTACAAGATCTTATACCTGCCAGTTTTGTGCCATGCACCCTTTATGGAAAACTGAACCGGCTCAAGCAGCCTTAGCAGTCACCCATTCTAAATAACCACAAACTACTTACGCTGCAATATTTGCATCACTAGGAATCACAATGTTGGACCATCACCTTTCCCTCACTGTACATCAGAGCAGTCGAAAGCTTTCTGACTGCACGCCCTTGAATACAGTATCAATACACATACAAAACAGATTAGAATGGGTGAGGCTTTTGAAAGAAAGGAATTTTGATTTCTTATAAAGACGGACCTGAAGATCATTTTTCTTGGTCCAAAGTTACCCTGTTAAAACATCCCGCAATCTCAAGTATCATTGCCACATATAAAAGCAAATGCCTATTTCCTTCTCAAGTCACTTTCTTTTATTTTTCTTTCATGTGCTTTTCATATTTTCACATCAAAGTAACACAGGTAAGAACAAAAGTATAGAATTAAACCCAAACATGATGCATCAGTGAGGAAAACACTCAACAGTCCAATACTAAAAGTTGGAGTTTATAAAGGAGGAAACATTTGTCTTTCTGTTTTTAAAGCTAATTTGGTTTTAAAAGCTAATTTTTGGGGGGGCTTTGCTATGCAAAACCCTCTAGCCACATTCACGGCTTCTTAATACTTTAAAAAATCTTTTGTTAGGAGTGGTATTTGGTTGCAGACTGCAGGGAAAAAAAGGTAAAATCACTCCAAGAGATCTCCTTGATAGCTGGCATCCTCTGTCTTTACCTTAAAAAAAAAAAAAAGTGGAATAGGTTGCTAACAAGCAAGAAGTGAGTGATAGTCCAGTGTTTGAGTCTAGGTCACAACAGAGTCAATATGGACACTGATCTATATCTCACAAATCTAGAAAATCTCATCTGAGAGTTATAAATGAATCTCGGAAGCTCTATTTATAAATTCTGGATGCAATTTTAAATCTTGCAGAGATACAGAGGGAAGAAAAGAGGAGGGAGGCAAAGTATTAACCTTCTGACCTTAAAAGGAGATGGGAAGGCAAAGGGTTGAAACTGAAATATTTGGAAGAGGTGGCCTTATTTTCCTCTAATGGATTTGCACATTCTTAAAAGAACCGTGTTTAATTTTGTTTGTATGTCTACAGTTTTTGGTTTTAAACATTTTATGTTAAACCTCAGCATACTCTAAGTATCACACACCATTTCTGTGCTGCATGATGGTCTTCCTGTCCACCACCTAAATCACAGTTGACACTTTCTCCACCTTCGGCAGAGCAGTCTCCACATGGCTAAAGAGATAGAGCACTGGACTGTGTGGGAGAAGACCTCACCTCTAGTCAAGGTAATTCTATCAGCTGCTGGCATGGGCTTGGGCCCTTTAACTGCTAAGGAGGGGTAACTAGAAGGTGAATGTCAATCGGTGGTCAACTTCGCTGGCTGTAAGGAGCCCTGTCCTGCTGGGAGCAAGTTGCCTCCCTTAGGGGCACTGAGGAAGAAGAGACTGAGAACCATTAAACTCGATTTTAAGATCAGCTCTTTTTTAGTCTTTGGTTCCTCATCTGTAAAATCAAAGGGTTTAAAAATTATCCTACATTGAAAGGAATCCAAGTTGATTTCACCTAAACTAATACAAATGATCACTCACTGTAAGTTACCTCAACATGTACGATCTGATAAATGGACATCTAAGACCATGAGAAACAAGTAGTACTCTCCCCGTAGAAAACCATAAATTGTCAAAACTATTTTTTAAAAATATTCCAAGAACATAGTTTTTCTAGTCTAATTCCCCCATGTTTCTAAATGTGAAAAATACTGCCAAAGTGCACAATCACTTTGGTTTAAAGCAAGTTTTCATTATAGAGGAAGAAAAAGGGAAAAACCAACCAGTGGTTAATATATGCATTAATGTGTGTGTCACTGTGAGAGAAAATTCATCTGTTTGCTAGTTATTGAAGGTTTATGTCCATCTTATGCTCAGCACTGGGGGTGAAAGAAAAGGGTAATACCTACTTTTATGATTGTAATATGAGAAAAATTCTTGCTAAGTGCCTGAGTCAGGTATAAAGAGCCAAGGTTTCAGACCAGGGAGGGTTGGGAAATCAAGAGATGGTTTCATATATGATGAGGAACACTTGTTGGGCCACAAAAGATTGGCAAAGGTAGAGTAGCAGATTATGAATAATCCAAGTGAAAGAAAAAGGTAGATGGGAAAGTATAGGGAAGTAGGGGAAGAAAAGACTAGTTAGAAGTTTGAATCTGATTGTAGAAGGTCTTAATACTACACTAAGGACTTTGAACTGAATTTGATAGGCAATAGAGACCCACTAAAGGTGGGTAAGAGAGAGAAACAAGAATCTCTAAGCAATTTATGACATGGCTTAAATATAGGCAAGACATGACAAGACAGCAGCAGAGTGCCAAGAACAAGTATATATAAGGGACCATGGAGCTAAAATGATCATAATTTGGCAATCACCTCGATACAGAAGCTAAGGGTGAAGTTGCCAAAGATGCCTGAGATTTTTGGCCTGGACTTTTACTCTTAGGAGAACAGTGGAACCTTAAACACACAGGGAAGCCCAGAAAAGACTGTTTTGTGTTGTGTTTATATTGGGTGGGAGAAGAGTCAGAAGGAGTCAAGTAGACAAGTCTTTTCAAACCTGGGATTATAAGAATTTTTAATGCTCTGGCTTCAGAAATTTTAAATTTGAGATACTGAAAACAGCTCCCAGTGTAGATTTTCCAGCAAAAACTAGAACTTTTCCTGGAGCTGGACCTCAGGAAAAACATTTGAATCCAAATAAATAGCTCTGAAGAGCCTTTACCCAGAGATAAATTTTTGCAGCAATCAATGAAATCTTTAAGAGACAACACATGGAGAGTCAGAAAACCAAAGGCCACCTTTTGTAGGGTCACATTTGGGAGAGCCGTGGAGGCAGGGGTAGGGCAGAAACAAAGATGGAGATGCGCACTCAAAGGAGGAGGAAAAATGAGAAGTCAGCATCCTAGATGTCAAAAGAGTACATCTGAGAAGGATTTCAACACTGATACTCGGTCTAGACCCCAAGCCAATGAAGACCAATAGGGGAGCAACAGTATGTGATAATTACTTCTTCTGTAAGAAGTAATTCAGTCTCAGTTGTTTCTGTACAGAGGTAACGAAAGGCAAGTGGTAGGAGAATTGGTCACATGTGGCTAATGTTTGAGAATTTTGCCAGTAAGAGGAGGGACAGAAGCTCAAAGAAGCAGTACCATCAAGGGGCACCCAGGTGGCTTAGTCGGTTAAGTGTCTGACTCTTGATTTCGGCTCAGGTCAGGATCTCAGGGTCATGGGAATGACCCCCGTGTCAGGGTGTTCTCTCTCTCTCTCTCTCTCTCTCTCTCTCTCTCTGCCCCTTCCTCACTCACACACACACACACACACACTCTCTCTCTCTCTCAAAATAAATAAATAGATAGATAAACAAACAAACAAACATTAAGAAAAGAAAGAAGAGAAGGGATTTTAAAGCAAAGGAGAGCAGAATTTTATTATGAGAAATGGGAGAAGTCACCTGCCAAAAAGAGAATGAGGAATGAGAAAAAATGCAGAAGGGGTGGTGGAAGAGGATATCAAAGAGATCAGGTGGCAAAATATTGGGAGCTTTTCTTTCCTTTCCTATGCATGGGAGGCCAAAGTTGAAAACAAAGCAAAGAAATAAAGGTGTTAATAGTCTATAGACAAAGGCACTCATTCTTTTTTATGTTCTTCTTGTCTTAAAAGAAATGCCACCTCCCCTTTTCCCCAGAGCTAATTCCACCTCCTGGGTCTCTGATTTCACCCTTTTGTGTGTTCTCCAGGAACATTTTCTTCATTTGTTCCTCTCCGGCTGGCTCTCCCTTTTACCTACTCAGGTCTCCTGCTGAAAATGCAGGACTACTCAGGCTGGTTCCATGCATAATCTCTGCCTAGTGCATAGCCATTCTCATCACTAGATAGCAAATTCACAAACATTAGCCTATGTGATCCAGATAATCCTGTGGTGAAGATGGGATCCCAGACCACAATCATAGGAGGTGTCAGCTAGGACTCAAGACTGGGTCTTCTGACTGTCAAGCCTTGTGTTCTTTCTCCTATGCAGACCTGTCTCCAGATATGTGTCAAGATGCCGGCAGTAGACTCTGTTTCTGTCTAAACATTACAAAGTACCTGGCTCGCTGTCAGAGTCCAAACTTTAAATGGCTGAAATAGCTTGATAGATTGTGTGAAAATTTTATGGTCCTTCCGTCAGACACCATAATTTACTATCACATAATACACAGAAGAATCAAAAGAAACCATCCCACAAGGGCAAACAATGTGGAGGCAGTGGCCCTTTGACACTCTAAGGCCACAGGCATTAAATGGATCCAATAAGAAAGCTGCTTCTATGAGCGAGAGAACAACCTCTTGATCTTGCAAAATGTTTTTGGACACCTAAAGGCTCTTTTATTACTGAGGCTGATTAAAATGAAAAGCTTAAACGACTAAAATGTTCTTTTTGATGAGTTTTTGCCATGAACCTTGGACCCTGTAGTCCAGTGGGAGTGGAGCCCTTTGATCCTGGGCACTCACATAAATTCTGAGCCATAAAACAACATTGGATTTGATTTTACTAGTGTGGCTGATGTTGCCAGATTTGTAATGCAATCTTGTTTTCTCCCCTCCTCATTTTTGGGTCCATCCACCATTATTTTATAGCCAAAGGAAAGGAGTTTCCATTTGTTTTTGGCAATCAAGCTTCAAGACTGAGCCATTGCTCTATAGGGTGCTGGAATTCCAGAAAAAAGAATTATACTCTAGTATAGTCACCAACACTGGATTCACTGTTATTTTACATGCTGAAAATATCAAACATAAAACCCTTTTTCTGGATGAAAATACTTACAGATTGTCACTACTTAGAGTTAGAACATGATGTGGCTGAGAACTATCATACAAGTCTGAAGCAGGAAACATATCAGATTTAGTGTTCATAGATTTCTAGCAAGACTAATTGAAAACTAATTTTAAAAAATCAAAAGACCTCAGATTATTTATTAATGAGTGGCAGACCCTATCTTAGCTTTCAAATTTCATCTACCTAAAAATAAATAAATAAATAAGTAAACAAATAAATAAATAATTAAATTGAAAAAAACTGCTATCAGTAGGAGAAGGAAATATTTAATGAGACACTTAGCAAAGGACATGCAATAAATATAATTCAGGTGTTTAATTCACTTCCTTTCCTAATCTTCTAATCATTTTCCTATGTATCTGTACCACGATATTCCTGTAACTTCTAATACCAGAAATGAAAGTTTTACTGTAAAAGGCCTATGAGGGAAGAAAAATGCAAATAGTTTTACAGAGACCTGTATTACAGAGACCAGATGATCAACACTGGGTCACAACTGTTCATTTTTTATGGAGTGAAACATCAGTTTAGGCTCAATTAGAAAGATCAAGGATATGTTTAGTTTATTCACTACACCAGAGAACACTAAGTTAAGTTGGATAAGTTTTCAGTAATTTTTCATGGCTTGCCTGAAACCTGCAAAGCTGTCCACCAGGATAATTCTGTAAGTGACATGGGGTACAAGTGTCATGATAGGGCTCGATAATTCTGATTTGAAAAGAGTTATCACAGAATACATGCATCACTATTCTACAGGCAGTGCCTCATGACATTTTCAGCTGTAGTTTCTCAATCCCTGCCTGAGGCTCCAGTGAACATTTCAGAGTATGGTCCAGCCAGAGGATTATAATTCCGACACACATTCATCTCTTTGCGTGTATGAATATACTAGATTAAGCATAAATAAATTTGCTGTTTTAAAAATAAGTCAAAATAGGTCAAATACCAGCAGTCTCGTATGGGTCACTTACAAACCTCATCCAAATTTGAGGAAAAAAACTATTCTATGTTTTATCAATTAATATTTTATAAGAATTGTATCTCTTTGCAGCAGATAGGAATCATGCCATATTATTAATATCATTATTAACACAAAGAATTATATTATACAGATACCCACAACAGCTTCCAGAGTATAAGAAATTGTCGCCTATTTGCAGAGAAAATTAATTGTCTTGGTGCGGTACATACATTCAGTTACGATGAGAGAAGGGTAGGCAGATACGAACAAAGAATTTTCTCATTTCATGCTTGAAAGCATAGTATGACTATCAGCACCTCTTCCTCCCTATTATTTACTTACTCAGAAAATATCTACTGTGTACTTACAATGTTCAAGTAGTGGTCTAGGAACCCAAGGGAGAATCAAGTTGTACAGACAATTACAGGGAAGGAACAATGGCCATCACAGTAGCTCCAACTTTAGCAGAAGCAACAATCAGCACTGGAGGAAGATCGATGCTTAATCAGAGGGCGTGAATTCTCTCTCTCACCTTAGGCCAAGCCACTGTCACCTCCTACCTGCAGGCCAGCAACACTTGCCAACTCTCCTCTCCCCTCTCCCTCTGGTTCCCCTATTATCTACCCTCTACAGCAGCAGCCTAGGAGGGAGAGGGTCTCTTGAACGTGCAGCTCTTTTCATGTCTCACATTTCCCTGCTCAGAATTAGTGGATTCTCAATGTTCTGAGGATAAAATCAGAAAACCTTAAAGGTCAACAAGGCCCTTCCAGAATATTGCCTCTTGCCCTCCTCTGTGGCAGTGCTTTTCAAACTGTGGTCCATGATCTGTTAGTGGGAAAGAATCCATTTATTCTTTATCACCAGCACTTTTTTTTTTTTTTAAATACAAGAGAGTTAAATATATCGGAATAAGTTCATATGAAATGAGTTCTGTTTAATAGAACCCTTATTTCTCACACATACACAAATACATAATATGGGTTTCGATGTACAATTCATTGCTTATTCCAGGATGCAGTTTATAAAGCTTGAAAACCACTACTCTAGACCTTCATCCCCAGACTTTCTCCTCCGTCCAGTCATACTGGCTTCATAGTCCGACCTTTGCTTAAATGCTACTTCCTAAAAGAACCCTTCCCTGACCTCAAATCGAAGTTGTATCCTATCAATAGCATCTTATACTGTGTTTCTCTCCACAGAAATATTGTATTTACTTTATATTTACCAATCATTTTATCAATAGCTGTCTCTCTGACTGGACTACAAGCTCCAATAGAGTAGAAACTATGTCTGTTCTGTTTCTTCCAGCATCCAGCACAGTACCTGACACCCAGTAGGCACTTAATATTTAGTGAAGGACAGAAAGACCTCTAATTTCCTCTTAGTGATTCCATTTGATGACACACAGCTGATCAATTTCATAAGGCACACAAACACATCACATGTTGCTTCTGTAAGTACATTGAGCATCATGCCTATGAGTACAGACCTATATGCACTTATCTGTGCCTGTTGTTTTGAGATGTAAACTAAGAGCAACATAATTCATGTGGTTAAAGCAAAGTTCTGAATGGAAAGCTGTTTCAATACAAAGAAAATCTACTGAGAGCTTTATTAAGAGAAAAAGGGTCAAGCTGACCTCCAGTGGTAAGATTGGGGAATGGCTTCTAAAAAAAATTGTAAAATACCCAGACTACCTATCACACAAACCCATATATCTATGCAATATACCTTTAAATTGTGTATTATATATGTCTGCAACAGATAGGGGTCATACCATACAAAATATTAGAACAAAGTATGCAGAAGTGTATTATAGAAACACCTACAGCAGCTTCTAGAGACAGTATAAAAACAAAGGCCACTCATTTATGGCAGTCAGGAAATCTGAGACTTGATAATTCTCTTAGTTGAGATCTAAGATCTGAAGTTCTCAAATTCCATTAACAGCAGATAGTATAAAGATGCTGACACTCACGTAGTCTTTCCCTTCATTAGTTTCTGGGTAACGTTACATACTTATTTTAGGCCGTCTGTTGTGATTTAGTCTTTATGGAATAAATTCTATTTTTCTAACTAGATAGTAAATCTTCTGAGTAAAGAATTTACTTTGTTAGATAAAATAATACAAAGATTGCATGAAGTACAAAGTCTGGCATACAGTAAATGTTAGCTGCTATTGTTATTATTAAACAATGTTTTCTACCTAGCACATCTCTTATATTTGACAGGTGTTCAATTAGTATTTGATTATAAAAAGCAGAATTACATATATGAAATTATATTTTAGGAAGTGCTTATCTTTATAGCAAAAACAATTCTGAAATGCAACATCTTACTTAGGCTCCCCCAAATCTGTGCTGTAACTCTTGGGCTGATTTTATGTATTCTGTAAACATCAATACTTCCATTAAAAGGAGGTCATGGAAATGAGAGCATCATAGTTCTAGGGCAACAATATTAAAAGCAATGCTCTTTGGAACATTAGGTATAACATTAATCACATAATGCTTTTATTTTACATAGGTACAGGGTTTGTACTGAAAGAAGTTTATCACCAGAAAATAAACTTCAACAGCCACTGACTTAAACCAAGCATGCTGGTCATCAGAACGAATATAATAGTTATCATTTATTGGCCGTCTACTGTATGCCAGTGTAGCTCCAGTCCCATACCTATCACAACACTGGCACAAAGCATACACATCAACCAAGTTACAATATCATCACAACCTCCTTTCAATGAAAAAACTGAAGCTCAGAAAGCTTTAGGTAATTTGTTCAAAACAACACATCACTATGGTAGTGAAGCTAGGATTCAAACTCAAGGAAGGTTCCACATCTGGGTTTCTATCCAGCTGTCCTGCCTGGAATTATGTTGCATTTCATTGAACACATGGTTATTTGACTTCACTATACAGATTCATTCTTCAGCAGGTTCTGCTCCTAAGGCCCACCACTCTTTTTTTTTTTTTTAATTTTTTTTTCAACGTTTATTTATTTTTGGGACAGAGAGAGACAGAGCATGAACGGGGGAGGGGCAGAGAGAGAGGGAGACACAGAATCGGAAACAGGCTCCAGGCTCCAAGCCATCAGCCCAGAGCCTGATGCGGGGCTCGAACTCACGGACCGCGAGATCGTGACCTGGCTGAAGTCGGACGCTTAACCGACTGCGCCACCCAGGCGCCCCAAGGCCCGCCACTCTTAAGGACTGACATTCAATCCAAGGACAGACAGATCAAAGGCAAGGGTCAGACCAGAAACAAGGTCATATCACGAATACTCTCTGGTAAAGACTTTCAAGGTTTAGAACTTTCAGAGGTAGTTCAATGTGAAGGTTAGGAGGGCCACCCCATAGATTTGGTGTAGTAACCCATCTAATCCTCATATATGAAGGCTGGCACACAGTAAATTCTCAATAAACACCAGTTACTCTTATTGTTATTCCTCTGCTGGGACACAGAGCAAGCTAGAATAACTTGGAGTGTGATGGTCAGAATGTACATAGGCATATAGGCGCGCGCGCACACACACACACACGCAATAAATTCACATTCTGGATTCCAAGACCACATGAAGCTGGACTTGCCAAAGAGGCAACAGGTGCCATTCATCACACATGGGCACATCCTACAAATAGGGGACAGCATAGGTAATAGCCACATCATTCCAGATACATTAGGGATCAGTAATGTTGGGTTTAAGAAGCTGGTTTAGGGAAGATAAGGTTAGAGAACAGCTAAGGAATCCTGATGCAAAAATCCATGAAGTAACTAGCAGGCGGTATGCCTAGAAGTTTTGCCCCAGTATTTTTATTTTATTTTTTATTTTTTAAAATTTACATCCAAATTAGTTAGCATATAGTGAAACAATGATTTCAAGAGTAGATTCCTTAATGCCCCTTACCCATTTAGCCCATCCCCCCTCTCACAACCCCTCCAGTAACCCTCAGTTTGTTCTCCATATTTATGAGTCTCTTGTGTTTTGTCCCCCTCCCTGTTTTTATATTCTTTTTGTTTCCCTTCCCTTATGTTCATCTGTTTTGTCTTTTAAAGTCCTCATATGAGTGAAGTCATATGATTTTTGTCTTTCTCTAATTTCACTTAGCATAATACCTTCCAGTTCCATTCACGTACTTGCAAATGGCAAGATTTCATCCTTTTTGATTGCCAAGTAATACTCCAGTGTGTGTGTGTGTGTGTGTGTGTGTGTGTGTGTGTGTGTGTACACACACACACACACACACACACACACACACACCACATTTTCTTTATCCACTCATCCATCGATGGACATTTGGGCTCTTTCTATACCTTGGCTATTGTTGATAGTGCTGCTATAAACATTGGGGGGCATGTGTCCCTTCGAAACAGCACACCTGTATCCCATGGATAAATGCCTAGTAGTGCAATTGCTGGGTCGTAGGGTAGTTCTGTTTTTAGTTTTTTGAGGAACCTCCATACTGTTTTCCAGAGCTACACCGGCTTGCATTCCCATGCCCCAATATTTTTTTATTTACTTCATGGTCTTGACAAATTGATTTGAGACTCAGGTTTCAAATCTCTATGATGAATATAGACAATTATCAAGATTATGGTGAGAAATACTAGAGTCTCTTCTTCAAACTGGACTCAGAATAATCTGTGAGCAATGAAATCGGAGGGGGCAATCTTCTACATGCTCTTTTCTTCTGTACTTTGGTGGGAAGAAAGCAGAACAGCTTGTGACTTCTGAAACCAGTGAAATAAGAGGAATCTTCCGATATCTCTTGCCCAACACCACAGAAATGTCCCCATTGTTTATTTTTTTAATCATATGAAGAGCCTGTATATGAAAATAATAAGGTATGATCTGCAGCAGTCTTTGCCATAGGATGAGGGGAAGAAGGAAAATGAGAATTAAGAAAACCATTATACTAGAGAAAGTGAATCAAAATCAGTTAACAAGTTGACAGTGGAAACAGAGATTTGGAAACCAGACACACCAGCTAGTAAATCTTTGCCATCAAAGTGGCCAGCTGTGAAAACTCAAGACAGGACCTTACTTCTTTGAGTCTCAACTGATTAGAAATTATGTACATGAAGCACTGAGCACAGTGCCTGGCATAGACGTAGTAACTCCTACTCCATAACTGATTATAACCATCTCCAATCAAGTCAGAAAGCAAACTAAAACTCTAAAATTGGGGCGCCTGGGTGGCGCAGTCAGTTAAGCGTCGACTTCAGCCAGGTCACGATCTCGTGGTCCTTGAGTTCGAGCCCCGCGTCAGGCTCTGGGCTGATGGCTCGGAGCCTGGAGCCTGTTTCCAATTCTGTGTCTCCCTCTCTCTCTGCCCCTCCCCCGTTCATGCTCTGTCTCTCTCTGTCCCAAAAATAAATAAATGTTGAAAAAAAAATTAAAAAATAAAATAAAATAAAACTCTAAAATCAAACAAAATTTCTTCCCATCCCTTTCTAAAATGACCTAGAATATACCAAATTTTTTGCACTAAGAGTTTATCTTTCACTTACTCTTCCAACAATGCTGCCCTATCCCATCAATAGCCCTTTCAAGGAAAGGAGGCAGGAAGAAGGGGGATAAGAGAGGAAGGAAAAAGGAAAAGAAATCTAAAAAAAGTCCACAAAGATCTAAGAGCTCCAGGGACTTTTGCTTGGTACTCAAGAGACCATGGAGAAAGAGGATGAGGAGATTCTTACTCAGTCTTTCTTTGCTCCACACCAGGGCCATCAACTCTGATGTCTGCAGGGCCAGGCAATCAACATAAACAAATAAAGGAGCCCAGATTTTAGGAGCAGAAGATACCAGCAGAGGAAGGCCCTGGGTTCCCCTCCTCCCAGAAATACAACTAGATAACTATTGAATCATCCCAAATACCCAAGACATCAACCTGAACACTGGCAGAACAAGCTCACAACTAAAGGTAGAGAAGATGCTACATCAAAGAAAGTAGGAAGTGCAGAGATGTGGTTTGGGAGAGAAATGGATCATGGCTGCTGCAGTGGGGAGTGAGCCACGGTCACAGAGGAGGGTGAGTAACAGACTAGCACACAGGGGAGCACACAGAAAAGACCATTCCCCATAGCAACTGTCTTGGAAAGGGAATGGTTCAAATTTCGTTGAGTTCTTGCAACCAGTGAGACTTAAAGACTGGAGCTATAACGGTCAGTGTGCCTGGCTCTAGGAGAGGCCAAAAGTCCTGGGGCTGCTCTTGAAGAAAAGGCAGACAAACAACCCACAGACATACAGTGTAGAAAAAGTGATCTAAAGAGTGCCTGGGCACACAGTGGGGAGGTTAGGTGCCTGTTCTGGAGCCTGTCCCAGAGAGTCAGCATTAACAGAGACACCACTCCAGAAAAAGGAACTAGCAGGTGTTATTTCCCTCCCCCATCCCTTAGCATAAGCACAGGGCCACCTGTGGGAACCAGCGCAACCCCAACAAGCACTACCTAACTTGCTTACGCCAAGCCCTGCACTCTGGCGAAATTGCCCCATGAAGTCAGTCTTGCCTCCGTGTCAGCATGGAGGGTCCCCTCCCCCAGAAGACAGGACCAGTCCCTGCTCTTATAGTGTCTCCCAGTGTGGGAGTTTTGTGGAGCCTCAGTTCTGGCAGCAGTAGCAACAGGTCTCATTTCACAAACATACCAGAGCCCACCTAGTTAAAATACATCACATTTAGGCCAAGGACCAAACATTGCCCACAAAAGGCAAAGACAGCCTCTGCAGATGACTGGTCTGAAGGACAAAGCAGCCAGGACAAAACAGCTAGGCACACATCAGGGACACTCACAGAAGGGCCTGGCCCTAGGGAATAGGGGACACTAACTACTACACAGCAGGGCACTATAGGACCTCTTCTTCATAAGGCCATTACCCACAAGAACAGGAGACGCAGATTTTCCCAACACACAGAAACAGGCACAGAGATTTAGACAAAATAAGAAGACAGAGAAATTTATCCTGAATGAAAGAACATGACAAGGCCACGGCCAGAGATGTAAGCAAAACAGCGACATGCCCACTTGAGTATTTAAGGTAATGATCATAAGGATACTCACTGGACTTGAAATAAGAGCTGAAAATTTCCCTAATCTGGGAAAGGAAATAGATATCCAGATCCAGGAGGTACAGAGAATCCCCCAACAAAATCAACAAAAGCAGATCCAGACCGAGACGTATTGTAATTAAATTGGCAAAATATAGTGATAAAGAAAACATTTTAAAAAGCAACAAGAAAGAAGAAGACAGTAACATGAAAGGGAAATCCCATAAGGCAAGAAGAGGATTTTACAAGCCAGAAGGAAGTGGCATGATATATTCAAAATGCTGATTGGGAAAAATCTGTAGCCAAAAATACTCTATGTGGCAAGGCTATCATTCAGAATAGAAGGAGAGATAAAGTGTTTCCCAGACAAACAAAAACTAAAGGAGTCCATGACCACTAACCAGCCCTATAAGAAATATTAAAGGGGACTCTGAGTGGAAAGCAGAGAGCAAAAGTTACAGTATGAAGGTAGGAAACACAAAAGCAGTAACAACGAACATTTCTATAAAATATCAGTTAAGGAACTCACAAAATAAAAGGATGTAAAATACTAACATATACCTAAAACATGGGGAGGAAAGGACTAAAGAATGGGTTCAAACTTAAATAGTCATCAACTTAATACGGACTTCTATATGCAAAAGAAGTTATAGACAAACACAAAGATAACCATATATAAAAATGAAAAAAAACCACACTGATAAATACACAAAGAATAAAGAGAAAAGAAATCCAATTATATCACTAAAGAAACTCAGTAAACCATGAAAGAAAGACAAGAAAGGATCAGGGAAAAGCTGCAGAAACAAACACAAAACAAATAATATGAGATACAACATAATATGAGAATAAATATATACCAATAATTACTTTGAATGTAAATGGACTAACTGCTCCAAAGGACATAGGGTGACAGAATGGATTAAAAAAAACAGGACCCCTCTATATACTGCCTACAAGAGACCCATTTTAGACTTTAGAATTGTAGACTGAAAGTGAGGGGATGGAGAAACATCTATTATACAAATGGATGTCAAAAGAAAGCCAGAGTAGCAATACTGATATCGGACAAAATAGACTTTAAAACAAAGACTGTAATAAGAGACAAAGAAAGGCACTACATAATTGTAAGGGAAACTTCAACTGGAAGATATAACAACTGTAAATATTTGTGCACCCAACATAGAAGAACCCAAACACATAAAACAGTTAATAACAAACATAAAGGAAATATTTGAGAGTAATACAATAATAGGGGACTTTAACACTTCACCTACATTAGTAGACAGATAATCTAAACAGAAAACCAACAAGAAAACAACAGCTGTGAATGATATAGTGGACTAGATGGATTTAACAGATATATTCAGAACATTCCATTCTAAAATAGCAGAATACACATTCTTTTCAAGTACACATGGAACATTCTCCAGAAGAGATCACATCTTAGGCCACAAAAAAAGTTTCAGCGAATTCAAGATCGAAGTCATGCCATGCATCTTTTCTGACTAATGCTGTGAAAATAGAAGTCAACCACAAGAAAAAATCTGCAAAGACCACAAATATATGAAGGTTAAATAACAGGCTACAAAACAATGAATGGGTCAACCAGGAAATAAAAGAATTAAAAAGTACACAGAAACAAATGAAAATAAAAACACAATGATCCAAAACCTCTGCGATGCAGCAAAACTTCCCTTCTAAGAGGGAAGTTTATAGCAATACAGGCCTGCCTCAAGAAGCAAGAAAAATCTCAAATAAACAACCTAACCTTATACCTAAAGGAGCTGGAAAAACAACAGCAGATAAAACCTAAAACCAGCAGAAGGGAGGAAATAATAAAGATGAGCACAGAAATAAATGATACAGAAACTGAAAAAAACAATAGAGCAGATCAATGAAACCAGGAGCCAGTTCTTTGAAATAAGGAATATAAATAATAAATCTCTAGCCACATCTATCAAGAAAAAGAAAAAAAGGACTAAAAAAAAAATAAAATCACAAATGAGAGAGGAGAAATAACAACCAACACCACAGAAATACAAACAATTATGAGAGAATGTGATGGAAAACTATACGCCAACAAATTGGACAACCCAGAAGAAATGGATAAATTCCTAGAAACATATACACTACCAGAATTGAAACAAGAAGTAGAAAATTTGAACAGACCAATTACCAGCAAAGCAAGTGAATAAATAATAATAATAATAATAATAATTAATAATTAATAATACCTCCCAAAAAACAAAATTTCAGGACAAGATGGCTTCACAGGCAAACTCGACCAAACATTTAAAGAAGAGTTAATTAATACCTATTCTTCTAAAACTATTCCAAAAATAGAAAAGGAAGGAAAGCTTCCAAATTCATCCTATGAGACAGGCATTACCCTGATACCAAAACCACATAAAGACACCACTAAAAAAGAGAACTACAGACCAGTATCTCTGGTGAAAACAGATGCAAAAATCCTCAACAAAATACTAGCAAACCAAATCCAACAATACTTTTAAAAAAGCATTCACCAGAATCAGTGGGATTTTTTCCTGGGATACAAGGTGGTTCAATATTTACATATCAGTCAAGGTGATACATCACATCAATAAGAGAAAGGATAAGAATCATATGATCATTTCAATAGATGTAGAAAAAGCATTTGACAAAGTACAACATCCGTTCCTGATTTAAAAAAAAAACAAAAACAAAAAACCTCAACAAAGTAGGTTTAGAAGAAACGTTCCTCAACATAATAGAGGTCACATATGAAAACTCCCCAACTAACATCATCCTTAATGAAGAAAAACTGAAATGTTTCCCTTGAAGGTCAGGAGCAAGACAAGGATGTCCACTCTCACCACTGTTGTTCAATATAGTGTTGGAAGTCCTAGCCACAGCAATCAGACAACAAGAAGAAAAAAAAAATATCCAAATCAGTAAAGAAGAAGTAAAACTTTCAACCAGTTGCAGATGACATGATACTATATAGTGAAAAACCAAAGATCACCAACAAATTAACAAACTGCCAGAAATGATTAACAAGTTCAGTAAAGTCACAGAATAGAAAAATCAATGTGCAAAAATCTGTTGCATTTCTATGGCCAACAATGAAGCAGCAGAAAGAGAAATTAAGAAAACAATTCCATTTACAATTATACCCAAAATAATAAAATACCTAAGAATAAAACTAACCAAAGAGGTAAAAGATCTGTATTCTGAAAACTATAAAACACAACTAAAAGAAATTCAAGAGGACACAAAGAAATGGAAAGAATCCCATGCTCACATATTGGAAGAATATAATTAAAATAGCTACAGTACCCAAAGTAATCCATGCATCTAATGTAATACCTATCAAAATACCAAGAGCATTTTTCAGAGAGCATAGAACAGATAGTCCTAAAATGTGTACGGAACCACAAAAGATTCCAAATAGCCAATGCAATCTTGGGGGGGGGGGGAAGCAAAACTGGGAGCATCACAATTCTGGACTTCAAGTTGTATTACAAAACTGTAGTAATCAAAACATTATTGTGCTGGCACAAAAATGGACACCTAGGTCAATAGAACAGAATAGAAAATCCAGAAAAATACTTACAACTATATGGTCAAGTAATCTTTGACAAAGCAGGAAAGAATATCCAATGGTAAAGATAGTCTCCTCAACAAATGATACTGGGAAATTGGAGAGCAACATGCAAGAGAAAGATACTGGACCACTTTCTTACACCATACACAAAAAACAAATTCAAAATGCATTAAAGACCTAAATGTGAGACCTGAAATCATGAAAATCCTGGGAAAGAACACAGTAACTTCTCTGACATCGGCCATAGCAACTTCTTTCTAGAAGAAAGGTATCTCTCCTGAGGCAAGGGGAATAAAAGCAAAAATAAACTACTGGGACTAGGTCAAAATAAAAACCTTCTGCAAAACGAAGCAAACAATCACCAAAACTAAAGGCAACCGACAGAAATGAAGATATTTGCAAATTATATATCCAATAAAGGGCTAGTGTCCAAAACATATAAAGAACTTACACAACTCAACACCCAAAAAACAAATAATCCAATTAAAAATGGGCAGAAGACATGAATAGACATTTTTCCAAAGACATACAGATGGGCAACAGACACATGAAAAGATGTTCATCATCACTCACCATCAGGAAAATGAAAATCAAAACTATAATGAGATAGTACTTCACACTTGTCAGAATGGCTAAAATCAACAACACAAGAAACACTAGGTACTGGTAAGGATGTGGAGAAAAGAGAATTCTCTTGCACCATTGGTGGGAATGCAAACTGGTACAGCTACTCTGGAGAACAGTATGGAGGTTCCTCAAAAAGTCAAAAGTAGAACTACCCTACAATCTGGCAATCACACTACTGGGTAATTACCTAAAGAGTACAAAAACACTAATCCCGGAGTGCCTGGGTGGCTCAGTCGGTTAAGCGTCCGACTTCAGCTCAGGTCACTATCTCGCGGTTGGTGAGTTTGAGCCCAGCGTCGGGTTCTGGGCTGATGGCCTCAGAGCCTGGAGCCTGCTTCCGATTCTGTGTCTCCCTTTCTCTCTGCCCCTCCCCCGTTCATGTTCTGTCTCTCTCTGTCCCAAAAATAAATAAATGTTAAAAAAAAAAATTAAAAAAAAAAAAACCCACTAATCCCAAGGAATACATGTACCACTATGTTTATAGCAGCATTATCGACAATAGCCAAACTAGTCTCTATCGATTGATGAATAGATAAAGAAGATGTGGTGTATATTTACACAATGGAACAATATTCAGCCACAAAAAAAGCATAAGATCTTGCCATTTGTAATGACATTGTTGGAGCTACAGAGTATTATGCCAAGTGAAATAAGTCAGTTAGAGAAAGACAAATACCATATGATTTACTCATATGTGGAATTTAAGAGACAACAAACAAGCAAAGGGAAATGGAGGAGGAGGGGGAGGAGGAGAAGGAGGAAAGAGAGAAAGAGAGAGAGGGAGAGAGGGAGAGAGGGAGAGAGGGAGAGAGGGAGAGAGGGAGAGAGGGAGAGAGAAGGAGAGAGAAGGAGAGAGAAGGAGAGAGAAGGAGAGAGAAGGAGAGAGGAGAGAAGGAGAGAGAGGGAGAGAGAGGGAGAGAGAGGGAGAGAAATCAGGAAACAGATTCTTATTTACAGAGAACTGATGGGTACCAGAGGAGGAGGGTGGGGGGAATGGGTTACATAGCCGATGAGGATTAAGGAGTTCACTTGTGATGAGCGCAAGGTGATGTATGGAATTGTTGGATCACTATATTGTACACCTGAAACTAATAAAACACTGTGTGTGTGTATGTGTGTGTGTTTATATTTATATTTATATTTATAATTATATTTATAATTATATATTTATATTTATATTTATATTTATATTTATATTTATATTTATAAAGTATCCAAAGAAAGAAAAACTGTCTTGGCCCCCATGAGTGACTCATGTTCATCATTTAAGAATCCAAAGGGATGACTGGAGTTGATGGTACATGAAGGAGGTGTGCAAAACCAGCATCAGTCTCAATGGTACAAATGAGTAATGCACACATTCTTCATTCTGCACCCACTGTCCCTCTATCAGTGAGCATGACTTGATGGAATAACTGAATTATGTCAGGCAATACAGCATCCTGAAGGCTGAGACAAAGGGCTCCTGGGCCGCTAAGTCGGCCAGGGAATTAATTGCTTTGTGTTGTCCATCAAAACTAAACTCCAAATATACCTGTGGGCTTCCAGGTAGCCAAAGGCCCGGGAAGCATCTTAACACCGGTAAACCAGCAGATCTACTAAATGCCTAACAGTGTATTATATACCCACAATGAAACAGTGAATTAAAATATTTCTCAACATTTTAAATTCTGTCTTCTTTTTTGACATCTCAGTAATGAATTATACTAATATCAGCACTTAGGGGAATACCACGAGGGCTCAATAAAATCATCGTATTTCATAACTGTGAAGCTTTTGTTTATCCCTCTACAAATCACTCCCTTCCCCTCACAGTATTCTCCAGGAACTAACACACTTAAATGTATCATGTTGATAACAAAGAACATAACAAATGGAAAAGGCACAGGATTTATGTATCTTTATAAGTTTAGCTGTATCAGCTCAAGTGTAGTTTGTAATCAACTTTGTGTCAACAGCATGTGTAAACTATTAGGAATGGGCCTGTGGGTGGGTTGGAGACAGAAAAGGAAGTCTACAAGTTTTGTTTAATGGAGGCCAACATACCATTTGGTTCTCTTGGGGACAACAAGGTACAATGTAAGTTAATGTCTCATTTGGCATCTGTCCCTGGATCATTTCACAGCGGGAGTGACCATATTAGAAATGTGACTGCATTGCACAATGAGCAGGGGCCTGCCAGAGGCCATCGCTCAGTCAAGCTTCCCCTCAGTTATGGACTACGCATGTGATGAATGGGATAAATGAGAAGGGTTCCCGTAAAGAAAAGGTCAATGTTGGCTAGTTCTTTCTTCTATCCTACAACGCAAAGAACATTAGTTAAAAAGAGATAAAACAACCTGTCATTTCCATGGCACCTACTTCCAAATTGCTTAAGTGATGATCAAAAACAACATTCTTAAATTATCCCAAGCTCCTGAAAAGCCAGACAGAGGGCATGCATTTTCCCCCTCCCTGCAGCGCCCCCACACATCCCCTTCCAACTTTCAAAATTGAAGAGGCAGAGAGCCAAGGAAGCCATGGCCATGCCACGTTCCCACTTCACTCCTGTCATAAAGAAGAGCTGGCCCTCCTATAGACGACTCATTTACCATTCTAGAAGCTGCATCCCTCACAGAGTCATGCATCTGAAAAAGCACTAGAAAGCTAGCATGCAGACTGTTACTGAAACATGAACACACTGCTCCACAGAGGCAAGCATGTTAGAAAGGGGGACCTCCAAAAGAAACGAAAAGAAATAAAGGATGTGTGTGTCAATAATAGGGATTTAGAGATTGTGAATTGGAGAACCCCAAGGCTGAATGGACAATATGATGGATAAACTGAACTTTTTTTTTTTTTTAAGTATGGTGGGGTCAATAATAAAATCCAAAGACACTATCAGAGATTGTATGGCCTAGTCTCTCATTTTAGAAATTAGGCAAATGGGCTGAAAGCATTACCAGAAGTTGACAATGTTCATCACCCAGACCTAAGACCACAAATCCAGACCTTCTGATTCTGGATCCAATGTTCTTTCCATTAATGCTGCACTGAATAGTATAAAGGGTAACAGCTTCCAAGCCAGACAGCTGTAGATGGATTCAAATTCAAGTTGCCCTACTTACTAGTCTAGGACTTCTGACAAGTCACAGTCTCTGGGAGCCTCATGTTTTATCTGTAAAATGGTGACAAATCTATTACTTAGCTTATATTTCTACATTAATCCTTCATACCACTAATGTTAAATGCCAAAAACAAAGGTTGGCACATAGTACCTAAATTTAATCAAATCCCTACTATGATTTTTCAGTCATAGGTCATTATAGAAGAAATGTTTGTCGGGGCACCTGGGTGGCTCAGTCGGTTAAGCATCAGACTTCAACTCAGGTCATGATCTCACAGTCTGTGGGTTCGGGCCCCGCATTGTGCTCTGTGCTGACAGCTCAGAGCCTGGAGCCTGCTTCGGATTCTGTGTCTCCCTCTCTCTCTCTCTCTCTCCCTTCCTGACTCACACTCTGTCTCTGTCTCTCAAAAATGAATAAATGTGGGGTGCCTGGGTGGCGCAGTCGGTTAAGCATCCGACTTCAGCCAGGTCACGATCTTGCGGTCAGCCGTGAGTTCGAGCCCTGCGTCGGGCTCTGGGCTGATGACTCAGAGCCTGGAGCCTGTTTCCGATTCTGTGTCTCCCTCTCTCTCTGCCCCTCCCCCGTTCATGCTCTGTCTCTCTCTGTCCCAAAAATAAATAAACGTTGAAAAAAAAATTAAAAAAAAAATGAATAAATGTGAAAAAAAAATTTTTTTTCAAAAAAGAAGAACTGTTTGAGCATCATGTATGTGCCAAACACTTTGCTAGGTACTTTCAAAAACAGAGAGGGAAAAGAAATCATTGCTCTCTCCAAGATGCCTACAATCAGCAAATTAACAGGACTTTGATGTATAAAAAGGGTAATAAAACCATTCAAAGAATTTAACTTGAACTTAAGGAAGTGGATTATACATTGAGATAAGATAACATGAGTCAACATAGAACAATATTCAAAAAAATCTTGATCCTAGGAATCTCAAAGAATTCTTTATTTGTATCATGGGAGAATTAGTTTTATCATGTGCCTTTCTTAAAACAGCAGATTGGAGCTAGATTTCTACCCAATAGTCATGAACTTATGCATTGGCTACTCCAGGCAAAAATTTCTCAGGTAAGAGAACCTATGAAGGTAAGTGCTGTTTTTTTCAAAAATGAAGGAGCACAGAACTATCCAAAAATGAAAAATGAACCGGATGATGCTGAGAGTCATGAAGTGATCATAAGCTCTCAAAGTAGAGTTTGCTAAATGGTGGGCACACTTGGACAAAATTGAAGAATTTGCTATGGTTACATTATAAATGACACAAAATAGCAAAGTCAGAAAAAAATGTTTGATTCTGCCACTACTCTCCTACTGGAGCTCTGTGTCAGCTAAGCGCTCTCAGTTTCCGTGGAAGGTGTGTAAAACTTAGGTGCCGGGAACGGATTTTATTCAAATAATCTGTAAGTCTTTGCTGTTGAATGTAAGGGGTATGTGCACGTAGTCCCTACACATTTTGACAAGCCAGTTCTAGGACTAAGCCCTGAGCCCTTTCTGCAGTGCAGCATTCCACTGCAGAGTGTGATGAGATTACAGACTCCAGACTCCCTCACTCTTACTAGCCTTGGGACTCTAGACTAGAAAGGTCAACCTCTAGTCAAGTTATTTTAGGTGATAAGGTTTCCATTTTGTGGGTGGGAAAACTGAATAATTAAGTGACTTAATTAAGTGATTTAAAGTCTGTGAAAAACTGGGGCACCTGGGTGGCTCAGTCGGTTGAGTGTCCGACTTCAGCTCAGACCACTATCTCGCCGTCCGTGAGTTCGAGCCCCGCGTCGGGCTCTGGGCTAATGGCTCAGAGCCTGGAGCCTGCTTCCGATTCTGTGTCTCCCTCTCTCTCTGCCCCTCCCCTGTTCATGCTCTGTCTCTCTCTGTCTCAAAAAAAAAAAAAATGTTAAAAAAAATTTAATAAAGTCTGTGAAAAACTAAAAAATCTGAAGGTGATACACATCAATTCTTGTAGGGAGTGACACAATGAATCACTTTGTGATTCATGTTAAGCATGTGATTTCATGTTAAGCATGAAATCCTTCTTATTCTAGAAAGGCATGCTGAAGAAGTCCTGAAACACCTCTGACTTCTCCATGACCAGTAAATGGAGAAAGGAAACCTAACGGACAATGAGGGCTGTGGATGGAAGTGACATATAAGGAAATGAACATCAAAGTAACAGCTCGGTCACCCACTATCTTCTACTAGTCCTATGACAACAGGTGTGACTATTTCTTTGTGGAACAAAGCAAGTAGAGATGGTGTTCGGTGAGCACACACAAGCACAGCCAGGCTGGGTTATGGTCTCTTTTATCAACCGCATCTGTTCTATTTGGTGTTGCTGCCAATCTAGTGATTTCAGCTCCCAGAGAATGGGGGGGGGGGTTAATTAAAGTGATGAGGGGACAGGCAGATGAAATGGCCCAGAGTGGGGACAGTGGCAAACTGGAGAACATGTATCACAGTTGAAGTAGGCACCTGCTTATTCGACTGCAGCCTGTTTAAGTCATGCAAGAAAAAAAGTAAGCCGCTGCTGCCAGATTTTCTAGTTTTTTTAAGAAACAGCTGGAAACCCCTCCATATCTTAAAATGTGCATTCCTAATTCAATCTTTAAAATGCTGTGTTTGCCCCCAAACACTTCTCTAGGTCAGATCAGGGATAAGAGTTGTCAGTTTCCTATTGAAGGTTGTCAGTCTATGATGGATGGAATAGTTCCAAACCACAGGCAAGTGTATAGATCGGGGACACTGCCCCTGCCCCCCCCCGCCCCCCGCCCCCGAGGGCAGTAATGTGCCATGGCCACAGGGTTTCAGCAATTTTGTATGAATCACAAATACTGGACAAAAGAATTTAAGTTTACTGATACCAAGCAAAGAACAGATAGTCCTTTCATGGATAAAGAAAACTTAAGGCATAATTAGGAACATTTTTTAAACTTTACTGTTGTCGATCATATCCTGATTTAACCTTTATTTTAACTGGAAAACATGATCCCAATATACTTTTCCCCTTCCATTTACTCTTCTCTTTTGCTTCTCCAACTATTTATTTATTTATTTATTTATTTATTTATTTTTAATTTATTTATTTTGAGAGAGAGACAGACAGAGACAGCATGAGTGGGGGAGAGAGAGAGAGAGAGAGAGAGAGAGAGAGAGAGAGAGAATTTCCATGCTGCCAGCACAGAGCCCAATGTGGGGCTTGAACCCAGGAAGCTGTGAGATCACGACCTGAACCAAAACCAAGAGTTGGATGCTCAGCAGACTGAGCCACTCAGGCATCCCTCCAAACTTGTCTTAGTTTGAGATGTAAATCATAGGACTTTTGTGGAAATAACACAAGATAATACATGTAATATACTTACAACAATGCCTAGCACAAAGTAGGAACTCAAAAACTGTAAGAGCCTGCTGTTACTGTAAATATTATTTAGCTATCAAAGCCCTACAACCTGGGGAAGCCAGTGTTAACTTAAAACTGAGCTGTTTCACAAAACTTCTGCTCACAGAGTCACTTCTGTGCCTACCCTCTTTAGCAATCTGTTTCTTAAATTAATCCCCATTTCACTTCTTCTGAGACAGCTGAGAATCTTTTGCACACCAGAACAAAGAAGAAGAAAGAGAGGTCTCTGTAGAGCACTTTGCAACAAAGGAGCTAAGGGCCTCCATTTCCCCCTAGGAGACAGAGGTACTTTTCCATTTTTTTGTTTGTTTGTTTCTTTCTTTGTGAAATGGATTCATTTCCTCTTCCAAACTACTTAAAACGAGCTGAATTTATACACCATCTGACCTATTTAATAATGTTTTTTTGCTGTTTGCAATGGCTTTACATATAATCCAACACACAGCCTCAGTTATTTTAAAAAGCACATTGTCACTTATTGGAAAGAAGAATATTTGATCCACAAATTCATTAAATTAGCGAGTAATGAGCACTGAATAAACACCAAGTTTTATTTAAATTTTGCTATTGTTCTCTAAGGTACAGGTCAACCCAGCCATCAGTAAACTAGAATCGGTGCCTGATTCAATATTTAGTTATTTGATTAAAACTCTACCACTTCCTGTTATAGGCACCGCAAGCATAAGGAAATGACAATTACATAGTGGGAGGAAGTAAATCCCTCAGTCTTTCTGGGCTCCACAAAGTAGGATCAAGTCAGCACTTTCCAAGCCCTCCTTGGGGATAGAAAATGGATGACTCAACACACCCTGTCTCCTACTAGGGTCACTTCCCTAAGTGCCTTGATCTGCATGACATCGTATTGCAGGGATGTCCTGAGATGGACGGATACAAATACATGAATGGGAGTAAGCCAAACAAGAGTCTTGAGTGTGCCTAGGAAAAAATAGGTTTTTAAAGACCTCTTATGAACAGTCAAAGTCCAAATACTCTATCTTGTTTCTTGTTTTACAAATACAACCAATATTTTCTCCAAGTATAACATTTTTCCCAATCAAACACACTTGTGGCGTTTCTTAAAAATGGGAACTCAATTGTATTAAAAATGGAGTTCAAGTCTTCCCTCCCCAGGATAAACGCAGTGCCCATTGTCAGGTGCCAGCTGCAGATGCTGTCTAGGTAAATAAGGCAACAAAAAGGGGAATATTTACTTCAGTACACGAGAAAACTAAGTATCAGTCTCACATAACCAGTTCAGTAGAATCAAAGAGATATACCTGTAGGTTTTCAATTTCTTCTTTGTGTTCCCTCTTCAAGTGTAAAATAGCAGCTTGGTATTCTGTAAGATCACAAAAGAAGCCAATTACAAAGAAGCACACAATTATGCACAAAATTCAAGTGAGCATCTCCAAGACTCCAGAGTCCCTCCTGCAAGTAAACTGAGTAAATAAATGCCACAGTTTGACATTAACCTGACGAGAGATGTTGAAAATTGGGGCAAGATAAGACAAGTAGCTCAGGAGAGAAAGGAAATTTCCTTCCATGTGGCAAACCTTGAATTACGAGAAGCCCCAAATGAAGCAGATAGGATAGGGTTAAAAAAAAAAAAAAAAAAAAAGCATGAGGCATGTTCCAGATAAAGACTGGATTAGGTGTTTGTCTTTAAGGAGGAGTTGGAAGCTAAGGCAGTACCAAGAACAAATACAGACGTGTTAAGAGCAGACACACAGGAAATAAAACTTTCTATGTGAGATCAGAGAACTCTATTTTTAACTGTTTAAAAAAAATCTCCATTTCAATGCTAGGCTAAGCAAGCACCCAGGGCTGATTTTAATCTTTAGATCACTTTGGAAAGTCATGACCATTTGTCATTTGGATGAGAAAATCTAGGGTGAGTTGAGGTTGAAAGGAAGACAAAAATAAATTTCTGGTCCAATTTTAGCCTGAGTCTAATAATGTTTATTCCAACAAGAAATCCCAAGTGTACACAGAACTCCAGCCAACGACTAAAACTACCATCCCTTTGGCTAAACATGAAGCAGCTCGGACAGCTTTATTTCCAGGAGAATGACTACGAATGTGGGGTCACAGAGTTATACAGACTGTAGAGGACCACAAAGCAAATGCTATGAGGAAATATTTTCATGGGATAAGTTGTTTTCTTAACAATGTCTTTGGAGTTTTGAGTGTAAGTACTAGAGAAGCAGTCAGAAGTCATTAAAAATATATGAAAAAAAAAAAAACCCAGTGGACTTTTCTTTTCTTCAAGTGGATTTCAGAAATCAGGCATGAAAACTTGGGTGTGAATTCAAAAATGGATGAGAGAAATCTCTGGTAAAGCCACAACAGGAGAGGAGTGTTGCTGTTACTATAAATGGCCACCCCAATGCTCTTATGGGATATGTGTTACACTGAGCTGTGACTCCATCAGCAAGTTCTGGGAATTTTACATCAAAGCCATCCCTTGAATCAAACCACTTTGCGCCATCCCCACACTCCAGCTACAAGTATCCACCATAATCTTTCCTCTGGACCTCTGCAATACCCTAAAAAAGGTTGCCTGCTCTCACTGCCACCACCTTACCCCATTCTCCTCACAGCAGCCTGAATGATCTAGTAAAGGCATGAACCAGACCATGTCTCATCGCAGGCTTTCCAATGGGCTTAGAGTGAAATTCCAACTCCTTACTGTAGCCCATAATGCCCTTCATGACCTGGCTTCTATATACCTCCCCCTGTCTTTGCCAGGCACCCTGGCTTTCTTGCGATTCCTTGAACTTGTCCAGTTTTCTTCTACCTCAAAATCTTTACTAATATTGGGGACAGTATAATAACATATAAACCATGTAACCAATATAAAAACCATAATAATGGATTCCATTTATTGAGAGCTCACTATGTATCAGGCATTATATAAGAACTTCATACATATTGACTCATTTTTTCTCCCCCCAATAACCTTATGATGTAGGTATGTTATCCCCATAAATGATGAAGAAATTGATGCACAGAGAAGTTAAGCAGCTTTCTTGTTCAAGAAAGATGAGTAAGTTGCAGAGCTAAAAAACATACATAATTCAAGGATGAATGGATAAACAAATTATGGTTTATAGAGTGGAATACTACTCAGCAGTAATAAGGAATTGCTATTGATATATACATTGACATAAATCAATCTCAAAGACACTGTACAGTGACAAAGCCCCAGAAGGCTTATTATTGTTTAATTCCATTTATATGACATTCTGGAAAAGACAAAGCTATAAGGCATAAAAAAAGATCACAGCAGCAGTGGCCACAGGGTAGAGATGGGGGGGGGTGGTGGTATTTGACTACAAAGGGGCAGCACACAAAGGAATTCTGGGGGTGATTTAACTTTTCTCTATTCTGACTATCATGGTGGTTACATGAATCTGGGCATAAGTTAAAACTCATGGAACTATGCACCAAAAAGAAAAAGTTAATTCTATGTTAATTAAAAAAAATCTGTATCAAATATTTTACTTTTAAATGTTTTCCCTAGGAGATTCAGCATAACACAAGAACACCTATTACTACTATTGTTTTGGTTTTTTTTAAGTTTATTTATTTATTTTTGAGAGCAAGAGAGAGGCAGAGACAGAGGGAGACAGAGAATCTCATGCAGGTTCTGTGCTGCCAGGTTTGAATTCATGAACTGTGAGATCATGACCTGAGCTAAAATCAAGAATTGGATGCTTAACTGAGCCACCCAGGTGCCTCTGTTACTATTATTTCTATTCGTTATTTTCCTAAGGGTATTAGCAGATTCAGGACAAGAAAAAAGAAAATATGCATACACACACGCATGCGCATGCACGCACATATTTATATATAAAAAGGAAAAAATAAAACTATTATTTACTATGATCATGTATTCAGAAAAATCTGAATGATTGCCTGCAGATAACATATTGGAATTAATATAGGAGTTTAGTAAAGTTGCTGGATATAAAATCAGCATACAAAAATCCTGATACCATCAACAGTTGCAAAAAGAAAACATTCACAGTACCCCTAAAAATACCAAGTACTTAGAAAAACCTAATATGTAAGGCCTCATGAGAAAATAGAAACACCATGTTGAAATGTGTTACCAAGAAATACAGAGTGAGCAAGCTATGTTTTTGTTAAGACTCAATATTGTAAAGATGTTGATTCAGTACAATCCTGTTAAACATTTCTAGGGGTTTTGGGTTTTTAACTTAAGGAGTTCATTCTAAAATTTATATTGAAACACAGATGTGCAAAAAGGCAGTAAGAGCCAAGAAACTGGAAAATATAAAGACAGCTTGCCTTACAATCTAATAGGAAATATTTTAAATTATCACAACATAATTAAAGTAGAATAAAGGGCCCAAAAAGACACCATGAATTCATGGTCACTTGATAGGACAGAAATATCATGGAAGATCTTTGTTTACACTAAGAGTTGTTTTTTTTTTTTTTTTAAATAATTATTGGTTGGGAAACATGGATAGACATATGGAAAACCAAAAAACTGGATCCCAACTTTATACTAGGTAATGACCTATTTTAAGTTGATTAAAAGCTAAATTGTACAAAGAAAAATTACAAATGTTTAATGAGACAATATAGCATAATAGTTTTATAATTAGGTTAGGAAAAATGTTAAGATTCAAAAAGCATTAAATATAAAGGAAAGAAAACTGATAAGATGGCCTACATTAAAATTAAGAACTTCTTTTCATCAAAATACAGCAAAAAGGGAGGGAAAAGACCCTTGAAACAAATAATCAAAGATATAGTGTGTGGGGAGCGTGGGGGTGTGTGGGTGTGGGTGTGGGTGTGTGTATCCTACGCAACTATAGAAAATGAAAACTGGGCAAAAAATGTCAATAGGCACTCTATAAAGACAACACACAAGTAACTATATATTAAGAAGGGCTCATTTTCATTAGTAATCAGGAATAGTCAAAGTCTGACAAAACTGAGTGTTGGTGGAGGTGTGGAGCAACGGAATGTTCACACAATTTGAAGGAGTGCACACTGGTATGATCGTTACAAAAAATAGTTGGCATTTTCTAATAAAATTGAAGCTACTCATACCTTCCTACCCAACAATCCTTACCCCGGCTACGCATAAATGAAAAAAACTATAAAAGGAAAACAAATAATAGTAACACAAGTCAGGATAATGGTGGGATCCCGGAAAAGAGGAACTGAGTGGGGGTATGATTGATCAAGGTGGCATCACGTGAGTGTTCAATGAAAAATTATTCTTTAACCTCTATGTTTTTTGTATCATTTTTTATGTACACCTAACATTACAATGTAAGAAAAAAAGAGTAATAATAATAATAATAATAATAATAACAATAAAATCAATCCCAAGCCTCTACAAAGCATGCAAAGGAATTTTAGCTAAACCAACCTTCTTGCAAAACCGATGCCCCTTGGAAATAACATCTAAGTTCTAAATGGAAACTACACAGAATATATTTTGAAATGATTCATTTTGTGTAAATTGTACCTGTAAGGGTGTGACAGATATAGTTGTGACTAATTTACAGATGGATGAAGGAGACCATTGCAAAGCCAACACCCAGTAAATCATGATTCATCTCTTCTTTAAATATTTTTTCCAATGATCCCAGTGTTACAAATGGCAAAAGAACACCTCCCCATCACTGACAAGGATGATAAAATAGGATCTCTCGGCGAGATATAGAAGGAAGAAGTTCACGTCTTCATTGGTGGAAGGCTTGAGTCAAGGGTTCACAAGAGAATGCTAAGAGAATATAAAGGTTACAGAACAATGAGTCTAAGCTAGGTTGGTGGTTTTCAAATATGTCTTGTTAGTGGCAGACCCCTCCCTCCACATTTCTTGAGTTTACAAATACAAGAGTAGAGCTCCCGTCTCTTGCAGGTAAGGATGGTGGGGCAGAGGTCTCAAATCAAGACTTAAGGATGTTTTTGTTAAAAAGAGAATTTCACCTTTATTCTATAGCTCTGGGAATAGTGTGTGAAAAGGAGAAATTAAGATTTTGAGTATCGGGGCTTGAAAAAAGCAGACCACTTTGAAGCTACATTAGCCCCAAAGGAAATTAACAAAAATTCAATTAATCTAGCCTTAAAAAAGAAGCTTTTGAATAATACATGTAATGCATTCTTTTAAAAAAAATTATTTTAAGAAAATAATACATTATATGAAAAGACAGAAATAGGCAAAAGGATCCTAACTGGCAGGACTCAACATTTGGGGAAAATATATATAAGAATTTCCCTCCATAGGGGAGCCTGGGTGGCTTAGTTGGTTTAGCTCAGGTCATGATATCACGGTTCGTGATTTCAAGCCCCACATTGGGCTCTGTGCTGACAGCTCAGAGCCTGGAACCTGCTTTGGATTCTGTGTCTCCCCCTCTCTTTGCCCCTCCCCTGCTTATATGCTCGCTCTCGCTCGCTCTCTCTCTCTCTCTCTCAAAAATAAAATAAACATTAAAAAATTTCCTTCCATAAAAATAAATACTTTCTAGTCTAGATCCATACTTAATTAGTATGGATCCCTTTTGCAGCACAGTTCTTTTTTTTTTTTTTTTTTAATCAGCTCACAACAAAACAGCCTTTCTGCCAGGTATCATTAGAATGCTGCGCCTTCCATTTGACCAATAACAGAACTAAAGATGATCTCGCTAACAGGGGAGGCATTAGTGACCAGCGCTACTGTTCATACTGATGAGTTTCTTTCTCTTAATTATATACGGATACAGGTAACAGAATGCTATTTCTTAGGAATTGTTCTAAGCACTCTACACAGATTAATGTATTTCACCTTCATATCACACTTACAAGGCAGATTCTGTCATATCAAGACCCGTTTTGCAGAAACTGAGGTACAAAGGTTGACCTTTTCCCAAAATGCACGCTAGTTAAGTGCCAACAAGTTCATTCAGTCCCAAAGAGCCTGTGACATTTACCCTGCACAGTTCGTTGTTTGTTTGCTGCTGTTGTTTTAATGGTTGGGTAAGCTTCAAGAGTAACCAAAACTCAAAGTTCCTAGGTAATTAAATTAAAGGTTGCTGGCTTCATCTGATCAGAAGAATCACTAGTAAACTCGGTAAATCTTTAAAAGGGGCCTGAGATATTATTAATCCCAGGCAGGTTTGAAAAGCCTGGGGTTAACATGAACAGTGTGAGTTACAATGGCTAGTCCCATCAAGTGATGTGATTATGATTCATCTATTTTCTCTATGGGGACTTCCAGAACTACAGTTGTCAGTTTATGATTATATCTGGTTTTCATTTATATTCTGTCATGCGTATCCAAGGCCCTTCCTATCTACACACACACACACACACACACACACACACACACACGCACACTGGAAGAACTGGGTTATGGACAGAGTTGGGGAATTAGAGAATTCCTTATCTCCCTCATGGGTGAGAACCACGACTCTCTTCCTGTTCACAGATTCTAATTTACACTGCCTTTGCCTTTCATTGGCTTTACGCACTGAGTCACATTGCTACACACAAGTTTAAGCACACATCTTCAACCTTAAAGGCAAAGGATTCTTCCTCAGAATTACACTTGGACAATATTTAGTCAGTGTTTTCAAAGCTTTACATGCATACCAGTGAGGTCATTTCTTTTGGTAATAGACAGCTAGACTTTAACAGTTGAATATTTTAACATATGTTAGAAAAAAAAATCAATCTAGCACATAAAACCCATGATTTCATGAATATTACCGATATAAGATTAGGTTGATCAAAATTTAGTCCCTGGAACTAAACATCACCTGGAATTTCTTAGAAAGGTTAATTCTCAGGACCAACCCAGACTCAGTAAGAAATGCAGAGGATGTTTTAACAAGGCTCCTAAGTGATTGGGATGCATTCTAAAGTTTGAGAACTACTGCTTTTGAAGATAAAGTTACTTTTACTCATGCTAAAAGCCCCACACAACACAAAAAAATTTAAAATTTTAAAATAGTAAGAATGGTATAAATGTACGCTCCAAATCATGGAGCTGGTACATCAAGGGTGTCATTTGGGAAAACATAGTAATTACTGACAGATGAATACACATTCAAAGTTATCCACAAACAAATGGGGAAACTCTGTCCAACCATCTCTAACTGGTGCTGGTCATAGATGGCAAAAGCACAGACCATTTACTTGAATATTTAAGAATAGAATCAAATTTGAGCTCTCATATTTAATGTGCTTATGAGGGCCAAGTGTACTGCCTCGTCTTGGAAAACAGTAGGTCCTCTAGATTTGTTTCCTCTCCAGGTACCTATAAACCATTTAGTAATTATGCAGTTGGGGAAAGGGATAGCTGCCTTGGTATCCATAAAAAACAACTGAGGAAGATTCAAAGTCAGTGAAGTCCAGAGCAAAAGTTGGGTATAATCAAAGTCAACAGCTGCCAGCAGGTACATCACCTGAAATGTCAACACAATACTTCTTTATCAGTGGGCTTTCAACAATCACAGCGTAAGTATATAATAAGGAGCCCAACTATATTTTTTGATGTTGGACTGCTGATATTAACTCTCCCTAGTCCCCTCTTCCCCACATCTGGACAGTCTAAATACAAACTCTTTGACACTAAGTAAATTAGAACCACACAAACCACTGCCCACAAGTGGGGATCCTCAGCCCAACCCTATCCCCTTAAACACTGTGAAACCCCAAGCCAGTCTCCTTCTTTTCCTCTCTCAAGACATTTTCCAGCCAACTTCAGAGGCCTGCCTTGCTCTCCCCCAGAAGTCTCATTATTTTAGTCAATAAAGTTTTTCATGCCCTCTTTTGTGTATGGTGTATGTATGTGTAGAATCATCCGTCTTGAATGGATCTGAATCAAATTTTGGATAGACATCCATCCTACTTCTTCAAAAAGGATGAGGCCATGTAGAAATTATCTGAATAATCCATGAATCTAGCTATTATATTGTTTTATATATGTATTAAAAGGAGAGGACTAGTTTCCATTATCAGAAAAATACATGATTGGACAATAGCTGGGGGAAATCTCATGAGTTTGGGAATTGTAACTTTCAATAGCTCTCCTTGATTAAGAGCATTTAGGATTTTCTCCAGCAAATACATAAAAATGGCAGTATGAAAAGATGGGAAAAATAACCCAACTCTCCAAGCCCACCAGTTTCTCACTAAGCCTGGTAGCTTAGTTCGTGCACTTCCGTATCTCCACAAGCCAGGCACTGAACTAGGCAGTGGGTACAAGAAAATGAACAGTGCACATCAAGGTGCACCTCTTTGAAATGCCTTAGAAGCTTGCTTTCCACTTACACTTAAGTATTAACACAGTGAGCTTTTGTTCTTTTAAAGGATTGATTTCATTCATTTATTTTACATGTAGGCGTCAAAGGTTGGAACACCGCTCAGCAAATATTCATCCACTTGCACCTCCATTTTCTGCTCAGGCTCAGTTGAACCACAGATGATCTTTACATCTGTGTGAATGCATTACTAAAGTTGTTACTAAAAACTACTAGAGTTTAGCATGATTTGTTATACAGCATTATGGCAGTAATAGCTGATAAATATGCTAATTTTCCAGCCAAATTTACTATGTGGAGACTCATACTGTTGTAGAGACTGGGGTGGAGTCTCACTAACCAATTGAGACAGAAAGGGGGTTAGGGAAGAGGAAAATGAGGTAGGGAGCAATCAAGGTATGTATATTCTTTAATACTCCACAATTGAGCTGTTATGCCCTGAGGTGATGGTATAAAATAGGTACAAAGGTCAGCAAATTCATGGCTACTCTGTGAACTGAATTTACCCAGATGCCCAAGGTAACAGCTCACCATGGGGACAGTATCTACTAAATCAAATTCTGGCTCCAAGTGCTTGGATAACTTGCCTTTTCACTTGATCTTCTGTTACCTTTATTTTCCATTCTGCTAAAGGGGAGATGCTAAGCAGTTTAGAACTCCAGGAACATAAGCTCCCTAAGACTTGTATTTCCCTTTGTATCTATGTACTGTTGAAAGCCAAGAAACAAATCTACAGAAGCACATACTTGTCAGAATAAAATTTAGGCCGCAGCTGAAAGTACCTGATGACTGCCAGTAGGTGGCAGTCACCATACTTCATATTTAAACTTGACACTTGGCTACCAGGGGCATAGTAACATCTGAAGGGTTCCATAGGGGTGGGCAGGTAGGGAGGGAGGAGGGTGGACCAGAGATGTGAAATAAATGCTTTTCTTTACTATGAAATATGGGCTCGTGTGGACATACCTACATGAGAAAAAGTTCCTACATTGGAACAAGTAAGGGTTATTTCCAAATACATTTCCAAAAAGCTAAGTGACCCAACAGACTTCCAGTTGTTACGGGGTTCATATATTTTAGTCCCTCGGAAACCTGCATAACAATGACATCTATACTATAAAACTAGAGTTAGAAGTCACAGGCGAGAACCAAAACAGAGTAACATCTTGGAGAAACAGAAGTGGAGCAGAACAGCCAAGTGGTGCTTTGGGCCTGAAGCTCTGGGCCTGCTGTGCCCCAGTTCCAGAGGCAGGCAGGATGGCCTGGAGTTAGGTTTCTGCAGAGGAATGGGGGATGGAAGGAAAGCAGAGCCAGCCTTGCAGCTTAGAAAAAGGGGAGAGAGGTTCCCAGATGGTAGGTAAAGAGAAGACAGAAGGAGTTGCTATCATCTGCTGTCTGGGGGTCTGAACTAGAGAATAGCGGCAGGGATTAAGAGCAGACGCAAACCCTGCTGACCCCTGTCCCCGGCAAACAGATCTGCAACATGCATCCATCTCCTCTCATCCACTTTAGACGGGGAACCCCAAACACCACCGTAAGACCAGCTTCTGGTCTGGAGGCCTTGCAAAGACCAGGTGAGACAAAGGCAAAATAGACAAGTGTAAAGGGGGAGAGAGGACTTTTCTTTCTTCTTTTTTTCCTTTTAAAGCAACCTATAGACCAGGAGCCTTCAAATCAAGGCTCTGGTACATGTGAAGAAAGCTAAATGTCAACACGAGCGACAAAATCAAGTATGGAAACATGAAATCACACAACACAAGTTTTAAGTATTAAACATGTTCACAATATCTTTGCCATGTTTAGAATCCTCACCAAGATAAATAACAACCATTGTAAACGATGATAGTACCAGCACACTACGAAAAATTATATAAGAAGTAATAGGTAACTAAAGAATTTATAAGTATTTAACATATATATGTGTGCATATATGTGTGCATGTGTATTTTAAGTGTGTATAAGTATTTACATATATATGTGTGGGGGGGGTATACTCATTGAAATTATATGTTTAAGAACTGGATAAACTGGCACAAAGAAATAATTTGTGAATAAAAGATAACACTGAATAACTAAAACAGCAGCATAAAACAAGAAAAGGATAATAAAAAAGCCATAATTAAGGAACTTTGTACAAAAACAACAAAATAGACCATACAAATAGGACATAAAGTCTCCAAATAGAGCCACTTACATACGGAAACTGAATGTGTGATTGGAGGGTACAATGAAACTTATAGGGAAAGGATACATTATTTCTAAAACCAAATGTAATAAGTATTCATACTTCAAACCATACACAAGAGTCAGTTCCAATGGATTAAAAATCTAAATGTGAAAAGCATAAGAGAAAAACATAAAGGAAAATTGGGGTTCAGAAAAATTTATTTTTTTTTAATGTTTACTTATTTTTGAAAGAGAGACCAAGTGTGAGCAGGGCAGGAGCAGAGAAAGAGAGGGAAACACAGAATCTGAAGCAGGCTCCAGGCTCTGAGCTGTCAGCATCGAGCCCGATGCAGGGCTTCAACCCACCAACCACAAGACCATGACCTAAGCTTACGTCGATGCTAAACTGACCGAACCACCCAGGCACCCCCAGAAAAATGTTTTAAAGAACAAAACATTTTTTAAAATTTCAGTTTCATCAAAATTACCAAAATGGTCAGGGCACCTAGGTAGCTCAGTTGGTTGGGCATCCGACTTCAGCTCAGGTCACGATCTCGCTGTTAGTTCAAGCCCCGCGTCGGGCTCTGTGCTGACAGCTCAGAGCCTGGAGCCTGCTTCAGATTCTGTGTCTCCCTCTCTCTCTGCTTCTCCCCACTCACACTCTCTGTCTCTCTCTCAAAAATAAAAAAAAACATTAAAAACATTTTGTTAGTTACCAAAAATGATGGATGTTGAAAGAAGTCACTAGAAAGTGATCAACTGTACACAGAGAAAAGACATGTGCAAATCATATGACTGACAAAAGACTAACATCCAAGTACCAGAAAGAAATAAGAAGAGAAGTCATAAAAAATAAGCAAATAGACAGTACATTCATGGAAGAAGAGCTCCAAATAACTAACAAACATACAAAAGGCCAAACTCACTTGTCTTCAAGACAGTACAAATTAAAACTACAGTGGGGTACTATGGCACACCCATCAGATTCAGAATCGTTAAAAAAAAAAAAAGTCTGCTAATACTAACTGCTGGTAAGAAAGAAGAATGAGAATTCCACATGCCGTTGATGAGAGTATTAATTGTTCTAGTTGCTTTAAATAGATCATTTTGTCAATATTAAATTTAAAGGTATACATAAATAAAACCAAAAATTCTACCTAAGGTTTATCCCTACTGAAACATTGACATATGAACACAAATGTTAAAAAGAACATATACAAAAACATTGTTTCTAACCATGAAAAATGGGAATAAATTTAAATTAAAAAATGTTTTTCTTAACATTTATTTTTAAGAGAGAGAGAGAGAGAGAGAGAGAGAGAGAGAGAGAGAGAGAGAGAGAGAGCGCGCGCACACACAAGTGGGAGGGGCAGAGAAAGGGAGACACAGAATCTAAAGTAGGCTCCAGGCTCTAAGCTGTCAACACAGAGCCTGATGTGGGGCTTGAACTCATGAACCATGAGATCATGACTTGAGCCCAAGTCAGATGCTCAACTGAAAGAGCCACGCAGGTGCCCCTAAACTTAAATTTCTATCAGCAGTGCAGACAAGCAAATACTGAATGCTATATTCAAAGTGATACTATGCCAACATCAAAGTGAAAGAACTAATAGGAGCTATACATACTGACACAGATTCATCTAACAAATAATTCTGAGAGAAAAAGTCACTGAAAAATACACACAAGATGCCATTTATACTTAAAAAATTTTTTTTAATGTTTATTTTTGAGAAAGACATAGAGACAGAGCACAAAAGGAGGAGGGGTAGAGAGAGAGGGAGACACAGAATTCGAAGCAGACTCCAGGCTCTGAGCTGTCAGCACAGAGCCTGGCGTGGGGCTCGAAATCATGAACTGCGAGATCATGACCTGAGCCGAAGTCGGACGTTTAACCAACTGAGCCACCCAGGCGCCCCTGACTTTTAAAACACATAACCATTTTATATATTGTTTGGGATTTTATACCCAAGTATAAAGAAGTGCATAGGATTAATAAACAGTTTTACCTAAGGGGGGGGGGGGGGGGGTAAAGAGCATACAGAAAGCTCCAAATGTACTTACAGAGTTTTATTTCTTAAGTCAGGTGGTAGGTATCATCATGAACTTAAATGAACTAACATGTTCCCTCCAATATATTTAAAGCAAAGACTGACAAGTAAAATAAGAGATAAGTAATATCCCTCTATCATAAATTGATAAATCAAGCAGATAAAAACAGTAACTGATACAATTAACGACCTTGATTAATATATCCCAGAACCCAACAAATCAACAATATGCATCCTTTGCAGGCACGTATATTTTCAAAAATTGAGGATTCATATTGAAAATCTCTTTAAAAATTTCAAAGTAATGCCATCATACAGACCATGTTCTCTTTCTATAATGCAATTAAAAACAAAAAGGATGGGGGCGCCTGGGCGGCTCAATCGGTTGAGCGTCTGACTTCAGCTCAGGTCATGATCTCGCAGTTTGTGAGTTCGAGCCCCATGTCAGCCTCTATGCTGACAGCTCAGAGCCTGGAGCCTGCTTGGGATTCTGTGTCTCCCTCTTTCTCTGCCCCTCCCCTGCTCATGCTCTGTCTCTGTCTCAAAAAACAAAACAAAACAAAAACAAACAAAAAACCAAAAAGGATGCACCAAAAAAAAAAGAAAAAGAAAAAGAAAAAATTAGCAAAGCTAATTCAGTGATTTGTGAAAATAAACCATGCAACAATGCAGACTTTATTCAATGAACACAAGAATTATATGTCATCTGAAAATTTATCAATGACATCTACCTCAATATACCAAAGGAGAAAAACCGTATCTCAAAATCTCTACACATTATGGAATGACACAGAAAAAAACAATAATGAAGCTCAACACTCACTCTTGTTTTTAGAAAGAAAAAAAAACTGTCGATTTAGAATAGAAGGGAATCAAATTCATGGTATCTATCAAGAACTCTCAGCAAACTTCAAATGTAATGGTGCAACTTCAGGAAGCACGATTAAGAATGCCCACTGTCACCATTATTTGTGTACATTATGCTAGAGGTCTGGGACAAGGCAGGGAGACAGGAGATGTAAGAATTAGGAAAAAAGAAATAAAACTGGTATTATTTACAATAATATAATTGTCAAAATTTATACATTGATACTGTTTTTTTAAGTTTATTTATTTTGAGAGAGGGAGGGAGGGAATCGTAAGCAGGCTCCATGCTGTTAGCACAGAGCCGGACAACAGGGCTCGAACCCAGGAACTATGAGATCATGACCTGAATGGAAATTAAGAGTCACTTAACTGACTGATCCGCTCAGGCGCCCCTACACTGACAGCGTTTGTACAGGTTTAGAAAACCCATGCTACACCTTGCCTAGGAACACACAGACATGCTGATTGTGAATGGCACCTACTGTAGTTCTGCAGTGTGGTGACTCCCACACAAATTCTGGGAAAGTGGCTATCTCTGGGGAGACAAGCAGAGAAACTGGACTACGGAGGATCATGAGAGGGGCCTCAACATTGTCTTTTCAAAGTCTGATTTTGGCAAAATGTTTAGATATAGATGGTAGACAAATACATACTTTTTGCTATTTTTCTATTAGTTTCAAGTGATTCAGGATTCTCTTGTATAAATGATCATAAACACCTCCAAAAGTTCACAGATAGACTTTGTGCACGTAAGATTAGGTTGAGCTTTATAGTCAGTGAGAAAATTGCCTACCTCAAACAGAATGAATATACAAAGTACTAGCCAGAGGAAAAATACACACAGGCTCCTTGCCCCCATCCCCACCCCCCACCCCCAACCCCACCTCTCCTCACGTGGCACGTGTAAGCATTAGTTGTCTTGATGGAAAACTTTACCAGAAGTTCCAGGCTCTTTACCTTGTGCCTTGCCTCAACTGACAGAGCCCTTTATTTCAGGCCAACAAAACGAACCTCAGGAGACGGAGGTGAGGGTCAGTCTCTGGAGAGGCAGGTGAAAGCTAGCCAGCTTCAGCTTGATTGAGAGTGGAATTTTCTAGTAAACCAGGCCAGACAAGTACCCAGGAGGCCAGGCCTCCTGCCCAGGTTTCTAAGGGAGACGGGACACTTGCAAGTCCTAAATGGTGGAAAAGTACTCCAATGCAACATACTACACCTGCCACAGGGCTTTTACTGCCTGGAGGTTTAAGGTCTTCACTCACATTGCTCCTACCATTCAGAACTTAATCATTGATTTTTTTGTGGCTCTTTTCAAGCCTACATCTCTCAGTCCTAGTGCCAGGGGTGGGAAAACCTATGAGACACAGAGCAAGACAGCAAAGTAAGAGTCTGGGTTGGAAAACTGAGCGGCAGCTTCTCTGAAGGAGTATGGTAAGAGGCAAGGTCACATCAAGGAGGCCCAGCCCAGAAAAACTGGGTAATGCTCTGGCCCTCCATCCAGCCCACACCTCCATACAGTTGCCAGATTTGGAAAATAAAAGCACAGGCTACTTGGTTAACTGTGAACTTCAGATAAATGAGAGATAATCATTTAGTCTGGCTCATGTAATATTTAACACTTATTTATATGAAGTAATTATCCATTGTTTATCTGAAGTTCACATTTAACTGGGTATCCCATATTTTAATCTGGCAATCCTACTTTAGGATCTCTAAGCGTTCATAGTGGGAACTGTATTCAAAGGGCCGGGAATTTATAGAAATTGGGAGACCATGTATGTACACAGATGGAAACTGTCATGCCAGTCTTCTCACTAGCCAGAACCACTGGTTCCAGACATCTCATATCTTTTGACATAATTTCTCACCAAAAGTTATGAGGAAGTCAATTAGTGAGTTTTCAAAGTAAATAGAGCAAACACTAACATACTGACTAAAACAGAGACAAGACACATACACACAAATACATCCATCACCCACTTTCCCTTCTTGTGGAGACTTCAGAATGCCATTGACAGGAGCATATGAAGAGAAGCTTACAGGGATTCACAGGCAAAATACAGTCACTACTCATAGGTTATTACACACTGTGGAAAATTAGTCATGCACAGCTGACCACCGCTGATCTTGCTACATGGTTACTGAAGTAAAAACAGGCAAAGATAAACTGGAGATACAACCAGCTCATTTGGGAATGCCAAAATTCTCCATCAGCCAACCAGTTTAATTTCCCCATAAAGCCTTATTCAGTGGTTGTCAGCCTTCGCTATGTAATAGAATCACCTCATATGTAGGCGGTTTAAAAACTACTTATGCACAGTTCTCAGCCCAGAGACAGTTTTAATTGGTATGAGATGCATGTTGGGCACTGGGATTAACAGCACTCCAAGTGATTCTGATATACAGCCAAGGTGGACAACCACAGCATTTGTGAGTTTATCCCCAAACAATGATGTCTGGCAAGGCTAGAAAGTGCCACATCGATCTCGACTATAAAAAGCATGTTCTTCCATTGGCTGCTAACTCCAAGCTCTCCTCTAAGCTAATGAGGCCACAAAAGTTAATTCTGTACTGAGCCAAGAGCTACTATATAGGGACTAGGTTCTTCCTTGCTGTACTGCAGTTCCCCTGAAATTCTAGCATCCAGAAACAATGTGCGAATGTTGGGAACACATAGAAGGCATGGCAGATGGGAAAAAATAGACGTAAAAAAGGCAAGATCTTTTAGGCAATCCCCCTTAACTGGTAGATCCCAATGTAACCTGCCAGATTATCATTTAGAAATGCACCATCTGGGCAGCATAAGAAGGTATCAGTTCATTTCATAGCAATGCTTAGCTCAGTCTGGCAGCAGAGTTCTCAGGGCTACAAGGCCAACACGCCCCAACCCACTCTTCAGAGCAGGACCTGATTAGGAAACACATCTTTCTTCCCCGAAACCTGAGTCTGAGATTCAAGGCCAAGTCTCGATTGATTATTACAGGAACCAGACACTCCTTGAGTTTTTCCTCTTCCTTACTGCTGGAATGATAGGTCAAACCACACGAAGAAATTTTCACAAATTCAAAACTAATAGAGGAAAAGGATAAATTGACCATCACAAAAGGGAACGCACAGCTTCCTGGTTTTTATGACAAGTGAGAATGTTCATGTTTCACCTAAAGAAATAACACTGTCAGAAGTAATCTTTTTTTCTGCAAAGCAAAGCTAGTTTTAAGAGACAAACTTAAATCATAAAGTCACAGAATCTTCGAGGAAGAATCTCAGTCCTCCATCCCTCCAAGTACATGGCAAGAATCTAATATTCAAATAAAATGACTCATTTGCTATATAGCACCGAGCATTTCCGTCAGCAGGTGAAAACACATTTAAGACTGGGGGGCAGGGTGGGGAGTCACATGGCTATTCAGCAGAACACAGGTTTCCTGACTACCTCTATTATGTTCTCTACCATACTTTGAAGGCTTTTTATGGCTTTGAAATGAGGTCAAACGTTCACAGCAAAGGGAGAGGGAAAGAACTAGAAGTTCTGGAGGAGGTGGCAAGTATTTGCTGCAGCACCTGCTGCGAATAGAAGGGCACAGTCCAGGAACATGGATCAGAGCTAGGAGACAGCATGGAGGTCCTGTTTGCAATCAAAGACCACGGTCACAGTGGCAGAGCCTGGACAGTCAGTTGTATTATTTTCCCCAACAGCTTCTGGAGCCCGGATTGTGGTAGGAAGAAACAAATATTTGAATCTCTCCAGGGCTGGCGTTTTATCAGCTGGGTGCTACAAAAAGTGATAAAGAAATCAAGGACGTCACCAAGAATGTGACTGAAGAGACAGAATCTCAATGCCCTAAGAAGGAAGTAAAGACAGGAAAGGCTGATGGACAGAAATAAAGATGTTTGGAGTCAAGCCCCTGGGGAAGAGAAGGCATCTATGTTTTTGGAGAATTGAGGGGAAAGCTGGAATGACAGAAGCGGTGGACAGAAATGGAGAGGTTATCATTCAATTTCAAAATTAAAGCTCTCCTGGATAAAAATAAGGTCCAGGATATAGAGTATAGCTGACTGAAGTGGAAAAGAATACCACTGGAAGGGAGTGAAGCCAGGATTTGAAATGGATTATCCACGTGGAGATACAACCAGCTATGGTCCACATGGTTATCTACATGGTCATTAAAGGAAAGTAGAGGGTATGACCTGGGAGGTCAAGAGAGGAGTATAACAAGAAAAGGTAGCCTTAAAAGCCACATAATACATCCCTGAAGCCACAAAGGACCAAAAGATCACATGACTCCTTATGAATTGATATTCTGACTTATCTAGATTTTTGTTTTACTTCTAAGATCTCCCACAGTACAAGGATAAGGAGCTTGCAGTAAAAATATCCTCATGGGTTTAGTGGGATCTTTAGGATCTGGTTGTGATTATAAAACCAAATGAATGATAACACTTATGTAGCATTTCCTATTACCAAGCCATGTTTAATGCTTTTCTAATACATATTTCCTCAAATACAAGACACCCATTGGTTCTAAGATTCATTGGTGTTTATGTACCAGTAAGAAAGAAGAAAATGCTACCAATAATTACAAAATGTCATCAATTGTAAAACACACCATAATTTCAGAACTGGAAAATGTGTATCACATGTTAAGTGAAATAGATTTGTAAATCATTTAATCCTCATAAAAGTTTCATGTGGGAGGTACTGTTATTATTGTCCCCAAAGGTAAAGCAAGAAACAGATTAAGTACTCGCCCACGTTTGCATAGTTAATAAGGAATACAACCAGGATTTGCAACCAGAAAGCCTGCTTATAAAATCCACTCTTAATGCCACACTAGCTCAGTATTGATGGAAAAGAACAAAAAAACATCGTGGTACACCAACCTAAGCTTTCTGCCATCACCACCAGAAGGAGCCAGCATTATGGAGTATCTGCCACTATTGAGCCTGAGGACACGGACTTCCTCAGGATTCACATTCCACAAAGCAGATCTGACTCAGACACGGTCCTCTCCAGGAGACCCACACCAATTAGTGGTTTCCTGAAATCCATTGCTCATGGCACCAACTCATCAGCACCAACTCATCCCCACACATCCACAGGTTTTTTCCATGTGGCCATCACTGTATCCATTCATCATTAGCAATATTTACTCCTCCCCCCTTCCAATTGTCATCATGTGCTTCATTTCATGAAGGCGACTCCCGGAGCCACATTCACAGTTGCTCCTTATAGAGAAGTGACAGCTGCACAAGCATCCAGATGCATCCAGCCATCCGGCCTCTGCCTGGTCCATCCCCTTTGGCTCTCACAGCCAGTAAGCTGGAAGTCAGGCTCACGAATCCATGCATTCCCTTTACAGCTCACTGCCCCAGTTACTGTGGGAACAGATGTCATAGAAACACAAAGTCAGAGTCACTGTTTCCGTGTCTCACAAACTTATCAGCAAGTGTTCAACCTTGCTGGCAATCAAAGAAATATTAACAAAGCTTAAGATACTATTTTTGTCCATTTGAAAAACACTTTTAAATCATGAAACGCTTTTAAATCATCAAAATGTTGTCTGTAAAGCAATAGGATCATAAAATATTGAACTCATCATTACCAATAAAAAATTACTGCTGCTAGAACTTTGTTAGTATCCACATTTATTGACTACCCTCTATGAACCAGGCAATGTGGTAAATAAACATTTTATCTTACTTTGTCTACTTGGAGGTAGAGAGTGCAATATTTCATTTTGTAGCACACAGAGGGTCCCTGGTTAAGAAAGAGAAATGCGTAGTACCTTTTGGAAGGTCAGTTCGGCAATAGGTATCACGGTGACTGAGAGAACAGAGTCTAGACCCAGAAGGCCTGGTTCAAATCCTAGCTCTACCACTCACAAGCAGTGGGACCTGGGTCAAGTTATTTCACGGTCTGTGTCTGTTTCCTCATTCACAAAAGGAGAAAATGAGGATTCCTACTTGACAAGGTTGTCATGAAGATAACATTCATACAGTGCTTACAGCAGTGCCTGGCACACAGGAACGGATCTTAAGCTGTTATTAGCATTATCATTTCATCTTTACTCTTAACTGCTAACTTTGCTTCCTGCTTCACAAAGCTGAAGCCCCTACAAGAACTTCCGCATCCTCCCACCAAGCACCATTGATACCCACATTCTCTGCCCTTGTATCTATTACTACAGAGGATTTTCCCCACTCTTACCAAAGCCAACCTTTCTGTTAGTACACAAGTTCTCTACCGTACTCATGTACTTAAAAAGAGCACTCCAGCATCTCTTCCTTCATCCTACATCGAATTTCCCCCTTCCACTGGAACCCTCTCTTTGGCATAAAAAATGCTATTATTTTTCCCATCCTTTTCAGGACAAAATGAAGTACTTCTTTTAATTCCACATGCCTCACCCACTACTACCCCAACCTTGTCCTATTGCAATAAAACTCAAGGGGCATCTGGGTGGCTCAGTAGGTTAAACATCTGACTTCAGCTCAGGTCATGATCTCATGGTTCCCGAGTTCGAGCCCCACGTCGGACTCTGTGCTGACAGCTCAGAACCTAGAGCCCGCTTCAGATTCTGTGTCTCCCTCTCTCTGTGCCCCTCCCCACTCACGTTCTGTGTCTCTCTCAAAAATAAATAAACATTAAAAAAAAAAACTCTCAAGGGGCACCTGGGTGGCTAGGTTGGTTAAACAACTGACTTCAGCTCAGGCCATATTCTTGTAGTTCATGGGTTCAAGCACTGCATAAGGCTCTGTGCTGACAGCTGAGATCCTGGAGCCTACTTTGGAGTCTGTGTCTCCTCTCTCTCTGCCCCTCCCCTGCTCACGCTCTGTCTCTCAAAAAATAAATGGAATGGAATGGAATGGAATGGAATGGAATAGAATAGAATAGAATAGAATAGAATAGAATAGAATAGAATAGAATAAAATTAAATAAAATTAAATAAATAAAATAAAAATATAAAAATAAAAACCCTCAAAACATGGCCTACATACTATCTCCAATTGTCATTTTCTTTTCAAGTCACTCCAAATTGAACTTTTTCTCCCCTTCCCCCAGTACTCTCCAATATTCTGTTTCTAAATTCAGTGACCAATTCTCAGTCCTTACTTTGCTTGCTCTACCATTTGGCATAGTCCTTCTCTGCTATGTCTTTTTGCACTTGGCATGCAGGACTCCATGATCTTTTGGTTTTCCTGCTACCTCACTGGACACTCCTTCTCGGTTTACTTTGCTGATTCCAATTCTTTGTACCAACATCTTCCTGTTGGAGTTCCCCAGGATCACTCTTGGTTCCCCTGTTCCATCTATACTCAGCATCTCACTCAGCCTGAGTTTTAAACACCAACTTTTATATGTGCCAATGACTCCCAATGTGATCTACAGCTTAGAAACCTTTCTCCCCCCAACTCCACACTCATATCCAAATGCCTGCTAACACTTGGTTGTGCATGTCAAATTGACAGTGCAAGTTTAACATCAGAAAAAAAAATGCCTGATCTTACCTCTATCATCCAATCTTCTCCCTCAGTCCACGGCAATTCGACCCTTCCATTGCTCAAGTCAAAAACCCTAACATCATCCCTAACCATTCTTCATCACATCCAACCTATCGCTGAATCCTGATGGTTCTATCTCCAAGATAAATCTAGAATCCATTACCTTTCACTGTCTCCATTGCTACAACCGTAGTCCAAGCCACCATGTCCTGAGCAAGTACAATCTCCTATCTGAATCACCGTGATAACCCATTGACTGTGACCCTGGATCTACCTGCCACCTCACCCCTGCCCTAGTCTGTGGTTGAACATAGCAGCTAAAGAGAGTTTTTGCAAACACAAGGTCAATCATGTCCTGCTCTGCTTAAAATTCTCTACCAGCTCCCCATTGCATTCTCAGCACAGAGGCCAGTGTCAAACAGTGTCCTGCAGTGGCCAGTGATGTTGCACATCAGGCGTTCCTTAATCTTTGCTTTGTGTCATGGACCCCTTTGGCAGTGGGCAAAGTCCGTGGACCCTTTCTCAGAACAATATTTTTAAATGTATAAAGTAAAATACAATAGATTGCAAAGGAAACCAACTCCTTTGTCAAAATATTTTTTATTTTAATACAGTAACAAATGTACTCCTTTATTAGTACACTAAATAACAAGATGATATGATGTGTTGATGAACAAAACCATATTTTAAGATATCCACAACAGCTATAATGTAATGCGATAATATGTGCCATTTCTATTGCTGACAAGGTCATAGGTTCTAGTAAGTTAGAGATTTTTTGCCTACGTTCATGATCGAAAGAAATGTTCAGTTTCCATTAGATGTTATTATTATAGGTAAAAATGAATTTTTTTCTAATCCAAGTTAATAAACCCTTGAATTCTATCCCAGACCCCTTAGAGGTCCTTAGACCCCAGGCTAAGAACTTCTTCTGGCTGGTGGCTTAACTGTGCCAGTTACAGAGACCACACCGCACGCATCCTGTACTCAGTCATCACACTGGCTGTTCTCCTGCACTCTCTTATCTCTTTCTCTTGCCTTACATCTTTGGTCAAATGTCACCTTCTCATTGAGTCCTACCCTAACCCCTCTATCTAAAACTGCAACCAACCTTCTACCACAGTCTCAATGCTTCCTGTCTGGCTTTTCTTTCCCATAGCATTTATTGCCATCTAATACATGATTTATTTGCCATAATTCTTTATTATCTGTAGTCACCCCTACTCCCACCCCCCATCTCTATGCAAGCTCCTTGAAGGCAGGAATGTTCTTCTTTTGATTCACTGATGTAATTCAAATGCCTAAAACATAGCCTGGCATGTAGGAAGTGTTCAAGCACTACCACTGAACAATTTTATTTGAAATACACACACTCACTTGAGTGTCTATTATGTTAAACACTTCACACAAAATTTAAGAACACGACGTTAGGCGCCCAGGGTGGCTCAATCAGGTAGGCATCCAAGTCTTGATTTCAGCTAGGTCATTATCTCACGGTTCATGGGATTGAGCCCCATGTCTGCTTGGGATTCTCTCCTTCTCTCTCTCTACCACTCCCCCACTCACACTCTCTCCCTCCCCCCCCCAAAATAAATAAATAACCATTAAAAAAATAACACAATGTTATGAGATTTTATCCACTCATTGTCACTGTATACCCCATATTTATTTCTTTCCATTCATTCCAAAGTGAATCCTCATTTCTTAGAAATGTCTCTTTATTTATCTTGAAAGGAAACAGCATGTTGTTAGCTGACATGTCAGTTTAATAGCACAAAATACTGGTTCTGGAGCCAACTGCCAGGGCTCAAGAATTGGCACCTTTCTTTACTAGCTTTGTAAAGACCATGAAAAGTATTTAAGTTTTCTAAGCCACAGTAGTCTCATCATTAAATTAAAAATAATTATCTACTTCATTGCATTACAATAAGTATTAAAATTTAATTATTTAATTCACGTATAGCATTTAGTTCATTTCTATATGTCTTGGCAGATGTAAAATATTCATTATTATCTGTAGGATTCGGAATTCCCTCTTCTAATTCAAGGGCAGAGTATCCATTTGTACCATTTATGAATGTCTAATATCCACTCTCTCAGAGAGGATAATTTAGAAAAGATTTCTAAATTGCCATGACAATAGAGGCATGCTTATATTTGATATTAGAACTTAGGAAACAAAGGAAAACCCACCCCTTTAAGATAACCACAGTTCACATTTTGCTGTATTTCCTTCTGTTCTTTGTCCTATGTATCTTATCAGGGTTATAACCATTCACATCTATTTTTTTTTTTAAATGACTTTGAACTTTGCAGTAACCGACTTATATCATTTCTGACCCATAGTGAAATTAAGAAATAAAGTGAAGACAGAAACCACACTCCTCTCTTGCTGATCTCTCAGGAATCAGTCTCAGAGTTCTGGAAGATCAGCTCATACCCCAGACACTGAAGCTGGACGGTTCTCCAGGGACAGCACAACAGGACAGAATCTCTTGGTTCCAGGTAGACACAGCCACGTTCCTGCTCTCCTGCAAACACCCCACAGCTCATCTGAGGGTGAGTGAGCTTCCTCTCAGAGTCTGTAAAGACCAGCTGACTCTGCAGGTGCAGGGGGAGCTGGGGTGAGGAGCAAGTTTTCTGAGCAGGCTCATACGCGAGAGAACTGTCCTTTCTAACCTTAGGCTCCAGTCACAGCCACTGAAAACCAGGCAGTAAGCCACAGGGAAAGGAGCTTGGCCATGCCCTTGGAAAGACAAACACTACTGACACCTTTTGCAGAAATGAACTTGCCACTTTCACTTGGCACTCACAACTAAATAAATGTCAGTTATTATCATGTCCATTATCATTCCTAGAGCAGCTCCCATCATCTACGATTGTAACCTGGTCACAGGTGAGTCTGACACAGTATTTTTCAAACCGTAAACTAGAAAGGTGCTTTTCAAATGCTTTTGCTCATGCACCCACTGAAATTTCTCCCCAGAATTAACATAGTCCTCACACATTTTGAAATTGCAATCTAAAATTTTTCATTGTAAGTTTAAACAGTTACACAGGACAGATTCTGGAGAGTTTGTCAATATCGAGATCTTAAAAATAAAACTGTTACACTTTTAAATGTAGCTAATGGAATCTAATAGCACCAAGACTTGCCACTCAGCATTATCTGTTTAAAAAGGCCACAAACAAACCCTGCCTTAACATTTGGAAATTTTACATGGTTCATTTTCATCCTTCAAGACACTTCAATTTCTTCTACCCTTTTTTTTTTTCCAGAATTTACCCAAAAGTAATATAGTTTTGTGTTTGAATGCCTATTATTATTCACTCTCGTAATTTCTATGAGATACAAATATAAAAATAATTTGACTTTTAGAAGTTTCCTGGGGGTGGGCACCTGAGTGGCCCAGTCGGTTAAGCATCCAACTCAGTTTTGGCTCAGGTCCATGATCTCACGGTTCCTGAGTTCGAGCCGTATGTTGAGCTCTGCACTGACAGTACAGACAGAGTCTGCTTGGGATTCTCTCTCTCCCTCTGTCTCTGACCCTCCCCGGCTTGCATGCTCTCTTTCTCTCAAAATAAATAAATAAACATTTTAAAAAATAAAAAAAAATAGAAGTTTCTAGGATCACAAGAATATCTGTTCTAGGTTTACTTCTGGACTGAATTATCAAAAATTTTAATTAATACCTAGTACATGAAAACACTTTAATGTGATTATTAAACATTAAGATTTAACTGGAAATGTATCTTTTACTGGAATGGCCAGAACAGATTTTGTTTTGTTTTGTTTTTTGGTGCTCTACTAAAGGCTTCCCAGATACCAGTATTTGGAATTATCCTTTGATACTCTGCAGGTTTTTATACATGAGAAAGGTATAGCAAGATTTAGTATAGGTGAGACTTCAGCTTTTCCTTATACATTAGATGAAAAATTCATTTAAATTAAGAACACTGAGCAAAGCTAAGAATTTGGAAATTTTCTCAAAATCACCTATCCCCCCACTATAACCCTTAGAAGATACTTCTGTGTCCCCCAGTTTCAAGATTGCTACTCTGAAATGCCTGGGTATCTTGTGAAAAAGGCAAATTCATGGACCCTACCCTAGATACCTGAATTAGCAGGCTCCCAGGTTGCCCCTCCCACACACACACACACACACTCAAGACTGAGAAAGACTTAACTGGGGGATAAAACACTTAAAATGTTAACACTATTAAGATTTGAAAATTCCACAACAAAAGACCCCCCCATAAGCAGTACCTGGAAGCCAAGGATTTCAGAAAGTTTCCCCAACAAAGTGGTATTCCAAGGCTTTCTAAAGGAAGCAATGCTCCAAATTTGGGGTAAAAGGCAGAGGTAAACAATTCACCAAGTTCGAAAGCTAGGATATTGGTTTTGTTGGCAAGGAAGGAGCAGTTGATGTCCTCAGAAAGTAAGTGGCTCATTATAGAGGCCCTGGGGGTCCAGCAGTGCATTATTTTGTCTGAGTGTCACCATCATAACAGTTACTAACTGTTTCAAATAGAAACAGACTGTTGAGAATATTAACTTAGGTAAAATGGTTTTGGGCAACCGACTTTATGTGAGTTAATTTCAGGCAGATTGACTTAGAGCTGAGCGCCTTTTATCTACAAATCGGGTAACCTATGGACATAATAAAGGTTAATATATGTTGCTATTAAGGCTGGGAAAAAGAAGATTTCAATTGAAATTACCTCATTTTATTCTCTTAACAGCCCTGGCAATAGGTTTAGCAAGATGTATTTAAGTCATCACCTAAAATGAAACCAAAAGTATCTACTGATTTTTAACTCTAACAACCATAATCATTCAGCATCACAAATAAAGATTTTTTAATGTATCCATTCACAAGAAGATAGCAATCATTGCCTTTATCATCCAGCCTCTGGACCACTACAAGGAACTCCAAACTGGTCTTCCTACTTCCCCAGAGCAACTCTCAGTTCCATCCTTGTTCCATAATTACCCTCAATACCTCTAAAGCAATCTTACAAAATCCATATGTGGTCCTATTATTCCCCTACCTAAAACCTTTCAGTGGCTCCCCCCATTATCCATAGCCTAAGGTCCTATATAATTTCTCTCCCTCAAAGACTTGGCTTCCTCCAAGTCTACAGGCTTAACAACCTTGCAAACCATTTCCTTTGTTTTATCTATCAGTCATAATAAACTACTAGCATTTCTTCAAACAAACCCTGCTCTGTCTTTCCTCTGCATGTTTGGTCCACCTTGCTTCCAGCTGACTTATCCTAGCCTACTGTCTTCCAAATTTGCTCAGAAGGCCCATCCTAATTACTCTACAGAGGATTGATCATAGTTTCCTATGTGTTCTACTATAAGCATTATAAATACATAGTATACATAATCCATGTACATATATGTTTATACGTATTACTCAGGGCATAGAATGTTTTATTGTAATTATTTGTGTACTTTTCACCTCTCTCCCACCCTACTCTTTTTACCTACCTATTGCCCCTCCACAAACAAGGTGGGGGGGGGGGAGTGACTGAGTTCAAGGATCTTATCTTATTCATCTTTGTATTCCAAGCACTTATCACACTTACCAGTACGTAATAGATGCTCAGTAAACATTTGCTAAATGAATACATTATTATTTCTAATTGTGCCATTAATAACACCAATGAATTCGACACTAATAATCTCCTAGATTGTTGCTAAATCAGAGTTAGAAATAATCCAGGAGCATGAGTAACTCTGATGTCACAGCCATTTACCTGCACCTTCTAAGATTACAACACAAGATAGAATGTGTTCTAAGTCCAGAGAAACCCCTAGGAGTCATCCTAGCTATGGCATGTAGCTCAACACACAATAGCAGCTTTTTTCAAAGCTCTCTTCTACTTATGTTGATTAGTAGTACACTGAGGAAGAAATCTTAATGTTTAGGAAAAGAGAACAAAGGGCAGAATCATCTGAAACAAAGGGCAGATCATCTGAAAATCATTTGGTTGTCATTTCTATGTTAACAAATCTAGGGCTTTGCTGCAAGGTTATCATATACTTTGCTACTTAAAATATAAGAAATGTCTCCATAGTTTTTTAGTTTCCCTTATTGTAAATTCACAAAATTCATTACTTTCAGCTAAGACTTTTCCTTTTTTAAAATAAGCAGAAAATCAGCAAATCAAATTCAGTATTTCATCATGATGACATAGGACAATCCCAAGAATACTGAGATAGTTCCTCACTAACAAATCTGAAATGTAATCACTAGATAATCAGAATAAAGAAAATCAGATGGTCATTTCAATAAATATGCCCTTCATTTTAACATGGTAAATTCAAATTTCTTTTTGTGATATTAACATTTAGAAAGCCCAGTCTATAAAGAATGTTCCTTAACTTCATAAAGGTTATTGGCCACAAATAGGCAACCAAAATAAGGCCTAACTATAAACATTAGAAGGAAGCCTACAAAATCAGGAATAACACAACAATGTGTACTATTCACTACTTTTCCAGCTTTGTTTTGGAGGGCCGAGGCAGTACAAAAGGACAAGAAAAAAGATAGGTAACAATTTATGTTTCATTTTCTACTGTTAAAAACTTGATTGAAAAGAGGCAGAGGATTTGGATGGACATGTCCCCAAAGAAGATACTCAAGTGACCCGTAAGCACATGGAGATTCCCATCACTAGAGAAATGCAAATCAAAATCACATTTGGATGGACATGTCCCCAAAGAAGATACACAAGTGACCTGTAAGCACATGAAGATTCCCATCATTAGAGAAATGCAAATCAAAATCACAAATGTGAGGGGCGCCTGGGTGGCGCAGTCGGTTAAGCGTCCGACTTCAGCCAGGTCACGATCTCGCGGTCCATGAGTTTGAGCCCCCGTCGGGCTCTGGGCTGATGGCTCAGAGCCTGGAGCCTGTTTCCGATTCTGTGTCTCCCTCTCTCTCTGCCCCTCCCCCGTTCATGCTCTGTCTCTCTCTGTCCCAAAAAATAAATAAATAAACGTTCAAAAAAAAAAAAAAAACAAAACAAAAAACAAAACAGAAAATACCAAGTGTCGGCCATAACATGGAGAAACCAGAACCTTTGTGTGCTGTTGGGAGGCATGTAGGGCAACAAATGCAACGGCTGTGGAAAACAGTACGGGGGTTCCTCAAAAAATAATACAACTCCCATAGGATCCAGCAATCCCACTTCTGTGTTTACACCCAAAAGAACTGAAAGAAAACAGGATCAAGGAGGTATTTGAACACCCGTGTTCACAGTAGCACTACTCACAATAGCCAAAAAGGAGAAGCAACCCAAGAGCCCGTCAATAGGTGCGTGATAAACAAAATGAGGTATATACATGGAGTATTACCCAGCCTTATAAAGGAATCTCTGCTACATGTTACAGCATAGAGGAATCTTGAGGACATCATGGTAAGTAAAATAAGCTAGTCATGAAAAGACAAATACTATATGATTGCACTTACATGGAATACCTTAGAGTAGTCAAATCCATAGAAACGGAAAGTAGAGAGGCGGGTGCCAGAGTCTAAGGGAAGAAGGGAAACCAGGAGTTGTGTGATGGGTATAGCTTCAGTTCTGCAAAATGGAAAAGTTCTGGAGATCTACTTTTCACCATGAACATCATTAACACTAGTGAACTGTACTTAAAATGGTTAATGCCTATTCGTCTATTATGGAAATCATTACATATACAAAGTGTGAAAAAATGCTTTGGAATGAATAAAATAACAAAGTTTTAATGGTTAAGATGGTAAGTTTTACATTATGCATATTTTACAGTTAAAAAACATAAATTGTCATGATTTGTCTAAAAAAAAAAAAAAATCCAAGGCTCTCAACTGAAAAACTAGTAGAACCAATACAAGCATAAAGTTAGAATTAGAAATATGGAAATCACTTTGTTATGCCAACAATTTTAAAACATAATGAGAAATGGATCCTATTTATAATCAAATATGCAGAAATTTAAATGTGCACCAGCTATTAAGAAAACTGTACAACTTTATTGAAGAACATTAAAATCCTGAATAGGATAAATTATGTTCCTGGATAAGAAGACTCAGGTTTTTTTGTTTTTTTTTTTAAATTGTTTATTTATTTGTTTTGAGAGAGAGCACATGAGAGCAAGGGGAGGGGCCAGAGGGTGGGGACGAACAGAGGGAGAGAGAGAAAGAATCCCAAGCCGGGTTCCCACTGTCAACACAGAGCCCAATGCGGGGCTCAGTCTCACAAACCACAAGATCATGACCTGAGCCAAAATCAAGAGTTGGACACTTAACCAACTGAGCCACCCAGGCGCCCTGGGAAGACTCAGTATTATCAGGCCCCCTTATACTGATCTATAACTTAATATAATTAAATATAATAATATAAAATTCCAGTGGGATCATTTCATAGACCTTGAGAAACTGACTTTCAAGTTCACCTACAAGAGTGTGCATACACAACTACCCAAACAAAATTTAGATGGACAAACAGAACGAAGGTGATCTGAATTGCCAGGCAATTAAGTAACTTTACACCAGCTGCAAAGACATAAAAATTGGCACAAGGCCTAGATAAACCTAGTAACAAACAATATTAAAGTATCTAGAAATAGGTCGGCCTACAGAAAGGAGTTTATGTATATGAGAGTTGGCACTCCATATCTGTGGAGCAATAATTATTTATTATGTGGTATTGGAGCACGTAGTTACCATCCGGAACAAAAACAAAACTAAGAGCAGCTGACATTATTTTGGTTTTACAATGTGCCAGGCACTGTACTAAGGTCTTCAAATGCATTAGTTCATTCACTACTAAAGTAACTTTAACACACACACACACACACACACACACACACACACACACACACAAGGAAACTAAAGCATAAATAATCAGCTTGCCCAGTAATTTGCCCAGTAAAGGTAATTAACTTGCTTCAATATTGCTGAGGCCTCAAATTCAACCCCATGACATTAGATTCCACAGCCCAAGCTCCCTAATCATTACAGCACAAGCCATGCTGGACATACCTTTATCTATACCAAACATACACAAAAATTTTAGATTGAAAAAAAAAAAATCCAAACATGTAGGTGTGTGTCAGCTAAAGCATACATATTGTTAAAGTTTAGGTTAGGGAAGTCTTCTTTAAAACCATCACCAACAACAAATCCAGAAAATATAGGACTATGACTACATAAAACATAAAATTTCCATGTAATGAAGGACGACAGAAGAGAAACAACATGGCAAAGTAGAGACCAAGACTGCAATACGTATGTGAGTCAAAAGACTAATTCCCTTAATATATAAAAAGCTCCTTCAAATCACTAAGAATAAGACTAAGGACCCAATTAATAAAAGGAAAAAGAAAAGCAGAAAGGAAGTCACAAAAGGTAAAATGAAAAGATGTCCAACGATGTATCAGAGAAATACAAATTAAAAACAATACTATGTATTTTTAATATCAGGTTGGCATAAATTAAATGAATATTGGGGAAGTGTGAATAATGGACATTCTTGTTTTAGTTTAGTATTAATTGCTTCAATATTTTAAGAGGGTAATTGTGCCGTATCTACCAGTGGTTAAAAGTGGCAAGGATTCTAACAGCAATTCTGCTTCTATCCAAGTACTTACAAGTATGCACAACATAGATGCAGACAACGCTTTCATGAAACTGTTGTACAGTGAAAGATTCTAAGTAATAAAAGGATCAATAAGGGAATAGTTCATTAAGTTACAGTTACTATTTTATTGAGTACTCTGCAGCCATGAAAAAAATGAGGTAGAATGAAAATGTTTTTCATGTACTGTCATGGAAAGATCTCATTTTTCCATAATAAAAACCACCATGTGGTAGCAAGTTTGCAAGATACAAAGTTGAATACAAGGTCAAAGGCAGGGGAGAGACAGTAAGAGAGAGATTCTAACAAAAAAGTCAGAAATTAGATTTTTAAAAAACCTATGCTCAATGCATCAAAAATTTGAGAATATTTAGGAATAAATTTGAGTTTAAAGGAAATTGTATAAAACCTCTAAGATAAAACTGTAACAATGAGAGAGATTAGAGAAGACTGTATCTAAGTATTTGATTGTGGAAAGGTTTATGAAATTAAAAACTTAGTATTGTCAAGATGTCAATGTAAGTAAAATTGTAACAAGTTTGATAAAAATTCTAAAATATGTATGGAAATACAGGGAGCTGAGAATAACCAAGGTAAGAGTACACACTAGCAGACCATGACTTATTACAAATTTATAGTCATTAACACAGTATTAAACTGTTACAAGGTTAGACAAGCTTAGAGAATGGTGGAGCAGAATAGAAAGTTGGTACAGTCAGGGGAAGGTGGGTTTTTCAGGAAAATATTCAAGATAACTCGGGTAAGGGAAAAACAAACTTGACTCCCCTTCAACTCATACACAAAAATCAACGCCCAGAGTATTGTAGGTCCAAATGACAAATGAAGAGCACTAATGCCTTTTTAAGATAACTTAAAAGAATATTTTCGGGGCTCCTGGGTGGCTCAGTTGGTTAAGCGTCCAGCTTCAGCTCAGGTCATGATCTAACGGCTCATGAGTTCAAGCCTCATATCGGACTCTGTGATAACAGCTCAAAGCCTGGAGCCTGCTTTAGCTTCTGTGTCCCTCTCTCTCTGCCCATCCCCTGCTTATGCTCTGTCTCTCTGTCTCTCTCAAAAATAAATAAACATTAAAAAAAATTTTTTTAAAGAATATTTTCATGACGGAGTCAGGGAAAGGTTACTTTAAGAATACTCAAAATGCCCTAACCATAAGGACAAGACTGTACTAAAACTGAGAATTTCTGTTCATCAAAAGGCCCTATTAAGAGAGAGGAAAGATAGGGATGCCTGGGTGTCAGTCAGTTAAGCGTCCAACTCCTGGTTTCACCTCAAGTCAGACTCTGTGGTGACAGCGTGGAGCCTGCTTGGGATTCTCTCTCTCTCCCTCAAAATAAATAAATACACTTAAAAAAAAAAAAAAGAGAGAGAGAGAGAGGAAAGATAACCCACAAAGCAGAAGAAAACACTTTCAAAACAAGTAACCAAAGGGCTCATATGCAGCAGAAAGTACTTCTTCACAACATAATAAAAGACAACCTATTAAAGTCCGACAAGTGACATGAACAGTGAACTTGAATATCCATCCAATGGCCAAAAGGCATATCAAAGAATGCTTAATCAGGAAACACAAATTAAAACCCGAATGGCTCATGAGGCACCTGGGTGGCTCAGTCGGTTAAGTGTCCTACTTTGGCTCAGGTCATAATCTCGTAGCTCATGAGTTTGAGCCCCACATCAGGCTCTGTGCTGATGGCTCGGGGTCTGGAGCCTGCTTCAAATTCTGTGTCTCCCTCTCTCTCTGTTCTTCCCCCAGTCACACTCTGTCCCCCTCTCTCTCAAAAATAAATAAAGATTAAAAAAAAATTTAAAAAACCAAAAAACCAGAATGGCTCAAATTAGAAAGACCAACACCACCAAATGTTGGCAAAGATATGGAACACTCAGACCTGTGATGTACTTGTGGTTGGAGTATAAACTGTCACCATCTCCATGAAAACAAAAAGAAAGTAACATTAGAAACCTTTAAAAGTAAAAAATCCAATCAAAAAGGAAAATTACTGAGAATAAAATAAAGTATTTGTAGAACAGGACCCATGGTTAGTCAGTAAGTAAGCCTATATGTAAATATAGCTTTGGAAATGATTAAGGATAGTATTTGGTTAAAGAATATTTTTTAAATTAATTTTATTGAGGTATGATATAATGTTCAACTTTAAGTGTACAGTCTGATTAGTTTTGACAAATGAATCCCAGGGTTCAACCTCACAATCAGATGTCCCGCCAAAATGTTCCTGCACACTGCTGTGCAGGCAACTCCTCCACTCTAGCCATAGACAACCCCTGATGTGATTTTTTTGACTGATTACTTTTGCTTATTCTAGAAAACCTGACAAATGGAAACGTACAGTATGATGTCCTATCAGGCTACTTTTGCTCAGCATAAAAGATTAATCCATGCTGTGTACCAGGGGTTATTGCTGAGAAGTATCCTATTACTTTTTTTCATTTTTTTCTTAAAGTTTAGTTTTGAGAGAGACAGAGCATGAGCAGGGGAGGGGCAGAGAGAGAGGGAGACACAGACAGAATCTGAAGCAGGCTCCAGGCTCCGTCAGCACACAGCCTGATGTGGGGCTCAAACTCATGGGCCACAAATCATGCTCTCAGCTGAAGTCAGAAGCTTAACCAACTGAGCCACCCAGGAGCCCCAGAAGTATCCTATTACTTATTGTACAAACTACAATTTGTTTACTCTTTCACCTGATGACAGACATTTGGGTTTGTTCCATGGCTGCATTTGTACAAGAAAAAAAACCCGTGTTACCATCACTTTGGAAAACTGTTGGTATCACCTACTGACATTAAATACAGACATACCCTGTGACCAACAGTTCTACTGAGCATACGCCCAAGAGAAATTGTCCCTATGTGCACCAAAGGACATGTATGTGGAAGTTTACAGCAACATATTCCTAACAGCCCAAACCTGGGGACAACACCAGTGTCCATCATCATTAGAATAAATTGTGATATATTTATATAACGAAATACTATAGGACAATGAAAATAACTGAATTACAGGTACACACAACCTGTCTGGTTCTCCAAAGTGTACTGTTGAAGGAAAGAAGCCAGACACAAACGAGTCGGTTTATATGAAGGTCAGAAGCTGGTGAAACGTATCTATAGTGTTAGAAAGCAGGATCGTGGTTTCTTCTGAAGAAAAGTGAATTGTGGTTACTGGAAGGGGGCAAGTTGGGGGCTTCTGATTTGCATGTTCTCTTTGTTACAGCTCAGAGCTATACACTTAAAATTAGACTTTTCCATATATATGTTACACTTCAATAAAAATTGGCTTTAAAAAAGGCAATATAATTCAGTGGCATCACAATGATCTCAGCTTATCTTTACTATAGTTATTTACAATTATTATCATGTCCTCCCTTTTATAACCGAGGTATCAACTCTGGTCACAACTACTACAGAACAGAGCCAAGCTTCACACTCAAGTCCACACCTTGCACAAACCCATGAAAGCTCCATCAAAGGTTTATTCCTAACTTAGGTGTGTCCTCAAGATTTCCCTCCTAGGGGCGCCTGGGTGGCGCAGTCAGTTAAGCCGCCGACTTCAGCCAGGTCACGATCTCGCGGTCCGTGAGTTCGAGCCCCGCGTCAGGCTCTGGGCTGATGGCTCAGAGCCTGGAGCCTGTTTCCCATTCTGTGTCTCCCTCTCTCTCTGCCCCTCCCCCGTTCATGCTCTGTCTCTCTCTGTCCCAAAAATAAATAAACGTTGAAAAAAAAAATTAAAAAAAAAAAAAAAGATTTCCCTCCTCAGGTTCTGTCTTGAGACCGTCTTCTTTCCTCATTGTATGTTCTCACTCTCTTATCCACAGTCTCCCTTTATCTGGAGGGAAATGCTCCAGAGTTTAGACACTGAAACCTTGTGGTTAGTTATTTCTCAGGAAAACAATAATTTGTTCTGCAGAGGAGGAAAAGTTTTACAGTTTTGTAGCTGCTTTCTATGAAGGAGTGAGAGCTCTGTCTTCATGGAAGTGGTTGATGGCTATGAGCCCACTAAAGGGGGACAAGAGGAAGGAAACCAGAGGGGCCACAGGGGAAGATGCTGAGGCAGGATGCAGAGTGGGTGCTTGGTGGAGAAGCCAGAGAAAGAACGCTCAGCAAGCTGCAAACAGATGGAGATTTGAGAAAGAGAAGAAAAATGGGGCCACCTGGATAGGTGGGTTTTTGTTTTGGTTTTTTGTTTTGACATTTATTTATGTAACACGTATGTGCACTCTTGCACAAGAACAGGGGAGGGGCAGAGAGGGAGAGGAAGAGAGAGAGAATCTTAAGCAGGCTTTACACCAGGCAGGGATCCAGTGCGGGTCAGGATCTCGTGAACTGTGAGATCATGACCTGAGCCGAAATCAAGAGCCGGACACTTTACTGACTGAGCCACCCAGGTGCCCCTGGATAGGTTTTTAAGGAAGAAAAATATCGGCAGGAGGGATTTGTAAAGGTGTGGCATAAGATATGGTACAAACTTCATTCTTGTCTTCCCAAAGAAGCTTCAAAGTAGATTTGAGAGCTCAGTTTATTTTCTCCAGGACACAATAAAACTACTGAATATACAACCATTAAAATAAAAGTGTTCAAGTATCTCTTACGATCAAGTACATGTACACAAACTGGGCCCAAAACAAGCTCTACCTGAACTTTGCAAGATTCCGCAAACCAGAGCATTGTTTTTAAGAAGCATTTTTTGCTTTAATTGCTTCAGTGAGCCTTTCATACCATTAAAAATACCATTAAAACTCCCCTTTTTAAATGTCTGGGAGTCAAAAAGGCAACATCAAATGACCTCAGTTAATTTTTGTGGCTATGAGCTGATACGGTACTCTTATGATTTCCTTTATTATTCAGACTGACTCACTCAGGTCCCATTGTTTTTTTTTTTTTTTTTTTTTAAAGAACCAGAATAATTCTAAATGCTCCTGGTCCCCATGTGTTTTCCTTTCTGGATCTTTAAATGTCAGTATATTGGCAGGAAAAAAAAAAATCCATCACTCTCCATCCCCTCCCTGACTGGAAGCAGCCATTCCTCTCTTCCCATTGTAATTCCAGCTTTTGTTAATTATGTGTATCTTTCAGGAAGTTATAACCTCTTTGGCTCTCATACGTAAAAGGAGTATGATGAACTAAATGATTTCTAAAATGTTCGCAGCTCTGAGTTTTTAATATCCTAAAATTTCAGGTTCTATATTGTAATCTCTTGTCTCTACTCCCCTGAACCAGAACTTTACTAATATTTCCTGGCACACAATAGGAGATTGCCAAGTTGCTGGTCCACATTTTGGGATTCCCTCTGCTTCACATCAAGCTTTAGCTCTCATTTGTATTTAAAGAGTCCATTTCCCTCTCTACGGCACCAATCTATGTATCAAGTTGAAGCCTAACATACATTAGGTTCACCTCTCGTTTCCCAGGACACCCTATTTCTACAGCCACAAAATGCAAGACTTTCCTGCTTTTTAGTCTGTACAGCTTCCAATTTCTGGGCTATCACAACTCCATGCAAGTGATGGTGACATGTGACAAATGCCTATAAAATACATATTGAACAAATCTATTGCCTAGACTGTGAAAGAAGATACTTGGGATGATGTACCTAGATACAGGACACTAAAGGAAAATCTACTCATAGCTAATGCAGCTTGTAAGCTATGAATGGAGAAGTTTTTTTAAAGTACAGTAGGCCAATAAAATATTCAAAGATATTTATAGCTCTCCCTTGCTGGTGAGGCACGGATATCTGACTCACCAGGAAGGGTAGCGAACAGCTCTATCCTTTATAACCAAGGGAACCCAAATTAGAAACAAACCAGAAGTTGGGCGGAGCTTTGTTGAGGAATGGGTTATTTCCCTATCTGAACCAACATACTCTATAGAGGGATGTTCCTGAGCTGCTTTGAGGTTCTGAGTGGTGTAAGCCCCCAGAAATGCCACCCACACTGACAGCTTGCTCACTCGCAGGAACCATGACGCTGTACTAGGTCCTCTTTTCTACAAAAGCCATGGTGCTTATTCTCCACAGGGCCATCCATAGGCCATCACCCCCACCCCAGGCCAGGTCTGAGCTGTAGCCAGTGGAGAAAAGAGCTCTTCCAGACGCACATTGGAAGAGAAACCAAGAAAGCAGAGTTCATTTTGTTTCACAAAACACGAGGGCTTTTCTTTGTATTTTCTCCTTCCGTGGGTAAAAAAAAAAAAAAAAAATGGTACTATTTGGGAAACCGGCAGGGACTTTAACCTACAATGCCATTTTTATGTAAAACTCACAAACATTAACTTAATTTCTTCTTGGGATGCTGAGGCACACACCATGATAATAGGTTTTTTAAGTTTCTTGATAAGTAATTATATATTTCAGGCCATCCTTCATAACATAAAGTAGGAGAGGAGCAGGAAAGGAAGGCCAGCTCTGGCCTGAGCACCTGTATCAAAGGGGACAAGGAGGTGGGGGCAGGTGCTGGGATGGTTGTGGGGGAGGGGCAGGAGAGGCTGAAATATATGCAAAATTCACTGCAGTGTCTTTTTCCATAGCTTTCTACCTTCATTAGATTTTTGAAGGAGGCTCAGAATATTTAGAATCACTAACCAAAGTAAAACAGAGGTAAGGTTCCCCTGGTATCAGGCATCAGTCAGTCCAAAATGTGGCCTTCATTCAGTCTAGCCCTGACCTCAGAGCTGGTGTGACTTAAGCCAGTAGATTCTTAGGAATGCATTTGACTTTTAGGAAAAACGAATCACAAGACACAAATTCATGTCATGGGTTTTTTTGTTTGTTTTGTTTTGTTTTTTTTAAATACATGCCTCGGAATATATTTAGAAAAAATTCAGGCAATGGTTTTTTTACTGAGTCAAAAAAGAAAATTTCAACAGCTTAAGATATGTTCCTGAATAAAAATCCTAAGCATTTTCAAGATCTCAATTTTCATTTGTACCTTCATATTAATTCATACATCAGTGCAATGACCAGCAAAAATCCCAAATGGATCCTTTGGAAACTAAGGTAAACTGAGATTTTCTGGAAGAATAAGCAAGCCAAAAGATTTTTTTTTAATATTGAAAAAAAAATTCCATAAAAACTTGAAAACAGAGCCTGAGATGTAGTTTAATGCTGAAATAATTAAGATACCCATATAAAATACAAACATATGGACAACAGAAAGCCCCAAACAGTCCCAAATTTTGCATACAGTCAATACAGGAGCCTACTGTAAAATTAGCAATTTAGGGGGAAAAAAGTTGTCTTAGATCTCTGCCTTAACCTATGCACCAAAATGAATTTTTGAGGTAAAATAGAAAGAAAGAAGAAAGGAAAAGTTAGGGAAAATATCACTTAAAAAATTTGAAAATATTTATGATCCGAGTATGGGGAGGTTTTTTGTTGTTTGACTAGACTTCATGCCCAACACAAAGCCCTGCATAGGGCTTGAATTGACAACCCTGAGATCAAGACCTGAGCTGAGGTTAACAGTCGGATGCTCAATTGAGTCACCCAGGTATATACTCTTACATTTAACAATTATACCACAAGGAATGTATTCTAATTAAATGTTTACAAACAAAAGTATTTACAGAACTGTTATTTTCATTTTTATGTAACTGAAAATACCTTGAAAAACCCAATCTCTATAAATATAATCATTGTTAAAATGCAGTCAATAAAAAAAAATGCAGGCACACATTTTCAAGTGTGAAAGCAGACTATACAAGATGATCAAAAAGTTTTTAAGTATTCAATTCACATAGGCCCATCAGAATTCAAAACATTAGCCATGGTTTCTCTAGGAAACAGAATTAGAGACAATTTTTTTTTTTCTTTGTGATATTTCTGGTTATTTCCAAAATGTATTATTTTATTTTGTAATACAGGGAAACATTTAACACTTACAGAAGATTTTCTAAGATCAGTAAACAACATCTCTACACTAAGGCGAAGAAGGTATTTACAGAACAAGGCTCTGAATGATGGCCATTATATTTTCTATGAATTAAAGCAGAAGACCTAATCTTCCCATAGAATTAAAAACAAAACAAAACAAAAAAAACCAAACCAAAAAAAAAAAAAAATCCAGGCCTATTTCTTCATGCCATTGTATTAGAACCCTGTGTGGTCAAGTGTAATGGAGATAAATGTATGCCAATTCTCCATGCTGACTGAGGAGATTTACAAACTTCTCTAACCTGGAGCCTGCCAGGAGTATAACTTTGCTGGGTAACTTGTCTTTGCTACTTCAGATCCACGTGTCCCCCTTTGGTGCCCTACTCTGGGCCTCGTTGTCCTAAAGGAACGGCGTAAAATGGCTCCCAGTCCTCTGACTTGTCTTTGGCCATTGGGAGTGATGGTGGGAAACAAGACCAAGAACAAAGTCCAGCTATTTATTTCCCAGATCCTTCCCTGTCAAGTCACCATAGATTGGCTGCATCCCTCTACTGAGGGCCACAGCTCCTGTTGGGTAGCCCTCGCCACATCGCCACTCAGCCTCCCTCTGAAGTTCTGGATTTCCCCAGTGGCCCCTCTTACCCTTTACCCCTTCAAGTCTAAGGCTTTAAAAGCTTCTCACTGTTAGTGGTGCCAGACACTGCTCCAGCTCTTCGTGCCTTTTTAAACCCTGCCCACACCTTTGTGAAGACTTTCTAACAAACTCTGGATCAAATCATCCAGTTTGAGTTGGTCACCTGATGTTTTATTTGTTTGTTTTTATTTGTTTTTTTAGAGAGATAGCACAAGCCAGGGAGGGACAGAGAAAAAGAGAGAGAGAGAGAGAGAGAGAGAGAGACAGAGAGGATTTTTTTTTTTTGAGTTTTTGTGTTTTAGAGAGATAGCACAAGCTGGGGAGGGGCAGAGAGAGAGAGAGAGAGAGAGAGAGAGAGAGAGAGAGAGAGAGAGAGAGAGAGAGAGAGAGAGAATCCCAAGCAGACGCCACACTGTCAATGCAGAGCCCAATGCGAGGCTTGAACCCACGAAGCCGCCAGATTATGACCTGAGACAAAACCAACAGTTGGACGCTTAACCCACTGAGCCACCCAGGTGCCCCAAATTGGTCACCTGATTCTTGACAGAACCCTAGTTAATACAGCAATATATGTAATTGCCCAAAAACAAAAAAAACGAAAGAAACTTCACAAAGCAAAAAGAAAATAAAAGTGACCTAACATGATTTAGAACATTTTTTTCATATTTGAGAAAAAAGACATTTAACCCTATGTTAACTCTATGATTCAGTCATTCACAGTACCAAGATCCTTGTGTTTTCCAGGTTTTATTTAAGACTTTGGGCAAGTTACGGGGGTGTCTGGGTGGCTCAGTTGGTTAAGTGTCCAACTCGATCTCAGCTCGGGTCATGATCTCACAATTCGTGGATTCAAGTCCCACATCAGGCTCTGGGCTGATGGTGCAGAGCCTGCTTGGGATTCTGTTTCTCCTTCTCTCTTGCCCATCCCCCACTTGTGTTTTCTGTCTCTCTGTCTCCCTCTCTCTCTAAATAAACAAACATAAAAATATTTAAAAAAAAACAAAAAAACACAAAAAACTGGGCAAGTTACTTACCCTTATATAACTTCAACATGTACCAAACAGCATGTTAGAAGAGAAATAGCAGAGAGCACTGGTTGTCTATTTCTCATAGAAACAAATTGCTTTCGCCACATTACATATAAAGGTATACACTTTTCTTAGGTTTCACAACACACCTTTTCAATTTGCTGTGATTGAGTCTTACTTTGCCTCAAGCTTCAAAAGCTAATCAAGTTTACCGCATCCAGATGTTTCTGGTCTTGCAGCACAGTCAAGTGGCACAGAATCAACGTGAGTTGATTAACCTCCTAAGGATATGAGGAGCCCGCTGAAAGAGATTCCTCAAAAATAACAAAAACAAAACACAAAACCAAGATCATCCCACAAAACTTGTTTCAACAGCAAACTCCTATACCCAAAGAAGGAAAGACCATTCTGAGAAGAACATGGGGTCTGTCAGTCAGACTGTCCCAATCCCAATTCCCAGGAATAGGGAGGGAAATGCTCTTTCCACTCCCAATAGGTGTGAGGCATCCCAAACACAAGGCAGGACTGCATAGACAATGAGGTAAGAGGGCACAGCACAGGAGATGGCAGAAAGCAATGTGCTCTTATTTGAGTAGAGCAATTCAGGCCCAATGAGTTAACACTGGGGCCGCTCACTGAGCAGAAGAGGTCAACTCCAACACCTGCAGCAAGTCCCCTGCACGATGGCTCTGATGGGTGCTGGGGATTCTCTTAGCTGGCACATCACCAAAGTTCTAAGAGCTCAAACACTGGCAATGGAAGAGCCCCCGATGGTGGGCACAGTGTTCCCAGGATGGCCCTGGAGGCTCTGATGGGCTTTAGCTGCCAAGGAAGGTAGTTGCAGTGTCACTAACTATAAATGATGCTGATGGCTCTGCGAGTGGCAGAGAGCCTCTTAGCAGTGGGCTCCAGCTACCCTCCTAGGACTAGAGAACTCCAGAAGCCATAGTTTAAAGGGACAGATTCTCTGATACCAGCTTTCTTTTTATCCTTGAACAAAAGGTGAACTTATAGTAACTAGGTGATCTCTTAAGACCTTGGTGGGGGGGCGGGGGGAAATCATTGAATGATAAACTCTGTATAAAGGAAAATCCAAGCAGTAGCAAGTCCGAAGGGGCTGAGGGCGGCACAAGGACAGTGTAGGACTCGTGATGAAAAACACCATTTCTTTCCCAGCTCTGCCAAGGACCAGGCTTAAATGTTCACAGCACAGAATTCCAACAACACGCTTGAAATAGGAATGCTAGAGTCTTATACACCTAAGGATAAATAAAGAGCACTGAAGACGTAAAAGCATAAGACTTCAAACACCTTAAATATCCTGAATCTAATCTCACGGTTTCTGTGTCTCTGCAGAGTGGCAAATTTTGTAGGTTTCCCTCAAGGCAGGGAAACCAATGGCAACAACATAAAATGCTTTAAACAATACACCAAATGCTTACAAGACTCCAGTTTTCTCAGTAACAGTTTAAGAAAATCACAAGGAAAATGCTATAGCTTCCTCAAAATTAGCAATCAATGACAAGGCAACCCTACACTAAGATCAAGTAATGGGGTAAAAAATAGGTAACTGCAGGCACTTTATCTTCTTTGACACCCACCGAAAGGACATCAGCAGAGTAAGGAGCACCTAGAAGCCTCTAAGAAAGTGCAGCACCAGACCTGGCAGCATGGGAAGAAAGTGCTGCCACCCGTGGGAACCGGCTGGGGACTTGGGAGGCCTTCTTCAGACAATACCCAGCCCTCTGGGTCACTGTGCTGTCACAGCTCATCCAGTAGCCCTACTATTATGGGTCCTTCCCACCCCCATCTCATCCAAGACCTCAGGAAGCTCTGAGAATACATTTCATGACAAGCCAAGACTGGGAAAGCCGCTGAGGAGGTCAACTACAGTGTTCCTCTGACTTTCTGGAAATGGAGTAAGGAATCTCTGTGAAGGTATAAATGCCCCCAAAAAGGACTTGAAGTGGATTAGAAAGCCATGTATGACATTTAATTACTTCTCTACTCAGCAAATGCCCGTCATTATACGTAAGACTGCCCCAACACACCGAAAGGAACAAGACTTGGATCACCAATATGAACTAGGAATCAGAACTCTGTGTTCTGGTTTTCCATGAAAGCAAACATTAGCACTTTTAATTGTTCAAACTGTGCCAGATCATGAGAAAGAACTTGGTAGGTGGTTCAATTATTGCAACCACCAACACTCCAATTCTGGAAAAAAATCAACTGCAGGCAAGAAGACTGGAACAGCTGTATATATTGTTTTCGCTGAGGCTATGACACTTTTCATTCTGTAAGTCAAGCACTACAGGAAAAAAAAAAATGCTGTGAAGTAGTTGATGCCTTGCAAGAGTCCCAAGTTTGCAATTGTGTAAGTGGAGGCTAAAAGCCATCAGATTATAGAAGTGAAGATTCATTTGCCACTCAAAATGTATCTGTATTCTCAATCACTAAAGTAATTTAAGATACTGCAGAAAACCCACATATTACTAAACCACCCCAAATTTGATCCATTCATGTTTATCAGTGAATAGGAAGGGAAGCCTTTTTCCATAAACGGACTGATCTTCATGTACACACATATCCGAAGACAACCAGCAAAATATGAACCTGAATAGATAATCTTCCAATATCAGGACGAAAACAAAGAGCTTTCATCCAAGATAAACACATATATTCATTCAATCAAGATACGCCATCCTCTACTTTTTTTTTTTTTTCCCCTGTGAACCTTCCAGTTAGAGTAAAAATATCTAAATGCCCGTTCCATTTTAACATATTCAAGCAAAGCTCCTGGGAAGGTTTCCAGAGAGTTAGATTGCTTTAAAATTGGCCATGCATTAAATAAAGCTTTGTGTAACCAAAGTGAAAGAGTAACTGATACAGCCTCTGTACATTGACTCCACACAAGGTTCCTGTAGCTCAAAAGCATTCTCAAAGACAAACAACAAATCAGTTTGCAGCTCTGGAGAATCATACTCTGCCTCTTCCAGCAACCCCACCAGCTCACAACAGTATGAAGAATACCACCTGCTTCCTGAGGAATGTGTAATCTACCTGCTCGGTTAGCTCCCCAAAGGTTCTCCTACTTTACACACCTGGCCCCCCGTCATTCATTCCACTGCATTCGCCTTTCATCTCTGAGAGATTCATTAATGATAACTGTGCAAAGGTTCCCTTTAACAGCACAACCCCAAAGAAAAGGCTTCAACCTTACATTTAACAGCGAAACAAAAACTCAAGTTCTGGGAGTACTGAAGTAGCACTAAAAGCCACTGCAGCAAAGGATTCATTCCTGGGTACCTGGCTTCTTTTCCCATTACCTGCTTCGGTGTACTTTAATCCCACTTTTTCTTCTGTGTCTTTTGTCTTTGGGGGTGGCCAGACAGCTTGGAGTCTGCCGGGAGTCCTATCGTCCTGCTCAGTGGGGCTGTGGTCAGGCTGTGGAAAAGTGGGGAAAGAAAAAGTTAAATGAAATGTGGCCAATGCCAATTAATCCCTGAAAACATGCTAACTCTAACCCTAAAATCACTTTTAATGGCCTGTTGCACATTGCACTCATTCACTGTAATTGAAACTTCTCACTCCAGAATGACCCTTTTCCAGAAAGGTAAAGTAATCAGTTGGGGGGTTGTAGGGGGGTGAGGGGAAAACACGCACACGCACACACACACTCAAAACCATGTGTGATACAACAAATAATAGATGATGTTTATCATACAACTATTTAAAAAGAAATCACAAACTTTGAACTGAAGACATAGATATAAATATACTATTATCAGGTACATTTATAGGAATGTTAATAGATAAACCCCAAACAACTCAGCTGTAGGTCAAGATACACCTCTCTAAGCACGACACATTGCTGATTTCAATTTGTTTTCCTTTCCTTTTCTTTCAATAAATGAGAAGGCCTTCATACTCAAGCCATTTTTATAGGGGTTGAGTTTTACAACTAGGAGAATGCTATATCGCGTTTAGTTCTTAACGACAGCCTAAGAATGTTTCCAAAGATTTTAAAAATTTTAACATCTTTACTGATCAAGTATATAAGAGGGGATGATAACTCTATGCTGAGTTGACACTAAAATTCTACTCACGGTTCTCGTGAACCTTTAGGATCTGTTAGACAGGTGTGTGCTAGTCTTCATGAATTACCTGAATTAATTTTCTTAATAGTAGCAGCCTTCACTAATTAGGTGCTTACCGGGTACTAACTTGACTTAATCTTCACAACTGCCCTGTAAGGTGAAGGCTATTCCGTTCGTTACGCGGACGAGGGGATGGAGATTCAGAGGGGACCAAGGTCACCCGGCCAAGAAATGGCAGAGTTAGAATTAAAACCGGGTCTCATTCTAAACCTAGTGATCAGGGTGCCTTGTAACCAACACGGGGACATTTTAATCCTAACACAAACACCTATGTCGCCAAATGGCAGACTTTCGAAGTTAAAATACAGTTTTTGCAGAGGTATAATTAGGTGGTGAGGAAATCCGGGCTGTTTCTCCCTCCTGCATCGTGCTGCCTAGTTTTTATAAGAACATCTATGAATGCTTAAGCTCAGAGTGACAGTTTCCCTTTCCTACCCACACATCTTTATGTATAGCCCTTTTATGACACTCCAGAAAAATATAAGGAAGACAGAAAACGCCAGTTTCACTCCTTACCCCTTACAAGGATGATTTGCTCTTAATCCTCTTCACCTAGAGGAGACTAACAATAGGTAGTTGGGACTCGCTTTTGACAGGAAACCTGAAAACTACAGGTTTCACTGCATCTTAGGACAAAACGCAAAACCCAATTCTACATACGCTTTTGGAATCAGAGGGGCCATCCCCTGGCCTTGACCTGGATCGCTCAAACACAGCTCTCAGGGACTCCTTCTCATGCTTCATCTTGCGCTTGAGAGCTTCCAACTCCGAGGTGTCAGCTGTGGTCCCCTTTTTGGGGGGACGAACGAATATGGCTTTAAAGGCCTCGAGGGCGGTCTCTGGAGGCTTTGGCTTGACCTCTTCACCCTGAGTTTGGGCTCCGCTGGGGCCGCTCTGGCTCTCCTGGGCAGCACCGCAGCCCATCTCTTCCTTTCTGGGCTGTTCAGGGTCTCCTGCCCTCACTTCTGCTTTGGGCATGTCAAGGATGAACAGCTGAGAGAGCTGCTCCAGGAGAGTGGGAGTGGCCTTCGGGTCAGCTGTCTTCTCCCCAGTCTTCACCGTCTGCGGCCCTGCCTGCGCTAGGGACTTCTGAACAGGTTGTGTCAATTTGAGCAAGGCCAGGTCTCCATCCTTTGGTTTAATTTCCGTGATGGTCTTCCCTCCCTCACCAGTAGCCCCTTTCTTCAACACACGAAGTCCACTAAAAAAGGCTGGAAGCTGGAATGCCTTCTCCCCAGGGACTTCTTTTTTTGACGCGGCATTCTCGGTAACACCAACAATCAAGGTCTGGTCTGTTACTGCGGGTGGATCTTGGGAACTTTCTTCTCCAGCTTGCCCTTGGACAGGGCTGTGCTCTGTCTGAAGACCACCATCACCAGGTTCGGGTTTGCTACTTGTCTCAGATGGAGTCTTCCGAGGACCTTCTGCACAGCACTCTGCATCATCCCTTTCCCCAGTGATACTATTTTCCCCACAATCACGTGGCTTTTCTTTGGGCTCCTGAGATGGCTCAGCTACAACACTGGGAGACTGTGGGCGACTGGTGTTGCTTCCCTCTTCTGGCTGCTGGCCACCATCATCAGAGTCAGAATCACTGGTGGTGTTCACAAGAGTCCCTCGAACCAAAATGACATCGTCTCTGTTCACGCTCAGAGTACTGAGCGGAAGAGGCTCTTGACCCAGGAGAGAAATCCCTGCGTCTTCTATGATGCTCTGATTTCCCTCGGACTCTGTCTCCGCCCCTGCAGTCTTGCCATCATTTCCCAGGTCAGGTAGAACCTGGGCCGCTGCCTCCTGTGGATGGGAGCTATGGCTGGGATCATCCAGCTGAGGCACTGGATCCAGGACCAAACTGTGGAACGCCTTCAGGACTGCGTCTTCCTCTTCAGGCTTCGTAGATTCGAGCTTACTTGTAAACCCAAACAGAGTCTTCATGGAGAACTTGCTCAGGATCGACTGAGCCACTTCAGGTCTGGCTTCAGGTTTTTCTGGCTCTGAGACCTCATCACTGCCATTCAGAGAGTCTCCGACGCCCTCCATGTCTCTGCAATGCCCCCGGTGCAAGTTCTGGCTTTTGTCACTTTCCCTACTGTCTCAGTTTATCCACACCATGGGCTCTGAACTTCCAGGACAGAGAGAGCAACAGGACCCGGCAGCCTGACTCCGCCCCAGAGCAAGCACACTTGGTCTCTTTCAGGTCACTGGCTGTGTCCTCCTTCCGGTGTGAGCCAGGATGGTGCGCCCAGGGCCAGCTGTAAGAAGTCCGAGGAGCTTAATGCCCAGACGCAGCCTCGGCTGCGCACCTTACTATACACGGACTGGGGAGGCTGCTCCGCTGGGACTTCCGTATTTATTCCCGTGGACAAAAGGGGTTTTGTCGTAGGGAAAGTCAGTCTGCCCCCGGTCATCCCGGCCCAGGACTTCACTGTGAGCTCCGCCCCAGTGCCTGCCTGCAGTTCTCCCGATAGCTTTCAACTTCCTCATTGGTGAGCAAGGGAGGCTCCCGAATGTGCTGAGCTGGCCAGCAGATCCTGACAGCCCTCAACCCCCCCGCCCCCACCCCCCAGCATCAGCCCAAGAAATTCAAAAGTGAATCAGCAGAAAAATGATGAAACGTTTCCTTTTTGCCCTTTAAATTTTGGTCAGAAGCCCGTGCACCATCCAGGCCAAAAAACCTAGCAGCACACACAGATCAACAGCCACTTACAAAGCCCAGAGCAAAGAAATAAAAGTAGGGAAACAGATGATCTCAAAATGCCAAGAACTCTCTCAAAAGCAGTTGATTTACAGCTCTCAAAGCTGTCTTTTTTTTTTTTTTTTTTTTTTTTTAATGCTTTCTTCCGCTTCCCTGCAGGTTTCATCTGGAATGCAGATTTTAGCTGGTGGGGTCGGGGGGGTGGGGAACCAACACAACTGGTTTCAAATTACTGCTGTTTTAGCTCTGCCCCGGTGTCTCACTGTTCTACAAACAGGTACTTAGGCAAGCACGCCCACCACGCCCAGTGGCCACCAGCCTTAGGCGGGCAGAGTAAACAGCCCCAGCCCCAGCAGGAATGATCACCCTCCACACGCTCTGTGCCAACCCCAGGCTTCTGCTCAGCAGCTCTGACTTCCTGGTTTCCTTAGGAATCCTGATGGCCGAAGGGCACCCCGCTCCGCTTCAGTGATCCAACCAACTAAGTGAAACCTGGCATGATACAAGGTAACACACAACCTGCCTTGTTAGGCAAAGCGATTTATCACAGGTCCCCAAGGAACCACATTCCCCCAAAGGGCAAAACGTCTGAAAGGTCTCTGTCAGTCAGGTTTCTATCACAGACCCAATTTGCCTAAAACAAGAAGGGCAGACAAAATCACCACCAACCATCAGAGCAAGGTAGTTTCCAACACTCTGATCATAGGCTGGGAACTTGGCAACGAAGGACGTGGAAAAATTGCCGCTCTGTTTCCTAGCTGCATGGCTGCCTCTTGGGACAGCTTCCTGTCATACCTGAAGGTCTCAGTGTTTTTCAAATCTCGTCCAGTCAGCAGGCATTTACTAAGCACCTGGGATGGACAAGTTACTGTACTGGATCATGGCAGTCAAACTGGCTTAGGAGTAATCACCGGCCCTCTGAGCAAAGCTGCAAGAAGATTGAGCCCAAGTGTTAAACACCAACAGCAATTTATTCTGCAAAATAGAAGCTGGAGCCACAAGCTTCTTGTGCAAAACGGCAGTCTTGCTTGATGTGCACCAGGGAGCAGCCGTGAATGTCACTCTGATGACTTGATTCATGTTTCCCAATAAGTATTAACACTGAGAAATTTTGACTGCAATACATTTCTAGCAGTGTGTTCACAAGGAACCCTCACACAAAAAGGGTACATATTATAATATCCCACCAATCCCTATGGAAAAGTTAAGACAGCACTTCCTGGCCCCTGGTTTGACCTGGTGTCTAAATGGAGACTTTCCCACTCACTCCTGATGCTAGTATGTTTGGGATTATTAACCAGGGCAGACTTCATCAAAAGGCCGCCATAACACACAGAAAGCTTCATGGGCACCATTCAAGTCTTACAACAGTTTCCTGTCCAGAGGAAATGCCCTTTGATAAAAATCATACTTCTGCTTCTGCTAGAATGAGGAGAAAAGGAATCACCACATCAAATCATAAGATCAGTCTTATGTTCTTAACATATAGACCGTCCAACACTGATGTGTGGGGAAGAGACGTGACATCTATTTGGTGTCAACCTTTTTTTTTTTAATTTTTTTTAAACGTTTTATTTATTTTTGAGACGGAGAGACAGAGCATGAACAGGGGAGGGTCAGAGAGAGGGAGACACAGAATCTGAAACAGGCTTCAGGCTCTGAGCTGTCAGCACAGAGCCCAACACAGGGCTCGAACTCACGGACCTCGAGATCATGACCTGAGCCGAAGTCGGCCGCTTAACCAACTGAGCCACCCAGGTGCCCTGGTGTCGACCTTGTTAACTGGAGGCTCTATTTTTCTCAGACCTAACTATCAGTTTCGAGAATAAGTTTCTGAGCACCCCCAGCACACCTGGGCGAAATGGGACATAAAGTGTCCCCCAAAGGTTGTTGGCCTTTTTATACAATAGTATGGAGCAGAATTAAGATTTTCAGCATTCTGTCAATACCCACGGATGCCATACAATTTCATGGAAGTTGTGGCAAGTCTTGAGTCCTAGGAAATGATTTGATCCCAGTCCCTGGGTTAGAGGTAAGTAAGGTATTAGGTTTATTTTAAAAGTTAAATAACCATGGAGACGCCTGGCTGGCTCAGTCGGAAAAGTGTGCAACTCGATCTTGGGGTCATGAGTTTGAGCCCCATGTTGGATGTAGGGATTACTTAAATAAAACAAACAAACAAAAAAAACAACAAAAAAAAAACGTTAAGCAACCATGGCCAAGAGAACAATCAAGAAATTTCACTACTAGTCTCTCACTAGGACACAAAGTGTATTTTATCCTCTGAGATGACACAGAAGATGAACTTCACAAAACAATGTGAGAATGATCATTCTTTCCCCTTGTAACTTAGGGGAAAATCTAGAGTGGGTGATTAGAAAAAATAAAAATAAATCAAGCAAAAATGCCTAGCTGGCTTGTGTACTAGTCACAGACAAAACACAGAATCCCCTGGAGTCAAACACATTAAAAAGCTTTCCCCATACAACCCTCCTTCATTTATGAAGCATAACTCTGTTACAAAGATGTATTTATCCAACAATTATTAAGCACCAACTACATACCAGGCTCCAGAGATATACGGATGAAAAAAACCCCAGCCCTCCACTTTCATGACACATGAAGGTAAACAGGGGAGATCAGCCAAGAAAGAGGTGACACTTTGTTCATAAATTGTAACTAAGTACTTTATACCCCAGACTCAGTTTGAATAGCAACCAGTGGACCTAAGACCATTCTTTTTTTATGTTGATCTATGTTTGACAGAGAGCACAAGCAGGGAAGGGGCAGAAAAGGAGACACAGAATCTGAAGCGGGCTCCAGGCTCTGAGCTGTCAGCACAGAGCCCAACACGGGGCTCAAACTCACGGACTGTGAGATCATGACCTGAGCCGAAGTTGGATGCTTAACCGACTGAGCCACCCAGGTGCCCCTGGACCTAAAACAATTCTAAGTGAAAGCAAGCAGTTACCATCTAAATAATAAAGAGAAGAGAGAGCAGCATGGTATTTCAAATAGATGTTTGAATATTGACTCTCAGACCATTAGAAATGTGACTATTGCTGGTGATTTAAGAAATCAAAAAAATGTTTGACCATAATGTTCAAATAAGAAGCCTGCAAAATTTTTAAATCATTTTATTTTCATCATGATAAATACATTCTTTAATCCTCACACCCAACTTCCCTCTGGTAACCGTCAGTTTGTTCTCTATAGTTAAGAGTCTATTTCTTGGCTTGTCTCTCTCTCTTTCCTTTACTCATTTGTTTTGTTTCTTAAATTCCACATGGTGAAACTATATGGTATTTGTCTTTCTCTGACTGAATTATTTCACTTAGCATAATACACTCTAGCTCTTTATCCATTCATCTACTGATGGACCCTTGGTCTCCTTCCATATCTTGGCTATTGTAAATAATGCTGCAATAAACACAGGGGTGCATGTATCCCTTTAAGTTCGTTTTTGTATTTGGGGGGAAAACACCCAGTAGAGCAGTTTCTGGGTCATAGAGTAGTTCTACTTTTAACTTTTTGAGGAACCTCCATACTATTTTCCAGAGTGGCTGCACCAGTTTGCATTCCCACCAGTAGTGCAAGAGGGTTTTTCTCCACATCATCGCTACCATTTTTTCTTGTGTTGTTGATTCTACCTATAATGAAAAAGGTGTGAGCTGTTATCTCATTGTACTTTTGATTTGCATTTCCCTGAAGATGAGTGATGTTGAGCATTTTTTCCATTGTCTGGTGGTAATCTGGATGTCTTCTTTGGAGAAATGTTTGTTCAGGTCTTCTGCCCATTTTTAATTGGATTATTTGTTTTTCAGCATTGAGTTGTATCAGCTCTTTATGTATTTTGGATACCAAACCTTTATCAGATAGGTCATTCGCAAATTTCTCCCATTCAGTATATTGTCTTTTAATGTTGTTGTTGTTGTTTCCATCAGTGTGCAGAAGCTTTTTATTTTGACATAGTCCCAATAGTTTATTTTTGCTTATATTTCCTTTGCCTCAGGAGACCTATCTAGAAAAATGTTGCTACGGCCAATGTCAGAGACATTACTGCCTGTGCTCTGTTCTAGGATATTTAAGAAGCCTGCAAATTGGTTGATTGGTCTTGAAAAATGAGTCTATTTAATGCTTTAACATTTTCAGGAGGAAAAATAATCACTTCTCTCCAACATCATTTATCTCAGTGTCTTATTCTGTGATGAATACTTATTGAATACCTACTACACAAAACCGGTAGAAGCCAAGACTTTCTCCTGAATCTCTTTTGTTCTGTAGGGGCCAAGGGCAGGCCACCCCAAGATGGGCCACTTTGGCATGAAGATTATTTTGTGTTGAAGGCAACTGAGATCCTGCAGGCTCAGAAAAAACTTTTTGCCCTTCCCTTCACTACATAGGAAAATCTCAATTGAGGGTTCTTCCCAGTGTAATGGCTATTACCAGAGATAAATTTTATCTGAGTGACCCATCTGTATGGCAAGATAAACATCTAGATTCCAAACATCTGCTCTTGTTGTTCTGTGAATAGCCTTCCTTCTCTTTGAAGTCCCAGACCTCCACCCAGTTTAGGATGACATACATACCTCATTTTGCCTGTCTTTGGAATTTACATGTCTGTGTGGATTCCCTGTATTTACAAAATGAAATCTGATTTTCTCCTGTTCATCTGTCTGGTGTCCATTTGATTCTTAGTCTAGCTAAAAGGGGACAGGAAACTCATGCTCCTTGACAGTTTTAACCTTAAGGCCCTTAAGCCTTCTAACAGCCATACCTGTGCAAAAGGTCAGATAAAATGATTCACCTTAGACAACCAAGTTAAAACAGGTAGCACTTGACCCATGTGATGTTCTTTGTAACTATTTGTTAAAAACAATTGGTACCCAGCTGCTTTAAAACTCAACACATATTTGTGTGAAGAATTTACTACTAGTGAATTGTCCATGTTTCTCCCTTCTCACCATCCTCTCAGACTGAGGCTGAAGGCAACTGTACCTCAGGTAATAAGAACATCAGTCCCACAGATACCTGGTGAGATAAACCTAAAAGGGTGGTTGCAAAAGGCACATCACCTGAGACCAGTCAGTAGCACCAACCTTCTTGGCTCTCATAAGGTTAGAGGAATCAGCATTAAAAAGCATTTTTTGAGTCAATTTGCAGAAATTGGACGTTGCTTAAAAGAAAAACTTCCTAAAGTCCTCCCACCCTCTACTCTTTGGAATCCCCCACCCAATCATTCAGTTTAGATAATTCCCTCCCACATTCTCATAAAACCCCAGAAAGGCAAGGGAAAAGTGGAGCAAATGAGGTCAGTTTCACAGCATCAGGCCACATGATTCTCCTGTTTCTCTTACCCAATGTATTACAAGTTCTGGGCCTGTTTTTAATGACTAATTGCTTCTAGCTTCTAAAGTGGTTCAACCAGGTTCATGTGACAATTGCTGGAGAAAAGTAGAAGGGAGTTAAAATTACTAAAGGTAAGTAAGGGTATAGAAACTATTTCTGTAGAAGACAAGTTTATACCAGTGGACTGGGGAAAGGAAGGAAGGAAGTGGTGGATAAAGATGTGAGTGGGGTAATGAGTAGAGATGGGTTTTTTGGTCCAGGAAGGGTGTTTTAATTTACTCAATGAAGTCTGATACAAACAGTGAGATCTGAGGAAATTATGACATCACAAGCACTCAAAAAAGCCACTTGTCAAACTAATGACATCCCGTGAACGGAGCTGAGGATTATGAAAGAACGTGGGTAGAATCAAATTGCTGGGAAGCTGAACGGGACTTCAGAAATACTAGAAATCAACTCATTCCACATTCTTGTGTTAAAGAAGAAGCCTTTTGAAATCAAGAGAAGCTAAGTAACTGGCACCCGTTCACACTGCTCACATGAGCAACAAGATGGGAAACGAGGTGTCCTGACTCCTGTTCACCTCCGGTCTTCCTACTGCCCTGGCCCATGAGCTTACCTTCCTCCGGAACAGCATCCTCCTTAAGCTCACTTTCCACATCTTGGAAATGAAGTCACGAGACCAAGTACAAGACCAAGCCAGAGACCTCCTTAGGCTTCTCTTTCTATTGCAGCTTCATAGCATCCTCCCTGACTTCATGGTGCGCCTTCCCTCTCCCCACTAACACGAAACTTATAACAGCCCCTCTAGGTCAGCCCACAAGAGGCCCGCAGCAGTTTTTACTAATTGTTTAAAAAAAAACAATAGGCTGCACCTGCCCAATTGCGAGGGCAGGTCTCAGTGATTAAGGCCTTCTTCCACTGAGCAGTCTTAGTGTAAAATGTTTCTAAGACTGGTTCCACTGAGCAGTACCAAATCTCCAGGGGAAAATGAGTTGAACGTCAGTAACAAACTAGAAGACTCTGAAAGTCAGAAAGAGAGACTGGGGCATACTTGTCAGGATGGAAGCAAATGAGAGAGCAGTGTGGATGTGATCTTTCAATGACCAGGAACCAGGGCAGGGTGCACAGTTAAGATCCTGGCCTTGGGTCCTGGGCTTACCTCCTACTCTTCTCCTTCAAGAAGCTTGACCTTGGGCAAGCAACCTATGCCTCAGCTTCCTCACCAGCATACTGGCAATAAGAAAAGTACCTACTTCATGGGTTATTAGGAGCATTAAGTGAACTAATAAGTTTGACACTCTCATCAATGCCTGGCACAGAGTAGGTACCACATAGGTATGATATATTTTCATAGCAAAGTAACAACTGTTTTAGGGCCATCAACCTGCATCGAACAGATTTTTTTAGCCTTGTCAGTATGAAACAAGTATTTACTGATGAACTGACAGCCCACGCAGGAAGCTGCCCCACCCAATTGCTTCCTAAATATGCACTTGGGCAGAGGGGCCCTTTGGTCTGAACAGGATCCTTTGTTATAGAAAGGCCTGCTAAATACAACACCTACCCATGCCACATCTGTGCCAAGAGTGAATAGAGCATCAAAGAAAATTCTTTCAAGGGGTTCCTTTGAATGTTTTAGGGCCCATACGCTCTGGATTGTTTTTCCCATCTGTATTACCTGAAGGGAGTAAATTACCTTAAAATTCTCCCAGGTGGCCACTGTAGAAGGAGACAAAGTTCATCATGCTCTTTAATCCTTTTCCTGTGCTCCAAGATGATTGTTAAACCAACTCAATCATTTCAGAAAAATAAATAAATAAACAAACAAACAAAAACACACGAATTTGGATTTTCTCAAGAAAATCCTTTTCTCAAGAGTCTATTGATAACATGCTGCTGCTGCAACCCAAAAGTGTGATCCCTAAGCACTGTGACCTCAGCCCACTTGGGGGAAGGGCTGCTCCCAGACAGTGGCTGGCCTGGGAAAGTACCCAGGTCAACTCCAGCAGGGCACTAACCATTTTCTTCTTTTGCTTGTATGCCAAGTCATTAGACTCCAAAGGCGTTACTTCATTTAAAATTTCCTTTCTCTTACAAATACCAAATCAAGGCTGAAGTAGTTATTACATTAACTGGGTAGGGTCTTACTATCAAATATTTCTAAGACTGATTCCACCAAACAGTACTAAAGGTTCTCTGGAAATGGATTCAATGTCCATGACAAAATAAAATAATGTAAGAGGGAAAAGGAAAGGCCAAGATTTACCCGTGAAGCTGGAGGGGAGGGGAGAGAAGGAGTATTCTTTCAGGTACACAATTTCTTGGGACATGTTTGTGAAGGTTTTGAGCTTTTCCAAAATCAATAATATTTATGCTCCACATGGACAATCACTTCAGAAGGCATGGAGTCCATAAAGAAAGCATTTCATTGTGGCTAAAGTCGCTCTTGATAACACTTTTAGGTGAAGATCTGGAATCTAATAAACCAGAGGTAACCTATTCCTGCCTATACTCTCCTTCTTCCCCAATAGTAAAACTACATAGCCATTGGCTATGCCATAACTGTGTATCTTTGCCTTTTCCTTACATTTTTTTTTTTAGGTAAAAGTTATCGAGTTATCTTGAGAATATTAGTTCAAACACCAAAGATCCAGGTATTATTTCTAAATAATTTTATATTGAAATGAGGCAACAGAAAAAATTAGGGCAGGTATGGATTTACCTAAAACAAAATGAAGGTGGATGAAAAGAGCATGCATGACAGAAGAAGGGGAAGAGAACAAGCATTTTTTAGGAGGTCTAAGTTGTCCCGAGTGGGCACCTTTATGCAAGGTTTCTCGTGCCTTCCTTTTTTTTTTTTTTTATTTTATTTTTCAACGTTTATTTATTTTTGAGACAGAGAGAGACAGAGCATGAACGGGGGAGGGGCAGAGAGAGAGGGAGACACAGAATCGGAAACAGGCTCCAGGCTCTGAGCCGTCAGCCCAGAGCCCGACGCGGGGCTCGAACTCACAGACCATGAGATCGTGACCTGAGCTGAAGTCGGACGCTTAACCGACTGCGCCACCCAGGCGCCCCTCTTGTGCCTTCCTTAACCCTACTATATAACTCCATGAAAAGTATCATTAACCCCATTTTATAGATGAATGCTGTCCTGTGCAAATTTCTGCAGTGATGGAAATGATCTTTATCTGTGTGTCCAAAACAGTAGATACTAGCTACAGGTAGCCTCTGAGCACTTAAAATGTGTCTAGTGTGACTGAGAAACTAAATTTTAAATTTTATTTAACTTTAATTAATAGCCACCTATAGCTAGTGACTGCTGTACTGGACACTGCTATAGCTGTTAATACTGAGGTTCAGAGAAATTAGGTCAATCCTAAGATTATACAACCAATGAGTGGCAAAGCCAGGATTTGAACTGGATCAATCTGATTCTTAATGTTCATTCTTTTCATTACCATAAAGCCAAACTATAGTATTTGTAATAGTTCTCCTTCAAATGGAAAAGCCAGAACGGAGGCAAAATAGATCACCTCATTACCAGAACCAACTGGCTACTGAAGCTAGAAAGAATTTGCCGAGGACAGAAGGGAAACAAAGGTTATGAGCCCTGATTTGATCAGTGATGATTGCTTTAAGTTAATACTCATAATTTAGTCATTTTAAGAGACAAATATGGAAACAAGTGTGAATGCGTTAAAATTACAAAGGAAAAAGTAAGGTAGGCGTTGTCACAGCTACGATCCTATTTTTTCAAATACAGTTAAAGGGAGGGCAAAGAGAAGAGGGGCAAGAGCTATGGCTTTGAAATGGGACGTGTTTGGGTTCAGTACGAAAATTACTTATTAATCACATACTAGCTGTGTCACTGAGGCAAGTTCCTTAACATCTCTGAACCAGTATCTACATTTATAGAATTGGAAAAATACTTAACTCATAGGACTGTACTAAGAACTGAATGTGCTAATATTCCTAACCCCGTGCTTGCTTCATCACCAAAGACATTCAATAAATAGTGGCTGTCATTGTAGAGTACGGTTAGTTGCAGGGATCAGTGGGTGAAAGAATCACATTCCCAGAGTTATGACATATACTCACTATTGCCTCCATTTTGTACATCATTTTAATTTGGCATTTAAACCAAAGTATATACAGCATGACTGTCACTTTCAATGCTTTAAAAAGTATCATGAAATATTCTGAAAGAATGTTTTAACAGCTCCCAGAATCAAGGTCTTTTACTTTCTGTAGATGGAGAGGGAAGTTTATGATACATGTTATACACAGGACATTTATGGAGTAGCTGCAGTCCTTAATGCAATTTAGAAATAATGGTAATAATAAATCAAGATGGCTTAATTAAAGCCTATAAAAATCAAAAGGCAAGAGAAAAACAAGTAGGCCATACACACTGGAACCTCATGTTAACATAGGAATCCCCTGAGCATTCTATAGGCAAAGGCTACTACTTCCTTTAAAACTCGAAATGGGTCATACAGGATTGTCGTTTTAACCACAAATGTCCATGTGTATCCTGGAGAGAGAAGAAAAATGCTTTTCTGAAATACACACATGGAACATAAATGATACATGTAGAATCCGGAGAGCAGGCTTTAAAGAGACCATGTGAAGCTCGCAGGACTCAGTCCAGTGAGTATGCATAGAGCTGTAGTTTCAAGACAGAAAAGGGAGGCTGAAAAAGTGGAATTCATTCAAAAGAGGCAAAAAAGCAATTGCCTGAATTTTAGGGAAACCAAATAAAATACTTCCGCTGCAATGTTTCCAATTCATTTAAATACAATTCCTAGACAAATTTCTCAGTATTTTTATAAAACTCAGTTCTATTCTATGTTCTCCTAGGCTTTAAAAGTCCATACATTCTCAAGAGTCCAAATTTTATATGCACAACTATTTAGTGCATGTTGGAATAGACAAAGAGGAAATAAGGACAATAAAGTAAGGATCAAGATCAAAGAGAAGTGAGTGTCACAGTTCCACTAGCCATTAAGAGTTCAATGAGCAAGCCAAGTTCTTTTAGTTTTATGAAGCAATCTGAGATGCTATGAGATTTGTCATTATGTTACAGTGGATATAGAGGACAGCTGGATGTCAGGGAAGTGTGGAAAATTGCATAAGAACTGAACCTGATGATCGGCATAAATGGGGATTTCTATTTAAATATGATAATTGATTCATGAATTTGCCATGCAAACAATTCTGGTTTGATGCTTCTCCATTGGTTACTAAGTTTTCACTGGGGACTAATGTCTCTAAGAGTTAAAATTCTGCTAAATATAATTAAGACTGATGGAAATAAAAGCAACTCTATGTAAAAAAGTAGAAAATGTGTAAGAAAGATATAAGGAATGGAAATACATTTTTTGTTGAAGGTAAAAGAAAGTAATTTTGTCCTAAATGAGACTGGTTGTTTGGAGAGAAACGGCTTGGGACAAAATCTGAAGGCCAAGGAAAGTTGTAGAAGGTTCCTGAAGGGAACTCTTTGGAAAGGAATTTCATGTGTGGTCAGGACTGACTGAGTTGAAATGGATTCTGTTTTTCTCTGTTCAAAAGACAAAGTTTTCTTGGACCATTGATCTGCTCTTGATAAGAAAATGTAAACAAAGGGTTGTTGTGTTTTTTTTTCTCTTTTTGTCTGCTGAGAAAACCAAAGCTTCTGTTTTGTCTTTATTAAGCCTTTGATTACTTAGTTAAAACTTCTCAATGTTAAAGGAGCTAAGTTTTGCTAACAACTATATAACCCTACATATTTGCCTTTAGGATCTCTCATTGCCACGCTGGGTAAACAAATGATTTAAAGTTTTAAGATTAGTAATGATCTGTAATCTATTTAGGATGTGCCTTATAACTTTCTAAGGTTTTAACAAATTCCCCAGGATTTAAATTGTAAATGAATTTTTGACCAATTAGGCCTTCTTTGGTATGTGAAGTTACTCTGGAAACACTGTCAAACAAATAATGGTAAACCTTAGTATATTGTTTGGGTAAATGCTATAACTGCTCAAATATAAATGCAATTCCTGAAGTTTTAATGTTTTGGTAATAAGGTCATCACTTGATATTCTGATTATCAAGGTGTTAGGTGTCACAGAGATGATGAAATTTCCTGTATGAATTGCATCAGAATGAACTCTCATCAGATTGTTAACCATGTCCATTTCTGAGATTTCTGTCATTTATAATTACTCGGATGCTCACACTAAATGTGTTTCATCTTCAAGATTTGTAAAAAGGACTTTCATGACAGATACAGGTATTCAATACCTTTAAGATTAATACTAAGATGGGTAAGAATTGCCAGAACTAAAAAGCTGCTTTCAAACTGAACAAGAATTAGGAACATGGGACTAAATGAACTGAAGGACACAGTTATAATTTTGCCACTTTTGTTTTAAAGTGTTGCTGGTTCTGTAAACGTTTGCTCATCTATGACATACAGGAATGTGACAAAGTATTCATTTGTGAACAAACTGGAGTATTTAACATTTCTCTCTACCTGAACCCTCTAAAATTCAAAAACTCTCAGTGAGTGTTCTTTCTTTTAAGGCAATTATAATCACTTACGTGAGTTCAATAAGAATCTTCTTCTTGTAACAGGATACCATTGGAAATACTGGTTATTTTACCAAGGCTTTGACTGGAATGTCATATTTGAGAGTCGTGCATAGACTCAGATCTGACCATATAGCTCTAAGGAACTAAGGCTGACTTTATGAAACATGGAGCCATAAAGCCCCTTGGAAATGTTGGCCTGATACCTTGCTTACAGAGGTCCCAGCACCCTTACCAGATGAGTAAAGAGTATCACTTCCTGGCAGGTGCAGGAACCTCAGGATATGTTGGGGACCTCATGGAAAGGAATTTGCCCAAATCTTCATGTATTGCAGTCACGACTGATGGCTAGTACTTGGCATGGCTTCTGGCCTGGAGAGGCTACTGAAAGCCTGAATCTAGATTCCTTATAAAGGGTTCCAGCAAAGCAAATTGTGAAAGATCTATATGATCAGTCACTATTCTTGCTGGCCTTATGTAAATAATTTGGCCAAGTTTATTACAACTGGACTTGTTTTACAAACAAATTAGTCTTGATTTGGCTATCTCTGGAAATGAGGGTTTTAAGAGAAAAAAACGATGTCTCAATAATGTACCTTTATAGATGTTAAATTCTAGCTCTGATTGTCTTTAAATGTTTGCCTAAACTAGACAACGTGAGGTAAACTTTGGAAAATGTGTCACAATATTTCATGTATAGACAAACTTCTGTGCTTGTTTTTCTGTGGGGATAATAAGAAAACTTCATGGGCATATAATTAAACAACTAAAAAATGGGATGGATTCACCCCAACAATTGTCTATCAAAATTCTTTTCTCACTGCAGACCTATCAATAGATAAAGACTATAGTGCCTTATTAAATTATTCACTTAAGACCGGGTTAATTCATAAATCTCTATGCAAACCATATCCTCCCTAAACCTGATAGGACAGTTCCTAGAAATCCACCCCATATAAACCCAAAAGACTTGGTTTATTTAAAGGATTGAAAGTCTAACACAGCAGGGGATTTAACTCCAAAATGGAAGGGCCCCTACCTGGTTCACATTAAGTACTCCCCCGGCAATAAAGTTAGGGAGCACACTTCATGGGCTCCGGTTCTAAAATAAAACCTGTGCCTCCTTCACAGAAAACCAATGGGCAAACTAATCTTCCTTCTTACTCCTGTAAACGTGTGGAAGACCTCAAACTTCTCTTATGATGGTTGTACCTTTCTTTTTCATTCTCCTTTCCCCAATTTCTACTGTTCCTTCTTACAAAGGGCCATTCAAAAGGATCACCACAGGGGCGCCTGGGTGGCGCAGTCGGTTAAGCGTCCAACTTCAGCCAGGTCATGATCTCACGGGTCCGTGAGTTCGAGCCCCGCGTCAGGCTCTGGGCTGATGGCTCAGAGCCTGGAGCCTGTTTCCGATTCTGTGTCTCCCTCTCTCTCTGCCCCTCCCCCGTTCATGCTCTGTCTCTCTCTGTCCCAAAACAAATAAATAAACGTCAAAAGGATCACCACAGACATTTGAATTACAAACCAAAAAAAAAAAAAAAAAAAAAAAAGAACAAACAAACAAACCCAAAAACATCTGATTCCTGCTGCCTGTTTCCACTCCATCTGAAGAGGCTTTAAGCAAGACATCTAAAAATCTTATCACGGGCAGACACTGGGTTTGTAATTTGCTCAGACTATTAACCTATATTTTTCTTGTTTCTATAAAAGAAATGCCTTATTAACTACCTGATTGTTTACTAAACAAAACAGTCTATATAATGGTTAAACACCACATGTTATACAGTTAAGGCCTTAAATGACTCTCAAAATAACGTCATATTCTATTATTAAATACTGAATAACTCAAATGCATACAAAATAGGATGGCATTAGATGTTTTAACTGCTGCACAAGGTGGAAACTTATACTCTCATAAAAACAAAATGCTATGTCTACATTCCAGATGACCACGCAAATATTTCTGGATTTCTAACTGACATGAATACTCCAATTGGTGCTTCAAACAGTCTCTCTCTCTTTCCTTTAATGATTGGTTAAACTCTTGGACTGGAGCATTTCTGTCAACTACCAAAGTACTTTTATTGCAGTTTCTTTCTTGTCATTCCAATTACATTTTGCTGTTTTCTCCCATGTGGGAGCCAAGACTCCATCACTACAATAACTTCAAGCCAACAGATAATCCTTGCTACTCAAGATGGTTCATACATGTCCACCTTGGATTCAGCTGCCTCTGCCTTTTGTAACTTCTCTATATGCTCCCCAAATGATCAATATTGACCATAGATAGGGATATCCCTGTGCCCCTACTCAGCCCGAAGAAGCTACAGAAGATGAGACCTTCCACCTTCAGCAGCCTTAAAGATTTAGTGGTCAAATTACTCAGAGGGGATATGATGTGGGGACCCATAAGGCAAGCTGAGGGTCAAGCACAAGCTAGCACAGCACCCTCACCACACACACAAGGTGGGATGCCTGTGATATTCCTCAGGTACTCCTGGCTGCCCAAGAACAAAGGAAAGGGGAAAACAAAGAGTTAACTGATGGAGATCACAGTGAGTCTCCCATCAGTTTACAAATATCTTAGTAAATTACAAGAAAAAGGCAATCTTATCAAGAGCCTAATCTCCAGAAACCTATACACTCAGTTTCCTAGAGCCCTTAGTGTCACCCTCCCCTCAATAGTGATGTGGGGAACAAAGGCAAGAAGGAAATGGTAGGTAAAATTAAATTTCCTTGTAAACTATAGCCTATTGACAAATACTTGAGGCAAATACAGAGTAGAACATTTCTCCAGGAACCCCCTACCATCCTAAAGTGAATGCCTTACTAGAGGAAAACCACCTTAGCTTGACAATAGCAAGGCCTCAGGTATTTCAGGAGTCCTCTTTAGCATATCAAAGTCCCTCTTGAGGCCTCCCTTTTGTCTTTACCTCCCCCAATTCCTTAGTATATAACTAGTCACTCTTTACAACCCCAGGGCAGCTCTTCCTGCCTGTGGGTCCTGTCCCCATGCTTTAATAAAATCACCTTTTTGCACCAAAGATGTGTTTAAGAATTATTTCTTGGCCATCAGCTCTCAACCCCGCCATCACCCCAAAACTTCATCAGTGAACATTCCTCTCAAATGGAATCTTTGAGAAACTTCACTCACTGTGAGAAGTTAGACCCCATTTACTCTCTAGTCTGTCCATAATCAGTTGCCTTTGACACATCTGGTTCAAGGTATACCAAAAACTGAGGAACATGGCTGATGATAGCTCCTAGTTTGGTGGTATATAAGATACTGCCCTTTAAAAGGCTAACTTTGTAATATTCATACTCTAAATGGGCACTCTGGGATGACCAAAGGTTTATCATATACAGATGCAATTCACCAGAGCAATTCACACATTTGGTGCATTTGGATGCTGCCCCCAAAGTGATACCTAGGGTTGCTTGATCCAGTAAACAAAACATAGGACAACCAGTTAAATTTGAATTTCAGACAAAAAAACAAACATTTTTTCACTATATGTATGTCCTATACAATATTAAGCTACCTCATGACCAAAAGCAGAGCTGACTGCGTGTTGAGTTTAGTCTTTCAGGAGTTTCGCAGACCAACCAGAATGGTCCACAGAATTTGTATAAGCGGGACTAGAAGTTAATCACCCAACAGAACCTCTCTGCACAGCAGTCTGGTTGACATTCAGCCAAGTGACACTAAGACAGCAGCACTGGATGTTCAAACATTGAAATACATACTGGTTGGTAAATAGATGGTACCCTGAGCTTGCCTAGTGTCTACTCTATGCCAGCCTCACTCCCCTCCTGCCATTCCCCAAAGGAACCTCTGTATTTTCCCACAGTTCAGTAACTAAAAGATGAACATGGCATGGGACAATAAGGATGGGCCTGGAGGGCATTAGGCTAAATGAGATAAGGCCAGAAAGACAAATACCTTATGTTCTTACTTATATGCAGAACAAAAACAAAACAAAAAACAAAAAAACAAAAAAACAAACTCACAGAAACAGAGAACAGATTGCCAGAGGCAGGGAATGGATAAAGGTGGTCACAACGTACAGACTTCCAGTTAAAAGATTAATCAATTCTGAGTATGTAATGTACAGCATCGTCACTAGAGTTAACAATATCGTACTGCATATTTGAAAGCTGCAAAGAGAATAGATCTTAAAGTTTTCATCACAAGAAAAAAAAATGTGTTGGGGCACCTGGGTGGCTCAGTCAGTTAAGCGTCCGAGTTTGGCTCAAGTCATGATCTCACGGTTCGTGAGTTTGAGCCCCGCATCGGGCTCTGTGCTGACAGCTCAGAGCCTGGAGCCTGCTTCCAATTCTCTGTCTCCCTCTCTCTCTGCCCCTCTCCCACTCACACTCTGTCTCTCTCTGTCTCTCAGAAGTGAATAAATGTTAAAAAATTTTTTTTAATTAAAAAAAATGTGCAACTCTGTGAGGTGATGTTAACGAAACTTGTTACAGTAATAATTTCATAATATATACTTCTTTTTTTAAAATTTTTTTTAATGTTTATTTATTTTTGAGACAGACAGAGACAGAGCATGAACAGGGGAGGGTCAGAGAGAGGGAGACACAGAATCTGAAACAGGCTCCAGGCTCTGAGCTGTCAGCACAGAGCCCGACGCGGGGCTCGAACTCACGGACCATGAAATCATGACCTGAGCCAAAGTCGGCCATTTAACCGACTGAGCCACCCAGGCGCCTCTATACTTCTATCAAATCATTATGTTTTACACCTGAAACTTATACAATATTATATGTCAAGATACATCAATAAAACTCGGGGAGAAGGGAAGGATAGTACTGGAGACACAGAATGTCCTATGAGCCTTCAAATAGAGTTAGGAGACTACAAATTTTGGTTTTGCAACGTGAGTTTTGACATGGTTCCACCTATTAGGACAAAGATTTCGCAATGAGCATATTAAGATCTATTTGTTTTCTTTAAATAATTCCCATTTGGGGCGCCCGGGTGGCTCAGTTGGTTGAGCATCTGACTCCGGCTCAGGTCATGATAATGCGGTCTGTGAGTTCGAGCTCCGCGTCGGGCTCTGTGCTGACAACTTAGAACCTGGAGCCTGCTTCTGATTCTGTGTCTCCCTCTCTCTGCTCCTCCCTCGCTCATTCTCTGTCTCTGTCTCTCTCTCTCTGTCACAAAAATAAATAAACATATGAATGAATAAATAAATAAATAAATACATAAATCCCGTTTACCACATATTGGTATTGCTTGGGTTGACTTACGCTCCTATAACAGAATCAGGAAATTTAATATTATAGCTAAAAGACTCTTTGTTTCATCTGTTCCTACTCTTCTCCATTCTGTCAAAACACAGTTGATTAAGAAACTGAAGGTAAGCAAGTGCCCACAATCCCATAGCTGGTGAGCGGTTGAGCTGAGAGTGGAAATGAAGGAGATCTCCATCTCTTGGGCTAGAGCAGAGATTGGCAAATTGCAAATCTGACCCACTGCCTGTTTTTGAATGACTCATAAGCTAAGAGTGATCTTTTTATTTTTAAATGGTGGGGGGAAAAATCAAAAGATGAATGTTTCTTGACATGTGAACATTATCTGAATTTCAAATTTCAGCATCTATAAGCATTTATTGGAGCACAAACTCACTCATTCATATTCTCTATGGCTGTTTTGTCATAAGAATTGAGTAGTTACAACAGAGACTGTATGGTCCCCAAAGCCTAAAATAATATTTCCTCTCTGGCTCTACACAATAACAACAACAACAACAAAATTAATTCATGGCTACATAAGAGAACTTAAAGAATTTAATTGTAGCTCCAGCCCTAATGCCAGTGGCCATTCTGATCTTTGGGTGTCAAATTCCCACCAATTAAATGTTTTAGCTATCACCTCTGCATACTAATGAGAAGCAGCCTACCTATAGAAAAAGGCTGAGGAAAGTAACTTCCTGATGCTAATTCTGCAAATCAGTTCCAGAACTGAAAACAGAGCAGTCCTGTCTAACATTTAAAACTGATCCAAGTATCACACAGCAATACATGCCTCCCTGACCTTACTGTTGAAAGCCTCCCAGAGGAAAGACCTCCTTGCCAGCGGGTGTGGTGATCAAAACTTTTACTGAGTAGAACCCCTTCAAATGGAAATCTTACTTACAATATCAACATTAAAAAATAATAATGATAAAATAAACAAAACATAGGAGTTAAATTGTACTGTCTGAAGAGGGTAGAGGGCTTGGAGGTGAGAAGCCTTAGGGCCCACGGTGTAAAAACCACTGATGTGGAAAACAATCTAAAGAAAGCAGACCAATTTTTAAAAATTATAATTAATGGAAAACTAAGAAACATGAATATTTATATATTTTATCATATTTTTATGTAATTATTTATATACCAATATATTTTATATCATATATGATATATATATTTATAAATGCATAAATATTATAAATATGTAAATATATAAGCCATTAAAGCCTGGTTTAGGAAAAAGACCTTTTTTAGGCAGTGATATGAATCACAAGCCTAAATTTACTTGTATTTACAAATAATAATCCCAAGTTTATCTTAAAGAAATGGTCCTTAATATTGGTGGGAGGAGAAGAGGTATAGGAAAAATTATATGTTGGGTAGTGCCATCTATTTCCAAATTGTGGACTATTCTACAATTGAAAACAACGTCAACATCAAATAATAGAGAAATGATTTTTAAAAAATTTCAGATTTAGAATACATTGGTAGAATATGAGAATGTAGAACATTCATTTAAAATACATCTAGAAACGATATGTAACAATATGGATGAGCAATGTAAGAGTAATTGATAGAGAAAAAAAGGAAAGAAAAAAAGGAGGAAACATAAAATCTATGCTTGTAGGTTAAAAAAATCTCTCATTTAAAAAAAGCCATATTTTTCTCTGAAAAATACAAAGAAAATTTATCAAATTTTAACAGTTGGTATCCTTGACTGCTGAAATTATGGGTTATTTCTTTTCTTTCAATTTTAGTACATAGTTCAAATTTTCTAAAAGGATTGTGTATGATTTTCATAATTGAAATAAGTAAAATTAAATAAACCAGAAATACATAGTTTAGCCAATGTGTTTAAAAAAACGGATAAACATTTTTTTAAAAACACAGATGTTTCAAAATCTATTTCAGGGGCACCTGCCTGGCTCCGTCAGAGGAGTGTGTGACTCTCTTGGTCTCAGGGTTGTGAGTTCAAGCCCCATGCTGGGTGTAGAGATTACTTAAATAAATAAAAACTCTGAAACACACACACACACACACACACACACACACACACACACACACACACACAAATCCATTGCAACACCTTTAGACCCCAAGCCTCGGGTAGCAGCAAATGCAATTTAGAGTAATCTGACCAATAGATGTCACTGTTACACTGCTTTCATTGACCACATCTCAAGATGCACAACCTAACTTTGGAAGGTAGGGAGACAAAACCAAAAACATTACAAATTTCCATCTCATCTCACAAAAGGTTGTAGATTTTTCATCTTTCAACTTCATTCCAAACCTCCTTTTACAATAACTGGCATGTCAAATGCTTTTCTAAAGTGGCACCCAGTGACTATGCGACTATAATTATGAAAAGCACAAGGTTCACTGGGCTTTCTCTTCTGGGCCTGAACATAATGAACTGGAAGGTATCAAAAGGAATCAAGGACACGAGCTTGCCAATGGGCATTAAAATTAATGAGAAAAAAGGGAAGAGGAAGAGGAAGAGGAAGAAAGGAAGAGGGAGGGGAAGAAAGGAAGAAAGGGAGAAAAAAGAAGGAAAGAAAGAAAGAAAGGCCTTTCTTGGATTCCTAATGTTCATCCCATCTCTGAAAAGAAACTGAGAGGTAGAGAAATGTGGTGACAATCATGACAGTCTGGTCATTCTATCAGGCCATCTACAACGTGGAAGGAGCTAAAACCCAGCCTACTGCTTTGTTCACCTGTTAACGGAGCACCTGGAGAGAAAGAAAGGTTTAGAATGTGTCCGGAAGACAGGCTGTTGGCATTGCTCTGGAGATTCCAGAGCCTATCAGTTGGCTAACACATGTTCTCAACTTTTTAGAAAAATGATATTAACAGGTGGCAAGCAGCAAACAGGTACTCCCACAACAAGGCAAAGCTGATGTGAGGAGAGCACTCTGAAAACATTCAGGTAGACACTAAACGCAGTCACTTTCTGGTGCACAAATTTCAGACACTGAGGTGTATCTGTTTTCTGCCATGGGCTGATTTTTAGATAATGACCTCCCCATAAAATGCAGCTTCAGCAGTTTTACAAACACAATTTCCACTAAACACATCTCTGTTGACCGCAAAGATCACAGCTCAAGCACAAAGATTTCTACTTACATGGAGATCCAAGTACAGTTCGCTTTTGTTTGGCTTCTCCCTTTCCTCGTGGAGCAGAAATGGACAGGCTGGTCCTGCTCTATAGCCCAGGAACCATGCACTTCCATCCCTGTTGGGAAGGTCTCTACTTGCTGTCTGCTCATTGAAACAGTCCCGGGGGAAGCCCTCGGAGGAGATGCCTAGACAAAACCAGAGAAGACCATCAGTGACACAGTGGCAAGAAAAACACCAAGCCAGCCATATCTGGGGTCTCGTATATGGGCCATTTCATACTACCTCCTACATTCCTTTCTAGGGTGTGTTTTTAGAGTTTGCTTTCTTCCAAAAGCGCCTGTCTCGATTGCTCTTTCTGGATCACCACTAACAAAGAATTTAAAACATTTGCCCTCATATCCAATTTAAAAAGAGAAGTCTATTGGCTATTCTCTATGGTCACTATCCTTGCTTACCAATCCAGGCCATACAGATCGTTCTCTTTCAGAACAGAGTTGGAGGATGAGAGGGAGGGACAGAAGTCGGATGGCCTGAGTTGTTGGTTTCAATACTAAAAGGTGTTATCTGAGCCAAGTCACTAGTCACTAGTGTGGGTGTTCTTATGGAACAGGAACTGCCCCATGTTCGCCTTTATTTCTGGGGACAGAAATATCATGTGTGATGCATACTGGCACTTGGTCACTTGTTGAATGAGTGACACTGCATGAGTGAACTATTTGGGACTCACTTTCCTCAGCTCTGGAATGAGGGTATTAAGCTTGTTTTTACTTAAACTACGTTAGGATGGTAAGAGTCAAGGATGTGCCAGGTACTGTTTTCAGTTCTGTTCTTTAACTTTTAAAGTAACGCTATAGGCAGGTAGAATTTGTGCTCGCATTTTAGACAGGGGAACTGAAGCACAAAAGAGGGTAAGCAGTTTGCTCAAGATCATAAGGTCAATAAATGGTAAAGCCAGGTATTGAACCCAGGCAATTAAACACTAGAAGTCAGGTTCTTAATAACTAGACTATATGGCTACTGCCTGGCATTCTTGAAATGGCAATACATGTTGTACAACAAAAGGACTTCAGGGTCAAATGGTGTGAGAAAAGCTGCATGCTGTATCCCTTGGAGCCACAGTTCATGTTACCATATTAAAGACCTTGAAACACCCTTTAGTAAAAGAGCTTAGCTCTGTGTGATGGTGTTTTCCAAACTCATTTGACCACAGAATCCATTTAAAGGATACCTGTTAAGCATGTTGGAAGTCTCTAGTACTCCACTGGAACATAATTTGGAAAACACTAGATTAGATCACCTCTAAAGTCTCACACAGCTCTCAAGTTCCTAGGCCTCTCTTAATTCCTAGTGAGCAACCTTGGCAAAATATTAAGCGACTAGGCAGAAGGGTTTAGGCTCAGTGTACTAGGCAACAGAGATCACTACTGGGTATATGAGGGGGTATATATTACACATAATTCTTGTAATAGTGTCTCTTTGATAGTGGCCCAAAGCCAGCCAACCACTTCTGCCATACTGAAAACCTGACGTACAAGTTACTTGAGCTGAGACTAAGTTGGCTAGCAAAAGGACTGTGGGGTAACACACTTATTCTTTACATTAAGGTAGAATTTTAGAAGAAAGAAAATTTGAAAACAGCCAAGGTTTTGCTTTCTGTTTGCTTGTTCAGTTGGTTGGTTTCCAATCACACGTCAAAGGGGAAGGTGACACAGGTCACAGTGTCTCTACAGTTGCCCTCTGGCAGACTGTTGACAAAACACTTTTCTGTAGCTACCAAGAAAATAAGAATTCAAGACCTCAGACATCTCCTCTGCGGACACAGGGTGTCTGGAAAGGCATAACCAGGCTCTTCCTTCATTTAGAAAGAGGGTCTTTTTCTTCACCCGGCCTCACCCTTTCCATATGCCCCTTGCAACCTACTCTCTAGACAGACCATCTCCTGGGCTTTTGCTTAGGGCCTCATGTGCTGCAGAGTGTCCCCACTCCTCTCAGAAGTCACAGAAAAGGGCTACTGCCTAAAAGAACCTCAGAGAGGAGCACTCTGCTAAGCACCTCCCTCCCCTTTATCCTTATAGTGACTCTGAGAGGAAGGTAGTGCTGGCTGTGCTTTACCAGATGGAGAGATTAAAGCTCCATTTAACTTCCATTTATACGGCTCATCCCTCTCCTAGAATATTTCTGTTTAAACCTGGCAAGAAAGAGGAAATCAACCTCTTTAAATTTATTGGTGTACTCTGAAATGTGTTAATTACTAATCACATCCCTCTTTTAAAATCCCTCCACTTTTCATTGTTTTGGGGGAGGGGAGGATAGCTGATGACTTTGGATAAAGTTTACACAGATTAATAAAACACCATAAAACATAATACGTACATCACAAACAACATAATATGCAATATCTAAGGCAAGACAGCCACGTCATCAAAGGCACATTGTCTGGTGACTGGAAGTTCATCATTTAGGTATAAGAGAGCGATAAAGTCCCATGATAGCATGATGGACCCAGTGTCCTTGATAAAATGCAGATGCACACACAAACACACTCCCACACCCTGCAGTGGCTAACCAACGCTTCGTTAAGGTGCGCAGTGCAGCCCAATTCACTCTCTATGCAGAGGATAGACGACATCAAGTTTAGGCACAAACAATGAAAAATAATTTCGTTTTGGAGATAATTTTTAAAAAGCCATTTTTTTAATGTCTAATATCTAACCAGACAATATCCCTAAGAAGGAAATGCACAAGCCATAAAGGTGACACATAGTAATTTTGGTCAAGATCAGGACGACAGGAAAGGACCAAGGGCAGAAATAAGTAACAAAACTGTTATTCTCAAAAGTCTGACAAAATAGGTGCAAATGACAAATTCACCATTAGAAAGGACATGACAAACTTACAGAGTAAGTCTTTTAAGAGAGAGGTTTAATAATATCAACACAAGTTTTTTGAACAGTCAAAAATAAAGCACATGTCCATATTGATTGAAATTGGTAGTGGCCACATTACTCTCTTCAACTGAATAAATGTAATAAAGAGAGAAAAATTACCTGAAATTAGGTAAGTATATTACGTCAAATAGTCAAATGTCATCTTATTTTATGACACAAATAGATTTTGAGGTGTTAGATGTTCATTGGACGTTTTGCAAAAAGCTTAAAACAGTCTCCTCAACTCAATTATGTCTTTCCCTTCCATGTGCATATTATAAGTCTGTGTTTTAATCAATATTTACTGGCTGTTTTGTTTCTCAAAGACATTTCAACAGCTTGATGAACCACACATGCACACAGGTTAATTCTACAGCTGACCGCTGTTAATACAACATAGAGCACAGTCACAGTACAGGAAGGGCAACTTACCTTGGGACCACTTTGAAAGTCTGTGCTTTTCCCAACCATTCAAATGATGAGCTGCACTTCCTGATGCTAACCTACAACATCAGACTGGGGTTTTGCTGTCAATTATCAACACAATAGAAGCAGACAGAAAGGAAAGGTAATATGCCATTTAAAACTGGAAGCAGTCTCCATAGCTCATCTTTCCAAAATGGAGTAAGTGTCCCTACCCGAGGTACATTGGGTTATTGTTCCCACTTCTTCAGTTCCTCCCCACATTACAATTATGCACCCAAGGCCTTTTCTGGTTGCCTTTGTAGCTCCACCCATTGGCATAGACGTTGTATATTTGCCCTGGTCCATGGATGTTGGACCTGGCCTTGTGACTTGCGTTAGCCAATTGAATGTGGGCAACGGGACAAGATGCAAATGCTGAGTCAAGGCCTTAAGAGGCATTTCATGTTCTCCCCTCTTGCTCTATATTCTGCCATCAGCATGAGATAAGCACGTGCTAGGGAGCCCAAATTAGACACACAGAGAAGACCCAGACATAGTCCTGCTGCCTGGAACCAACCCAGATCAGATCAAGTGAACTTCGGCCAACCAACTCTTAGGACGATGAATGAGAACAATAAATAGTTGCTGTGAGCCATTGAGATTTGGGGTTTATTTACTGAAATAACTGCACAATAGACTATCATCTGTCCCCATGAGAAGCACTATATCTGTTAAAAACTTTAAACCATTTTAGCTGAGAGGGCTTAATGACTACAATATATATTTTGTAATTCCTACTAAAAACAATTATTCAATATATCAGGTTTTTAGAAAATCAACCAAAATTCATGGCATATCCATTTCCTCATTCATACCAAGATTCACACACAAACTACATCTCATTAGAAAAATTAACCTGGGGCGCCTGGGTGGCTCTGTCAGCTAAGGATCTGACTTCAGTTCAGTTCATGATCTCATCGTTCATGAATTTGAGCCCCGCATCGGGCTCTCTACTGTCCGCTTTGGTTCCTGTCTCCCTCTCTCTCTGCCCCTCCCCAGCTTGTGCTTTCTCTCTGTCTCAAAAATAAGTAAAAAAAAAACACATAAAAAAAAGAAAAATTAACCTTACTTAGCTGGTATTGTCTTTAATTATCTGAAGAGTATGAATATATGTGTGTATATAATAGATATATAAATCCACTTCCAAAGAGAAGTTTGAAAACATATCATATCATCAGATCTGGACAAAAGTCCCTAAGGAACAAAATCACAGTGCCTTTCAGCCTTCCTCCTTCAATTTTCCTGTCACACTGAGCCCTCACTTGACAGCAGTGATGAAGTGGTTATATGCTTCCAAAAGGAGAAGCGGGGGAAAAAAACCTTAGCCTGAGACTCTCATGAGTTTTTGTTCCTATGCTACAGTTCCCAAGGCCATCCATCATACTTGACTTAAAATAAATTCAAAGAGGTGAAGTTTCCTCAACCGTGAATATCAGAACTGATATGTAAAGGTAGACAGGTTGTCTTCCGTTATGTTATTCAAACATGTACTTACAAGCAAGAGAGACAGCAATCTAGATGTGTAGCTAATGGAAAGTGACATCGTTAAGTACTTGTAAAGAGGGTGTAGGCCTGTGTGTAATTATTCATGCCTTTATCTAGGAAGACAGAGCTTTGGCAAAAATATAGTCTCGTGGCTGGTATCTGTCAATTTGAGATCAACACTTCCCAATCCCACTGCCCCATTTTCATTTCTTATGAGGTTAAATGATACAATGTCACTAAGCAGATAGGTAGCTATAATTCTGAGAGAGCACCTTATCTATCCATCCCAGCCTCTAACTCTCCTGATGAGAAGTACACGGAGGGAGAATATACGAGCAAGGGCAGACAGGTGGAGATGGAAGGTGGACAAAGGCAGGGGAAGGCTGCGGGCAGATCAGGAAGTAGGAAGGAATGGGCAGTAGGCTGTATCAATTTCAGAATCTTTGAGGAAAGCATCCATATCCATCAAACAAATGCAATGTCTGAATTTCTAAAGTTATGCTTAAATTCAAAAGAAATGAAATAGAATTCAGAATTAGAAGGGATCTTGTATATCTCCTGTCTGCTCATTTTACACTTGAGGAAACTGAAGCCCAGGAAGATTGTGATCTCTCCAACATGCCCACCTAGTGACAAGGCAAAGCTAAAATCCAGGTTCCAGGGAAATCTTTTATGTTATTTAGAGAAGGCCATTATTGCCGATCCACAGATTCGAATTTTGGGGTTTGAGTAAGAAGTAGATATGAATGGTTTGACAGATGGTGTCAAATTCTGACTGTGACCTTTACAAACTGTTTGAACTTAGTGGCATTACTAAACCCCCTGAATCTTTACTTCCTCATTAATAAAACAAAAATAATAATAACATGCCCGATAGTGAGATGTGTTCAAAACTGTTTTCTTCTAGGAAACTTGACCTGGGCTGGGGGTGACAGACTGATTGGGGATGCAAAAAATCCCTGCTTTAAGAAAAGAAAGCTGTAGGGGCGCCTGGGTGGTGCAGTCGGTTAAGCGTCCGACTTCAGCCAGGTCACGATCTCGCAGTCTGTGAGTTCGAGCCCCGCGTCAGGCTCTGGGCTGATGGCTCAGAGCCTGGAGCCTGTTTCCCATTCTGTGTCTCCCTCTCTCTCTGCCCCTCCCCCATTCATGCTCTGTCTCTCTCTGTCCCAAAAATAAATAAACGTTGGAAAAAAAAAAAAAAAAGAAAAGAAACCTGTATTCAGAGGGTACATTAAACATCACATACTCATGTTAAGGGCTTTTTGTTTGTTTGTTTGTTTTTTGTTTTTTGTTTTGTTTTTTTTTTCTGTCCAGAAAGATAAAGAAAAAT